>NC_134353.1:287985424-288651472 GCF_048569485.1 Anomaloglossus baeobatrachus | reverse complement strand
CCGACTCTGGCCCCTCGTCGGGCGAGGGAGCGCTGGGGGGCCGACCCTGGCCCCTCGTCGGGCGAGGGAGCGCTGGGGGGCCGACCATGGCCCCACGTCGGGCGAGGGAGCGCTGGGGGGCCGACCCTGGCCCCTCGTCGGCGAGGGAGCGCTGGGGGGGCCGACCCTGGCCCCTCGTCGGGCGAGGGAGCTCTGGGGGGCCGACCCTGGCCCCTATTCGGGCGAGGGAGCGCTGGGGGGCCGACTCTGGCCCCTCGTCGGGCGAGGGGAGCGCTAAGGGGCCGACCCTGGCCCCTCGTCGGGCGAGGGAGCGCTGGGGGGCCGACCCTGGCCCCTCGTCCGACGAGGGAGCGCTGGGGGGCCGACCCTGGCCCCTCGTCGGGCGAGGGAGCGCTGGGGGGCCGACCCTGGCCCCTCGTCGGGCGAGGGAGCGCTGGGGGGGCCGACCCTGGCCCCTCGTCGGGCGAGGGAGCGCTGGGGGGCCGACCCTGGCCCCTCGTCAGGCGAGGGAGCGCTGGGGGGCCGACTCTGGCCCCTCGTCGGGCGAGGGAGCGCTGGGGGGCCGACCCTGGCCCCATCATCGAGCGAGGGAGCGCTGCGGTGCCGACCCTGGCCCCTCGTCAGGCGAGGGAGCGCTGGGGGGCCGACTCTGGCCCCTCGTCGGGCGAGGGAGCGCTGGGGGGCCGACCCTGGCCCCTCATCGAGCGAGGGAGCGCTGGGGTGCCGACCCTGGCCCCTCGTCGGGCGAGGGAGCGCTGAGGGGCCGACCCTGGCCCCTCGTCGGGCGAGAAGGAGTGCTGGGGGGCCGACTCTGGCCCCTCGTCGGGTGAGGGAGCGGTGGGGGGCCGACCCTGGCCCCTCGTCGGGCGAGGGAGCGCTGGGGGGCCGACCCTGGCCCCTCGCCCGACGAGGGAGCGCTGGGGGCCGACCCTGGCCCCTCGTCGGGCGAGGGAGCGCTGGGGGGCCGACCCTGGCCCCTCGTCGGGCGAGGGAGCGCGGGGGGGGGGCCGACCCTGGCCCCTCGTCGGGCGAGGGAGCGCTGGGGGGCCGACCCTGGCCCCTCGTCGGGCGAGGGAGCGCTGGGGGGCCGACCCTGGCCCCTCGTCGGGCGAGGGAGCGCTGGGGGGGGCCGACCCTGGCCCCTCGTCGGGCGAGGGAGCACTGGGGGGCTGACTGTGGCCCCTCGTCGGGAGAGGGAGCGCTGGGGGGCCGACGCTGGCCCCTCGTCGGGCGAGGGAGCGCTGGGGGGCTGACCCTGGCCCCTCGCCCGACGAGGGAGCGCTGGGGGGCCGACCCTGGCCCCTTGTCGGGCAAGGAAGCGCTGGGGGGCCGACCCTGGCCCCTCTTCGGGCGAGGAAGCGCTGGGGGGCCGACCCTGGCCCTCGACGGGCGAGGGGAGCGCTGAGGGGGCCGACCCTGGCCCCTCGTCGGGCGAGGGAGCGCTGGGGTGCCGATCCTGGCCCCTCGTCAGGCGAGGGGAGCGCTGGGGGGCGACCCTGGCCCCACGTCGGGCGAGGGAGCGCTAGGGGGCCGACCCTGGCCCCTCGTCGGGCGAGGGAGCGCTGGGGGGCCGACCCTGGCCCCTCGTCGGGCGAGGGAGCGCTGGGGGGCCGACCCTGGCCCCTCGTCGGGCGAGGGAGCGCTGGGGGGCCGACCCTGGCCCCTCGTCGGGCGAGGGAGCGCTGGGAGGCCGACCCTGGCCCCTCGTCGGGCGAGGGAGCGCTGGGGGGGGTGACCCTGGCCCCTCGTCGGGCGAGGGAGCGCTGGGGTGCCGACCCTGGCCCCTCGTCGGGCGAGGGAGCGCTGGGGGGCCGACCCTGGCCCCTCGTCGGGCGAGGGAGCGCTGGGGGGCCGACTCTGGCCCCTCGTCGGGCGAGGGAGCGCTGGGCGGCCGACCCTGGCCCCTCGTCGGGCGAGGGAGCGCTGGGGGGCCGACCCTGGCCCCTCGTCGGGCGAGGGAGCGCTGGGGGGCCGACCCTGGCCCCTCGTCGGGCGAGGGAGCGCTGGGGGGCCGACCCTGGCCCCTCGTCGGGCGAGGAAGCGCTGGGGGGCCGACCCTGGCCCCTCGTCAGGCGAGGGAGCGCTGGGGGGCCGACTCTGGCCCCTCGTCGGGCGAGGGAGCGCTGGGGGGCCGACCCTGGCCCCTCATCGGGCGAGGGAGCGCTGGGGGGCCGACCCTGGTCCCTCGCCCGACGAGGGAGCGCTGGGGGGCCGACCCTGGCCCCTCGTCGGGCGAGGGAGCGCTGGGGGGGGGCCGACCCTGCCCCTCGTCGGGCGAGGGAGCGCTGGGGGGCCGACCCTGTCCCCTCGTCGGGCGAGGGAGCGCTGGGGGGGCCAACCTGGCCCCTCGTCGGGCGAGGGAGCGCTGGGGGCCGACTCTGGCCCCCTCCTCGGGCGAAGGAGCGCTGGGGTGCCGACCCTGGCCCCTCGTCGGGCGAGGGAGCGCTGAGGGGCCGACCCTGGCCCCTCGTCGGGCGAGGGAGCGCTGGGGGGCCGACCCTGGCCCCTCGTCCGACGAGGGAGCGCTGGGGGGCCGACCCTGGCCCCTCGTCGGGCGAGGGAGCGCTGGGGGGCCGACCCTGGCCCCTCGTCGGGCGAGGGAGCGCTGGGGGGCCGACCCTGGCCCCTCGCCCGACGAGGGAGCGCTGGGGGGCCGATCCTGGCCCCTCGTCGGGCGAGGGAGCGCTGGGGGGCCGACCCTGGCCCCTCGTCGGGCGAGGGAGCGCTGGGGGGCCGACCCTGGCCCCTCGTCGGGCGAGGGAACGCTGAGGGGGGCCGACCCTGGCCCCTCGTGGGGCGAGGGAGCGCTGGGGGGCCGACCCTGGCCCCTCGTCGGGCGAGGGAGCGCTGGGGGGCGACCCTGGCCCCACGTCGGGCGAGGGAGCGCTGGGGGGCCGACCCTGGCCCCTCGTCGGGCGAGGGAGCGCTGGGGGGCCGACCCTGGCCCCTCGTCGGGCGAGGGAGCGCTGGGGGGCCGACCCTGTCCCCTCGTCGGGCGAGGGAGCGCTGGGGGGCCGACCCTGGCCCCTCGTCGGGCGAGGGAGCGCTAGGGGCCGACCCTGGCCCCTCGTCGGGCGAGGGAGCGCTGGGGGGCCGACCCTGGCCCCTCGTCGGGCGAGGGAGCGCTGGGGGGGGGCCGACCCTGGCCCCCTCCTCGGGTGAGGGAGCGCTGGGGTGCCGACCCTGGCCCCTCGTCGGGCGAGGGAGCGCTGAGGGCCGACCCTGGCCCCTCGTCGGGCGAGAAGGAGCACTGGGGGGCCGACTCTGGCCCCTCGTCGGGTGAGGGAGCGGTGGGGGCCGACCCTGGCCCCTCGTCGGGCGAGGGAGCGCTGGGGGGCCGACCCTGGCCCCTCGCCCGACGAGGGAGCGCTGGGGGGCCGACCCTGGCCCCTCGTCGGGCGAGGGAGCGCTGGGGGGCCGACCCTGGCCCCCTCGTCGGGCGAGGGAGCGCTGGGGGGCCGACTCTGGCCCCTCCTCGGGCGAAGGAGCGCTGGGGTGCCGACCCTGGCCCCTCGTCGGGCGAGGGAGCGCTGAGGGGCCGACCCTGGCCCCTCGTCGGGCGAGGGAGCGCTGGGGGGGCCGACCCTGGCCCCTCGCCCGACGAGGGAGCGCTGGGGGGCCGACCCTGGCCCCCTCGTCGGGCGAGGGAGCGCTGGGGGGCCGACCCTGGCCCCTCGTCGGGCGAGGGAGCGCTGGGGGGCCAACCCTGGCCCCTCGTCGGGCGAGGGAGCGCTGGGGGGCTGACTCTGGCCCCTCCTCGGGCGAAGGAGCGCTGGGGTGCCGACCCTGGCCCCTCGTCGGGCGAGGAGCGCTGAGGGGCCGACCCTGGCCCCTCGTCGGGCGAGGGAGCGCTGGGGGCCGACCCTGGCCCCTCGCCCGACGAGGGAGCACTGGGGGGCCGACCCTGGCCCCTCGTCGGGCGAGGGAGCGCTGGGGGGCCGACCCTGGCCCCTCGTCGGGCGAGGGAGCGCTGGGGGCCGACCCTGGCCCCTCGTCGGGCGAGGGAGCGCTGGGGGGCCGACCCTGGCCCCTCGTCGGGCGAGGGAGCGCTGGGGGGCCGACCCTGGCCCCTCGTCGGGCGAGGGGAGCGCTGAGGGGGCCGACCCTGGCCCCTCGTCGGGCGAGGGAGCGCTGGGGGGCCGACCCTGGCCCCTCGTCGGGCGAGGGAGCGCTGGGGGGGCCGACCCTGTCCCCTCGTCGGGCGAGGGAGCGCTGGGGGGCCGACCCTGGCCCCTCGTCGGGCGAGGGAGCGCTGGGGGGCCGACCCTGGCCCCTCGTCGGGCGAGGGAGCGCTGGGGGGCCGACCCTGTCCCCTCGTCGGGCGAGGGAGCGCTGGGGGGCCGACCCTGGCCCCTCGTCGGGCGAGGGAGCGCTGGGGGGCCGACCCTGGCCCCTCGTCGGGCGAGGGAGCGCTGGGGGGCCGACCCTGGCCCCTCGTCGGGCGAGGGAGCGCTGGGGGGGCCGACCCTGGCCCCTCGTCGGGCGAGGGAGCGCTGGAGGGCCGACCTTGTCCCCTCGTCGGGCGAGGGAGCGCTGGGGGGCCGACCCTGGCCCCTCGTCGGGCGAGGGAGCGCTGGGGGGGCCGACTCTGGCCCCTCCTTGGGCGTGGGAGCGCTGGGGTGCCGACCCTGGCCCCTCGTCGGGCGAGGGAGCGCTGGGGGGGGCCGACCCTGGCCCTCGTCGGGCGAGGGAGCGCTGGGTGTCGACCCTGGCCCCTCGTCGGGCGAGGGAGCGCTGAGGGGCCGACCCTGGCCCCTCGTCGGGCGAGGGAGCGCTGGGGGCCGACCCTGGCCCCTCGTCGGGCGAGGGAGCGCTGGGGGGCCGACACTGGCCCCTCGTCGGGCGAGGGAGCGCTGGGGGGGCCGACCCTGGCCCCTCGTCGGGCGAGGGAGCGCTGGGGGGCCGACCCTGGCCCCTCGTCGGGCGAGGGAGCGCTGGGGGGCCGACCCTGTCCCCTCGTCGGGCGAGGGAGCGCTGGGGGGCCGACCCTGGCCCCTCGTCGGGCGAGGGAGCGCTGGGGGGCCGACCCTGGCCCCTCGTCGGGCGAGGGAGCGCTGGGGGGCCGACCCTGTCCCCTCGTCGGGCGAGGGAGCGCTGGGGGGCCGACCCTGGCCCCTCGTCGGGCGAGGGAGCGCTGGGGGGCCGACCCTGGCCCCTCGTCGGGCGAGGGAGTGCTGGGGGGGCCGACCCTGGCCCCTCGTCGGGCGAGGGAGCGCTGGGGGGGCCGACCCTGGCCCCTCGTCGGGCGAGGGAGCGCTGGAGGGCCGACCTTGTCCCCTCGTCGGGCGAGGGAGCGCTGGGGGGCCGACCCTGGCCCCTCGTCGGGCGAGGGAGCGCTGGGGGGGCCGACTCTGGCCCCTCCTTGGGCGTGGGAGCGCTGGGGTGCCGACCCTGGCCCCTCGTCGGGCGAGGGAGCGCTGGGGGGGGCCGACCCTGGCCCCTCGTCGGGCGAGGGAGCGCTGGGGTGTCGACCCTGGCCCCTCGTCGGGCGAGGGAGCGCTGAGGGGCCGACCCTGGCCCCCTCGTCGGGCGAGGGAGCGCTGGGGGGGCCGACCCTGGCCCCTCGTCGGGCGAGGGAGCGCTGGGGGGCCGACACTGGCCCCTCGTCGGGCGAGGGAGCGCTGGGGGGCCGACCCTGGCCCCTCGTCGGGCGAGGGAGCGCTGGGGGGCCGACTCTGGCCCCTCGTCGGGTGAGGGAGCGCTGGGGGGCCGACCCTGGCCCCTCGTCGGGCGAGGGAGCGCTGGGGGGCCGACCCTGGCCCCTCGCCCGACGAGGGAGCGCTGGGGGGCCGACCTTGGCCCTTCGTCGGGCGAGGGAGCGCTGGGGGGCCGACCCTGGCCCCTCGTCGGGCGAGGGAGCGCGGGGGAGGCCGACCCTGGCCCCTCGTCGGGCGAGGGAGCGCTGGGGGGCCGACCCTGGCCCCTCGTCGGGCGAGGGAGCGCTGGGGGACCGACCCTGTCCCCTCGTCGGGCGAGGGAGCGCTGGGGGGGCCGACCCTGGCCCCTCGTCGGGCGAGGGAGCGCTGGGGGGCCGACCCTGTCCCCTCGTCGGGCGAGGGAGCGCTGGGGGGCCGACCCTGGCCCCTCGTCGGGCGAGGGAGCGCTGGGGGGCCGACCCTGGCCCCTCGTCGGGCGAGGGAGCGCTGGGGGGCCGACCCTGTCCCCTCGTCGGGCGAGGGAGCGCTGGGGGGCCGACCCTGGCCCCTCGTCGGGCGAGGGAGCGCTGGGGGGCCGACCCTGGCCCCTCGTCGGGCGAGGGAGCGCTGGGGGGCCGACCCTGGCCCCTCGTCGGGCGAGGGAGCGCTGGGGGGGCCGACCCTGGCCACTCGTCGGGCGAGGGAGCGCTGGGGGGCCGACCTTGTCCCCTCATCGGGCGAGGGAGCGCTGGGGGGCCGACCCTGGCCCCTCGTCGGGCGAGGGAGCGCTGGGGGGGGCCGACTCTGGCCCCTCCTTGGGCGTGGGAGCGCTGGGGTGCCGACCCTGGCCCCTCGTCGGGCGAGGGAGCGCTGGGGGGGGCCGAACCTGGCCCCTCGTCGGGCTTGGGAGCGCTGGGGTGTCGACCCTGGCCCCTCGTCGGGCGAGGGAGCGCTGAGAGGCCAACCCTGGCCTCTCGTCGGGCGAGGGAGCGCTGGGGGGCCGACCCTGGCCCTTCGTCGGGCGAGGGAGCGCTGGGGGGCCGACACTGGCCCCTCGTCGGGCGAGGGAGCGCTGGGGGGGCCGACCCTGGCCCCTCGTCGGGCGAGGGAGCACTGGGGGGCCGACTCTGGCCCCTCGTCGGGTGAGGGAGCGCTGGGGGGCCGACCCTGGCCCCTCGTCGGGCGAGGGAGCGCTGGGGGGCCGACCCTGGCCCCTCGCCCGACGAGGGAGCGCTGGGGGGCCGACCTTGGCCCTTCGTCGGGCGAGGGAGCGCTGGGGGGCCGACCCTGGCCCCTCGTCGGGCGAGGGAGCGCGGGGGAGGCCGACCCTGGCCCCTCGTCGGGCGAGGGAGCGCTGGGGGGCCGACCCTGGCCCCTCGTCGGGCAAGGGAGCGCTGGGGGGCCGACCCTGTCCCCTCGTCGGGCGAGGGAGCGCTGGGGGGGCCGACCCTGGCCCCTCGTCGGGCGAGGGAGCGCTGGGGGGCTGACTGTGGCCCCTCGTCGGGAGAGGGAGCGCTGGGGGGCCGACCCTGGCCCCTCGTCGGGCAAGGGAGCGCTGGGGGGCCGACCCTGGCCCCTCGCCCGACGAGGGAGCGCTGGGGGGCCGACCCTGGCCCCTCGTCGGGCGAGGGAGCGCTGGGGGCCGACCCTGGCCCCTCGTCGGGCGAGGGAATGCTGGGGGGGCCGACCCTGGCCCCTCGTCGGGCGAGGGAGCGCTGGGGGGCCGACCGTGGCCCCTCGCCAGACGAGGGAGCGCTGGGGGGCCGACCCTGGCCCCTCGTCGGGCGAGGGAGCGCTGGGGGGCCGACCCTGGCCCCTCGTCGGGCGAGGGAGCGCTGGGGGGCCGACCCTGGCCCCTCGCCCGACGAGGGAGCGCTGGGGGGCCGACCTTGGCCCCTCGTCGGGCGAGGGAGCGCTGGGGGGCCAACCCTGGCCCCTCGTCGGGCGAGGGAGCGCTGGGGGGCCGACCCTGGCCCCTCGTCGGGCAAGGGAGCGCTGGGGGGCCGACCCTGGCCCCTCGCCCGACGAGGGAGCGCTGGGGGGCCGACCCTGACCCCTCGTCGGGCAAGGGAGCGCTGGGGGCCGACCCTGGCCCCTCGTCGGGCGAGGGAATGCTGGGGGGGCCGACCCTGGCCCCTCGTCGGGCGAGGGAGCGCTGGGGGGCCGACCGTGGCCCCTCGCCAGACGAGGGAGCGCTGGGAGGCCGACCCTGGCCCCTCGTCGGGCGAGGGAGCGCTGGGGGGCCGACCCTGGCCCCTCGTCGGGTGAGGGAGCGCTGGGGGGCCGACCCTGGCCCCTCGCCCGACGAGGGAGCGCTGGGGGGCCGACCTTGGCCCCTCGTCGGGCGAGGGAGCGCTGGGGGGCCAACCCTGGCCCCTCGTCGGGCGAGGGAGCGCTGAGGGGCCGACCGTGGCCCCTCGCCCGACGAGGGAGCGCTGGGGGGCCGACCCTGGCCCCTCGTCGGGCGAGGGAGTGCTGGGGGGCCGACCCTGGCCCCTCGTCGGACGAGGGAGCGCTGGGGGGCCGACCCTGGCCCCTCGTCGGGCGAGGGAGCGCTGGGCGGCCGACCCTGGCCCCTCGTCGGGCGAGGGAGCGCTGGGGGGCCGACCCTGGCCCCTCGTCGGGCGAGGGAGCGCTGGGGGGGGCCGACCCTGGCCCCTCGTCGGGCGAGGGAGCGCTGGGGGGCCGACCCTGGCCCCTCGTCGGGCGAGGGAGCGCTGGGGGGCCGACCCTGGCCCCTCGCCCGACGATGGAGCGCTGGGGGGCCGACCTTGGCCCCTTGTCGGGCGAGGGAGCGCTGGGGGGCCGACCCTGGCCCCTCTTCGGGCGAGGGAGCGCTGGGGGGGCCGACCCTGGCCCCTCGTCGGGCGAGGGAGCGCTGGGGGGGCCGATTCTGGCCCCTCGTCGGGCGAGGGAGCGCTGGGGGGCCGACCCCAGCCCCTCGTCAGGCGAGGGAGCGCTGGGGGGCCGACCCTGGCCCCTCATCAGGCGAGGGAGCGCTGGGGGGCCGACCCTGGCCCCTCGTCAGGCGAGGGAGCGCTGGGGGGCCGACCCTGGCCCCTCGTCAGGCGAGGGAGCGCTGGGGGGGCCGACCCTGGCCCCTCGTCGGGCGAGGGAGCGCTGGGGGGCCGACCCTGGCCCCTCGTCAGGCGAGGGAGCGCTGGGGGGCCGACCCTGGCCACTCGTCGGGCGAGGGAGCGCTGGGGGGCCGACCCTGGCCCCTCGCCCGACGAGGGAACGCTAGGGGGCCGACCCTGGCCCCTCGTCGGGCGAGGGAGCGCTAGGGGGCCGACCCTGGCCCCTCGTCGGGCGAGGGAGCGCTAGGGGGCCAACCCTGGCCCCTCGTCGGGCGAGGGAGCGCTAGGGGGCCAACCCTGGCCCCTCGTCGGGCGAGGGAGCACTAGGGGGCCAACCCTGGCCCCTCGTCGGGCGAGGGAGCGCTAGTGGGCCAACCCTGGCCCTGAGCGAGGGGCTGGAATACACCAAAACTCTCTGCTTACCTGGGGAATTGTTCATTCTGAGTGAGACTTACAAGACAGAAGAAGCAGGATTGAACCTCTGAGGGAGACGCTGAGACTGGACAGCACACCAGAGAGACTGCGAGAAACCCCGATTACCCTGGAGAAGGACTGCTGGAGGATTGTGACTGAACTGTGGGACATTTATGTCATTTCTGGACTATTTTTATCCTCCATGTGGTGGATTTTTTGATGGACATTCTGTTTTGTTTTGAATAAATGTTTTTTTGGATTGTTCACCTATCGCTCTGTTGATTGTGAGATATTGGAGAAGGATTGCGAAGTGCGGGGGCATCTCTGCCGTCCTGAGGCAGGGAAAGAGAGAGAGACAGATAGGGAAAGACAAGGAAAGAGACAAAGAGAAAGAGAGACAGGGAAAAAGACAGACACACAAAGATAGAGGCAAACAGAGAGAGTGAGACAGTCAGAGACTGGGAGAGAAACCAGGACAACACCGGGTACTACAGCTGGTTATAACTAATATCAGCTGGTTCCACTAATGGTCGATAAAAAGGTGTCTCATTAGCAAGGTGCCCCCACAAGAAACAGGTCATGATGGGTAAAATCAGTGAGCTATTGCAAGACCTTCACAACATTACTGTTGTACAACTTACTGATGACATTGGTTTCAGAATTATAAACTACTAAGGCTAAGTGCGCACGTTGCGTTCAATTCCGCAGCGTGTAAGTCACTGCCTTTGGGTCTCAGAACACAGCCGAAAAAATCTGCATACTGAGACGCATTCGGCAGAACGCAACGTGCGCACATTCCTGGAGAATTCATGCATTCTGGATGCTTTCTCTGCCATAGACGAGAGGGAAAAGCATCCAGAACACACATTTTTGACAGTGCGGTTCCACTCGGCTCTGCAGCATCCCATAGACTTGTAGCAGAGCTGAGTGGGACCGCACTGTCAAAAAGAGCATGGCTGGCACACGCACAGTGCCGCGCGATCAGAATGAACTTCAACCGACTTCATTGTGATTGCGCAGCTCTATGCGTGTGCCGTGGCTTGATTTGCGGTCACACGTTAAGGACTCATCTGTGATCCCAAATCCCCTGAGTGACTGCAGTGAGCCGCACAATCAGCTGTGCTGTCACTCAGGTTACTTGCGGCCACAGCTGCAGTCCCCCGCCTGAGAGCGGTGGCCGCGAGTAACCTCAGTGACAGCAGAGCTGAGCGCGCGACTCACTTCAGTTGCTGCATGGAGCTCACAGGAGTGGTGGTGTTCTACTGCCGCTCCTGTCAGCTTCCGATGTACAAAAATAAACCAAACAATAGATATCAGGGGTGATAAGCATGAAGACCGGAAAAAAAACAACTTAATTTTCTTATATCAATTAAAATCAGATAGTTTCCACACAGACATCAACGACAGAAAACTAAAGACACAGGACAAGGCTTGAGTGTAACTAGAATGGCTCAGTCACCAAAGCCCAGATTAGTGGACTGAGCCATTCTCAAAGTACTATATGCACAAGATTGGGATTACTGTTATGGTTACTTGGACCTTTTTTGTTCCTTCCCCGTAGATCTCTATATTGCTCCATTCTTTATTGGTGCCTTCTATGAAGTGTATAATTTATTTAAGTGCCTTCTGTGAAGTATCTCCCTTTTACCTTGTGAAGTGTTCAGTTATGCCCTGGGTCACCTCCTAACAAAACTGTAGGATGACAGATTTGCAGTATATTTAGAAATCTGCATGGTCTTTTTTGGAGCACTTTAGAGTGTCATTATTTGATATTGTTTGACACCTGAATAATCTCCTTTGTTTTTTTTAAACACATTTGGTCTTTAGGAGAATTACTAATTTAAAGGTATATCTACATAAAGTTTACCAGATATTGTAAACAAACACATATGTAGCACTTCATATAAACAGTGAATCATTTGATTAAAAACGGTTTCTCACATTAAGTACCTTGAGCAAGCTTTACACGTTACGATTTCGCATACGATATCGTATGCGATCGTACCCGCCCCCATCGTATGTGCGGCACGTTCAATTTGTTGAATGTGCCGCACAAACGAGTAACCCCCCCCCCGTCACACGTACTTACCCGTCCATACGACCTCGATGTGGGCGGCGAACGTCCACTTCCTGGAGTGGGAGGGACGTTCGGCGTCACATCGACCTCACGCGGCAGCCGGCCAATAGAAGCGGAGGGGCGGAGATGAGTGGGACGTAAACATCCCGCCCACCTCCTTCCTTCCGCATTGTCGGCCGGGAACCGTGAGACGCAGGTAAGATCTGTTCATCGTTCCCGGGGTGTCACACACTGCAATGTGTGCTACCCCGAGTACAATGAACAATCTGACGTTCAATTTATGAGAAATGAATGACGTGCATGCGATGAATGTTTTACCGTTCAAACGCAATTACACGTAGCTGTCACACACTACAATGTACCTTACGATGCCGGATGTGCGTCACTTACGACGTGACCCCGCCGACACATCGCAAGATATATTGTAGTGTGTAAAGCGGCCTTTGTAATAACTAATGGGTGCAATTAATGGGGTAAATAATGTTTAATTTTATACTGCTCTAAGTGTGTTCGATTGGTGACAGAGTCCTCTTTTTTGCAGTGCAATTTCCCTGCACCCCCAGTTTCTCAGACCAGCTGCACTTGAGAACAGCGGAGGGAACGAAGGGTGAGCCAAAGACAAGCGGGGGCGCCATTGCGTCTAGGTGTAGGGTGCCAACCTCCGCGGCAAGGCAGGGCCATTGAAGAAGTTGTTTGGCCATACCCCTCATAGCACTGCAATATTGTTTGTCCCACTCACCACTACGAATTTTGTGATGGGCAGTATATGAATATTTTTTGACATTTGGGACTTTAAGGCATCGGGTATTCTAGAATTTATTGTGTAGTTAATGTATGATTTTTTAATATATATATATATATATATATATATATATATATATATATTAAAAATCATACTAAATATTTATATATATATATATATGTATATATATGTGTGTAGTTGCCAAGTGTTTGTATAGGGCGCTGTGTGTGTGTGTGTGTTTTTGGGGGAGGTATGTTTTGTGCAGCGTGTGTTGGAGGAGTAGTCCTGGGGGGAGAGGAATATAATAGGAGGAGTAGTCCTGGGGAGAGAGGAGTATAATAGGAGGAGTAGTCCTGGGGTGAGAGGACGATTAATACGAGGATTAGTCCTGGGAGTAGAGGAGGATAATAGGAGGAGTCCTGGGGGGGAGCCTAGTAGGAGGAGAGGTCCTGGGGGGAGGAGTCTTATTGGAAGAGTAGTCCTGGGGGAGAGGAGTCTAATAGGATGAGTAGTCCTGGGGGAGGGGTCTAATAGAAGGACTAGTCCTGGGGGGAGAGGAGTCTAATAGGAGAAGTAGTCCTGGGGAGAGAGCAGGATAATAGGAGGAGTAGTCCTGGGGAGAGAGGAGGATAAGAAGGAGTAGTCCTGAGGGGGTGGTGTCTAATAGGAGGACTAGTCCTGGGGGGGGAGGTATCTAATAGGTGGAGTAGTCTGGGGGGGGGTTGTGTCTAATAGGAGGAGTACTGAAAAGCGTTTTTCCACCTTTTCCCACATTTCAGGCTTCAAACATAAAGATAAAAATGTTAATGTTCTGGTGAAGAATCAACAACAAGTGGGACACAATTGTGAAGATGAAGGAAATGTATTGCTTATTTTAATTTTTTGTTAAAAATAATTAACTGAAAATTGGGCATCTCCCTGAGATACCTTCCATGATTAACCTGTAAGTTAAAGAAAATAAACACACATCCAAAAAAATCCTTTATTTGTAATGAAATACAAAAAACCCCACCCTCTTTCACCACTTTATTAACCCCTCAAAAACACCTCCAGGTCCGACGTAATCCACACAAGGTCCCACGACGCGTCCAACTTTGCTACATCAGAAGCTGAAGACCAGAAAGAAAAAAACCCTGAAACTTAATTTTAATATATCAATTAAAATCAGATAGTTTCCACACAGACATCAACGACAGAAAACTAAAGACACAGGACAAGGCTTGTGTGCAACTAATCCATCAACAAATATCCTCATATAGTCTCCCAAATATCAATGTTCAGTCCACAACAATTTTTTTATGTCCGTGAGAGAAGTATTAAATTGCACATCAAGTAATCTATATATATATATATATATATATATATAATTGCCTTATTATGTCTGTCTGTTTGTCTTGCTTCAAAATGACGTCATTACAGTGACAACCGTCGTATTGGCCACTGGGCTCTTCCCGGCCACGCCCCCCGCATGCATTGGCTGCTCAGCTTGGCCCGGCCACGCCCCCCGCACGCATTGGCCACTTGGCCACGCCCCCCGCACGCATTGGCCGTTCGGCCACGCCCCCCGCATGCTGACACCTCCCTCAAGGACTACTCCACCTATTAGACACCTCCCTCCAGGACTACTCCTCCTATTATAAATGGATAATCTTGCTCACTGTCAAGTAGAGGGGTGCTCAGAGAAAAAGAGACGATACGATACTGAAAAGCGTAGCTCTGGCACACCCAAACGAGAAAGAAACAGATATGGTGGTCCAAAAATTAATTTTTATTATTATTATAATTCTTCACTCATTTGCAAAATATCGAGTTGTAACCTTCATTCAATTCATGAACGTTTTCGGCATTAAATAGCCTTTATCAAAAAATGAGGTCTGCATAAACAAAATAACAGAATTAACAATCAGTATATATGTATTTTTTAAGATCCATATATAACATCATTTTAATTTACAGTATCAGTCGCCACTGGATCATAATATAATAGAACAAACAAGTATAAGTGTATCATGAAAAAGGGAAAAAGGATTGTAAGCGCCCATGTACCTAAGTTTACTGGGTCACAGAGTGTGGGCACCCATAGAGGTCTGTATAACCGGTAAGGCTGTAAAACAAAAGAAAAAAAACATGTGACAGGCCAATTGGGAATGTAAAGGAGGAAGAAAAAAAAATAAAATAAAAAAAGAGAAAAAAAAAAAACAAAGACAACAATAAATGTTAGGCTAAGATTGAATAGAATAGACACAAAAGTAAATCATTGAGAACAAGAGAGACATGAAGACACAGGAAAAAGCAGGGGTGCAGGGGCCAGGTAAAACCATATGAACAAATACCTGGTAAAACTGGGAATCGGCATATAAATAGAGGCAAAACACCTATACAAAACGCAGTTTGACATTGTCAATTGTTTTTGCCATTTGGGTTTTGCACTGCAAAGCTGAGTTTTTGACCAAATTTCTGCCAGAAAAAGGCTGCAGTTTGAACTGCATAGTGGGCACAGGAAACCCAAATTCCCATAGACTTTGCTTGAAAAGCAGAACACATCCATTTCGGCATTAAACTCTGCAGTTGAAAAAGCAGCAAAAAAGCAGGTAAAAAGCAACGTGAACACATAGCCTTAATGTTCAACAACGCAATGAAAAACGCATATAGCCGCGTTTCTATGACTAAAAACGCAGCTATAAACGCAATGGGTGGGCAGTAAAGTGACGTGTACAGGAAGAGGATTCCTTCTGTTGGTAAACACAGAAGCATGAATCCTCCCGGTACCGTCACCGCTGCGTCCACCTCCCGTCCTGTGCCATGTCAGCTCCGTGCGGCGCCATGTCTGGGCGGGAGGTGGAGGCAGCGGCGAAAACCAAAGTGAACAGTAGAAAAAAAAAAATGTCATATATACTCACCTGTCTGCAGGGTCCCGGTGCCATGCCCGCTCCCAGCCCCTGTCTCGGTACTGCCGCTCTGGCTGTGTGCAGTCTCCCCGGGGCAGGACCTTGCTTGCAGGACCTGGCGGTGGATCACCTGATGCAGTCACCTGACGCATCAGCTGATCGTAGTCTCGCTGGCTTTTTCGCGCCCGGCCGGCTATCAGCTGATCCTGCCATCAGGGGACTTCATCAGCTGATTACCGGCAGATCAGACTCCTGGGATCAGACTCCTGTCCAATCGATCGCTCCAGGAGCTGCCGGTAATCAGCACAGCACATAAGTGAGTATTATTTTTTTTTTCTACTGCTGCATCAGCTGATTGTATAACCGGCTTTTATGCAATCAGCTGATGTGTGATGTGATTCAGGCACTTGATCCTGACACATCATCTGATCGCTTTGCCTTCCAGCAAACCGATCAGATGATATTGGATCCTGATTGGACGGCGCGGGACCCTGACCCAGGATTACTGCGAAGGGGGGTTCTTTATTTCAATAAAGATGGAGTCACTAATTGTGTGGTGTTTTATTTCTAATAAAAATATTTTTCTGTGTGTTGTGTTTTTTTTTTTTATCATTACTAGAAATTCATGGTGGCCATGTCTAATATTGGCGTGACACCATGAATTTCGGGCTTAGGGACAGCTGATAATATACAGCTAGCCCTAACTCCATTATTACCTAGCTAGCCACCCGGCATCAGGGCAGCTGGAAGAGTTGGATACAGCGCCAGAAGATGGCGCTTCTATGAAAGCGCCACTTTCTGGGGTGGCTGCGGACTGCAATTCGCAGTGGGGGTGCCCAGAAATCTTGGGCACCCTGCACTGTGGATTCCAATCCCCAGCTGCCTAGTTGTACCCGGCTGGACTCAAAAATTAGGCGAAGCCCACGTCATTTTTTTTTTTAATTATTTCATGAAATTCATGAAATAATTAAAAAAAGGGCTTCTCTATATTTTTGTTCCCAGCCGGGTACAAATAGGCGGTTGGGGGCAGCCCGTACCTGCCTGCTGTACCCGGCTAGCATACAAAAATATGGCGAAGCCCATGTCATTTTTTTTTCTTTTTGGGCAAAAAACTGCATACAGTCCTGGATGGAGGATGCTGAGCCTTCTAGTCCTGCAGCTGCTGTCTGCTCTCCTGCATACACTAGTGAATGGAGGATGCTGAGCCTTGTAGTTCTGCAGCTGCTGTCTGCTCTCCTGCATACACTAGTTCTGCAGCTGTCTGCTCTCCTGCATACAATGAACATTTTTTGAAGAAGGAAATGACATCAGACCTTTTTTTTTTTTTTTCATCAACAATCTTTAATGGCATTGTGCACTGATTAAAAACGCAGTGAGCAAAAACGCAGCAAAAAACGCACCAAATCGCGGCAAAAACGCATGCGTTTTTGCCGCGTTTTTTAGCCGCGGGTGCGTTTTTTGAGACAAAAACGCACATAAAAATGCAGCGTGAAAAAAACGCCTAGTGCGCACATACCCTAAGGTCGTCATATTGTAAAACCAGCTATACACAGTATAAAGCCAGCTATACACAGTATAAAGCCAGCTATACACAGTAGAGACGAAATATAAAGAAGGAAAATCAGGGCACTGCTCAACATGAAAAATATTTTGCAAAGGCAAATATTCACACTCTGCGTTATGATTGCGCCATTTTCCTGCAGCAATCTGAGTGATATCGGTGAGTGCCTTCCCTTCTTTTATACTTATTTCTTACACAGTAGACAGCTGTTTGACAAGCACATACTCCACTCACTGCCCCATGTACATGCACACGTTGGCCAAAAAGGCATGTTTTCTGCCATAAATGAGCCAGCCATACTGTCACATGGTGTGAGAGGATCGCAAGGCACAGGAGAGCCTAAACTGGCCCTCAGTCTAGAGGAACCCTGGCTGACACTGATCCAAAACACTCGGCGAGTTTTGAGCCAGACACTGTGTGACACATACACAGTAGAGAGCTGTGATACAAGCAGAAACCCCTATATGTGCCACATACACATGTACAGGTTAGCTAAGTAGCAGGTTTCTCAACTTCTAACAAAAAAAATTATCGAAAGTAGACACCCAATTAAATAATCCCTAAAAATTAGTATTTTTTTGTGCCTCATAAGAGTCTTATACTACACATAACTCCCAGTTGTTAAATGTTGTGTAAGATCCCTAGCAATGAGGGCTAATATTTCTAGAATTTCTCAAGATTACATGTACGCATTGAGAACTCTGGTGATTGCAGCCCATTGGAAGTCCAGATGCTATTTCTATTTTTGGATAAATAGCTCTGCATTCTATGTAGTAATTGGATTGACGTCATACATTAAACTGCGGGATTTACCAAGCCTTTCTCCTAGATGAAGCCCCTGAGTTCTCTTCCACATTGTGAAAATGAATAGATGAACGTAATAAGTTGTTCCTGAGAGCGTTGTCATGCGGGTTCCCCATGAGTCAGCCCTCTTATTCCGTCCTGTGGCACAATGACATTTCTCCTGTAAAGAATCCCTTTTGCACTTAATCCTTGAGTCAACTAGTATATGACTTTCTTAAAGCAATTTAGATCATCATTCAGCAGTGCATGTGTCATGTTCATTCTCCACAGGTATAATGTCACCGTAGAGCGCAGCGTGCCCACTTAGCACCATGGTATTCTCATTTAATGTGTTCTTCCTCTCTTTTACTTCATAGTCCCCAGTTGTAGGCTATGTTTAAATGAATTACAGGATGTTACAAGACAGATGCAGGGGCTACCTCCAGTGATGCATGTGTGCTTAACGTTAGTGACAGATATATTTTTATGCTTTTAAGTAAAGTATGACTTATAATGTAAGGTACTGGAGTTCCAACATCAATAGTGTTGGAAAACTTCTGATAACCTTGTGGGAAACTTCTGATGATCTCATAGGGAAACTTCTGATAATCTCGTAGGGAACCTTCTTATAACCTGTGGTCATATAACTTTAAAGGGGTTGTTCACAACTTGCACAGCCCTTCTTAAGTGCTCAGTGTCAAATTGTATCACCTCCAGCACTGGCACCTTTCCAGCATTATTGGCACTGTTTTTTCAGCAGAGTGAAGGCAAATAGCCGTACATACATGACTGAGGTAGTGATAGATCCAGGAAAGGGTTAATGAGTAAGGGTTGGCTTTACCTAGGAAAGGTGGTGGGGGGGAGTAAACAGCAGGAAAGATGGGGCAGGAGTCATATAAGAAAGGGTCCCACGTGAAGAGTTTTTTCTTTGTTGCTTGACTCCAAGACTAAACTAGAAGTATGGATGCCTTGCTGAGGAGTGTTAAGGCTGCTGCTTAGGCCTGTAGGCCAGAATAAATTCAGGCCCAGCTAGAGGAATTGCTGAGGAACGCCCGAGATACAGCAACTGGCCCTTCTGAGCATCAAACCGTAAGAATATCCAGACCTCCTGAGAGACTTACTTCAGAAATGGCTAATAGGACTCACAATAGGATTATAAGTATCTCTGTAACTACTAAGAAATGAGTAAAGCGCAGCTCGGCCTCTGATCCATCTTACAGGCCGGGAAGAAAACTACAGTATCAGAAGAACAAGATACAGTGAAAAGAGACAGACTATGAAAACCAGGAGACACCAAGGAGTCCAAGGAGAAAGTCCACCTCTACTGATGTGCCAGCCAGAGAAGCAGCCAAACAAGCTACAACTGACGTGATGACGGGCCATGACATGCAACAGAATACTGTAACATTCACTAACAGAAGCCATGTGAGGAATAGACATCAACGACATGACATTGTAGTTATGCCTGTGGAAGATGTGATATCTGTGAGGAATACTACAGTAGTATAGCAGCTTCAGAAGAGCAGGATGAATTGTTAGACCTTCCAAAACAATTTTCACAGCATTCCAGAGGACAGCACATGGCCTCCCCCCAGGAAGTGAACCACCACAGGGGGATGGGCTTAGGAGAAACATCTTTTCCGGATCCGGGTTTCTATTACACCAGTGGCAGGAATACAGAAAGACAACAGCGCAAAACGTCTTTGAACAGACAAAGACATCATCGACCTGCTCAGAATCTGAGTCGGGCAATAAATCTTCAGCTGCAACACAGCAGAGATTCTAGAAAATCAGAATGACTATGACACAGATAACGACTCCCCACTAGGAGGCAGCAGTACGCAGCACTTCAATAATGGAGGGGCTGTATCAACTTCACAGACTACATGAGCAAGGTTTTCATGAACGGCTGCTTAAACTATGGCGCAGCCTGGTATTGGTGAGAACTAGGGATGATCAAATACCAAAATATCCGCTTCGACGAATATCTGACGAATAGGTCGCCGCTATTCGACTATTTGCGAATATTTGATGCGCAATGTAAGTCTATGGGAAACTCGAATAATTTCACGTTGGGCCTAACAGCGAGCTGTGGTGACTTAGGAAAAGGCTGAACTGGATGGGAAAAGGCAGAAACAGTATGGGCACAGCCTGTAGAAGTTGCCTGCCTGCATTTCTGGTGTCTTGGAATAACGTGCTCAGAGCAGCACATGGCGTTTACCTAGTCGCTAGAATAGCTCTCAAACCAAAGTAAACAGAACGCAGGTCTTTCGGTCTATCCCTCTCCCTCTCTCTCTCATACTCACCGATCAGCGGCACGGCACTGCACAACTGTAAATAACTGTAAATGCATCTAATGGATGCGGCAATTCCGGGCGGCTGCTGGCTGATATTTTTAGGCTGGGGGGCTCCCCATAATGTGGGGCTCCCCATCCTGAGAATACCAGCCTTCAGCCATGTGGCTTTATCATTTCTGGTATCAAAATTGGGGGGGAGGGGGGAACCACAGGCTGTTTTTTTTTTTATTATATTATTTATTTATTTTATGCACTACCAGGACCCACCCACTGGCGGCTGTGATTGGTTACAGTAAGACAGCTGTCACTCAGTGTGGGGGCGCGTCGGAATGCAACGAATCATAGGTGCCGGTGGGCGGGGGAAGCTGGGAATACGAGATGATATAATGAGCCGCCGGCATTTTCAAAAGTAGGAGAAGCCACTGGAGCAGTGTGACAGCTGTGCAGCGCCATGCCAGTGATCGGTCAGTGATCGATGAGTATGAGAGAGGGGGGGGAGAGGGATAGACCGACAGACAGAGACTGAAAGACCTGCGTTCTGTTTTTCAAAAAAACGATTTATGGAGCTGCTAGCAGCTACTGGACACTGTGTTCAGTAGAGATGAGCGATGTTCGAGGTTCGAGGTTCGCCAATTTCATGTTCGAGTGATTTTGGGGGTGCTCGAGATCGAACTTGAGCTTTTTGCTAAAAGCTCGATAGCTCGAGTTACGGTCGAGAACGGTTCGATCAGCAAAAAGCCTAGCTATTTACTAGCTGGCTTTTCACTGTAATAGTGTGAGTCACTGTGATTCACGTGATTACCAAATTTCAGCGTATAGTGTGCGCGGGGGACGCGGTTTAGATCTGAGCTGCAGCTGAGTGCTAAGATAATGCCGATCACCATATTTTTTTTTTTTCCTAAGCGCACGTGCAGTGGGGCGGGCCAGGATTTCAGCCAATCACAGACACACACACAGCTAAGTGTACTTTTTGCTAGACAAGCAAGGGCATGTGTCATAGGCTGTGAATGTCACATGTCCTTGCCTTATAAATACGGCCATTTTCCCTCACGCCGCCATTATCTGCCTTCTGCGTGTGGGTGACAGTCACCGCTCACGCTGCTGCCACCGCTGCTGCTATGTGCGCTATAGACACAGCGCTGTAGAGATTAGGGACTGCTGTTTATTTCAGCCTTTTTCAGGGCTGATTTCCAGGTGCTCAGAGCCATAGCTGCTAGGCAGGTCCGTGCAAGCGCTGTATACAGCTTTAGATAACAGCGTCTGAGTACCTCAGTCCAGGGAATTCCTTGCTGCATTTCATCATTAGGAGGGATAGAAAGTGAGGCTTCCTTTCCTGTCCTGGTACCCACAGAACCCGGCCACTGTACCCACCTGCCCAGTTTTGCTATGCTATTTTTATAGCAAACAGTGATGAAACTTAGTGGCATCCAAAAAGTTTCTGCTATACTAAATTAGTGTCCCACTGGTGCCAAGCAAGTTCCACCACCTCTGCTTTCTACCCTTCTGCACATTTTAGCAACGCTATTTTTATAGCAAACAGTGCTGAAACTTAGTGGAATCCAAAAAGTGTCTGCTATACTAAATTAGTGTCCCACTGGTGCCTAGCAAGTTCCACCACCTCTGCTTTCTACCCTCCTGCACATTTTAGCTACGCTATTTTTATAGCAAACAGTGCTGAAACGTAGTGGCATCCAAAAAGTGTCTGCTATACTAAATTAGTGTCCCACTGGTGCCAAGCAAGTTCCACCACCACTGCTTTCTATCATCCTGCACATTTTTGCTACCACATTTTAAGTGGCCAATCTTGTCGCTAACAAAATGAGTGGCAAAAATACAGATGCTGGTGGAAAGGGGAACAGGCGTGTTGGAAAAGGAAAAAAAGTTTGTGTCCGTTGGGAAGGTGTGAAAGGTACATTAACATCTGCTGAAGATAGGCCATCTTCCAGCAAAAGTAAGATGTCTACTACTTTCCGTGGCCAATTCGATGTGCTCCCTTTTTTACGGAACCAAACAACTGGAACAAAGGTAGATGATGCACAAAAAAAAACCACATGCTTGAATGGATCTCAAGTGCTATAAGTGGCCTCTCCTCCACCTCAACTTCAAAATCCAAAAAAAACATTCCTCTGAGTTGTCATCCCAATCGCACTTGCTTTCTCGCAGCTCTCAAGTCTCCACCCGCCCTGCAGAGTATGGTGTAACAGAGATGGCTGAGTCTGCAGAGCTGTTCAGTCACACTATAGGCTGGGAATCAGAGGTCTGCTCCCAAGCTACAGTGAGTACAGACCAGGAAATGGTCTGCAGTGATGACCAGAAGCTTTGTGAGTCAGATTCAGGCCCTGATGACCCAGGTTTCTGAGCATAATGTAGATCCTCATTCCCAAACTGTAACACCTGTTGGTGGAGACAATGAGGAACATACAGATGACGATGAGACGCAGATACCAGATTGGGATGACAACTTAACTATTCAGTCAGGGCATGAAGAGGTTAGGTCTGAGGGCGAGGGGAGTGCAAACACAACGCTTGATGATGAAGTCCTAGATCCCACATACTGTTAACCCTCAGTCGGGCACTCGAGGAGGTCACCAGAGGCGGTGGAGGAGGATGCAACTGACGACGAAGTAACCTTGCGCCTTCCTGGACAGAGTCGGAGTACTGGAAGCACATCAACAAGTGCATTCTCAGCCACCACTCTGCCTCTGAGCACAAGTCGGGGTGGCTCTGCAGGTCACATGTCCTCTATGATTTGCCTAGCCTGGTCCTTTCTTGACCTTGCAAAGGATATCCCAAATCATGTGATCTGTAAAATTTGGCGGCAATCTATAAGTAGAGACCAAAACCTCACCAGTTTGACATGAATCGTTACATGAATAACAAGCATAAGTCCCAGTGGGAAGCTCACCGTGCTGCAATGCGGCCTAGCGGAGCGTGCCATCCACTGCCTGCCCTTTCCAGTGCATCCGCGCGCTCTTCATCTTCTGTGACTGTGGGGACAGCTGTCAGACCTGTTCTTCCACGCAGACCTTCCACCACTTTAACTACAACATGCAGTTTGCTTGGTAGGTCGTCAGTTGGTTTGGAAGGGGAAACAAGTGCTGGTGTACAGCTCTCTCAGACATCGAAAGCACCAACTTTGGATGAAGGCAACATCATGTCTCCGCCTGCACTTTCCTCACAGACCTGCAGTTTTGCAGGAACACCCTACTCACCACTGTCTCCACACAGCAGCCAGATCTCGGTCCCTCAGATGTGGACAAATAAAAGGCCATTTCTTCTAAGCCAAGATAAAGCTAAGAGGTTGACTTTATCCCTCTGTAAGCTCCTGGCTACCGAAATGCTGCCTTTTCGCCTGGTGGACACAGAGGATTTTTGAGACCTTATTTCCGTCGCAGTGCCCCAGTACCAGATGCCCAGTCGCCACTACTTCTTCAAGAAAGGTGTGCCTGCGCTACACCAGCATGTCTACACCAATTATTACCAATAGGAGCACAATGGTGTGTACACAGAACTAACACCAATGAATAAATGCATAAACTCCACAATATAAATAGAAAGGCTATTATATATATATATAGCAGCCGATTAAAAAAAAATAGCCAACAACCACAAATAATAAAATTAATATCTTTTTATTGACAAAATACATAAAACATTTGAAAAGGTTAAAAATGATGATATGAAAAGGAGGCTGAAACACAGTATTCAATATAAGTGCAAAGGTGCAATTTATATAAACGGCCACTAGATGGCGAGATAGAGAAAGATATGGGTTAATGCAAACCGAGGACAGATCACCATGAACAATATACTATGTAAGGCACATACAATGGACCAAGATTATATAAGGCACAATATTGCTATCAAAAGGTCTATATTAAAGTGCATATATATGAAGATAATGGTGATGAGTGTCAGTAAACATCTACCCACATAAATCACCTAACAAGTCTCTAAGGTAAACTCCATTATGGCATAATGCCACAATCAAAATTTCAGAGTATTGAGAACCGGATAAATAAAATGGATATACCTGTGGCCATCAGCAAGATAGTGTGTGGAAGCCAAACGACCCAACACGTGTTTCGGAAGTACCTTCGTCAGGGGCCGTGTAAAGGGACAGCTGGCATGGGCTCTTTTTAAATAAAGATGGAACAATCGGGTTGCAGATGTACAGTTAGGTCCAGAAATATTTGGACAGTGACACAATTTTCGCGAGTTGGGCTCTGCATACCACCACATTGGATTTGAAATGAAACCTCTACAACAGAATTCAAGTGCAGATTGTAACTTTTAATTTGAAGGTTTGAACAAAAATATCTGATAGAAATTGTAGGAATTGAACACATTTCTTTACAAACACTCCACATTTTAGGAGGTCAAAAGTAATTGGACAAATAAACCAAACCCAAACAAAATATTTTTATTTTCAATATTTTGTTGCGAATCCATTGGAGGCAATCACTGCCTTAAGTCTGGAACCCATGGACATCACCAAACGCTGGGTTTCCTCCTTCTTAATGCCTTGCCAGGCCTTTACAGCCGCAGCCTTCAGGTCTTGCTTGTTTGTGGGTCTTTCCATCTTAAGTCTGGATTTGAGCAAGTGAAATGCATGCTCAATTGGGTTAAGATCTGGTGATTGACTTGGCCATTGCAGAATGTTCCACTTTTTTGCACTCATGAACTCCTGGGTAGCTTTGGCTGTATGCTTGGGGTCATTGTCCATCTGTACTATGAAGCGCCGTCCGATCAACTTTGCGGCCTTTGGCTGAATCTGGGCTGAAAGTATATCCCTGTACACTTCAGAATTCATCCGGCTACTCTTGTCTGCTGTTATGTCATCAATAAACACAAGTGACCCAGTGCCATTGAAAGCCATGCATGCCCATGCCATCACGTTGCTTCCACCATGTTTTACAGAGGATGTGGTGTGCCTTGGATCATGTGCTGTTCCCTTTCTTCTCCAAACTTTTTTCTTCCCATCATTCTGGTACAGGTTGATCTTTGTCTCATCTGTCCATAGAATACTTTTTCAGAACTGAGCTGGCTTCATGAGGTGTTTTTCAGCAAATTTATCTCTGGCCTGTCTATTTTTGGAATTGATGAATGGTTTGCATCTAGATGTGAACCCTTTGTATTTACTTTCATGGAGTCTACTCTTTACTGTTGACTTAGAGACAGATACACCTACTTCACTGAGAGTGTTCTGGACTTCAGTTGATGTTGTGAACGGGTTCTTCTTCACCAAAGAAAGTATGCGGCGATCATCCACCACTCTTGTCATCCGTGGACGCCCAGGCCTTTTTGAGTTCCCAAGCTCACCAGTCAATTCCTTTTTTCTCAGAATGTACCCGACTGTTGATTTTGCTACTCCAAGCATGTCTGCTATCTCTCTGATGGATTTTTTCTTTTTTTTTCAGCCTCAGGATGTTCTGCTTCACCTCAATTGAGAGTTCCTTAGACCGCATGTTGTCTGGTCACAGCAACAGCTTCCAAATGCAAAACCACACACCCGTAATCAACCCCAGACCTTTTAACTACTTCATTGATTACAGGTTAACGAGGGAGACGCCTTCAGAGTTAATTGCAGCCCTTAGAGTCCCTTGTCCAATTACTTTTGGTCCCTTGAAAAAGAGGAGGCTATGCATTACAGAGCTATGATTCCTAAACCCTTTCTCCGATTTGGATGTGAAAACTCTCATATTGCAGCTGGGAGTGTGCACTTTCAGCCCATATTATATATATAATTGTATTTCTGAACATGTTTTTGTAAACAGCTAAAATAACAAAACTTGTGTCACTGTCCAAATATTTCTGGACCTAACTGTATATCGCCGGGATTCATTATCGGGCGCATGCGCGGGGCGCCACCAGGCCAAGCGCCACCCGACCGGAGACGTCATCTGCAGATGAGAAGGATGACGCGAGCGGCCGCCGCCACGTGACAAGTCACATGGCCGCAGGACGATCACGTGATCCAACCCACCCCAGATAGAGACGCCCCAGGCCGTGACGCTCCCCAGCACCATCCCCGCATGCGCACATCCCGGAATTATAAGAAGGCTGAGTAAGTAGAAAACTTCATGGATAGTTCTCATAATGGTAAATAGGAATTAAAAATGAAACTACTCATGGATGCTAAAGAAAGTGCAATTGTGCCAACATGAATATTAATACAATAAGTGGAAAATAGAAAAGCACAATAGTGCTTAATGCATATGTGATAAAAATATGTGCCATAAAAAATACAAATATACAGTGCCTAAAAGTAGTATTCAACCCCCTGCAGATTTAGCAGGTTTACACATTCGGAATTAACTTGGCATTGTGACATTTGGACTGCAGATCAGCCTGGAAGTGTGAAATGCACTGCAGCAAAAAAGAATGTTATTTCTTTTTTTTTTTTTAAATTGTGAAACGTTTATTCAGAGGGTCATTTATTATTCAACCCCTCAAACCACCAGAATTCTGTTTGGTTCCCCTAAAGTATTAAGAAGTATTTCAGGCACAAAGAACAATGAGCTTCACATGTTTGGATTAATTATCTCTTTTTCCAGCCTTTTCTGACTAATTAAGACCCTCCCCAAACTTTTGAACAGCACTCATATTTGGTCAACATGCGAAAGACAAAGGAGCATTCCAAGGCCATCAGAGACAAGATCGTGGAGGGTCACAAGGCTGGCAAGGGGTACAAAACCCTTTCCAAGGAGTTGGGCCTACCTGTCTCCACTGTTGGGAGCATCATCCGGAAGTGGAAGGCTTATGGAACTACTGTTAGCCTTCCACGGCCTGGACAGCCTTTGAAAGTTTCCACCCGTGCCGAGGCCAGGCTTGTCCGAAGAGTCAAGGCTAACCCAAGGACAACAAGGAAGGAGCTCCGGGAAGATCTCATGGCAGTGGGGACATTGGTTTCAGTCAATACCATAAGTAACGTACTCCACCGCAATGGTCTCCGTTCCAGACGAGCCCGTAAGGTACCTTTACTTTCAAAGCGTCATGTCAAGGCTCGTCTACAGTTTGCTCATGATCACTTGGAGGACTCTGAGACAGACTGGTTCAAGGTTCTCTGGTCTGATGAGACCAAGATCGAGATCTTTGGTGCCAACCACACACGTGACGTTTGGAGACTGGATGGCACTGCATACGACCCCAAGAATACCATCCCTACAGTCAAGCATGGTGGTGGCAGCATCATGCTGTGGGGCTGTTTCTCAGCCAAGGGGCCTGGCCATCTGGTCCGCATCCATGGGAAGATGGATAGCACGGCCTACCTGGAGATTTTGGCCAAGAACCTCCGCTCCTCCATCAAGGATCTTAAGATGGGTCGTCATTTCATCTTCCAACAAGACAACGACCCAAAGCACACAGCCAAGAAAACCAAGGCCTGGTTCAAGAGGGAAAAAATCAAGGTGTTGCAGTGGCCTAGTCAGTCTCCTGACCTTAACCCAATTGAAAACTTGTGGAAGGAGCTCAAGATTAAAGTCCACATGAGACACCCAAAGAACCTAGATAACTTGGAGAAGATCTGCATGGAGGAGTGGGCCAAGATAACTCCAGAGACCTGTGCCGGCCTGATCAGGTCTTATAAAAGACGATTATTAGCTGTAATTGCAAACAAGGGTTATTCCACAAAATATTAAACCTAGGGGTTGAATAATAATTGACCCACACTTTTATGTTGAAAATTTATTAAAATTTAACTGAGCAACATAACTTGTTAGTTTGTAAGATTTATGCATCTGTTAATAAATCCTGCTCTCGTTTGAAGTTTGCAGGCTCTAACTTATTTGCATCTTATCAAACCTGCTAAATCTGCAGGGGGTTGAATACTACTTGTAGGCACTGTATGTTAACATCACCAGCATGTTGCACACAACATCACCGCTTCCTTGAGAAACTCTGTGTGTGACCGAGTGCATTTCACCACCGATACTTGGACCAGTAAGCATGGACAGGGGCGTTACATGTCGCTGACTGGGCACTGGGTAACTATGGTGATAGATAGAGAAGGGTCTGCTCAACAAGTCTTGCCATCCCCACGACTTGTGCGTCAATCCTCTGTATGTCGAAGTTCCTCCACTGCTTCTGCCTCCTCAACCTCCTCTGGGTCCTCCACCTCCGCACCAAGCCTGCCTGGTCAGGCCGCCCGCGTTGTAACTGCGCACAAGGAATCCCGCACACCTTCTTACTATGCTGGCAGCAGAGCTCAACGGCATCAGGCGGTCTTTAGCTTCAAATGTCTTGGAAATAAGAGTCACACAGCAGATGAGTTGTGGTCAGCTCTGCGGTCTGAGTTCCGTAAATGGTTGTCTCCACTCAACCTGCAGCCAGGGAAGGTGACTCACGTGCCTTGTATGGCTCACGTGTTGAACGTTGTTGTCCAGCAATTTTTAACCCACTATCCCGGCCTAGATGGGCTTCTGCACAGGGCATGGTCACTCTCTGCTCTCTTCCGCCGTTAACCGCCACAGCTGACCGACTTGCATCGCTCCAGAAGTCATTCAGCCTGCTGGTTCATCGCTTGAAATGCGATGTGCCGAGTCCGACACGCTGGAATTCGACTCTACACATGTTACAGCGACTGTGGAAGCACCGCCGAGCCCTGGTGCAATACGTTATGACGCATAGCCTAGGCCAACGAGATGCAGATGTGGGGCAGATCATGGTGATGGAGTGGTCTCAGATCAAGGACCTATGCACCCTTCTGCACAGTTTCGACATGGCGACGAATATGTTTAGCGCTGACAATGCCATTATCAGCATGACAATTCCAGTCATTTACATGTTGGAGCACACGCTAAACACTATTCGGAGTCAGGTGGTGGGACAAGAGGAAGGGGAGGAAGTACAGAAGGATTCATATGCGCAAGGGATAACAACATCTACAAGGTCCAGACGTTCAGCATCACCAAGGCGGCAGGCATGGGACGGTGGGGGAGAGGGATTAACAAGGGCGCATGGTAGCAGCCAAAATGTTGAGAAAGGTGCAGGAGACCAGGAAGAAATGGAGGACGAACTCTCGATGGACATGGAAGACTCAGCAGATGAGGGAGACCTTGGTCAAAATTTGGTTTAGCAAGGTTGGGGGGAGATGTGAGAGGAAGAAAGCACTGTTAGCACCTCAATGCCACAAACACAGCGAGGACTTGGTCCGCATGGATGCGCAAGACACATGAGCGCCTTATTGCTGCACTACCTACAACATGACCCTCGGATTGACAAAATTAGAAGTGATGATGACTACTGCCTTGCCACACTATTAGATCCCCGGTACAAGTCCAAATTTTGTGAAATAATTCCAGCCATAGAAAGGGACGCACGTATGCAGGAGTATCAGCAAAAGATGTTACTCAATCTTAGCTCGGCTTTTCCACCAAACACCAGTGGTGCACACAGTGAATCTCCCAGATGAAACTTGACAAACATGGGACGGTCTCGTTATCAACAGTCTACCCGTACCAGTAGCACCGTATCTGCTGCTGGTAACAGCACTTTTATTGAATCGTTTCATAATTTTTTTTAGACCATCCTTTGCAAGGCCAACAGAGACAACAAGTCTGACACATAGTCAATGGCTGGAGAGGATGATACAGGAGTATCTCCAAATGAACATCGATGCCATGACTTTGCAACTGGAGCCTTGCTCATTTTGGGCTTCAAATCTTGAAAAATGGCCTGAGCTCGCCACTTACGCCTTGGAGATCTTGTCGTGTCCAGCTGCCAGCGTTGTCTCAGAACGTGTCTTCAGTGCTGCTGGGTGTGTGCTGACAGATAAGCGCACGCGTCTGTCCAGTGACAATGTGGACAGACTAATGTTCATTAAGATGAACAAGTCATGGATCCGCAAGGACTTTACTACCCCTGTGTAATCCTGGGTAGAGTAAATGCTTGTGGATTTGGAATGTGTTTGATGCTAATGTACCTGTCAAGTTTGCAACTAGGGCACAAGTGATGCCACTGAAGGGGTGTCAAAAACACATGCAGATCGCTAGTAAAAAGCAAGTGAAACGCATTCTTTCTAGAAAAATATGCGTTTTGACATTTAACATTGACTTCAATCTTATTAAAACGCTGCTAAAATGGCAAAAACAATTGACATGTTGCTTTTTCAAATGCAGAGTTTTTGACAAATTTTCAGCAACTAAAACGCTGTGTTTGCAAATGCATCGTGCGCACAAGACAGCCCTATTTTCCATAGACTTTGCCAGGAAATCAAAACGCATGCGTTTTGGCATTAAAACGCTGCAGTTCAAAACGCTGCAGAAACGCATGAAAAAAAGCAAAGTGCGCACATAGCCTTAGAATCAGAGAGTTAGTATCGAGTAGCTCTAGCAGAAGTGGGGGTCTACAATCCGAGGACGTGCATCAATACACGGACAGATTGGAATGTTTTCTGGCCAAGTCAAAAACTGATCAACAGGGTAGAGGAAAATGGATCACATTGTTTCTTTAAGCATTTCTAAGGCCTGCCTGGTCATCTGTTTTAGAAACTATGTCTCAAGAAGGCCAAATATCTAGTGGTCATTCCTAATTCATGAGGATTGTAAGTCATTGTCATGATTTCAATTCACGGCAGTTGTCAAAAAATGCCTGATAATTTTGGAAGAGTCTCCAAATTTATTCACTTCACATTCATGTAGGATAGGAGCAGCGACAGAAGCAGCTAGATGGGGCTTAGGGCCTGACATAGTTAAAAAAATTGGGAGATGGGAATGGAACAGATTTAAGAGCTACATTAGAATGAATTTATTATATATGGCGTACATGTGTGTATACACTGTATATATATATATATATATATATATATAATTTGTGTGTATGTGTATAGTTTGGTAATCATAGCAGTTGTGTCTTCTTTTATGTAATTGTGTGGTAATTGTCTTTTTGTTTTAGCGGAATATCAGTGCCTGATTTGGATCATGGGACATTCATTTGTTTTTTGGGGGGCCTTGTGCGCAGCAGTAAGGCCTAATGGCAGACAGTTGGGGTTCTCCAGTTCCTTGGCACAGGCGAGATGGAGAGGAAAAAGGGGAATGCAGTGGCATCAGAAATACAGTATCATGTAGAGTTGTACCGCCCCCCGGAAGTCTTACTTATCCATTTAGGTGGTAATGACTTAGCAATAAAAACGTCATGACAGTTGGTTAGGGACAAACAACTCAATATGTTGAATTTATGGAGGTCTTACTCAGGAACAGTCGTGGTTTGGTCTGATATAATAGCTAGGCAAATGTGGAAAACAGCAAGATCAGTGGCCGTATTAATAATACAAGGATAAAGGTTATTAAAGAAATAACAATTTGTGCTGGAAAATGGAGGGGTGGCCATATGTCACCAGGTGCTGCAAAATACAAAGGAAAATGTTTGGAGAGATGATAAGGTTCATCTTAATGACATTGGCATTGATATATGGATGTTGGGAATACAAGAAGGAGTAGAACGAGCCATTAAGTTATGGAGGAACTCACTCTTGTAAGGTGTCACAAGAGTGAGTCTTGGCATGATGTGGTTATTTAAATCCCCTCTTCTTTTATGATTGGAGAATTATGTGTTTAATGGGGTCCCTGGGGCGGACTCAGTGGACAGCGGAATATGGGTCCCGGAGAAGGAGCTCAGCGGACACAAAAGGAAAAATTATCAAGTGGGTTTACCCAGATTTCCCCCTTTGAGCTAGGTGTAAATGGTGGAGGGGGATATGGGGCTGGGACTTATGACAACCACATCTCTGGGCCAATAATCTTGTTTTTGTTGTTGATGTTTTTCTTATACAATAAAAGGCTGCTGTGGCCAAAATTTTAATCCATGTCACACAGTGTGTGGTGTTTTATTTTATTAGGTTACCAAGAGCGCAATTCAATAATCCATCAGTCATGGTGTGTAATGCCTGCCTGGATCCAAAGACTCAGACGGGTTGTAATGGACAGGCTAGAGGGAAGCCACGCACCAAGCAGGACCCCTAAAACTCTGAAACCCTTTAATCCCTATACATGGATTTGGAATTACACAGGGCCCAAAGTGATCACTACCTGGAAGTCTGCAGTCCGATGAGAGTAGTAGTCAGGCAGGGTTGAACCGGGAAATGCAAACAGGCACAGAATCATGCAGGCAAGGACGTAATCAGAGAACAAAGCAGAGGTCAAATCCGGATCGGGCAGCGAGGTACATGAACAGCAGGCAGGAGGGTAGTCAGGAAACAAGCAGATGTCAGAACACCAAAATCACTAATCAGAACAAGGATGGACAGGAACCAGGAATACAGAACTATCTCTGGCAGTGGTCAGCAGACAGGAGGGGAAATAAGAAGGGTGTGGTGTCTTCCCATTGGTTGTAGCTGAATGATGGTAACTTCAGCTGGAAGACACACGCCACCTACAGTCAGCCAGTGGTACTGTAGATCCCGAGGAAACCCAGCCCAGTGGATGAGCGGAGTCTGCGCCCACCAGCGCCGCTGTCATCAACTCCTCTCCCATCACCAGCTCTATCCACAGCAGGAACACGGCGTCACATTGTGATCGAAGTAGAAGTCGCTAGAGCGGACTCCGGTGGGGAGGTAACGTGGTGTTTGTGTGCCATTGACTGTAGCGCTCACATGGCAAAACAATGAGTGACCACTAATGGATTGCTTCGCTCATACTTCCTTTAAACTTGGACATCCAAGGAAAGCAGTCACTTCTAGGCAAATGTAACTTCAGTTGTTACAAAACTACAACTTCCATCTTGCCTTGGTGGAAGTTGTCATTTTGAAACAGCCACAAGTTTGAGACAATTCCTCCAGGCTATTAATTCTTAGATCCTCCTGAAATATACATACAGGTTTCAGGAGTTTTTACCTATTTTTGTGCCTACAAAACTGACAAACAGGGGACATGATTACCAGTAATTTTCTTCTATGGTATGTACAAAAGGTAATTTTCTCTGACACTTTGGAGCTGACTCACCAATCACCAGGGATAACCTCTTCCGCGAGGTCAGCCACAAGGGCAGAAAAAAAAATCATGGATCCTACAAATTTATGAAATGTGTGATATCTATATATAAGAGAAAAATGTATTCTGTTATTGTAATTAAGACTTTTTTTATGACTGGTATAGTTTCACTGGAAAGTTGAGTTGATTAATGAAAAGGGGCACGATCTAAGCGAAACAATGCCCCAGTAATTGTGCCAAGCTGTGCCAACACTTATGGAACAAAGTAAGCCAAAAGTTTACAATAGGCAGTGTAAACTTAGACCAGAGAGAATACAAATACACCACATATATAAAATATGAAGAACCACTCTACTGTGATAAATGTGCCATGTATTAGCTTAAGACAGTATCAAAAAATACAGTATACCTTATTGAAACCATCTGCAGATAATTACACACACAGCAAAAGATGAAAAAATATGAAATTCTGGTTATATCATTCATTACATCTGCATTTTACTGAGAAAAACTGGTAAGAACAACTTTAAGGTAAGTCACGGTTTATGCTGCAGGACAACTTTATAATATATTAGTTCTTACAAGGAATATACTATGCTTACTATCTGAATTCCTTGAGCATTGGTGTAATACAATTATATACCTCTGTTATACTCATATTCTACATTGTGCCGGCGTGTTGTACTGCTGCTGTAAGCTTTGTTCACAAGACACAATCTGCATTATTTTGTTTTACTGTATTCTGCATAATACAGTCATATGAAAAAGTTTGGGCACCCCTATTAATGTTAAACTTTTTTCTTTATAACAATTTGGGTTTTTGCAACAGCTATTTCAGTTTCATATATCTAATAACTGATGGACTGAGTAATATGTCTGGATTGAAATGAGGTTTATTGTGCTAACAGAAAATGTGCAATCCGCATTTAAACAAAATTTGACCGGTGCAAAAGTATGGGCACCTCAACATAAAAGTGACATTAATATTTTGTAGATTCTCCTTTTGCAAAAATAACAGCCTCTAGTCGCTTCCTGTAGCTTTTAATGAGTTCCTGGATCCTGGATGAAGGTATATTTGACCATTCCTGTTTACAAAACAATTCCAGTTCAGTTAAGTTTGATGGTCGCCGAGCATGGACAGCACGCTTCAAATCATCCCACAGATTTTCAATAATATTCAGGTCTGGGGACTTGGATTGCCATTCCAGAACATTGTAATTGTTCCTCTGCATGAAAGCCTGAGTAGATTTGGAGCGGTGTTTTGGATCATTGTCTTGCTGAAATATCCATCCCCTGCGTAACGTCAACTTCGTCACTGATTCTTGCACATTATTGTCAAGAATCTGCTGATACTGAGTTGAATCCATGCGACCCTCAACTTTACCAAGATTCCCAGTGCCAGCATTGGCCTCACAGCCCCAAAGCATGATGGAACCTCCACCAAATTTTACTGTGGGTAGCAAGTGCTTTTCTTGGAATGCCGTGTTTTGTTGCCTCCATGCATAACGCCTTTTTGTATGACCAAACAACTCAATCTTTGTTTCATCAGTCCACAGGACCTTCTTCCAAAATGTAACTGACTTGTCCAAATGTGCTTTTGCATACTTCAGCCGACTCTGTTTGTGGCGTGCTTGCAGAAACGGCTTCTTTCGCATCACTCTCCCATACAGCTTCTCCTTGTGCAACATGCGCTGTATTGTTGACCGATGCACATTGACACAATCTGCAGCAAGATGAAGCTGCAGGTCTTTGGAGGTGGTCTGTGGATTGTCCTTGACTATTCTCACCATTCTTCTTCTCTGCCTTTCTGATATTTTTCTTGGCCTGCCACTTCTGGGCTTAACAAGAACTGTACCTGTGTTCTTCCATTTCCTTTCTATGTTCCTCACAGTGGAAACTGACAGTTTAAAACTTTACAACTTTTTGTATCCTTCCCCTGAACAACTATGTTGAATAATCTTTGTTTTCAGATCATTTGAGAGTTGTTTTGAGGAGCCCATGATGCCACTCTTCATATGAGATTCAAATAGGAGAACAACTTGCAAGTGACCACCTTAAATACCTTTTCTCATGATTGGATACACCTGCCTATGAAGTTCAAAGCTCAATGAGGTTACAAAACTAATTTATTGCTTTAGTAAGTCAGTAAAAAGTAGTTAGGAGTGTTCAAATCAAGAAATTGATAAGGGTGCCCATACTTTTGCACCGGTCAAATTTTGTTTAAATGTGGATTGCACATTTTCTGTTAGTACAATTAACCTCATTTCAATCCAGAAATATTACTCAGTCCATCAGGTATTAGATATATGAAAGTGAAATAGCTGTTGCAAAAACCCAAATTGTTATAAAGAAAAAAGGTTAACATTAATAGGGGTGCACAAACGTTTTCATATGACTGTACATAATGTAGCATTAGGACCGAATGCAAGAGAAAAAAACCAAACAGTTTCATGAAGATGTAATGTCTCATGCCTTAATAATGTTATAATATTAAATGAGTTAACTAAGTAGTCGAGTATAACACCTAAAATACTTACAAAGCTGCAGAAGAATTGTTATTTTTGCTAAATTATGGCTATTTTTAGTGTTCTCACCTGGAAATTATTGTCCATGTTATGTGGCCATGGAAAGGGGAACCCAGGGTTGATCCATTTAACTGTTCCTATGATGGTTTAATTGTTCACACAATACTGTGCAAACGTTTTAGGCAGGTGTGGGAAGTCAAGTCAATATTTGGTGTGACCACTTCTTGCCTTCAAAACAACATCACTGATGGCACTGCTGGACATGTTGCTATTTGGATATTTGCAACTGAATTAAGCATAATGTGTTTTTTACCTGCTGGACTGGGTTTATTTGGCTGACCACTTCATCTATGGTCCTCAACATTGCCCATTTCCTCAATGCTGAGAAATACAGGTAGATGCTTATCTGTCAATCAATGCCCTCATAGAGGGCTCTAAATAGTTCCAAATTTATTCTGCAGCATGACACCGTGCCCAAATATACAGCTCATGTCATTAAAGCCTTCCCGCCACTGACAATTTTCATTGTTTCCTCCCTTTCGTCCAAAATCTACAACTTTTTATTATTCCATCCTCATAGACATATGAGGGTTTGTTGTGTCGCAGTACAAGTTGTATTTGACTAGCATCATCCATTTTACCACACAATGTATTTGAAAATGGAAATTAAATTTCAAGGAGCATGCCATTGCGGAAAAAAAACGTTTGCAATTCCAACATTGTTTTTTGAGATTTGTTCTTACGGCGTTCTTTGTGTTGTTAAAATTACCTGCCATCGAAATTCTCGAAGGTAGTGCAATTATTACTAGCTCTTTTATTACTATTTTATTGGTAAAAAAAAATTGTAAATTTGTAAAAAAAAAAAAATGTTTTGGATTGTTTCACCATTTTTCAGGACCTTTTTGGCTTGTGTTTTTTACTGTTCATAATGTCTTGCTATATTTTGATGGACACAGAGGTACCAAATATTTTTATTTTTAATACTTTTAATGAGAGAATAAAGGTGTTACGGCCCCTGGGTCTGTTGCTCCACATTCCCCTTCTTCCCCTTCTGCTTCTCGTTTGCGTCGTTCCAGTCGTTTGGGAACTTCTTAGCTTCCTGAGTCTAAGTCCCAATTTTGAGCTACTGAGCATGCTCACGGACTTAGTCATTTCTGAGGCTAAGTGTGTACTCTATTCTGAGCATGTCTGCGATGTGGCATTACATGATTGGCCGTGGGTGATGTCACAGATGATGCGGGGATCACATGGTCCTCAGCATGTGACGTGGCATTACATAATTGGCCGAGGGCGACGTCACTTCTGTCGTTGCTCGTTACTATTGGCCCAGGGTCGTTCCTGTTAATTATCCTCCATCTTGTGGGCGGAGCCAAGTTTATAAAGGGCCCTGGAGCCCGCCTCTCAGTGCTGAGTCATTACATGTGCTTGTGTGGGAGTAGACGCTCCATGTGAGTCTGCATAATATACTCGCTTCCCATGCTTTAGGGGAGTCGGGCTAGGTAGGAACCTCTCCCCCTTCACTCCTGTTTACTCTCTGCGGATAGCATAGAGAGTTCCCTTGCTCCTTATAGTGCGGTTAGCACACGGGGCTTGGACAGGGACTTGCACTTGAGCCATTTCAGAGAAAGCTATTGCTCTCTGTTATCAGTTGTCATATTACACTTCCTCTATGAGCATAATAGAGGTTAGCTCTTAGGTTTGCCTGTGACCATTAACAGGAGACCTGTGCATTCTCTCCTTACCTAGGAGCATTGTTTATGCTTTGTTAATTTACTAGCTTACTTCTGTGAAGTAACAGAGGTATTTCCTATTCGTAAGGGGTAGTCGCCCTAACTTATTTATTTGCTACCACATATTAGTTTATGCTAATACGGTACTCGCTGTGAGTTAAACAGGGTGTGTCGTACTAGTCCTAGTGTTGCTGTGAAGTAACAGGAACAAGTACTACTTCTGTGGTACACACACCCTTTTCTGCTGTCACTAGCAGCAGTTGTACGGTGGGTCCGGACTGCCTGTTACTCGTAATTAGTTATAATACCAGGCAGCCCCGTAACATTAGGTTGATTAAATTTTTCCTTTTTTTAAATCTTTTTACTCTGTTTATTAGTCTTCTCAAGGGACTTGCACTTACGATCATCTGATCGTCCATACTTCAGTATTGCCTGTATAATAAAAAACATTGTTTCCTGTAAAGCCTAGCTACATATGTCCAGATTGATGAAGAAATGGTTCAATGACAATGAGGCCCCCTTCACACGCACGTGTCTCCGGTACGTGTTTGGCAGTTTTCTCACATACCGGAGACACGTACACACGTTAACCTAGGTATTCCTTTGGTTTTGGACACACGTAAGTATTCGCGCATGGAGCGTGTGTCCGTTCCGTTCTTACGTGTGTCCGTGTGTTTCTCACGCCGACATGTTCATTTTCTCTCCGGCATGATGGGTGTCACACGGAACGCAAATGTGTCACACGTAACACACACGGACCACACGGATGTGTTCCTTGGGACACACACCGGAGAGAAGACATGTGTCTGTGAGAAAAAAACAAACAAAATTTTACTCACCTTCTCCAGCCCTCCTGTCTCTGCTGCTGCTGTCACTTGCTGCCGACCGCCGCTCATTGAATATTCACTTCACTGCGGCCGGAAGCTGCAGCAGCGGGGAGTCAGCAGGACCGGAGACGGAGAAGATCAGCACCACGGACAGCGACGCCAGGGACAGGTGAGTAGAAAGTTTCCGTTTTCCGTGTGTTATCACGGATAACACACGGACAACACACGTGAGCCATAAACACGGCTCACGGAGGGCAAAATGCACCTTTGACACGTCTGTGAAAAACGTGCGTGGTTTTTAACGGACGTGTGGAAGAGGCCTGAAGTAGAGAGCTGGATTGGCCCCTTCAGTCCCTAGACCTCAATTCAATTGAACGCTTGTGGGTAGAGAAGAAAAAGCTGTATACATACCCAAGTGAGTCGACCAGTATGCACTAACATTGGGAAAGTGTAAAAGAGACCTGGGATCAGATTTCATTGGACACTCGCTTGAATCTGATTGATAGCATCCCCAGAAGGATTCAGGCAGTGTTGGAAGAAAAAGGTGGATTTACAAAATACTAACAAAATAACAAAAATTTAAATTTAGATTTTTAGGAGCAGAGGTCATGAATGTCTGATCGGCCAGGGTCCAGCACCCAACACCCCCTCCAATCAACTCGTCTAGGTGCTGGTGGCAGCAGCAGGTGGCCGGAAATGCTCAATTCCGCATCTGCTCCGTCTTCTGATAGTGCTCTTATTCAAAGAAACGAAGCGGATGTGCAGTACCTGGCATACTTGTGGTCAAACTTGGGGTTATTTAGTTTGGAAAAACAAAGGCTTAGGGGGGATCTAATCACAATGTATAAACATATGAGAGGACAGTACAGAGACCTTTCCAAAGATCTCTTTACACCTAGGCCTGCGACTGGAACACGGGAGCATCCGCTACGTCTTGAGGAAAGAAGGTTTAATCATAATCACAGACAAGGATTCTTTACTGTACGAGCAGTGAGACTATGGAACTCTCTGCCGCATGATGTTGTAATGAGTGATTAACTACTAACATTTAAGCAGAGCCTGGATGCCTTTCTTGAAAAATATAATATTACCAGTTATGTGTATTAGATTTTATGACAGGGTGTTGATCCGGGTAACTAGTCTGATTGCCGTATGTGGAGTCGGGAAGGAATTTATTTCCCCATTGGAGCTTATTTGACACACTGGGTTTTTTTTGCCTTCCTCTGGATCAACATGTTAGGCTACTGGTTGAACTAGATGGACTTAGGCGGGCTTTGCACCTTGCGACATCGCAAGCCGATGCTGCGATGTCGCACGCGATAGTTCCCGCCCCCGTCGCAGGTACAATATCTTGTGAAAGCTGGCGTAGCGAAAATTATCACTACGCTGGCTTCACATGCACTCACCTGCCCTGCGACTGTCGCTCTGTACTCCAATACCCAGCTACATAAATGAAATTCCGTGATTCTGCACCTTTGCACTTGTGTGGTCTGGGCTACTGGACCCATTGCTTCTGTCTTCTTCCTCATCCTGCTAACGTCACATAAAAGAAGGAGGTGATGGCAGGATAACTATTAGTCTGACAGCTTTGTGAGATGAACAGACACTAACACTATTTAGTAACCAAGATAAGAATATGGTGCAGACAGCTTTGTCGTGATGTACAGTGTGATGAATGGTTACTCGAAACCTATGGGCCTAGTTCCAGTCACACCCCCTGTGGTCATGATCATTATGCCCCTGGATATCACTGCTATGGGGGAAACCTTGGCTACCTTTGTAATCAAAGCATTAGAGCTGTCATTGTTAAGGAGAAATTCCACAGTTTCAGGAAAGAAATTTCCTTCTTCCAGTGAATGTCTGTTGAAATCTTAAATTAAAGGTCACTGATCGCCGGCAGAGAAATTCAGACCACACAAATTCTGCTGGTATAAATTCCTTTCTCAGTAAAAAGCAGGCGCACATGTGATGTGCTTTATTGTAACAAACCTTTTTATAGAGCAATAATTGGTTAATTTCTTAGCAAAATTCCTAAGTATGCCATTGGTTATATTAAAAGCATATGCAGAAAGCCTGTGATGTTTGTCCATATTTGGGATTTCCTCTCCAGCCAAAGTTTGCAAAGTCATTATCACGTAGCCCACCAGAGACAGATCCAAACTTACACAGATGAAGGCAGTCATCATTATTAACATTTTCATTCAGCTCTCTTGTATTAGACATCAGCGGCAGGCTCCATCTTGTTACTCATATACAAAAGAAAGCTTAGTTATAGAAAAGCATGTAGAAAAATATATTGTATTCTCACAGTTCCCCTAAAATATTTTTCTATTTGATTCCTTAAGTCTATCATTGAGTTTAGTTTCCCGTGTGCTTTAGTTTGTATGACTGTCACGGCCGTTGGTAGTTTGAGAGCTGTGATTTATGCTTCAACAGCTTCAGAATTCTTTATGGGTGCTCTACTGGCTGTTTTGTAGTTTCATAGTGCCCACAGAGACACGTATATGGAGTCCGTGTAGCTATTGTCCATCTCTCCTACCAGTTCGCAGGCTTTAGTGAGAGGCGTAAGTTTGGCTTTCTGTGCTGACTTGTGTGGAGGTAATGGTTCCACAATAATGATATCCACGTAACTTGTGTGAAACTGTCCTGTCTCATCCACATAGCATGAGCCATCTGTAAAGAAGGTTAGATCAGCATCTGGCAATAGGGTCTTTGTAACTGTGGGCAGGTGGGCGCACTCAGATCGCATAAGTTCAAGGCAATCATGTTCTTGGGTGTCTGGGTCTTCATAGTCAATATCCATAGTCCTGGAGGGGATATCCCATATATAAAAGTATTCCCCCCTTGAAAAAGAAAAAAAAAAGAAGTCAATGGATTGAAAGTAGTTCACTGCTGGAGCATAACATTACAGGGTAGGAGCAAGGCACACTGGAGTCTTGTATGCCTATGTGAGGAGATATTCTTCTGTTGACTTTGTTCGAAAATAGCCTTGAAATCATGTGGGGCAAAGATAGTGACAGGGCGGCCTAGGATAATATCTTCGGTTTTCTTTCTTTTTTTTTTTCTTCAACAGGGCTGCTACGTGTTCCGGAGGAATGTAATAACTCCCATCAGCTGCCAGTAATGGATATAGGGGAACATGGCTGAGACTGGGTGTACTCGGCACATTGGGTGTACCAAGATGGCTGTTCTGGGAGGAGCTTGCCACATGGGTAACTGCGTCACTGAGTGGAGGCAGTGTGATATCAGAGGGGGTGGAGGATGTAAAAATACAGGGTGGTTTGGGTGAGAGGCAGGCCACCCCACAGGAAGCACAGTAAATGGCAGTGGGAGGGTTTTGCTGGACACAGTCTGGGCAGGTAGAAAAATGTGGACCCTCGACGCCATTATAGGGCGGTGGTTGTGGCAGAGACTTGTAGTAAGCATAACACAATATATTGTCTTTCTTATCACATACTTCTTCCACATAACCTTCTTTTACAATTGTGCAGGCTATTCTATACTAAGCTTGGGCTGTCCCAAGTAATCCTGCATCTTCCAAAGTTCCCTTCTGTTCTTTCAATGCCTTATTCCATTCCATTGTTCATGTTGTAACCAACCATATTTTGGCATACTGCAAATTAGCATCAACTTCTTCATTTTTTTCCTTTCTCTTTTCTTTTCCCTTCCTTTTCACATGTTTCTTGCTTTTTTGGTGGCTAACCAAATCATAAGATTTCATGTGTCCGGGGGTTAAGCCACCATCGGACTTAAAAACGGACTCAAGGGAGTCCATTTGTTGGGGAATTTTTCCGACCGGTTATGATTCCTAAGACAGTACCTAACACCGTGTCCACTCAGGAGGACACCAAACCAGGACCTTGATTGACTTTTACCTACTTCTCAGAAGACAGCTAGTCCGAAGTCTGTAGCAAGGGCATATACCTTAACCGGACCATATGACATTTAAGTTTGCCACTTATTACCAATCAACCATACCTATTCTACACAATTCACACTGAAAATCCAGGGTTGGAAGGCACAACTGGCTAGACATATCCTCAATCTCACGCAGAGAACAATTTCAGTAGACAGACACATACAACCTTTTCGTGTTCTTTAAGGTCGCCCAGGAGGAAGGGGATCCGGTTGTAGAGATAGACCAACGGGACCGACTAGACTACCCCAGACTAATGGGGGCCACCCAAGGACACAGATAAGAGAATAATTAGAAATCAAAACTGTTACTGTAGTCTGTTGGAGTTGATCAGGCTCCGAGGGGTTCGGCAGTCCATAGTCACCACAGGGATGTCTGTGTTGCTCTCCTAGGTCTCCATTCCTTCCAGGAGCGATCCGAATCACGGCACCAACTGTTAAGGAGAAATTCCACAGTTTCGGGAAAGAAATCTCCTTCTTCCAGTGAATGTTGGCTGAGATCTCAAATTGAAGGTCATTGAGTGCCAGCAGAGAAATACAGACCACCCAAATACTGCTGGTATAAATTTCTTTCTCAGTGAAAAACAGGTGCAGATGTGATGTGCTTTATTGTTACAAACCTTTATATAGAGTGATAATGGTTTAATTTCTTAGCAAAATCCCTAAGTATGCCATTGGTTAAATTAAAAGCATATGCAGAAAGCCTGTGATGTTTGTCCATATTTGGAATTTCCTCTCCAGCCATAGCTTGAAAAGTCCTTATCACGTAGCCCACCAGTGACAGATCCAAACTTACGCAGATGCAGGCAGTCATCATTATCAACATATTCATTCTGTTTTCTTGTATTAGACATCAGCGGCAGGCTCCATCTTTTTGTTACTCATATACAAAAGAAAGCTGTTATAGAAAAACATATAGAAAAATATATTGTATTCTCACAGTAGAAAAGCACATAGAAAAATATATTGTATTCTCACATCATTATAGAGTCATTGTAACTCTTGTTATGGAGACACTGGCTATCAAAATATTAAATATTTCATATGGAGGCTTTCCCTAGAATTTAGTTTTCAAGTATTGGCATGTGTGCCTATAGTATAGTTTTATCATCATTCCAGTTTATCATATATGGCACATCTTAAAGGTTTTTGCTATGTAAGCCGAATAGAACATGCTACAGGGGTTAATACAGAGACTTCAGTGCTGCATCTCTTATCACACTGTGTGCAGTTTTTCACCGGGAAAATTTGGTTTAGCTTATGGAGCTTATCATTGCTTGGCTAGGTTAGTTAGAGCAGTGTTTCCCAACTCCAGACCTCAAGGCCCACCAACAGTGCATATTTTCAGGATTTCCTTAGCATTACACAGGTGTTGGAGTCTTCATCTGTGCAAGTGATTAAATTATCACCTGTGCAATACTAAGGGAATCCTGAAAACATTCATTGCTGATAGGTCTTGAGGACTGGAGTTGGGGAACACTGAGTTAGGGCGGCGTTACACGGGACAATATATCGTGCGATCACATGAGCGATCGCACCCACCCCCGTCGTTTGTTCATCACGAGCAATTTGTTGCCCTTGGCGCACAAAGTCATTTGCCCCGTCACACGTACTTACCTCCCGAACGACCTCGCTGTAGGCTGCGAACATCCTCTTCCTGAAGGGGGGGGATGTTCGGTGTCACAGCGACGTCACAGAGCGGCCGCCCAATCGAAGCGGATGGGCAGAGATGAGTTGGACGTAACATCCCGCCCACCTCCTTCCTTCCGCATTGCTGGCGGGACGCAGGTAAGCTGTGTTCGACGTTCCCGGGGTGTCACACGGAGCGATGTGTGCTGCCTCGGGAACGACGAACAACCGACGCGCAGAAGGAGGAACGACTTTATGAAAATGAACGACGTGTCAACGAGCAACGATAAGGTGAGTATTTTTGCTCGTTCATAGTCGTTCGTAGCTGTCACACGCTACGATATCTCTAACGATGCCGGATGTGCGTCACGGAATCCGTGACCCCGACGACATATCGCCCGATATATCGTAGCGTGTGACGCCGCCCTTAGACGTCAGCTAGTCCAGCACGCCCCATGCTGTGATTAGCACCTCATTGTCTATAGAAATGTTCAAATGTCTGAATTGCTGCACCCAGTAAACTAAGTAATACTTTTTTGGATTCAGGGTCTCTTTGTCTACGTCATGCAAATGATGTGGCAACAATCTGCTGACAGCTTCCCTTTAATGCATGAATTATTTTTTAAGTCAGAAGAGTAATTTTTTTTATCATGCAAGATCATCTTGTAATTGTATATGATTGATATATAGTAGAATTGACTTAGGCGGGCTTTGCACGTTGCGACATCGCAAGCCGATGCTGCGATGTCGCACGCGATAGTCCCCGCCCCCGTCGCAGCTGCGATATCCTTGTGATAGCTGCCGTAGCGAACATTATGATACGGCAGCTTCACATGAACTCACTTGCCCTGCGACCGTCGCTCTGGCCGGCGACCCGCCTCCTTATTAAGGGGGCGGGTCGTGCGGCGTCACTGCGACGTCACACGGCAGGCGGCCAATAGGAGCGGAGGGGTGGAGATGAGCAGGATGTAAACATCCCGCCCACCTCCTTCCTTCCGCATATCCTACGGAAGCCGTGGTGACACCGGTAGGAGATGTTCCTCGCTCCTGCGACTTCACACACAGCGATGTGTGCTGCCGCAGGAGCGAGGAACAACATCGGACCGTCGCGTCAGCGTAATTATGGATTATGCCGACGCTGCACCGATGATACGATTACGACGCTTTTTGCGCTCGCTAATCGTATCATCGAACCTTTACACACTACGACGTCGTTGCCGGAAGTACGTCATTTTCAATTTGACCCCACCGACATCGCACCTGCGATGTCGTAGTGTGCAAAGCCCGCCTTAGGATACATGTGGATGGATTGTTTAGAATACAGAATTCAGTTGAATATTGCGCTTTCAATATGTTGATAGACATTACACAAAACATGGATGAGGTCTTTCTGCTTCAATTTACATCCATTCTACAACTGATCTGTTTTTCACATACAGTAAATTCAAGTACTTTGTTACTAGAACAAAACTGTAAAATAAAACTCAAAATTCAGCTTTGAACGATACCTTAGTATACCAAAGTATGGACTGGGTGAAGAAAAAAGCTTTTGATGATATGATTAAGACCAGTATGTGGTTGAAACGTGTAACATGGTTCTTGCCATCTGCTCTGTATCAAGCTCTTTTTAAAGCACCACTCTAGTGGGTATCTTTTTATTGCACCTCTGGAGTGGTTCTTTGAATTTTAGGGGTACTCTACACGTTGCGACATCGCTACTGCGATGTCGTCGGGGTCAAATCAAAAGTGACGCACATCCGGCGCCAGTAACGACATCGCAACGTGTAAAGCCTAGATGCACCGATAAATGATTGCAAAAGCGTCGTAAATCGGTGATCTGTGTAGTGTCGGTCATTTCCATAATTTCGCTGCAGCGACAGGTACGATGTTGTTCCTCGTTCCTGCGGCAGAATATATCGCTGTGTATGAAGCCGCAGGAGCGAGGAACATCTCCTTACCTGCGTCCCGCCTGCAATGAGGAATAAAGGAGGTGGGCGGGATGTTTACATCCCGCTCATCTCCGCCCCTCCACTTCTATTGGCCGCCTGCCGTGTGACGTCGCTGTGACGCCGCACGACCCGTCCCCTTAGGAAGGAGGCGGGTCGCTGGCCAGAGCGACGTCGCAGGGCAGGTAAGTGCGTGTAAAGCTGCCGTAGCGATAATGTTCGCTACGGCAGCTATCACAAGAGATCACATCTGCGACGGGGGGGCGGGGACTATCACTCTCGGCATCGCTACAATCGGCTAGCAATGTCGCAGCGTGCAAAGTACCCCTTAGTGCCCTGCCCCCTGTATTAAATTCACCCTCCGGTGGCTTCTTATGTTTCCAGCATAGCTCCTGACAGTCTCTGATGATTTGTGACCTGATATCTCATAGAGCAGCCAGAAGTCACAACACAATAAATGTCTGAGAGCCTCGTTCTGTCTCTCATACAGATGCATTGAGGAGAGTTTGTGACATATTGTCTGCCTTCCAGACAATCAAAAGATGGTGCTGCAGACCAAAGTGAAGTCACTAAGAGGTGAAGCCGCAGAAGGTGAGCATTAGACCAGGTGCAGGCAGTTCAGATTTAAAGCGCCGCTACAGCGCTGAAAAAAATCCCGCTGGAGTGTTGCTTTAATAAGGAAGATTGAAAATTGGATTTTTTTATGATACAACATCTTTATTTTTTCTTCACATTACCATGTAATGGAATAACCTAGTGATTCGCTGTTGCATTTCTATTGGATAGTAAAGGCAGAAGCTATATTCTTTTGGCAGTGTCAGTGAGTTTCATCTTTCCTAGAATTACCGAGTAACGACTATAGTGATATACAACGCAGAAGGAATGAATCCAATGTAAATGTTACTGGTTTTCCTAATATTTTATTATTTCAATCACATCTTCCATAGAGTGTATTATAATTCCAATAACATGGCTTGTCTTTCTATTTTCTTCATATAACTAATAGAAAATTGAAAAAATAGTGCACTGTTCTCTATTGCACATCCATGAGTTAGGACCGTACCTCTAGGATAAGAACAATCCAATCATGAAACCAGAAACGAGATATTTTGTTGTAGGAAGAGATATTGTTATAGAGTCATTCTTTTTAGTCTTCCATTATTTTTATATTTTGAATTGGCATATACAATATGTATGTAATGCGTCACAGCCTAGGTTCCCAACCTGATTATATACAGGTATAGAAGATCAGAATAATGGTAATAGCAAGGGAACAACCTAGTAGTAACAAATACAAATTTTTTCAAGATAGTTAAAAGATCAGGAACAAACCTGAAGATAAAGGGTTAATTGTCACAACAATATGACAATAGGGCCAAATACAGCCTAACAAACCAAATACAAATACAACCCTGCCTTACGCCGGAGTAGGCTTAGGTCGGTTTCACATATCCGGCTTTTCGCCGGTTTGCCGGATTCGGCGCACGCCAGTACAGTGTATGCAGTACAATGGCAGCGCCACAACTTCCAGGTCACATGCTCCGGTCACATGACAGCATGTGACCGGCACTTGTCGCGCTGCCATTGTACTGTATACACTGTACTGGCGTGCGCCGAATCCGGCAAAATCGCATGATTTTCTGGATTTCCAGCACTGGCCTGAATCTGTGGTGTGGAGTAGCTGCTCTAGGAGTCTCCATTTATGTATCTTTGATTATCTCTTAGTCATTTTGGACTTTACAGCTTATTGGGCTCCTGATGATCCGTGCTCAACATGGAAACGAGTCGAGGCATATGTTGTCACATATAACAACTGCACCTCAACTGGAGGATTGGGAAAAATGTAGCAAGTCCAGAATGTAAAAAAGACTCATCCCTTATTCCAAAGGTTTTTTTTTATAAAATCTTCAAAAACGGAGACATACAAATATTTGATATACCAGGTCTAGTTGGTCCGGTTTACGCAATTCGAGAGAAATAACCTAAGGGGATCATTTTTTTCTGTCTCCCTGGGTTGATGGTCCGTGCACTGGGACAGGTGAGCTGGTAATTTGTTTCTAGCCTTCAACTGGAGGACTGTTGTATACCTGTGTCCATATTTGAAGCAACGGAAATTGCTCCAAGTGGCTCCCTGAATATATCAACTCATTACCTTAATATAAGGAACCTTGAAAGATCTTCTTGGGGGAAGCTAAGTATCCATGTTTGGACCTATCAGAATTATCCAGCTGCAACATGGACTTTAGTTCCACCATCATCATGGGTGACTTTAACATCCCTGTGACGACATGGACTCTGAGTGCCTAGCATGGGTTAACTTTCTTAACATTCAGCCAGACATGAAGATAGTTTGTTTATAGATGGGGGACAATCCCTCATTGTTCTACAAGACTCTTGGGAGTTTAGTATTGAAGTTTTTGTTGACTCATGTAATTGTTTTGGCCACTGAAGGCCAGACACCCAGATAGCTCAATTATGCAAACTTCCCATTGTATTACTAAGTGAATTGCTAGATGTGATGTAACTTACCTGTTTCACCCTTGTCTCTGGATATTTGAATATAGCTTGAAGTTTATCCAATAAGAGAAGCAACTTTGTACAACCAATCCGATAGGGGCACAGTATATCCTAAGGGAAGGCTGTGGCTATAAAAGGGGACTTCTTGGAGTCACCAGAATTGATGGATGTTGCATGATCCAATCTAAGCTCTTAGGAGCTGGCTAGGGGATCAGAACCAGGATGTCTTGTGGACTCGGTCTAGGGACTTTGGCTCTGACTAGAGGATCACTTGGCTAGATGGCTTCAATCTAGGGACTTCGATTCCAATTGGAGACCATAACCGCATTCTAGGGATTTCGACTCTGGCTGCCTGGATTATATCATTTCATCATACCAGAAACTACTAAAGGAAGAAACCCATGTCGGGACAATTTGGTCACATGGCTACAGACTTTGCAGACCTCCGCCAGCTTCCTAAATCTGGCGTTATTCCATTCTCGGAGGGTGCCCGCCAAAAGCGGGGTGCTGCTGGATTGGAGTAAGTAGCCCTGGAAGCTCTGAAGCACAGACATTCTAATCCCTAGTCAGTCAGCAGAAGGGTGAGACTTTGTTGCCTGTTACATTTCTGTGTTTTGCTGGTTATGTGCTATGTGCCGTTAATTGTTTGGGGATCCAATAAAGTCTTACTATTGTGATTCCCTCACCCTGTGTTGTCTGAGTAGTGTTCCGCCCACAGTTAAGGTCAGGCGTTCAGTTGGGATGAGGCGGCCGGGCCAGCGGACGAGAGCACCCACTGACTCCCTTGTCTCCACAATCCCCATTGACACGTCTCACTCATTTGTCTCTAAATTTCTAACACTCGCTTCCTCCTTAGGCCTCACTCAATGGTCCTCTGCAGCTACTCACAAAGATGGCCACACGCTGGACCTCATCTTCACTCGCCTCTGTTCCCCATCTAACCTCTCTAAGGCACGTCTCCCCCTGTCTGACCACAACCTACTCACATTCTCTTCCCTCTCTTCTCCAAGTACACAACCCCCCTCCACAAACTTTCACACCCCCGCAGAAATCTCAATCACCTTAACTTACACTCACTTTCTCAGTCTCTTTTCCCTCTTGCAGACATTGCTTCTTCACACGATGCAGATGCTGCTGCCACTTTATACAACGCCACCATCTCTGCACCTCTCGATTCAGCTGCCCCTCTCTCACACACCAAAACCCGCATAATCAACAGGCAACCCTGGCACACGAATCAGACTAAAGAATTGAGACAGGCTTCCAGAATTGCTGAGCACAGATGGAAGAGGTCTAATTCCACTGAGCACTTCGTTACATACAAACAAGCTCTCACCACTTTCAAGTCTGCACTCACTGCTGCAAAACAAACCTACTTCTCATCCCTTATATCCTCTGTATCCCACAACCTCAAACAGCTATTCAACACTTTCAACTCTCTCCTCCGTCCCCCAGCACCACCTCCCTCTCCTCTCCTCTCAGCTGAAGATGTACCTCTTTCTTCAAGCAGAATATTGACAACATCAGAGCAAGCTTTGGCCCACAATCACCACAGCCACTCAGCCTTCTTCCTCCAAATCCAGCTTCTCCACCATGACAGAAGATCATCTTTCCACTCTACTCTCAAGATCACATCTCACAACTTGCATGCTTAATCCACTCCCATCCCACCTCATCCCCAATCTCACCACAGTCTTCCTCCCGACCCTAACCCATCTCTTCAACCTATCACTAACAACTGGTGTTTTTTACTTCATGCTTTAAACATGCCTCCATCACACCCATCCTCAAAAAGCCCTCCCTTGACCCTTCCCCTGTGTCAAACTATCGCCAGATATCACTTCTCCCCTATGCCTCAAAACTACTGGAACAACATGTCCATCTCGATCTGTCCTCACACCTCTCTTCCTGCTCTCTCTTTGCCTGGTTACAATCTGGCTTCTGACCCCATCAATCCACTGAAACTGCCCTGACCAAAGTCACTAACGACCTACTCACTGCAAAAGCCAAGCGACACTACTCTGTCCCCCTCCTCCTGGACCTGTCCTCTGCCTTTGACACAGTAGACCACTCTCTTCTACTACAAATTCTCTCGTCTCTGGGCATTACAGACTTGGACCTATCTTAGATCTCATCATACTTAACCAACCGAACTATCAGCGTCTCCCACTCTCACACCACTTCCTCATCTCGCCCCCTATCTGTCGGGGTCCCCCAGGGTTCAGTTCTTGGACCCCTGCTGTTCTCCATTTACACCTTCGGCCTGGGACAGCTCATAGAGTCCCACGGCTTTCAGTATCATCTCTACGCTGATAATACGCAGATCTACCTCTCTGGAGCTGACATCACCTCTCTACTAACCAGAATCCCACAATGTCTGTTTGCTATTTCATCCTTTTTCTCTGCTTGATTCCTAAAACTGAACATGGACAAAACAGAATTCATTGTCTTTCCTCCTCCTCACTCAACCCCCCCACCTGACAAATCCATCAATGTCAATGGCTGCTCACTTTCCCCAGTGCCACGTGCTCACTGCCTGGGAGTAATCCTAGACTCTACTCTCTCTTACAAGCCACACATCCAAGCCCTCTTCACCTCCTGCCGCCTCCAACTCAAAAATATTTCCCGGATCCATACATTCCTTTCCCAAGAAGCTGAAAAAACCCTAGTACATGCCCTTATTATCTCCCGCCTGGATTATTGCAACCTCCTGCTCTGTGGCCTCCCTTCTAACAGTCTCACACCCCTACAATCTATTCTAAACTATGCTGCACGGCTAATCCACCTGTACCCCCGCTACTCCCCCACCTCTCCTCTCTGCCAATCCCTTCACTGGCTTCCCATTGCCCAACGACTCCAGTTCAAAACACTAACCATGACATACAAAGCCATCCACAACCTGTCTCCTCCCTACATCTGTGACCTAGTCTCCCGGTACTTACCTGCACGTAACCTTCGATCCTCACAAGATCTCCTTCTCTACTCCCCTCTCATCTCCTCTTCCCACCATCGCATCCAAGATTTCTCCCGTGCCTCCCCCATACTCTGGAATACTCTGCCACAGCACATCAGACTCTCGCCTACCTTGACAAGCTTCAAACGGAACCTGAAGACCCACCTCTTCCGACAAGCCTACAACCTGCCGTAACCCTCAGTCTAATATAGCGCCGCACAACCAGTTCTGCCCTAACCTACTGTATCCTAACCTATCCCTTGTAAACTGTGAGCCCTCGCAGGCAGGGACCTCTATCCTCCTGTACCAGTCTGTGCCTTGTATTGTTTATGATTATTGTACTTATCCCTCTTATGTATACCCTTTTCACATGTAAAACACCATGGAATTGATGGCGCTATAATAATAAATTATAATAATAATAGTTCTCCTGCGGTTTTATATATAGTTTAATGTCCATCCTTATTCTTATGTTACTGATGCCCTGTCATTGGGGTTTTCTGTGAAGGAAGGATAATCAGTCGTTATATGGAGACACTAAGTTCTAAGCATACTTCAGCTTAAGGTAGGGTTGTATTTGTATTTAGTTTGTTAGGCTATTTTTGGCCTTATTGTCCTATTGTGACAAATAACCCTTTTATATCAATGGTCACGTATTTGTACATTTTTGTCTGTCTACTGTCAGGCTTGTTCTTGATACTATCTTAAATAAAAAAATTATTTTTATGGGAATTTGTTTAAGGGCTCCAACACACATCCGTTAAAACCACGCACGTGTGATACGGGCCGTTTTTCGGGTCCGTTTTCCGTTTTTTTTAGGTCCGTTTTTATGGTATGTGTGGCCAGCGTGTGTATCCCGTATGCTAACCGTATGTGCGTGTGGAATGTCCGTGTGTGCGTGAGTGAAATAACTGACATGTATGTGTGTTGTCCGTGTAAAATGTTCCGTGTGTGTGTGATGCACAATGTCGTTGATACATGTCGGCACACAGCAGACAGAGTTGCGCGATGAGAATGAACTCAGGTGAACTTCACCCGACTTCATTGTCATGCTGCGGCTCTGTCTGTGTGCCGCGTACTGATTAGCGGTCACCCGTGAAGGACTCACCGGTGACCGCTAATCCCCTGACTGAATTGAGCAGCCGTCTCTCATACTTACCGTTCCCTGATCTCCGGCGCACCGTGATCAGCTGAGCTGACACTGAGGTTACCCGCGGCCACCGCTGGTGTAAGGCCTGTTAACATTTACATATATAGGTTAGAAGACTGTGAACTTTTCCTTGTTATGCTGCCACCTGCTGTCAAAACAAAGAACAGCGGGCACAAACCCCTGCTGCTTGATTTACTTGGTACAGTCCTGAACAGGCTGTGAGGAGGAGCTAGTTTTTGTTTGGTAGCTGTTTATGCTGAGGTGTGTGTGTTCGGACGTGCTGAAGAAGGCAAGGCCGCATTCTGCCCTGCTGAACAAGGTCCAAGTACCTGAGTGTTCGTGACATCTCCCCAAGACACAGATCCAAGAAAGGCTGGATGTGGAGCGAGGAGCCAGACAGCACTGGCAAATTACAGAGACGGGACAAAGACTGAACTTTAGAGGTGTCTGCCGGCGGAATACGGGCCCCAACGGTGACGAGGTACCCCACGCTGAAACCTGCAGTTAAGTGTGCACACTACTTTTAGTTAGGGACAGATAGGAAATGACTCTGCACTGTGTTATGCAAGTAAGGTAACAAGGACCCTGCGGTTTTTTTGCTTAATAAGGATTTTTGTGTTTCGCTTTTGGGAGTACAATCTGAGGCTTCCCACCCTTGACAAGCTATTCAAAGTGGTTGTATGTATATTACATTATATCTACTGCTGTGCACATTCCCGCTTTTCTCTCCCTCCTTTCCCACACTATTCCTCCACCTGTGTTGTGCAATATGTTATTAAATTTGCATTGATTAACCCCCGTGGTTCCGTGCAGTCCTTGCGTATCCCGTTACCTGCAGGTTATTACATTTGGCGTAGTCGGCAGGATACGCAAGCTGGCACGGAACAATGGACGGACAGGGTGGTGTCGCTGATGGAGGTGTTCTAATACAACCTGATGGGGGAATACCAGCAAGGCAGCTGTCCCTGGGGGCTATGCTGACCCATATACCAAAATTTACTGGCAACAATGTACCTCTCCATGACTGGGCGCAGAGAGTGAGGGGCATGTTGAGAGTAGCAGGAGTGACTGCAGAAAATCAAGGGGAGATATTGCTGATTGCCCTTGAAGGCCATGCTCAAGAGACTATTTTATTGCGCCCTGAGAGTGAACGAAAGACGTTAGAGCAGGTGGTGAAGATTCTTGAGAGAGTGTATGGCGGGAAACCAGAAGCAGGAGATTTACAGGCGCAACTGTTCTACAGGCTGCAGGGTGAAGAAGAAGGTCTGCCACAGTATGCAAATGCACTCCAGAGAATAATGAGACAAATGCTTACAGCAGAGCCAGAGCAAGCACAAACCCCCGGTTATGCTGACCGTACCCTGCGAGATCAATTCCTCCGCGGATTACATAACCCCAAGATCAAAGGTGCCCTCCGTGAACGGCTCAGGGTAGAAAAAAACTAACTTTCCAGGAAATATTGGAAGAAGCAGTCTCCCGCGCAGAAACTGAAAATTGCGACCCGCAGAACGCCTGGGGAGAAGTTTGTATGCATGAGATAGTGCCGGGTGAGAAAAACCGAGAACCGAGCCAACTTGAGGCTAAAGTCGATCAGTTACAAGAGACGGTTACTGCTCTACAAGAGTTGCTGAAGAATATGCAAGCCCCGGCATCAGAAGTAAGAACGACAGCACCGCGGCCAAATACCCCCAAAGTACTACCAAGAGGTAAAAGAGCTCTTGGCGCAGATGCTGAAGAGCGGGGTGGTAAGAGAAAGTCAGAGTCCATGGGCTGCCCCAATCGTGCTGGTCAAGAAAAAGGATGGGTCTACCCGCTTCTGTGTTGACTACCGCAAGCTTAATGGATGCACGGTTCGTGATTCCTACCCTCTGCCCCGGATAGAGGAGTCCCTGTCGGCGCTGGGAAAGGCACGTTACTTCTCCTCCCTTGATCTGACCAGCGGATATTGGCAGGTCCCTGTGGCAGAGAAAGACAAGGCCAAGACCGCATTTATTGTACCCATGGGACTCTTCGAGTTCAATCGCATGCCGTTTGGACTAAATAATGCCCCAGGAACTTTTCAGCGCCTCATGGAAAGTTGCCTTGGAGACATGAACTTCGAGGCCATGTTGATTTACCGGGATGACATAGTAGTGTATTCTGCAACCTTCGAAAAATATCTAGAAAACCTGGGTCAAGTGTTTCAGCGGTTACGGGCCCATGGGATTAAACTGAAACCAAAAAACTGCCGGATCTTTCAGGAAGAGATTGAATATCTCGGACACAAGGTGTCGGAAGCCGGCGTACAGCCCTCCGATGGGAAAGTGAGAGCAGTGCTACAATGGCCCACACCCAGCACAGTGCGGGAGGTTCGAGCTTTCCTGGGACTAGCCGGATATTACCGTCGCTTTATCAAAGATTTCGCGAAGGAGGCAGAACCTTTGCACAAATTGCTCTGAGGGACTGCGAAAGGACCAAAAGCACAGAAAATTTGCTGGGGACCAAGACAAGCAGAAGCCTTACACCGATTGAAAGAGGCCTTGGTTAGCGCCCCTGTGCTTGCCTATGCAGACTATAACCTCCCTTTTTGGTTGTATACAGACGCAAGCCTCTACGGCCTGGGTGCAGTACTGGCCCAGGTACAGAATGGTACTGAACGGGGGATTGCATATGGAAGTCGGACGTTACGGGAAGCCGAGCGCAACCCCGAGAATTACAGTTCCTTTCGGCTGGAGTTACTGGCACTAGTATGGGCAATAACCGAAAGGTTCTCGGAATATCTCACGGGAGCCCAAATTGAAGTCTATATGGTGTGAGGTAGCAGCGTTGTTTGGGCAAAAACGTGAGGCAGTGAGGCAGCAGCGTGTTCACACCAACAGTCTATTTATTGTTGCAGCATAAATAGATCCAATTTCCCACAGTCAAAGTCTCTTCCGGATCACAGCCGGTGCATATAGACAAATTCTTTGCATCAAAAAAGTCTTGTTACCTTAGGACCCCGATAACCGCAGGGATCTGTATAAGGTTCTCCTAGGCTGACACTCTTGGCCTGTGTTCACGCCACACAGAGCCAGCCCAGCTCACACCGCATGTGTTAGCTTCACCAAGCCTGGCTCTCAACTGAGACACACCCTGCTGTGCTCTGCATGATTTTAAATGAAAATGCCGGACATGAGGATTGCTACAAAACCTGGACTGGGAGGAGGGATCTGTCTCCCTGTTACCCTTTGTGCTATACTCCCAGTAATAGCTATAGCAAACTCAGAGGGTTTCCAGACACATTCTGGGGGACACATAGCGGTCTTCAAATATTACCCCTGTCACTGCCTCACAACGGATAATAATCCCCTGGCTCACATCTCCACCGCCAAACTGGGAGCAATGGAACAGAGGTGGCTGGCACGACTCTCCAGATACAATTATCATGTGCAGTACCGCTCCAAGCATGAAAATCAGAATGCGGATGCCCTTTCTCGTGTTACCACCGAAGCCCCAGTGGGGGAGAGAGATGAACAGTTGAAGGAAGACGAAATTCCGGACTTCAGTAAATTCACCGCTCAAGTGGTAGAGGCTCGTATGCTGGAAATTACATCGGGCACGACATCACGCCTGCTTGGCCAAACCAGAGAGGAATGGGTGAAAATCCAGTCATCTGACCCAGAACTGCTTCAAGTGAAAGAGTGGGTGATCCAGCAGTGCAAGCCTAGAAAGGAAATACGGGCCACGCTGTCGCACGTGGCCCTCCAGATTTTCAGCCAGTGGGATAAGCTGTCGGTGCAGGAAGGGATGCTGTATCGGAAGGTGCACCTAGCTACAGAGTTGGAAGTATGGTGGCAAGTAGTGATACCCCAGAAGATGGCAGTACCATTGGCCCGAGAGGCGCATGAGAAGGGAGCCCATTTCGGACCGGACAAGACTTACCAGTGGTTGCAAAGAATAGTATACTGTCCTCGGATGCTTCGGGCAGTAGAGAAGGCCTGTAAACTGTGCCGTTCCTGTGAGTTAAGTAAAGCTCCCCCACAGCGAGCACCAGTATAGACTATTGCAACCAAAGAGCCATTGGAAGTACTCATGATCGATTATCTGAAGATTGGTCACTCCCACCAGGGCTATCAGTTCTGCCTTGTGATGACAGATCACTTCTCCAAATTTGCAGTGGTGATGCCCACCAGAGATCAGACGGCTGAATCAGCTGCTCGAGCCATCAGTGATGACTTTATTCGGGTGTACGGCTGCCCCAAAAGAATACATTCCGACCAAGGGGCTTGCTTTCAGGGCGGTGTCATGAGAGAGCTGCAAAGGATTTACGGAATACAGAAGTCAAGGACTACGCCTTATCATCCACAGGGCAACGGAGCCTGCGAGAGATTTAACCGGACCCTCCTACAAATGCTACGCACGTTAGAGGATGATCGTAAGAATCACTGGCCCGGCTATCTCGCAGAACTCGTGTGGGCGTACAATAATCGTGTCCACTCCACCACTGGGTACACCCCGTACGTGCTACTGCTTGGAAGAGCCGGAAGAGGCATTGAAGAGCTGAACCTAGCTCCCCCCGAGATCAGTGAAGGTCAGAGTGTGGGTTCCTGGGTTGACTGTCACCGTCGACGGCTGGAGACTATCCATCGAATTGTCACCAAGCGGCTGCAAGAAAAGACACATCCACAGCGGAAACCTGTGTGTGAAACCCCGTTCTTGCCAGGGGACCGAGTACTAGTTGCAGAGAAGCACCCGAGATACAAGTTGAGCGAGCGCTGGAAAACAGAGCCTTACATTGTGATCAGAAGAATCTCGCCCCACGGATCAGTATACGAAGTGAGAGGCGAGCAAAGAGGCAGCACCCTCATCCTGCATCGCAATATGCTGAGGCCCTGCTATTCAGAAGACAGGACCAGACAAAGTACCTCGGAGACGGTGCCCGTGCCCGTTCCTGTTACCCTCGAAGAGGGCTCTGACGATGAAGAATGGTGGCGGGCCTCGACCAACCCAGCAGACTGGGAGAGATCCACGCCCCCATCCGTTCAAGACACAGGTGCCACCCCTGCAGAGCAGGAGTCACCAATCGCCAGAGATGGGGACGAGAATACTGTACTCCCTGATATGGTGCCGACATCTGGTGACTTAGCTGTAGTACCACGCCGGACTGAGCGGGCTAATGCTGGTATTCCCCCTGATCGGTACTTGGCAGATGAATTTGTGTGTTCTGTCACTGGATCCTGTTTTAAAACATTGGCTCCCAAGCAACAGGTTGTGAAGCAGGGCAGGAGTTGCCACCGTGTGCCCCTGTGCAGAGCGCCTCAGGAGAGTATCGGCCGGGACGGCCGAGGTTAAAGAGGGGGGGAAATGTAAGACCTGTAACATTTACATATATAGGTTAGAAGACTGTGAACTTTTCCTTGTTATGCTGCCACCTGCTGTCAAAACAAAGAACAGCGGGCACAAACCCCTGCTGCTTGATTTACTTGGTACAGTCCTGAACAGGATGTGAGGAGGAGCTAGTTTTGTTTGGTAGCTGTTTATGCTGAGGTGTGTGTGTTCGGACGTGCTGAAGAAGGCAAGGCCGCATTCTGCCCTGCTGAACAAGGTCCAAGTACCTGAGTGTTCGTGACATCTCCCCAAGACACAGATCCAAGAAAGGCTGGATGTGGAGCGAGGAGCCAGACAGCACGGGCAAATTACAGAGACGGGACAAAGACTGAACTTTAGAGGTGTCTGCCGGCGGAATACGGGCCCCAACGGTGACGAGGTACCCCACGCTGAAACCTGCAGTTAAGTGTGCACACTACTTTTAGTTAGGGACAGATAGGAAATGATTCTGCACTGTGTTATGCAAGTAAGGTAACAAGGACCCTGCGTTTTTTTTGCTTAATAAGGATTTTTGTGTTTTGCTTTTGGGAGTACAATCTGAGGCTTCCCACCCTTGACAAGCTATTCAAAGTGGTTGTATGTATATTACATTATATCTACTGCTGTGCACATTCCCGCTTTTCTCTCCCTCCTTTCCCACACTATTCCTCCACCTGTGTTGTGCAATATGTTATTAAATTTGCATTGATTAACCCCCGTGGTTCCGTGCAGTCCTTGCGTATCCCGTTACCTGCAGGTTATTACACTGGATCCAGCGGTGGCTGAGAGTTACCTGACTGACAGCAGCTGATCGCGCTACTCACCTCATTTGTTGCGTGGAGGTGACAGGAGCGGCGGTGTATTCTGCAGCTCCTGTCACCTGCATGTAGCAGAGCTGGAAGCGACGCTGGAGGTCCGTGGATTACGCCGGACATGGAGGGCTTTGTTGGGGTTAATAAATTGGTGATGAGGGACTTTGTTAGTGTTTTTTATTTCTAATAAATTATTTTTTCGGGTGTGTGTGTGTTTTTTAAATGTCACTTACAGATTAATCATGGAAGGTATCTCGGGGAGACGCCTGACATGATTAATCTAGGACTTATTGGCAGCTATAGCTGCCAATAACTCCTTATTACCCCAATTTGCCAATGCACCAGGGCAAATCGGGAAGAGCCGGGTACAGTCCCAGAACTGTCACATATAATGTATGCGGCAATTCTGGGCGGCTGCTGACTGATATTGTTAGGCTGGGGGGCTCCCCATGACGTGGAGCTCCCCATCCTGAGAATACCAGCCTTCAGCCGTATGGCTTTATCTGGCTGATATTAAAATGGGGGGGGACCGCATGCCGGTTTTTTTAATTATTTATTTATTTATTTTACTGCACAGTATAGACATGCCCACCGGCTGCTGTGATTGGGTGCAGTGAGACAGCTGTCACTCAGCGTGGTGGGCGTGTGTGACTGCAACCAATCACAGGCGCCGGTGGGCGGGTAAAGCAGGGAATACGAGATTGATTAATGGGCGTCCGGCTTTTTCAAAATAGTAAAAGCCGCCGAAGTTTTTATAACAGCCGTGCAGCGCCGCTCCGGAGATCGAGGAACGGTAAGTATGAGAGAGGGGGGGGGGAACTGACCGACAGACAGCTAGAGGGACAGATAAGACAGAGAGACCGACCGACAGACATAGAGACCGACTGACGGACTGAGGGAGAGAACGAAACAGAAAAAGAAAAAAGACCGACATCACATGAAAAAGCACAAAACGTACAGGGAGCAAACAGAGATGCGTCCGTGTCACTCAGACGTGCGCACAGACCCATTGACTTTCATTGGGTCCGTGCTGCGTGTTGCGTTCAGAAAACGGACATGCTGCCGTGCAAAACGCACACAGGTATGGATCACGGACACGGACAAACGGACATGCATCAAAAACGCACGTGGAGCTTTTATCATACAATAACATTGGTGCACGTTTGGCCGTGTCTCCAGTATACACGGAAACGGACCAAACACACACGTGTTTCACGGATGTGTGTTTCAGGCCTAATGTATATACAGACATAAATACAGAAAATTGTGCTGTTCCTCTGTACTGCAGACTCTGCAGAGAAGACAAAATAGAAGTGATCTGCAGTGAAGTCCTGATAACACTGTACAGGGAAGAGTATATTGAGTCTGCTCACTGGTGGAGTCACGCAGATCAGGCACAATTCTGAACAGGTACTCTGAAACAAACAATCAGCCTACAGAAAGGTGCTAAAATACAAAGAATATTCCTATAAATATAGAGTAATAGTATATTATGGCACTCAACATTCAAGTAACACTGTAATGGCGTTTACTTGGTAAAGGCTGATTTCAAAGGTGCCTCCTGCTCAGGGCCAGCGTCAGCACCCCGCACAACTGGGAAAATGCCGAGGCCCTTGACAGCCTGGGGGTCTCCAGTCCTGCGGGTCCCAGGTTGAGTTCAGGGGACTGCAGTGCTTGGGCTGGCAGCCGCACTATGCAGGATCCTGGATAGTACGGTTGCTGGCCCTTAAATCCACACTGGCACACAACATTCACTGTTGAATGCTCCGTGCTGCTCCTCCATTGAAGTTCATCTGTGGGCAGACCTACCATGCAATGTGCTCTAGTCCCACAGATGAAGAGGAGCTGCAGTGCAGCTCCAGCCAGCGTCTCACAGCACACTGAGCACAGCAAATGTCTCCCGACACTGTATGGGCCCCCCTATTAAGCTGTACATTTCACCCCCCATCCCTCTGATCTGTATGGTGCTCTCCCTCTTGAGCTGTATGTGCCCCTTTCCCTGAGCTGAATGGGCCCCTACTCCCAAGGTGTTTGTGCCCCCACTCCGGAGTTGTATGTTCTCCCTCCTCCCGATCTGTATGCCCCCCTCCTGAGCTATATGCTTCACACCCCCTGATCTGTATGGGCCCCCACTCTTAAGCTCTATGTGCCCCCACTACTCAGCTGTAAGGGCCCCCACTCCAAAGCTGTATGGGCCCTCTCAAAGCAGTAGGTGCCCCCTTGAGCTATATGAGACCCCAAGAGCCGTATGTGCTGCCACCCAAGAGCCATGTATGTGCAGTCCCCCAAAGCCGTATGCACTGCCACCCCAAAGCCGTATGTGCGGTCCCCAGAGCCGTATGTGCTACTGTGCCGCCCCCACGTCAGCAGCCGGGCTGCTCGAATCCGGATTTGCGGTGGCTTGAGTGGCGTCCGGACCCGGGGGTCGTGCGGCCACTCGAATTAAGGGGGTATTTACAGTGGACGGTGTATTTACAGTTTGTGACGCCATCCATGGTGTGTGGTAAGGTGGAGTACCACCGCTGCAGCTGGGGAGTACTCGGTGACGATGGAGTGGGCAGCCAGGTGTTTAACCACTCCATGAGTAGGGCGGATGCCCCGGGACTCAGTGATGTTGACAGGGATGTGCCATTGGGGAGGTAAGGGTCACTTGCGTACTCACTCAGTCCAATAACGCTGACACTGACAACTTAGTAAACCAAAGTTCTGGATACCGCTGCCGCTGAGGGGAGCACGTTTGGGTCCCGTTTCCGCTGGTGTTGCCTGTTGATCTGTGACCTTTCCCTTGGCACCTTGTTCTTTTCTTAGTTGACCCCTGTAGCTTGAAACTAGTCGGGTCCCACTCCCCAGTGTGGCTAACTGAGGGAGCTTGCTCTCAGGGTTCACGCTTGAGATTTCCTGGACCGTATGTGTAGAAAGTCCTATCCCCCTCGTTGCGCTAGTACCCCGATTTTGGAGCGGGTGGAGAGCAGATCTTGAAGGCTCCATTCTCGTCGGGTAAATTGTCAGGTTGCCTGAAGCTACTCCCTGACCTAGGGTCCACGTACCCCGTCGTGCCCTGGTCCCAGCCCGGTGATGGTACAAGGCCGCCGGCTGTCCTCCACGACAATACCGTGCCCCTTGTCACGATCCCCTGTGACCGGGGATCCAGCTGCAACCAGGAACAAACCAACATCTGCTACCTAGTAACTCCAAGGAGCCCAGCTCCTGACCTCCTCTCTGTTACGTCACCACCGGAGTCCGCCCCAGCGACTACTGCTCCGATCGCCAGGCGACGCCGTGTTCCTGCCGTGGATGGTGCTGGTGATGGGAGAGGAGTCGATGCCAGCGGCACCGGTGGGCGCAGGCTCCGATTATCCACTGGGCTGGGTTATCTTGGGATCTGCAGTACCACTGGCTAACTGCGGGTGGCGTGTGTCTTCCAGCTGAAGTTGCCAGCGTTCAGCTACAGCCAATGGGAAGACACCACACTCTTCTTAGTTCCCCTCCTGTCTGCTGACCTCTGCCAGAGAGAGTTCTGATTTCCTGGCTCCTGATCCACCCTATTCTGTTTTGTGATTCCTGTGTGCTTACTTCTGTGTGTTTTCTGACTACCCTTCTGCCTGCTGTTTTTGTACCTCACTGCCTGATCCAGATTTGACCTCTGCTACGTTTTCTGCTTACGTCCTTGCCTGCCGATTCTGTCCCTGTTCTGCTATTCCTGGTTTGACCCTCCCTGATGACTGCTCTCATCGGACTGCAGCCTTCCACAGGTAGTGATCTCCAGGGCCCTGTGTAATTCCAAATCCCTGTATAGGGGTTAAAGGGTTTCAGGGTTCTGGGGGTCCTGCTTGGTGACTGGCTTCCCTCTAGCCTGTCCATTATATCCCATCTGAGTCTGTTGATCCAGGCAGGCGTTACACTCTCACCTTCACTTCCAGCACTACACTGGCCTACTCCTGACACTTCTGACCGCCCCTTAACCAACCCTCCAAGTGGGCGACCCTATTCCACTTAGGCTGTCCACTGGTGTGTCTGGTGGGTGTGGTGCAGAGTGTTCCTAGGATTTTGATTAGCTGGTTTTGGCAACACCATTGGTTAGGGACCTGTAACCAAGGAGGAGGTGGATATTGCACAGAAGGGCAGATTACACAATACCCTGTGACGACCTGATAGGCCAGGACGTCACACTACCACCCCAGAGCCGTATGCGCTGCCACCCCAGAGCTGTATGCGCTGCCACCCCAGAGCTGTATGCGCTGCCACCCCAGAGCCGTATGCGCTGCCACCCCAGAGCCGTATGCGCTGCCACCCCAGAGCCGTATGTGCTGCCACCCCACAGCTGTATGCGCTGTCACCCCACAGCCATATGTGCAGCCCCTCAGAATTCTATGCCACTCAACCCAGTAATGTGTATATTCACCAGAGTGGTATGCTACACAGTAACATCTATTTCCCCCAGTAATATGTATGCACCTCAGTAACATGTATGCCTCCCATTAATGTCTATGCCCCCAGGCCCTCCTGTCATTTATATACTGTAACCCCCAGCCCCTCCTTAGCTGTATATACTGTAGCCCCCAGCCTCTCTTGTGATATATATACTGTAGCCCCCAGTCTCTCTTCTGATGTTTATACTGTAGCCCCTAGCCCCTCCTGTGATGTATATACAGCAGTATCAGTGTGCACTGTATGGCCATGTCTGTTAGTGACGGCCACCAATCAGCACTGCACAGCCACATGCCCGGGAGTAGCTGGATGGGAAACAAGCTGGGGAGGTGAGTGAGGCTGCTGGTGACCTCCCTATATTAATAATATCTCTAATGTGTCTGTGTGTATGTATGATGTGTATCTATGTATGTCAGTGTATATTACTGTGTATGGATTTATGTCTGTTTATATGTATTTTTTTGTGAATTTGCCTTTTAATATGTATATGTACGTATGCCTGCATGTGTACGTATCTGTGTATGTATGTCTGCGTGAGTATGGGGCCCACTGAGACACTTTTGCCCGGGGCCCACAAAAACCTGGAGCCGACCCTGCTCCTGCTGATCTGACGCCACCTTACCTGATGAAGTCTTGCCTTGAAATGCGCGTCAGGGTCTGGCGCCATTTCAACAGGAAAATGGGAACACAGGTTTACCTACATGCCTTAACTTTTTATTACCTACATGATTGTGTTTGTGCTTCTTATAATATTAATGCTCGACTACCTAAACACTTGTTACATTCTTTTACACTGTCTCATCATGTCTTTATCCCATCTTCTGTTTTGTGCTGCGATTTGTGTGTGCTTCTTTTGTTTCTGAAACCTTGTTCATGCTATTTGCTTCAATTCACTCAATAAAGATATTATATCTTAAAGGAGTTATCCGACATACACTCCAAAAAAAATTAAGCTAATCTGTGCTGTATTGTCATATAAATCACCCCTACATTGTTATTTTTTGTTTTCTGACTTTTGTTCCTCTTGAATTCACCCTTTATTCTCTGCAGATCTTTGTTTATATTCAGCACAAGCAAACATGACAACTTCCTGTATTCTTGGTTGCCAAACCTCAGTCAGAGCTTGCACCGCCCAGCCTCACTATCCAGCCCCGCCCCCTCCCCAGCCTCACTATCCAGCCCCGCCCCCTGCCCAGCCTCACTGTCCAGCCCCGCCCCCTGCCCGGCCTCACTGTCCCGCCCCGCCCCCTGCCCAGCCTCACTGTCCAGAAACGCCCCCCTGCCCACCCTCTGCACATTCATTGTCTGTCAGTATTCTGCTCAGCCTTGACCTCTCAGCATAAGTGACAGAGCAGAGATCCAGCTTCTCTCATCTGTGACACAGCAATCACCTCACATGCACAATGGTGACACAGAGATGTTACATGTTCCTCACCCCTTATAGATAAATGAACACTGTGTAAGGCAGATTATATATAGCACCCAATGTGAGTCTATAGTAGATATATACGCCATGTATGTATGGTACATGTGTGTGCATGCGTGTTGTGTGTCATATAGTTATGTGTATATGTCGCGGGCGGAGGAGGGGACACTGCGCTCTCCCACTGCTCGGGTCCGGCTGCTGCTGCTACGGCTGCTCGGTGGTGGCTCGAGCGGTGGGCCGGATCCCGGGGACTCGAGCGGCGTTCCTCGCCCGTGAGTGAAAGGGGGAATGGTTTTGGGGATTTATTGTCCGTGACGCCACCCACGGTTGTGGTGAAGTTGTGACACCACCGCTGCTCTGGACGGGGATCCCGGGAGCGATGACAGGGAGCAGCTTGGATGTTGCTTCTCCCCTCCATGGGTAGGGGGTTGGTTGTCCCGGGGCCCCGGTGAGGGTTTTAGGGATGGATGGCAGGCGGGTTACGGGGCCTGGTGAGGTGCAGGGTCGCGGGGGGCAGCGCTGTGCCGCATGACACGGTGGTACTCACTCAGCCAGTAATTCCACACAGGGTCTCTGGTCAAACAAACGGCTGGATGGACAGGTCCCACAGGCGGCTGCAGTTGTTCTTCTCCCGGCAGGTTGATGGTGACTGCCTTTCCCTGCACCTGTGTTGTGTTATGGTTCCAATGGCTTCCCACCGGTAACCCGCTCCCCAGCTTGGATGGATGCTGAGGGAGCCCCTTTTGCCCGCAGGCTCTGGCCCTGGGAACTGTAGCCTTGGCGGTGACTGTGTTTCTCTCTACAGTGTGAGCTGTTGCCTTCAATCGGGTCTTGGCTGCTGGGAAACCCCGGAGGTTCCCCTCGCTAACGGATTTGACCAGTTTTACGGCAACTGCTTGCCTGGTCGGGGTCCGTAAGCCCTGCCGGATGGTGCTGGCTTCTCTTTACTCTCCGATCCGGTACCGCCGGGCCACCGCCCGTCCACGGCCCATATGGTTTGTTCCGATTAGCCTCTCCTGCAGACGGTCACCACCATCTGCCAACCTTGCTGTATGTCCGGGCCACACACCCGGACACGGTCAGTCTGCTCCTCTACCACTTCTCTCCAAAACTGCTCTCTAACTGACTCCTTTTCCCGCCTCCAGGACTGTGAACTCCTCGGTGGGCGGGAGCAACCGCCTGGCCCACCCCCTGGTGTGGACATCAGCCCCTGGAGGAAGGCAACAAGGATTTTGTGTTTGGCTTCGGTGTGCCTAACCGGGGTGTAGGGTGTGTTGGTGTAGTACCTGTGACGACCTGGCTTGTCCAGGGCGCCACATTCCCCCTTATTAAAATGCAGACCGTCCGCGGGCTGCCCATCCATCACCGGTTTTATTTTAACTGTAAAAAGATAAGAACAGGTAAACAAGCATTTTCAATCTTCCCATAACGGGAGGCACATCACTTAAACGTTACCAACATTTTAATAAATAACGGTTACGGCTTCCGCTCTCTCCCACCAAAGCAACCTGGCCCTGATGCTGCCCCTAAGCAAATGGGCAGCACCCCTTGACCCCAGTCCAGCACCAAGTTGCCCGAGCGGGTTCTGTCCCTTTCAGGGGACCCGCGTCCAAGGGGACCCCTGAACCCCCGGAGGATTGCCACTGGTTACGGTAGTGGCGGGCCTGGGCCATCCCTTTCCTCAAGGCCCATCCTCCCAAATCAGCCTCTCCGGAGGCGGTAACGGTTTCAAGCCAAAAACATTTTATTTACATGCCACTAAGTTTGTGGTTGCCCTGCAAGTTCTCTGGCTTGTACGTAGCAGTTTCTATGCATCGGTTTCAAGGGGTCCCAACGGGGACCAGTTGCCGGCAACGACCGGTTCAATCACGGTTTCCAATCAGGTGACTTCATCGGTTAATTCACTTATCATTCAAAAACTTTCTAAACAACGTTGCTGATGGTCCCAACGGGGACAACTTGCAGCGGAGCTCCGCTGCCATCACTGCTCACCTTCCGCTGAGGTGGCCTCATCCTCTGCCACCAACATATCGAACATGCAGTGACAGGCCTGTTGGGAGAGGGGTGCCCGGTATCCGTTCCCACCGGTGCGCGGGATGTAATAAACCACCGGCTCTCCCTCGTAGCGGAGACGCTCACTCGCCCTCTCAAATTCAGAGGTGGGCTCAGTGCCGGAGCTGGAGTCACTATCATTTGTCTCTGCGCCAGGCGGGTTGCCGCCAGCTGCCGCAGCCTGCAGACTCCCAACACTCAGCACATCAGATCCTTATGTATTAGCACAGGGCAGCAGGTCAGGTTGGCTAACGCTGATGCGCCCCATAGGTGATGGCAGGGAAGATACGAGGGCCGAGATCGAGCCAGACCCCCCAGCCGCGGTGGCCGGTTCTGATAGGACATGGGGACGTGGGTCACCTGTCGGCTCCTTCACATCGGCTTCCATCCCATACATCGGGGCAATCGCAACCAGCATTTCCACCTCATTGGTCCACTGCTCCATCATGAGGCATATCTGACTCTGTTGGCGCTGGTTGAATTCAATTACTCTGGCCTTCATCCATGCCACGGTCCCGGCCTCGGGCACAGCGCCTGGTGCTATCCTTGCCGGGGCCTCTGATACATCTTCGTCAAGGGGCCGCGGTCTTGGCAGCTCCCACAAGAGCGGTTCAGGGCGGCCCTGAGCGTCTGCAGCTACGGCTGCTCGGTGGTGGCTCGAGCGGTGGGCCGGATCCCGGGGGACTCGAGCGGCGTTCCTCGCCTGTGAGTGAAAGGGGGAATGGTTTGGGGGATTTATTGTCCGTGACGCCACCCGCGGTTGTGGTGAAGTTGTGACACCACCGCTGCTCTGGACGGGGATCCCGGGAGCGATGACAGGGAGCAGCTTGGATGTTGCTTCTCCCCTCCATGGGTAGGGGGTTGGTCGTCCCGGGGCCCCGGTGAGGGCTTTAGGGATGGATGGCAGGCGGGTTACGGGGCCTGGTGAGGTGCAGGGTCGCAGGGGCAGCGCTGTGCCGCACAGCACGGTGGTACTCACTCAGCCAGTAATTCCACACAGGGTCTCTGGTCAAACAAACGGCTGGATGGACGGGTCCCACAGGCGGCTGCAGTTGTTCTTCTCCCGGCAGGTTGATGGTGACTGCCTTTCCCTGCACCTGTGTTGTGTTATGGTTCCAATGGCTTCCACCGGTAACTCGCTCCCCAGCTTGGATGGATGCTGAGGGAGCCCCTTTTGCCCGCAGGCTCTGGCCCTGGGAACTGTAGCCTTGGCGGTGACTGTGTTTCCCTCTACAGTGTGAGCTGTTGCCTTCAATCGGATCTTGGCTGCTAGGAAACCCCGGAGGTTCCCCTCGCTAACGGGTTTGACCAGTTTTACGGCGACTCCTAGCCTGGTCGGGGTTCACAAGCCCTGCCGGATGGTGCTGGCTTCTCTTTACTCTCCGATCCGGTACCGCCGGGCCACCGCCCGTCCACGGCCCATACGGTTTGCTCCGATTAGCCTCTCCTGCAGATGGTCACCACTAGTGATGAGCGAGTACTAAAAAGCTCGGGTGCTCGAGGCTCGGGCCGAGCATCCCAAGATACTCGTGTACTCGGCCCGAGCACCGAGCCCATGTTATCCTATGGGAGACCCGAGTATTTTTGTGAAATGACCACCGGCAGCATGTAGAAACCCTAAAAATGGCACAAAAGTCTCAGAAGAGTGCTCAAATGACATGGCAACAGCATGGGGAAGACCCCTTGAAGCATTTATCACTCAAAAGTCACAGCTGTGAACAATTTTGTCCGCGTTTTACGCCATTTTTACGGACTCACCAGAAAACCTTCCAAAATGACACCAAAATGAATTTTCATGGCGGAAATGTTAAGGGCACATACCCAATAGTGAGATAGAGCTAATGTATGTTACTTTTTGAGATTAATACATGAAAGATTTTACGTAAAACATTGTGTGGCACTCCGATGTCCCTGAGAAGAGACGTACATAAAGGCCTCTGAGTCTAATGTGCCCATTTTGAGGAAGTGAGTCTTTGTAGTATTTTCCTTTGCCAGGGCAGTCCAAAATTGGGAGGTTCACCAATGCCCCTGCATACAGACGTGCATGAGGGCCTCAAAACATTAAGTGTCCATTGTCAGGAAGTGGGTGTATTATAGTATAGCCCTTAGGCAGGGCAGCCAAAAATTGGGAGGCTCCACGTTGTCCCTGGATAGAGACGTGCATGATGGCCTGTAAACCTGAAGTGCCCATTGTCAGGAAGTGGGTGTATTATAGTATAGCCCTTAGGCAGGGTAGCCAAAAATTGGGAGGCTCCACGTTGTCCCTGGATAGAGACGTGCATGAGGGCCTGTAAACCTGAAGTGCCCATAGTAAGGAAGTGGGTCTATTGTAGTATAGTCCTTTGGCAGGGCAGCCAAAAATTGGGAGGCTCCACGTTGTCCCTGGATAGAGACGTGCATGAGGGCCTGTAAACCTGAAGTGCCTATTGTAAGGAAGTGGGTCTATTGTAGTATAGCCCTTTGGCAGGGCAGCCAAAAATTGGGAGGCTCCACGTTGTCCCTGGATAGAGACCTGTTAGGTTCTTAGTGCCTCCGTGCTTGCATTTAAAAACCGCACGTGTGTGCCTGTTGGTGGCAGCTTTCCGCTGCACTTGTGTGCGTTTTGCAAAAACTTGGATATAACGCACAAGTCTAGTGAATACACATCAGCACAGCATTGCAAAATGCGCAAGGGAGTTGTCAACGAACAAGGAAGTGGACGTGATGGTGGTGCAGGCAGAGACCGAGGTCGTGTGCAAGCTCTAATTTCGCCACAACAAAGGGCCACATCTACTCGCTCGCACGTCCTGTCCCAAATTCTTGGGGACCGCAGCAGTACACCGCTCTTGAACCAAGACCAGTGTCAACAGGTTGTTAGTTGGATAGCGGATAATGCTTCCAGTCAGATTGGCACCACCACAAACACTCTGTCTTCCACACGGTCAAGTGTCAGTAGCCGTGATACTGCACCGCACATTTCAGAACCTGATCCTCCTTCCTACCACCAGGCCGAGTACACGTCCACGGACATTACTGATCCCACACTTGGACACTCGGAAGAGCTGTTCGTTCACGTTTCCATTCACACATTCTGGCCTCTCACCAGCTCCTGTTGAAGTGGGCCATGACGAGATTGTATGTACAGATGCCCAAATATTTGAGCAGCCACGTTCTCACGAAGTTGGCAACGTGTCTCAACAAGGGGTGGACGATGATGAGACACTATTGTCAGGAAGTCAGGAGGAGGAGCAGGGTGCGGAAGAGGAAGACGACGTGGTGGATGATCCAGTAACTGACCCAACCTGGCAGGAGGATATGCAGAGCGAGGACAGCAGTGCACAGGGGGAGGGAGGCGTAGCATCCCAACAGGCAGTAAGAAGCACAATTATATAACGCACAAGTCTAGTGAATACACGTCAGCACAGCATTGCAAAATGCGCAAGGGCGTTGGCAAGAAACAAGGAAGTGGACGTGATGGTGGTGCAGGCAGAGGCCGAGGTCGTGGGCAAGCTCTAATTTCGCCAGAACAAAGGGCCACATCTAGTCGCTCGCACGTCCTGTCCCAAATTCTTGGGGACCGCAGCAGCACACCGCTCTTGAACCAAGACCAGTGTCAACAGGTTGTTAGTTGGATAGCGGATAATGCTTCCAGTCAGATTGGCACCACCACAAACACTCTGTCTTCCACACGGTCAAGTGTCAGTAGCCGTGATACTGCACCGCACATTTCAGAACCTGATCCTCCTTCCTACCACAAGGCTGAGTACACGTCCTCGGACATTAATGATCCCACACTTGGACACTCGGAAGAGCTGTTCACGTTTCAATTCGCACATTCTGGCCTCTCGCCAGCTCATGTTGAAGTGGGTTATGAGGAGATCGTATGTACAGATGCCCAAATATTTGAGCAGCCACGTTCTCACGAAGTTGGCAACGTGTCTCAACAAGGGGTGGACGATGATGAGACACAATTGTCAGGAAGTCAGGAGGAGGAGCAGGGTGCGGAAGAGGAAGACGACGTGGTGGATGATCCAGTGACTGACCCAACCTGGCAGGAGGCTATGCAGAGCGAGGACAGCAGTGCACAGGGGGAGGGAGGCGTAGCATCCCAACAGGCAGTAAGAAGCAGGGTGGTGGCCCCAGGCAGACGTCAGGCAACTGTTCCCCGGAACAACACGACACAAGGTGCCTGTACAAATGTTAGGTCTTCCCGAGTCTGGCAGTTTTTTAAGTTGGCTCCAGATGATTCTAAAAAGGCCATTTGCAACACCTGCCGTGCCAGCATCAGCAGGGGTACCAAAACTAGCAGCCTGACCACCACCAGCATGATCAGGCACATGTCAGCCAAGCACCCGACTTTGTGGTATGTACAACAGAGTCGAGGAGCAGTGCTTGCTGATGTCACTGCTACGTCTTCGCTTGTTGTGCATGCGAGCCAATCCCCTGTCCATGCTGCCCGCGAACAAGCCTCCTCCGGCCCTGCACCTGCAGTTGCCCATGCAGAAATAACACCATCATCAAGCACGTCCTTGTCCCAGCGCAGTGTTCAGTTATCCATTCAGCAAACCTTTGAACGCAGGCGCAAATACACTGCCAACGCCCCACATGCCACACTTCTACATGCTAACATTTCGCGACTGCTTGCACTGGAAATGTTGCCTTTTAGGCTGGTTGAGACAGAAGCATTCCGCGACCTGATGGTGGCAGCTGTCCCACATTACTCGGTCCCCAGCCGCCACTATTTCTCCCGGTGTGCCGTCCCCGCATTGCATAACCACGTGTCACAAAACATCACACGTGCCCTGAACAACGCTGTTTCAGCCAAAGTCCACCTAACCACAGACACGTGGACAAGTGCATGTGGGCAAGGCCGCTACATCTTGTTGACGTCACACTGGGTTAATATTGTGGAAGCTGGGACCCAGTCTGAGCGAGGGACGGAACACGTCCTTCACACACCAAGTTTTGCAGACCCTACCTCAGTCAGGGTTTCACCCACACTCTACAGCTCCGGAATGTCATGCTCCTCAGCCTCCTCCTCCTCCTGCGCATCCTCATCCACTTTACCCTACACACCAGTCCCAAGCTGGAAGTGTCGCGGGCGGAGGAGGGGACGCTGCGCTCTCCCACTGCTCGGGTCCGGCTGCCGCTGCTCTACGGCTGCTGCTGCTCGGTGGCTCGAGCGATGGCCGGATCCCGGGGACTCGAGCGGCGCTCATCGCCCGTGAGTGAAAAGGGGTCGTTTGGGTTTTGGGGATATTGTCCGTGACGCCACCCACGGTTGTTGTGATTGTGTGGACACCACCGCTGCTCTGGACGGGGATCCCGGGAGCCTGTGACAGGGAGCAGCTTTGTTGTTATTTCTCCCCTCCGTGGGTAGGGGGGTTGGTTGTCCCGGGGTCCGGTGATGGGGTAGAGATGGATGACAGGCGGGTTGCGGGGCCTGATGAGGTGCAGGGTCGCAGGGGCAGCGCTGTGCCGCAAGGCACGGAGGTACTCACTCAGCCCAATGATGATGACACAGTTCACGGTAAAACAAGTGGCTGGATGGACGGGTCCCTCGGACGGCTGCGGTTGTTGCTCCCTGCAGGTTAGTGATGACTGTCTCTCCCTGCACCTAAGTTCAGTGTTGGTAGTGATGGTTTCCCACCGGTAACCCGCTCCCCGACCTGGATATGGGCCGGAGGAGCCCCTTTTGCCCACAGGCGCTGGCCCTGGGAGACGGTTGCCCTTGGCGGTGGCGGTGTCTCCCCTTCACAGTTGGACGGTTGCCTTCTATCGTGACTTGGCTGTTTGGAAACCCTGAGGTCCCCTTCACTAACGGATTTGGCAAATTCACGGCGACACCAAGCCTTGCCGGGATCCGAAAGGCCCCTGCCAATGGTGCTGGCTTCTCTTTGTATACCGGTCCGGTACGGCTGGGTCACCACCCGTCCACGGTCCTTACAGCAGACTCCAATCGGCCTCCACTGCAGACGGTCACCACATCCTGCCAACCTTGCTGTCCTGTCCGGGCCACACACCCGGACCAACTTCAGGCTCTTTGCTGTCACTTTTCTCCTCTCTACTACTTTCCTCCTTCCACTTCCTTAGCTTAACTCTCACTGCCTGTGTTTTCCCTCCTCCTTGGTGGGTGGAGACCAACCGCCTGGCTCCACCCCCTGGTGTGGACAACAGCCCCTGGGGAAGGCAACAAGGATTTTGTGTTTTGACTATGATATGCCTGCAGGGAGTGTGGGGTGTGTAAGTGTTGTGCTCTGTGGCCCCTGGCTTGTCCAGGGCGACACAGAAGCACTGCAGCACTGCCTCGGCGAAGCGGCAACAGGCTGTGCTGTAGCTAATCTGCATAGGTGACAAACCCTACAATGCAGAAGAGGTGTGGACAGCTCTGAAACAGCAGGCAGATCACGGGCTCACACCTCTGAACCTAAAGCCAGGAAAGGTCGTGTGTGACAATGGCCGGAACCTGGTGGCGGCTTTGAGGCGAGGCCAGCTGACACATGTTCCATGCGTGGCCCATGTGCTCAACCTCGTGGTTCAGCGGTTTCTAAAGTCATACCCAGAGCTGTCTGATCTGCTGGTAAACGTTCGCCGCCTGTCTGCACATTTTCGAAAGTCACCTACTGCTTCAGCCGGCCTTGCCGGCTTTCAGCGCCATTTGCATCTTCCGGCTCACAGACTGGTGTGTGATGTCCCCACGCATTGGAATTCAACTCTGCACATGTTGGTCAGGATATGTGAGCAGAAGAGGGCAGTTGTTGAGTACCTGCATCACCTAAGCCGTCAGGAAATGGGTCAAACTCCACACATAACACCTGAGGAGTGGAGATGGATGTCCGACCTATGTACCATCCGCCAAAACTTTGAGGACTCCACCAAGATGGTGAGCGGCGATGACGACATTATTAGCGTCACCATACCGCTTCTCTGCCTTCTAAAATGGTCTCTGCTCAAAAAACAACCATGATGCATTGCAGGCGGAGCGCGATGAGTTTGAGCAAGAAACAGTAGTGGGTGTGGGTGATAACACACAGCCCAGCCTCGTCTCATCACAACGTGCAGTGGAGGACTATGACGAGGAGGAGGATGAAGACATGTAGCAACTCTCTGGCCAAATTGAGGATATGACATGCAGTCATATCCTCGGTTCAGCGTGGCTGGCCAGAGGACAGGGTAGATGAGGAGGAGGAGGAGGAGGAGGAGGACAGCTTGTTCAGTCATCGTGTTGGTCAGGATACTGAAGTGATGGCTGTTAAGAGTCTGGCACACATGGCTGACTTTATGGTAAGCTGCCTGTCTCATGACCCTCGCGTTAAGAACATCTTGGCCGACAATCATTACTGGTTGGTAACACTGTTAGACCCACGCTAAAAGGAGAACTTTATGTCTCTTATTCCCGAGGCGGAGAGGTCAGGAAAAATGCAGCAGTTCCAGAAGGCCATAGTCACGGAAGTAGGCAAAGCATTCCCCTCACAAAACGCTAGCGGCATAGGTCAGGAATCAGTGGACAACCAAGGCGTACAGCCGAGAGGGGCACAAGTCCAATCCGCCAGAGGTAGGGGAACAGTCTTTAAGATGTGGGACAGTTTTCTCAGCCCCTCACATACCACAGCCCCTGAGGTGCGGGGTAGTGCCACAAGAAATCCTAAGTTTGCCCAGATGCTCAAGGAGTACCTTGCAGATCAAACAACTGTACTCCGACATTCCTCTGTGCCTTACAATTAATGGGTATCCAAGCTGGACACGTGGCATGAATTGGCTCTCTACGTTTTGGAAGTCCTGGCCTGCCCTGCCGCTAGCGTTTTGTCAGAGCGTGTTTTTAGTGCCGCAGGTGGAATCATTACAGATAAACGCACCCGCCTGTCAACTGTAAATGCTGACAGGCTGACTCTGATCAAGATGAACAAGGGTTGGATTGGGCCAGACTTCACCACACCACCAGCAAATGACAGCGGAATTTAAAGTTTGTAACGGGATTTTGCCATGTACCTCCACTCACCCATGGTAACACACTTCTGGACTTTGGCTAATCGCTGGACTGCTCCTCCTTCTCCTCATGCGCCATCATGATGACCGTTACAATAGTTAGGCCGTTGTTTCAGGTATACCCCAGTGGTAAATTTTTTCGCCCATTCTTTCAGAATGGGCATTACGACAGGAGACCCGCTCCTTTGCAATGGGAACAATGTTTTGAGGCCCTCATGCACATCTCTATCCAGGGACAATATGGAGCCTGACGCTGCCACCGACAGGCACACACGTGCGGTTTTTAAATGCAAGCACGGACGCAATAAGAACCTAACAGGTTTTTAGGAGCGACAATTACTGAGAAGTCTGACACTATCAGACACTGCTGACTGACGTGTATTATACACTACACTTGTGCGTTATATAATAGTTTGTGAAAAACGCACACAAGTGCACCTGTACGCTGCCACCGACAGGCACACACGTGCAGTTTTTAAATGCAAGCACGGACGCACTAAGAACCTAACAGGTTTTAGGAGCAAAAATTAATGAGAACTCTGACACTATCAGCCACTGCTGACTGACGTGTATTATACACTACACTTGTGCGTTATATAATAGTTTGGTAAAAACGCACACAAGTGCACCTGTACGCTGCCACCGACAGGCACACACGTGCGGTTTTTAAATGCAAGCACGGACGCAATAAGAACCTAACAGGTTTTTAGGAGCGACAATTACTGAGAAGTCTGACACTATCAGCCACTGCTGACTGACGTGTATTATACACTACACTTGTGCGTTATATAATAGTTTGTGAAAAACGCACACAAGTGCACCTGTACGCTGCCACCGACAGGCACACACGTGCGGTTTTTAAATGCAAGCACGGACGCAATAAGAACCTAACAGGTTTTTAGGAGCGACAATTACTGAGAAGTCTGACACTATCAGCCACTGCTGACTGACGTGTATTATTCACTAGACTTGTGCGTTATATAATAGTTTGTGAAAAACGCACAAAAGTGCACCTGTACGCTGCCACCGACAGGCACACACGTGCGGTTTTTAAATGCAAGCACGGACGCACTAAGAACCTAACAGGTTTTAGGAGCAAAAATTAATGAGAACTCTAACAATATCAGCCACTGCTGACTGACGTGTATTATACACTACACTTGTGCGTTATATAATAGTTTGGTAAAAACGCACACAAGTGCACCTGTACGGTGCCACCGACAGGCACACACGTGCGGTTTTTAAATGCAAGCACGGACGCACAAAGAACCTAACAGGTTTTAGGAACAAACATTAATGAGAACTCTGACACTATCAGCCACTGCTGACTGACGTGTATTATACACTACACTTGTGCGTTATATAATAGTTTGGTAAAATCGCACACAAGTGCACCTGTACGCTGCCACCGACAGGCACACACGTGCGGTTTTTAAATGCAAGCACGGACGCACAAAGAACCTAACAGGTTTTAGGAGCAAAAATTAATGAAAACTCTGACACTATCAGTCACTGCTGACTGACGTGTATTATACACTACATTTGTGCGTTATATAATAGTTTGGTAAAAACACACACAAGTGCACATGCACGCTGCCACCGACAGGCACACACGTGCGGTTTTTAAATGCAAGCACGGACGCACTAAGAACCTAACAGGTTTTAGGAGCAAAAATTAATGAGAACTCTGACACTATCAGCCACTGCTGACTGACGTGTATCATACACTACACTTGTGCGTTATATAATAGTTTGGTAAAAACGCACACAAGTGCACCTGTACGCTGCCACCGACAGGCACACACGTGCGGTTTTTAAATGCAAGCACGGACGCACTAAGAACCTAACAGGTTTTTAGGAGCGACAATTACTGAGAAGTCTGACACTATCTGGACTGTTTTAGACTGTGTACACCAGCCCCAGATATGATGAAGGCTGGTATACGGTCACCACTAGGAATGGCTATATACCCTGCCTGCCTGTATACTGCTACAATAGTCCTGACAAGGACTCTTCTGGTCACCAGCCTGTATTCCGACCTGGCTATACCCTGCCTGTATACAGCAACAATAGTCCTGAGAAGGACTCTGCTACTGTACTCCGACCTGGCTATACCCTGCCTGCCTGTATACAACTACAATAGTCCTGAGAAGGACTTTTGGTCACACTGTTTGCAGCCCTGCTACGGAAATAGCTATAAAGGTCCGCAAACCTTTCCCTGAAGCAGCGACACTCTCCCTGCACTGACTGTCTGGATGGCTGTGAGCAGAGCACAGCGCGCCGGCCGGTATAAAGGCTCGGTCACGCTGTGCGGGCCGGCCAATCACTGCAATTCCACAACTAACAGGGCTGAGGCATTGCAGTGGTCTGCCAGCCAATCCTTGCATGAGGGCTGGCTCTCAAAAGAGCGCCAACATGCAGGGATGAAGACCACGAGTACAGCACGAGTATCGCGAGATTACTCGGTCCCCGCCGAGTAGCCCGAGTACAGTGATACTCGTGCGAGTACCGAGTAGTAACAAGCATGCTCGCTCATCACTAGTCTCCACCAATTGCCAACCTTGCTGTATGTCCGGAACACACACCCGGACACGGTCAGTCTGCTCCTCTACCACTTCTCTCCAAAACTGCTCTCTAACTGACTCCTTTTCCCGCCTCCAGGACTGTGAACTCCTCGGTGGGCGGGACCAACCACCTGGCCAACCCCCTGGTGTGGACATCAGCCCCTGGAGGAAGGCAACAAGGATTTTGTGTTTGGCTTCGGTGTGCCTAACTGGGGTGTAGGGTGTGTTGGTGTAGTACCTGTGATGACCTGGCTTGTTCAGGGCGCCACATATACAGTGCCTACAAGTAGTATTCAACCCCCTGCAGATTTAGCAGGTTTACACATTCGGAATTAACTTGGCATTGTGACATTTGGACTGTAGATCAGCCTGGAAGTGTGAAATGCACTGCAGCAAAAAAGAATGTTATTTCTTTTTTAAATTGTGAAAAGTTTATTCAGAGGGTCATTTATTATTCAACCCCTCAAACCACCAGAATTCTGTTTGGTTCCCCTAAAGTATTAAGAAGTATTTCAGGCACAAACAACAATGAGCTTCACATGTTTGGATTAATTATCTCTTTTTCCAGCCTTTTCTGACTAATTAAGACCCTCCCCAAACTTGTGAACAGCACTCATACTTGGTCAACATGGGAAAGACAAAGGAGCATTCCAAGGCCATCAGAGACAAGATTGTGGAGTGTCACAAGACTGGCAAGGGGTACAAAACCCTTTCCAAGGAGTTGGGCCTACCTGTCTCCACTGTTGGGAGCATCATCCGGAAGTGGAAGGCTTATGGAACTACTGTTAGCCTTCCACGGCCTGGACAGCCTTGGAAAGTTTCCACCCATGCCGAGGCCAGGCTTGTCCGAAGAGTCAAGGCTAACCCAAGGGCAACAAGGAAGGAGCTCTGGGAAGATCTCATGGCAGTGGGGACATTGGTTTCAGTCAATACCATAAGTAACGTACTCCACCGCAATGGTCTCCGTTCCAGACGAGCCCGTAAGGTACCTTTACTTTCAAAGCGTCATGTCAAGGCTCGTCTACAGTTTGCTCATGATCACTTGGAGGACTCTGAGACAGACTGGTTCAAGGTTCTCTGGTCTGATGAGACCAAGAACGAGATCTTTGGTGCCAACCACACACGTGACGTTTGGAGACTGGATGGCACTGCATACGACCCCAAGAATACCATCCCTACAGTCAAACATGGTGGTGGCAGCATCATGCTATGGGGCTGTTTCTCAGCCAAGGGGCCTGGCCATCTGGTCCGCATCCATGGGAAGATGGATAGCACGGCCTACCTGGAGATTTTGGCCAAGAACCTCCGGTCCTCCATCAAGGATCTTAAGATGGGTCGTCATTTCATCTTCCAACAAGACAACGACCAAAAGCACACAGCCAAGGAAACCAAGGCCTGGTTCAAGAGGGAAAAAATCAAGGTGTTGCAGTGGCCTAGTCAGTCTCCTGACCTTAACCCAATAGAAAACATGTGGAAGGAGCTCAAGATTAAAGTCCACATGAGACACCCAAAGAACCTAGATAACTTGGAGAAGATCTGCATGGAGGAGTGGGCCAAGATAACTCCAAAGACCTGTGCCGGCCTGATCAGGTCTTATAAAAGACGATTATTAGCTGTAATTGCAAACAAGGGTTATTCCACAAAATATTAAACCTAGGGGTTGAATAATAATTGACCCACACTTTTATGTTGAAAATTTATTAAAATTTAACTGAGCAACATAACTTGATGGTTTGTAAGATTTATGCATCTGTTAATAAATCCTGCTCTTGTTTGAAATTTTCAGGCTCTAACTTATTTGCATCTTATCAAACCTGGTAAATCTGCATGGGGTTGAATACTACTTTTAGGCACTGTACATATATATATTTGCACATAGCTTGTCCAGGCTTATCCCTCTATGTGTCACTATATGAAGTGACACATTGGGCTCAGAATGTGGAATATGCAGATTGCATACGAGTGGTGACATGACCATTCATTCTGACTGTCGACAACTGTGTCTGCTGCATGTGATGTGAGGATTCACTTATGTGCACTGTGTAGCAGCAAGCAAGAAATAGTGCGATAATAATAAATAATAATAATAATCTGCAATAAAATATAATTACTGCAGATTTTTGTGGAAAACCTTGACCACTATTTCTTCCTTGGGCTACATGATATTTTGGTCATGCTGTCAGACATCGCAGCATGCCTATGTCACTACTAGCATAATGCAGGTCCGTGAGGTGGCTTTCATTTCCGCACTGCTAATAGTCCCATCCCTCACAGCATCACTCTTTCAATGGCATCAACATTCTGGATGCACATACAGTTGAAAACAAGAATGAATCATAAGCTCCCTGTTCCATCTTTCACCCTGTTTATGTGAGCTCTGAGACTCAGCGCTCTGTGCATGATGTCACTATATCGCACTCTCTGTACTGAGCTTCAGGACGCACGCTGCAGAAAATGGAGCAGCAGGGAAAAGAGGAAAGGTGAGTAAATTGGCTCAGTGGTTAGCACTGCAGCCTTGCAGCGATGGGGTCCTGGGTTCTATAGTGCCACTAAGGACACCATCTGCAAGGAGTTTGTATGTTCTCCCCCCTGTTTGCATGGGTTTCCTCCGGTTTCCTCCCACACTCCAAAAAACATACTGGTAGGGGATTGAGATTCTGAGCCCCAATGGGGACAGTGTTGCCAATGTATGTAAAACGCTGTGGAATTAATAGCGCTATATAAATGAATAAATATTATTATAATATTATTACAAATTATTATTTGTCAAATTTTATACATAAATGGGGAGAAATATGTGTGTTCACATATTGTTGGGCAGAGCTGGCATCTGTGAGGCATCCGTTCCTTTCAGTATATGGTCTGTGTGTCATCCACGTGCCTTCCTATTTTTTGTGTACTACAAAAAAAACGGAAGCAGCTAGATAGATAGAGGGATAGATAAAGAGACAGATAGCTAGAGGGATAAATAGAGAGATGGATGAATGAATGAATGAATGAAGGGATAGATAGAGGGATAGATAATAGATGAGAAAGACCTATATAATGTCCTACCCCCTCTGCATATTCTAAGCTGGCACCCTTTAGTGACTTTCATGTGGCACTAAAGGGTGCTTAGCCTTGTATTTAGCCCAAAAATAAACAATTAAAAAAAAAAAAACGACATGGGATCCCCCCTATCTTTAGTAGCCAGCTAGGCTAAAGCTGGTGTCACACATAACGACGACGACAACGACGTCGCTCCTACGTCACCATTTTCTGTGACGTTGCAGCGACGTCCCGTCGCTGTCGCTGTGTGTGACATCCAGCAACGACCTGGCCCCTGCTGTGAGGTCGCCGGTCGTTGCTGAATGTCCAGCTTCATTTTTTGGTCGTCACTCTCCCGCTGTGACACACACATCGCTGTGTGTGACAGCGAGAGAGCGACGAAATGAAGCGATCAGGAGCCGGCACTGGCAGCTGCGGTAAGCTGTAACCAGCGTAAACATCGGGTAACCAAGGGAAGACCTTTCCCTGGTTACCCGATGTTTACGCTGGTTACCAGCCTCCGCTCTTGCTGCCAGTGCCGGCTCCTGCACTGTGACATGTGGCTGCAGTATGCATCGGGTAATTAACCCGATGTATACTGTAGCAAGGAGAGCAAGGAGCCAGCGCTAAGCAGTGCGCGCGGCTCCCTGCTCTCTGCACTGTGACATGTAGCTGCAGCACACATCGGGTTAATTAACCCGATGTGTGCTGCAGGAGAGCAAGGAGCCAGCGCTAAGCGCGGCTCCCTGCTCTCTGCACTGTGACATGTAGCTGCAGCACACATCGGGTTAATTAACCCGATGTGTGCTGCAGGAGAGCAAGGAGCCAGCGCTAAGCGCGGCTCCCTGCTCTCTGAACTGTGACATGTAGCTGCAGCACACATCGGGTTAATTAACCCGATGTGTGCTGCAGGAGAGCAAGGAGCCAGCGCTAAGCGCGGCTCCCTGCTCTCTGAACTGTGACATGTAGCTGCAGCACACATCGGGTTAATTAACCCGATGTGTGCTGCAGGAGAGCAAGGAGCCAGCGCTAAGCGCGGCTCCCTGCTCTCTGAACATGTAGCACAGCGACGTTATGATCGCTGCTTCTGCTGTGTTTGACAGCTAAGCAGCGATCATAACAGCGACTTACAAGGTCGCTGTTACGTCACCGAAAATGGTGACGTAACAGCGACGTCGTTGTCGCTGTCGTTTAGTGTGACACCAGCTTAAAGCAGACGGCTGCAGCCTGCAAACCACAGCTGGCAGCTTCACCTTGGCTGGTAATCCAAAACAGAGCGCACCACACGCTGTTATTTAAAATTAAATAATTTAAAACAAAAAACGTGGGGTCCCCCCAAATTGGATCACCAGCCAAGGTAAAGCGGACAGCTGTGGTCTGGTATTCTCAGACTAGGGAGGTCCACCGTTATTGGACACTCCCCAGCCTAAAAATAGCAGGCTACAGCTGCCCCAGAAGTGGCGCATCAATTAGACGTGCCAATCCTGGTGCTTCGCCCCAACTCATCCCATTGCCCTGGTGAGGTGGAAAACGGGGTAATATATGGGGTTGATGCCAGATGTGTAATGCCACCTGGCATCAGGCCCTGGGGTTGGTGATGTCACGCATCTATCAGATACCCGACATCACCAACCCAATCAGTAAGAAAAAAAAATAGACAACAAAAAAAGTTTTATTTGAAAAAACACTCCCCACATTCCCTCTTTAACCAATTTATTCAAAAGAACAATCAAAGTCGGGTCCAGCGAAATCCAATAAGGGGATCCCACGGTGATCCATACCATAGTCAATGAGACTCCCAGTCAATGAAGAACAAAATGTTCCCCATTGGCTGGGAGACCAGTGCAGTGACCTGAGCTAACATCAATAGGTCAGCCCAGGTCACTGCTAGGGGATGATGAGCGCTGACTTCAGGAGGTTAGATGAGATCATTACCTGCTGTGACAATCTCCTGCACTCCTGACGTCAGCGCTGTCACTGCCTTCTATGCCCGCCGTTTTCTCAGCAGTATCGCGAGAGCCCGTGACGTCACCGCTAGTGACAGTCTCGGGCCGCCCGCTAGATGTGATGTGACGACGCGCGGGCATAGAAGGCAGTGACAGCGGTGACGTCGGCAGAGGAGGAGATCATCACAGCAGGTAATTTTGTCATCTAACCTCCAGACAGCAGCGCTCGTCATCCCCACGGCTGCCAGCGCTGCAGTGTGAGAAGCTGCTGATACACTGCAGAGGGGGGCAAACACTGACAGGCTGCAGTGCGAGCAGCCGTGGGGATGGCGTGGGACACAGACTGATGCACAGACACAGATGACACATGATGACACAGACAGCGCACACAGGGGAGGGGGGGGGAGACAGTTCCCAGGGCGTCAGGCAGTAAACATGATAAAGCGCAGGGGACACAGCGCTGACAGTGTATCTGAAAGCAAGTGGGCAACTTTCTTGTTTCTTGCCTTATTGAACTGGACACTGAATCGGCTGGAATTCAGGGCGCACGTAGCTGGGCACAGGAGGTGGGGGAGGAACACTACGGAGTGTGTGGGAGGTTGCGGGGAGAGTACGGGTGCGGGAGAATGTGTGGGAGGGTGCAGGGAAGGGGGGCGGGGACTCCACGCACTGTACAGCCCAGTAGGGCGGCAACATGCTGTTCTAGATTTGCATGTCAACATGCTCCTGCCCATGTTGACATGAAATGACCCAGAAGCAGCAAAATCGCGGCAGGAGCGGTCACATGACCACTCTGACCTGGGGGAGAGGGGCTGACAGCAGGGCAGGTAAGTGCTCACTATCTACTTACCTGCCCCAATGTAGCCCAATAGGGTAATAATAAAAAAAAGTCAAAATAAGCCGGATAACCCCTTTAATTATTCAAGGCTATATATCATTTGTGAATCGGTGTTTGATGAGGGTAGTAGTAGATTAGTATTCCTTATATACAATGCTGCTCCACCCATTTAAGCTCTCAGGTTGGTTCATAACACAATGAATTATAAAAAAAAGAAAGAAAAAACTAATAGATGAAGGAGGTATAAAACAACAAACATTTATTAAGGACAAGCAACATGCTTCAAAATCGATCTGATTTGTTGCTCAGGCATATTGTATAATTGAATATACAGAATACCAAAAGGTGGATGTCCTATCCCTGAGACCTGTGCTCCCCTTGAACTGATCGTAGGAATTAATAATAGCACTCTGGAGAAAATGTACATTGTAGTTTCCTGGCATTCCAAGCACAATGGTACAGTCATAATATGTTTCCACAAAACAGAAAATACATCTACCATTAGCATGCCTTAAAGGGGTTGTTCAGGACTTTAACAATGATGATTTATCCTCAGGCTCCCTAATCAAATCACTAGGGAGCGGCTGTGCAGTACCGTGCAGCAGCAACTATTTAGTTGACGGAGCTGTGTAGCTCTACAACTGAGTTGTTCCGGTCGGCGGTGACACTGGAAACAGATGATCAGCAGATGTTCTGGGCAGAGCACCCCCACTAATCAGATACTGATGAACTATCCTGAGGATAGGACATCAATTCTAAAGTCTTGGACAACCATTTTAAAGAAAATTTATTTGGTAAATCCCTAAGATACCAAAATGTTCTGAGAAATAGATTCAGAAAGGGTCCTGTCTTAGGTGAACATTTTAGTATTACTACATTATTCTTCTAGTTTTCTTTCAAAAACAAACCAAATAACAAAAACGAGACATATTTTAGCTAAAACAAAGGTAAATGTCAAGGGATGAAAGTATAAAAAAATCATATACAATCTAAGCAAAACAGAAGATAAATGTCAAAAGATGAAGAATATAAAATGATATACAATTTATGCAAATGCAACGGCAAATGTCAAAAGATGAAAGTATAAAACAAATAATATACAATATAAAAATATCAAAAAAGTTTTGAAAAATGTTATGGTTTTAGTTCTGAAAAGCTGGTATTTTAGCATTTTGCCTAAATGGCAGCATACAATCAGTGCAAAAGTTTACTTTCATCATGGAATATAGTGGAATTATCGCTACAGGTATTTAATTGTAGTCGATTGGCAATATCTTCAACATTCGATCGATTCCATTTGGTTTGATGCCATCCTTTTTGAATCTTATGAAATAGAAAACAAAAATAGTGTCACTGTTTTTACAACATGTTATAGTAGACTTCAGATATACACAATGTACAAGTTCTGCCTGTGGCATTATTTAGAGTGCCCCTATAATTAAAGCAAACAAACAAACAAAGTTTTTGACATATAATAGTGAAATGTAAGTTTTGATTGGTGGTGGTCCATGTGTTAAGTCCCACATGGACCGGTAAAACTAAGGCGCAGAAACATTGAGCATTGAAATACTGCCGTTTTAATTGGTTCATCTAGAAGAGCAGAGTAGGCGGTATGAGGATTCAGAGAATTTTTAAGAATCAATACATTGCTTGCTGTATTTTCTAAAGATACAGAGAGGAGCCTCTTCACAAGATTGCTTCTGTCACATATATTTATATAATGACATTAACACTTAAAATGTACAGTGTTAATAAATTCGTTCAATAAGGAAAGTTTGCCTTGTACTATTGTCTTTAGAAGTGGTGACGAAACAGTGTTGCTATTTCACTCTGTAGTCCTTAATATGTTTGTATTATTGAATGTAGTGTTCTTTTATTTTAGGCAGTTTTCAAAAATTAAAATTACTGTATATAACCAAGAAGGAAAAGTTATGGAGTCTTGAAAATCACAGGATCGATAGACATGTTAATGATGTTCAACTGATGAAAACATGGAAACAAAATGTTCAAGACATCTCAATTTATTCATTATATAGTATGTGCACCACACAGAAGAATACATGCAGTTACACAGCTTAGTATACAATCAATGACATTATTAATAGTTGTGTGAGGAATGTTTTGCCTTGTTGAATACACTTTGGCATGTAATTCATCAAGATCCACTGCTGGCAGCTCTCTTTGCAACTGATGACCAATGACCTCCTACATGTGCTCAATGGTAGACAAGTCTGGAGACCACTCAGGCCACGGTTGAACATCTAGACTATGCAGGCTGCTCACAGTAGCACTAGCCAACATATGGACTGGCATTATAGAGTTTGAAAAAAATGCTCCAGGGACACTTTCACTTTCCTTAGACAACCTTTAATAACATCATTGATAGCATGACAAGGTGCGTGATGCTCATACTCAATACTTGATATATTGAGATGTTTTGAAAGCTTTGTTTCCATATTTTCATCATTTGCATGTTAGTAACATGTCTATCGTTATTGTGGTTTTCATAATGCCCTCACTTTTCCATCCTGGTGTTGCAATGTTGAGGAGTGTATTTTCACCAGCTATACAGTGATGGCATTCTGTTTAATTAGGGGGGGCTATTACTTAATTAAATATCTGTGTAAAAGATGCAAGATTCTTAACGCTGATGGTTTCTTACTACAACAGGAGGTAAAATTCTAAAGAAGTGACTATATTTATCACAGTTTAGTATGTATTAATATATCTTTTCCATTCATCTGATTTCCTTTCTAGTGAAACTATCAAGTCCACCCCTGCTTTGCTTCCCAAGGGAACAGAAAAATCAAATTGCACTTAATTTTAATATACCTGGTATTAGCCTAGCAGGCAGCAAATATTTAATATCAGAAAAGAGTGTTTAAATATTTAGGCAATGCTTGCCAAAAGCATATGAAGACACTGACGTTGGAAACTCGCAGACACTTACCGGAATACGGAGTAGCCGTTTTTACAGAAAGCAATTTAACACTTTCTTTAGTTTGAGCAGATCTATTAAAGTAAAAAAAATATGTAAGTTTCTTGTAAAGTCATTTTAAAAGTCACTTTAAAAAAAGAACTAAATAATTAGAATGAAATAAAAGCTAATAACTATATAGACCTATGTTAATAACTAGAATTAAGGTCTAGGTTCTGTGACATCTGAGTCATCAAAGTTCTGTCATCAAATGACATCCTGGAAGGGAAGAACTGTCTGTCATAAACAATAATGCAGCTAATGGCCCTTAATACAAAATAAGTTGGTCAAACATGTTAGTTTCCATTGGCCCAGCCTTCAAATGGTCCGCCAACTTGATCTGATAATGATTAACCCCTTCAGCCCCCGGGCACTTTCCGTTTTTGCGTTTTTGTTTTTTGCTCCTTTTCTTCCGAGAGCCGTAACTTTTTTATTATTCCGTCAATCTTGCCATATGAGGGCTTGTTTTTTGCGGGACGAGTTGTACTTTTAAATGAAACCATAGGTTTTTCCATATATTGTACTGGAAAACAGCAAAAAAATTCCAAGTGTGGAAAAACTGCAAAAAAAGTGTGATCGCACAATAGTTTTTGGGATGTTTTATTCACCCTATTCACTATATGGTAAAACTGATGAATCTATGTGATGCCTCAGGTCGGTGCGAGTTTGTAAACACCAAACATGTATAGGTTTACTTGTATCTAAGGGGTTAAAATAAATTCACAAGTTTGTCCAATAAAAGTGGCATACGTTTTGCGCCATTTTACGAAACACGTAGCGTTCTCATTTTTCGGGATCTATGGCTCAGTGATGGCTTATTTTTTGCGTCTCGAGCTAACATTTTTAATGGTACCATTTTTGCGCAGATGCTACGTTTTGATCGCCTGTTATTGCATTTTGCGTAAAACATGCAGCGACCAAAAAACGTAATTTTGGCGTTTGGATTTTTTTGCCACTACGCCGTTTACCAATCAGATTAATTAATTTTATATTTTCATAGATCGGGCATTTCTGAACGCGGCGATACCAAATATGTGTATATTTATTTATTTTTTTAATCCTTTAATTTTCAATGGGGTGAAAGGGGGGTGATTTGAACTTTTAGTTTTTTTTGTTTTTTTTTGTTTTTTTTTTTACTTTTTTTATTTTACTAGTCCCCCTAGGGGGCTATAGCGATCAGCAATCCGATCGCTGTTATCTATCTGCTGATCACAGCTATACAGCTGTAAACAGCAGATTCAGTCACTTCCGGTTTCCCTCTGCTCCGTGCCGAGGAAAAACGAAAGTGAAACTTCATAGCTGCAGGCGTCATCACATGACCCTGGGCTACGGTGGCAACCACCGAACGTCACGTGATCACTCACGTGACTTCCGGTGGGGGAGGCGGTAAGTAAAAAACATGGCCGCGCGCATATAGATCTCGCTGCCAGACTTTGGCAGCGAGATTTAAGGGGTTAAATGTTGCGAGTGGAAGCGATTCCACTCGCAACATGCAGGCACACATGTCAGCTATTGAAAACAGTTGATATGTGTGCCGACCGCCGCCTGCCCGCGGCAGGGGGCGGGGCTTAACGGGACACGATCCTTGACAGATAGATCCGTCCAAGGTCGTGAAGGGGTTAAATACATGATCCTTTTTACTTCAATGAAGGTTGAAACAGTCATTAACTGAAACAGAAACACCTGTGTAGGAGGCTCAAAACTTGGTGGGTGACAGACAAACACTGATACAAAGGTGAAGTTTGGAAGACAGTTTAATGTCACTGATCCCCATTGCAATACTAAGCACCACAACAAAACAGTAGTTAGTAGTATACTGCATATGAAAGGGGTTTCCCAGATAAAGATTTAAATGCAGACTGGCATTTCAAGATGTTCTGTTCAGGGTCTTTTGAAGAAACATTTATGTGGTTGAAAACTAACACTGTACATTACCCTGAAAACACCATCCCCACTGTCAGACATAATGGTGGCAGTATCATGCTGTGGAGATACTTTTCTTCAGCAGGGACAGGGAACCTGGTCAGCGTGAATAGAGCCAAATCCAGGGAAATATTGGAGGAATATTAGAAGCTGCAAAAGACTTGAGACTGTGCCATAGATTTACCTTCCAGCAGGACAACAACCTTAAACATACTGCCAGGGCTACTATAGAAAAGTTTAGATCAAAATATATTTATGTGTTTGATTGGCCCAAATGTTCAAAGCTGGTAGAGACATACACCAAAAGACTTTCAATAGTAATTAATGCAAAAGGTGGTCATACAAACTATTGTCTCAAATGTGTTGAATACTAGTGCACGTCACTGATTCCAGATTTATATATTTATTAAATATTTAGAAAACCATATATCATTTCCTTTACACGTCAATTTTTGTATTAATGTTTTTATGTCACAAAAATTCAAAGTGAAATAGATGTAAGTTTGTGGGTGTAATGTGAAAAAAGTAGAGTAGAGTAGAGATATAAATCCTTTTTCAAGGCACTGTATACATGCATAATAATTATTTGTATGTGTATATTTGTGTGGAATGTGAATATTCATGTCTCTGCTTATTTTATATAATCCCTTTTTGGGCCCAATACATCAAAGCTTGTACGCCAGTAGTCTGACTTAACATGCTTTGAACGTTGCATCACTTTGGAGAAACTTGAGGCTGCACTAAAATTAAGCAACTTAGGAAGTTCTCACTCCCTTTTTCGCCCAACTCCGACAAAGGACACAGTGTTGGGGTGGAATGGTGGTGTGGCGACTGCTGCTAGTCAAATTCATGACAAGCTGTAGCATTTGCTATTCCACAAGCCTTATTATAGCAGGGGCTGTAGTTATATTTGTGTTGAGGCACACACAGAGATGTCTGCCATTCATCCAGCATTCCTGATTCATGGTTAAGGAGCATCTGACCCCAAAGCACATCCTCATCAAAACCGGCATGAACAATGCCCAGGGGTACAAGGGCTATTTACTGTATGTGTCCAACCCTGATCACTACTATAGTGAGGCTAATGATGAAAGCTGATCTATTCCTGTAAGCTAGGGAAAGTGATGACATAAACTCTAAACATAATTGTAATGTTAATGAAACATTATACAAAATGACTCTTCGCTCCACCATCACATACATATTAAACTATAAGAGCCACTGACATTTGTGATGTTCATAGAACAGGACAGATGGTTCAGAAAGACATTCACTGCTGGCTTGTTTTCAATTACTACTACATATTAATATAATTTTGGTAATGAGATACTTACACTTTTATTTCACTATTCTCAGCAACTAAAAGAGAAAATATTGTCAGAAATTATTATCTCATTATCTGGTAAAACTTAAGATCAAATACAGGAGAACCTATAAATATATTAAAATAATATATTTACACTAATTATTTAGGGCCGGACTGGCCATCTGGCATTTCTGGCAATTACTAGAAGAGCCGGTCCCTGTACTGGGTCGCTCAATCTATCATCACCGCCACTCTCTCTTCAGCAGCATGCATGCCAGGCAGCAATAGTTTGCCTTGCACACATGATCGTGCTACTCTGCAAAGCTGAAATCAGCAGGACCATGAGGTAGGCACACTGTGCTGTTCTGTGTTGCCCCTTGGTCTTGCTAATTTCAGTTGTGTAGTGCAATTGTGTGCTGATAAGTTAGCGAGCGGGTTTGAGCACATCTTGAGAGAACAATTGTGAAAGGTGGTGGGGGGTACTTTATTAAGAGGGTCAATGTGTGTGTGTGGGGGGGTATATTGGAGGGTAGCAGCATAGGATGGGATATTTTGCAGAGGGCAGCATGAGGCAAATATTATGAAGAGGGGAATACTATCGAGAGGGGCAATGTAGGGGGATATTATGGAGAGAAGCAGCATGGGGGAAATATTATGAAGAGGGGCAGTGTGGGGTGATATTTTGAAGAGGGGCAGTGTGAGGGGGTATATTTTGCAAAAGGGCAGTGTGTGTGTGTGTGTGTGTGTTGGTAGGAGTTTATTTTGTGAAGGGAGCATGGCAATTATTTATTCAAGGGCACAGTATGGGAGACATTTATATTTATGAGGCAGTATAATGATACTTTTATTTTTAAGGGTACCATGTTGGGAATTGCTGCTTAAGGCCTTGTGTGCACTGGGAAATGGAATTTTCTTGAGAAAATTCAGCATGCTCTCAAAGATTACCGCACCCGCGGTAAAAAACCGCGGGAAACCGCACCCGAAAACCGCATGCGGTTTGCCGCGGTTTGCTGCAGTTTTACCGCGGTATTATTTGCGGTATTGCCGCGGTTTTGCCGCGTGCGGGTTGGGATGTGCTTTATTGCATTCAATGCAATAAAGCACATTGAAAAAAAAAAAAAAAATCATTTAATTCTGAGATAGTAGATAGACAGAAGAATAGATAGAGGGATAGATAGACAGACAGACAGAGGGATAGATAGATAGATGACAGATCGCTGCATTTCCCACGGTCGGCAGTGAGTTCACATTACCGGCCGTGGGAAATGACCGGTAATTACCTCTGCTGTCTGCTGCTTTCATTCAGCGCTGTGTCTGTGACAGTCACGGCTGGATGGAAGCAGCGCAGGACCTGTGGATTACGCCGGAGCGGTGGATTACGCCGGAGCTTTGGTGCGGGAGGGGTTAATAAAATGGTGAACGAGGCTTGTTTGTTTTATTTAAAATAAAGGATTTTTCGGTGTCTGTGTTTTTTTCACTTTACTTACGGGTTGATCATGTCAGCTGTCACATAGACGCTGCCATGATCAAGCCTGGAGTTAATGGCGGTGGTCCCCCACCATCATTAACCCCTTGTATTACCTTGCTGCCACTGCTACACGGTGGCAAGAAGAGCCGAGGACACTCCGGTAGTGCCGCATAATGCATGCGACAGTGCCGGGGCAGCTGCGGCTGATATTCTCGGCTGCCGGAGGGGGAGTGAGGCGGGGGACATTAACCCTGCCCCTCTCCCTCCCCAGCCTGAGAATACCGGGCCGCCGCTGTGTGCTTACCTCGGCTGGAAGGTAAATATGCAGCGGAGCCCACGTTCTTTGTTTTCTATATTTCTGTTTTCTTTCTATGTGTGTTCTATGTGTCTATGTCTATGTGTTCTAGGTCTGTGATGTGTTCTGTGTCTGCGATGTGTGTGTTTACTCTCTGCTCTGCTTCCTCTTCCTGTAATTACATCACTTCCCTACAAAACCGCAGACAAGCGATGTACATTACCGGAGGTAAACCGCGAAATACCGCAGGGAATAACGCAGGAAAACGCAGTGAACCGCACAGAATTTGCTGCCTGCATTATTCCCTGCGGGATTTCATGATTAACATTGGAGTCAATGGAGTGAAATCCCGCAGCGATGTGCGGAAAAGAAGTGACATGCACTTGTTTTTGCTGCGGGATTCCCGCAGCAAAACATGCAGCTGTCAAATTCCGCCCAGTGCGCACAGGATTTTTTTTCTCCATAGGATTTGCTGGTGATTCACTGCAGAGATGTTATGAACATTTTCTGCAGCGAAACATGCAGCAAATCCACGGAAAATCCGCGGCAAAATCCGGTAAGTGCGCACATAGCCTTAGAAGAAGAAGAAGAGGAAAGTCTGCAAAGATGAGCTCTTGTGCATGAAATCTCTTCATAGCGTCTGTACTTCATGGAGACAAAAGGAATGGGAACAATCAGAGAAGATGTCACTTGAATATAAAGTGGAACCTTGCTTAATGAGTTACCAAGTTAGCGAGTATTTTGCCTAACGAGCAAAGCTTGCTGTAAATTTGTAACTCGGTTTACGAGTAAGCTTTGCTGTACGAGCAAAATACTCACCGCACACACTTCCGGTTCCGTACATCCACCGTGCTCTAACCCACACTTGCAGTCCACACAAATGCACACAAGCACGTGCAAAACACACACAAACAAACACGCACGCACACACATATAGTATTATGCTCACCTTACCTTCCGTTCCATTGCCGGCCTCATGGTTCTTGTAGTTCGCCGGTACATGGCGACGAGAGAGGAATCCTCGTGGTGAACTACAAGAACCATGAGGCCGGCGATGGAATGGAAGGTAAGGTGAGCATAATATGTGTACCTTCCGTTCCATCACCGGCCTCCTGGGTCCTGCAGTTCGCCGGTATAGGATGTGTATCGGCATACGGCAAGCATCGCGACGAGGCAGGAACTTCCCCTGTCAGCCGCTACTCAAAGGCAGCGCGCTGGCCAATCAGAGGCAAGCGGCTCCTGCCTTTGACGTCAGCGCTCTGGCAGCGGAAGTTCCTCCCTCATCGTGATGGTTACCCGATACACATCCCGTACCAGTGGATAGCAAGTCACAGGAGACCGGCGATGGAACGGAAGGTAAGGTATGCTTAATATGTGTGTGTGTGTTTGTGCGTGTTTGTACATGTGTAGAATGGCACAATAGGGGACCAGGATGGGACATTTAACAAATTGTGGAACAAATTGTCTGCATTGCAATGATTTCCTATGGGAAATCTTGCTTTGCTGAATGAGTGACTTGGTTAACAAGCACACTCCCAGAACGGATTGTTCTCGTTAACCAAGGTTCCACTGTAAATGTTTATTTGTCATACTGCCTACGTCTCATTAGTACTGAGGTTCCTGTATGGTCAGCAGTCTGATGACTACTTTTAACAACAACTCTCACTATCTCTTTACCATTGTTAAAGACATACTGGGAGTTGTAGATACATGGGTAGAGATGAGTGGACCCAAGGAAGTTTGGTTTGGCGGGTACAGCCAGACTTTAGATAAAGTTTGGTTTAGGACTCGGACCTGAACCCCAATGGAAGTCACAAATTTTGCAGTTAAGGTATCTAATCACTTCCGGTGGAGGGTGGGTGGGGTTTTTTCATTCTTTGGGGGTGCACACTACATTGGATCAAACTGCTGTTACCCCCAGTGCGAGCCGTTCAGACACTGTAGCGGCTAGCACTGGGCTGAGCACTGAGTGTACCCAAGCACAGCGATAATTGCGTGAGTGTGTTCATATGCAAAGCCCCCAAACTCCAAATTCAAACTCTATTTTTTGTAAAGTCTGTGTTTAGTACGAACACCAAACATCAAACCTCAGGTTTGCTCATCTATATTGATTAATGATTTATTCATGTACTGATGGTGTTTCTGGAGCTGCATTTATGTACTGATAGTAGTTCTGGTGCTGCATTCCTGTACTGATGGTAGATTTGATCTTGCACACTTTAAAAATCCAAAACAAGCTTCATATCTATCTTAAAGCCCTGTGCGCACACTGCGTTTTTTTACTTGCATTTGCCGCAGTTTTTGCTGCAGAAAAGGTGCGTTTTTTGTTCAGAACCTTTCTGCAGTCCTTCTCTAGCAAAATCTATGGGAAAACCAAAATGCTGTGTGCACACAGCATTTTTTTTCCTGTAGGTTTTGCTGCAGAATTTCTGCAGCTTTTCTGCCGCAAAAAAGAAGTAGCATGTCACTTCTTTCCCGCAGGTAGTTGCATTTTTGCATTAAAGTTAAAAAACCACAGGGACCATGTTACGGTTGCTGTGGCTCTGGAGACTATGTCCGGATTTCTGGCTACTGCACATGGGCAAGCGCTGGAAACTAAGTCCTATCTTGGATCCATTGCACATGTGCGGGTGACATCATCGCTGACACAAGGTCACATGTCTCTGACACCTTCTAAGCTAATTGGCCACTGGTCATGTGCTTGTGACACGTGGTCACATGTCTCTGACACCTTCTATGCCGATTGGTCGCCGGTCATGTGCTTCTGACGCTTTGCTCGGTGATAGGCCAGCATGACGTCATTGCTGTCATTCTGGCAGCGGATTGGCTCTGGTGTCCTCCATCTTGGATGAGGCACAGAGTCTATATAAGACCCTGATGCACGCCGCCCGGCGCTCAGTCCTCTTGGTTCATGCATGAGGGTAGACGCCCTGTGCACGTCCCTCTAGGCATCTCTCTGTCTATGTTAGGTGAGTGCTACCGGCAGGGTAGCGTTCTTATACCTTACAGCTTCGGCTGCAGTCCGTATCGTTACCTCTTAGTGGAGCGGACATAGGCAGGTGCCTGAGGCACATGGTCCAGCTGGGCCTTGTGATTCTACTCGTAGGTGGACGTTGCCGCTAGGGTAACGTTCCTTATACTGCGTCTGGCAGTTGTTCGTATCCTCGCACACTAGGGGAGCGAACAGAGGTAGGAGCTTTGTGTGGCTTATTGTGCTGTCCATCTCTTTTGCACCACTAGAAGAGCAGACCTAGGCAGGTGCCATATCTAGTGGTTCGTGTCCTCGCACACTAGTGGAGCGAACGCAGGTAGGAGCTTTGTGCGGCTTACGCTGCTGTCCGTCTCTTTTGCACCACTAGAAGAGTGGACCTAGGCAGGTGCCATATCTAGGGGTTCGTGTTCTCGCATACTAGTGGAGCGAACGCAGGTAGGAGCTTTGTGCGGCTTATGCTGCTGTCCGTCTCCTGGCACCACTAGAGGAACGGACCTAGGTAGGTGCCATTTCACACTCACTGCTTTTGTCTCTGTGATCTTTAACAGAGACCATTCCACACACCCTCCAAGTAAGGGAGGAATTGCTTTATTTTCTAATTATATTCCTCTGAGTTTAACAGAGGTATTGCACTCTGCACTTGTGCTATTATTTTCTACAGTGGCACACTTATATACCCCTTATCCTCTGCCATAGTCTGCAGCAGAGTCTTTGCACGGTGGACCCTGACTGTCTGACATTCCTTTAGGTATTATTATCAGACAGCCCCCCGTAACAGACTAACCCATGGAAAAACCGCGGCAAAATTGTGGGTGCAGATTTTTCTTAAGAAAAGCAAATTTCCCAGTGCGCACAGACCCTAAAATTTAAAAAAATCCTCAAAATGTACAGGTTCTGCTCCAAAAACGTAAATTAGCAAATGTTCACATTTATCTCTCCAATTGTCCCTCAAATATTCAAAACTTGGTTCTAATGATGTATTAATGTACTGATGGTGGTTCTGGTGATGTATTCATGTAAGTACCCCTTACATGAGGCTGGCTTCTCACCTCTTGATGTCTGATGTATCCTTTTGTTATAGAAAATATACAAACTGCTATTGTGCCTGATGTCTATATTTGTTTGTATCTTTGACATCACGTCAGCATAGTTACATAGTTACATAGATGCATTAGTCTGATTGCAAGCATGACTGCAATGATGGCAATACATTACACCTGTCAGTTTTACACTGACAGGTTGTGTGTTAGACCCTGGTTTTGGCTGGGTTTAAAAGGCCTCCGTACATGGCAGACCTAGAGGTCATTGTTCAACCTCCGGCTACAATTACAACCCACAGCTCCCCGTGATTATGTCATCAGGGTGCTGGAGGGTTGTGAGGAGGAGCCCTCTCCCTCTCACAAACTTCTTTATGCAGCGATTGCTATTGAGTGCAGTATATGTAAAAAAGCAAAGAGCTAACATCATCGGGACCTGCTCCAATCAGGTTCTTATGAAGTCTTCAGTCAGAACTAGCATTCTGCACCAGAACCCCGCTGTTTTCAGGACTCTGGGGGAGCTGATCCCAGCCTGAACACTGACCGTAGAAAATCATTATCACTGCACAAAGTCCAGCAGAAGCTGACATTTATCTACAATGGGTGCTTGGGAACAGGTTAAGAGAGCTTTGCATAAATGAATTCTCACAAACCTCAATGAACCTAAGCAAATTTGTAAAGAAGTGGGGGCCAAAATTAATCCAGAATAATGTAAAAAACTGCTAGACATACAGAAAGCAATTCCTTTAAATCATTGCTACTAAGGGTATGTGCCCACGATCAGTGTTTGCAGCTGCAGCGTGTTTCAGCTGTGTCCAAAATGCTGTGTTCTACAGTACAAACACAGTGAATGGGATGTAAAAAAATCCCATGCCTACTGTGCGTGTACAGCCCGCTGCGAAAACTTACCTGTGGTGCACATGTCAATTCTTTGTAGCGGAGTCGCAAGCGTCCTCAGTAGGGAGAACACAAACGAGAGACAGCAGCGCTCCGAACCCTGAGCACGAACAGCTGCGGTCTCCTGCTTTCTCCAGTGGAGGAGACTTTCGGCTCCGCAGGTCAGGACCCACCGCATTGTGGGCATGTACCCTTAAAGTGGTTCCACATGTTTTTGACTCAAGGGGTGTACTTAATTTTTCATACTGCTTACCTATTACCTATTTTGTCCTAATTTTTTTTATAAATAAGCAGCTTGGCTTGTTCAGATTGGCTTTTGTGTTTTTGTGTTTAAGGATAAACTCAGCATTGCTTAAAGGGGTATTCCCATCTGCAAGATGCTATCCCAATATGTAGCAGGTCTAATAATAATAATAATAATAATAATATTAGGGCGGCACGGTGGCTCAGTGGTTAGCACTGCAGTCTTGCAGAGCTTGGGTCCTTGGTTCAAATCCCACCAAGGACACCATCTGCAAGGAGTTTGTATGTTCTCCCCGTGTTTGCGTGGGTTTCCTCCAGGTTCTCCGGTTTCCTCCCACACTCCCAATGACATACAGATAGGGATTCTAGATTGTGAACCCCAATGTGGACAGTATTGTCAATGTATGTAAAGCGCTGTGGAATTAATAGCGCTATATAAATAAATAAAATTATTAAAGTAAATTTTGCATTTCATTTAGAAATCGCGGTCCCAGAGTCTGGAGGAACAGGGAGAGGCCACAATCCAAGCTGCTTGAGGCCTAGTGTGAAGTTTCCACAATCAGTGATGGTTTGGGGAGCCATGTCATCTGCTGGTGTAGGTCCACTGTGTTTTATCAAGACCAAAGTTACCGCCGCTGTCTGCCAGGAAATTTTAGAGCACTTCATGCTTCACTCTGTTGACAAGCTTTTGGAGAAGGAAATTTCATTTTCCAGGAAGACTTGGCACCTGTCCACACTGCCAAAAGTACCACTACATGGTTTAATAACCACAGTATCACTGTACTTGATTGACCAGCAAACTCGCCTGACCTAAACCCCATAGAGAATCTATTGGGTATTGTAAAGAGGAAGATGAGACGCCAGACCCAACAATGTTGACAAGCTGAAGACTGCTATCAAAGCAACCTGGGCTTCCATAACACCTCAGCAGTGCCACAGGTTGATCGCTTCCATGCTATGCCGCATTGATGTAGTAATTCATGCAAAAGGAACCCCGACCAAGTATTGAGTGCATTTACTGTACAGACTTTTTAGCAGGCGCCAACATTTCTGAGTGTAAAATCATTTTTTCAGTTGGTCTGATATAATATTCTAATTTTCTGAGATAATGACTTTTGGGTTTTCATTGGTTGTAACCCATAATCATCAACATTAACAGAAATAAACACATGAAATAGATCACTCTGTGTGTAATGACTCTATATAATATATGCATTTCACTTTTTGTATTGAATTTCTGAAATTAACTTTTTGATGATATTTTAGTTTATTGAGATGCACTTGTAACTAATCAGGAGAACTGCGCTACATTTCGAATTGGAGGTATTTCATAATATTATTATTATTGTTATTACACCTACTACTTATTGGGATTGGATCATGGAGATAGTAATACACCTTTAACCCCTTCACGATGGCAAATTTTGCGCTTTTCGGGTTTTTTCCGCCATTCTTCTTACGAGAGACGTAACATTTTTATTTTTCAGTCAATATAATCATGTGAGGGCTCATTTTTTGCAGAATGAGCTGTACTTGTAAATTAAATTATAAGTTTTACCATATAGTGTACTGAAAAACGGCCAAAAAATTCCAAATCCAGAAAAATTGCAAAAAAAGGGCGATAGCACTATTGTTTTTGATATATTTTATTCACTGTGTTAACTATATGGTAAAACTGATGTGTGGGTATGATGCCTGAGGTTGGTGCGAGTTTGTAGACACCAAACATGTATAGGTTTACTTTTATCTAAGAGGTTAAAAAAAAATCAAAAGTTTGTCCGAAAAAAGTGGCGTACGTTTTATGCCATATTCCGTGACCCCTAGTGTTATCATTTTTCAGGATCCCTGGCTCAGTTATGGCTTATTTTTTGCGCCTCAGGCTGACATTTTTAACGGTACCATTTTCGCGCAGATGCTATGTTTTGATCGCGTGCTATTGCCTTTATCACAAAATTTGTGGTGACCAAAAAACGTAATTTAATTGGCGTTTGGATTTTTTTTGCCGCTTTGTCATTTACCGATCAGATTAATTGTTTTATATTTTGATAGATCGGACATTTCTGAATGCGGCAATACCAAATGTGTGTATATTTTTTTAACCCTTTAATTTACAGTAAATTAAATTTGAACTTTTTAGGTGTTTTTTTAATTTTTAAAACTTTTTTTACTTTTTTTTTTTTACTAGGTCCCCTAGGAGACTATATGAATCAGCTGTCTGATTGCTCTGCCATATCTGCTGATTACAGCTACACAGCTGTGAACAGCAGATATGCTCCTAACCTGTCTCACCCAACTCTCGGCTGTGAGGCAGGAAGTGAGTCCTGTGAGCCAAAGGAGTCATCTTATGACTCTGTGCTACCCTGACAACTACCGAAAGTCACGCAATCACATCACGTGACTTCCGGTATTCGCCGGTGAGTAACATTATAGCGCAATCGCTATTATAATGGTGCTGTCACATATTGACAACGCCATTTATTGGGATAAAAGGCACGAGCGGATAAGGATACCGCTCGTGCTTGGTAGGCACACATCTCAGCTGTAAAAATCAGCTGAGATGTGCGCCGATCGCTGCAAGCTGCTTGCATCAGACCGCGGGCAGTAACACTATGACCGATAGGACGGAAGATTACTGCCTGCGGTCGTTAAGGGGTTAAGTCAATGTATGGCAATTATAATTGCCTAAACCAGCAAAGACAGAAGAGCATTATTGGGTAATTCTCTTATTTACTGAAGAAGTAGTGCTTTCTAGATAGCTCCTTAATGTTTGACAGTTTTATTTCCTAGCTTTAATAATAAATGATGCTTAGACCACCTATTTCTCCCATTATACAGTTAGGCCCAGAAATATTTGGACAGTGACACAATTTTCGCGAGTTGGGCTCTGCACGCCACCACATTGGATTTGAAATGAAACCTCTACAACAGAATTCAAGTGCAGATTGTAACGTTTAATTTGAAGGTTTGAACAAAAATATCTGATAGAAATTGTAGGAATTGTACACATTTCTTTACAAACACTCCACATTTTAGGAGGTCAAAAGTAATTGGACAAATAAACCAAACCCAAACAAAATATTTTTATTTTCAATATTTTGTTGCGAATCCTTTGGAGGCAATCACTGCCTTAAGTCTGGAACCCGTGGACATCACAAAACGCTGGGTTTCCTCCTTCTTAATGCTTTGCCAGGCCTTTACAGCCTTAGTCTTCAGGTCTTGCTTGTTTGTGGGTCTTTCCGTTTTAAGTCTGGATTTGAGCAAGTGAAATGCATGCTCAATTAGGTTAAGATCTGGTGATTGGCTTGGCCATTGCAGAATGTTCCACTTTTTTGCACTCATGAACTCCTGGGTAGCTTTGGCTGTATGCTTGGGGTCATTGTCTATCTGTACTATGAAACGCCGTCCGATCAACTTTGCGGCATTTGGCTGAATCTGGGCTGAAAGTATATCCCGGTACACTTCAGAATTCATCCGGCTACTCTTGTCTGCTGTTATGTCATCAATAAACACAAGTGACCCAGTGCCATTGAAAGCCATGCATGCCCATGCCATCACGTTGCCTCCACCATGTTTTACAGAGGATGTGGTGTGCCTTGGATCATGTGCCGTTCCCTTTCTTCTCCAAACTTTTTTCTTCCCATCATTCTGGTACAGGTTGATCTTTGTCTCATCTGTCCATAGAATACTTTTCCAGAACTGAGCTGGCTTCATGAGGTGTTTTTCAGCAAATTTATCTCTGGCCTGTCTATTTTTGGAATTGATGAATGGTTTGCATCTAGATGTGAACCCTTTGTATTTACTTTCATGGAGTCTTCTCTTTACTGTTGACTTAGAGACAGATACACCTACTTCACCGAGAGTGTTCTGGACTTCAGTTGATGTTGTGAACGGGTTCTTCTTCACCAAAGAAAGTATGCGGCGATCATCCACCACTGTTGTCATCCGTGGACGCCCAGGCCTTTTTGAGTTCCCAAGCTCACCAGTCAATTCCTTTTTTCTCAGAATGTACCAGACTGTTGATTTTGCTACTCCAAGCATGTCTGCTATCTCTCTGATGGATTTTTTCTTTTTTTTCAGCCTCAGGATGTTCTGCTTCACCTCAATTGAGAGTTCCTTAGACCGCATGTTGTCTGGTCACAGCAACAGCTTCCAAATGCAAAACCACACACCTGTAATCAACCCCAGACCTTTTAACTACTTCATTGATTACAGGTTAACGAGGGAGACGCCTTCAGAGTTAATTGCAGCCCTTAGAGTCCCTTGTCCAATTACTTTTGGTCCCTTGAAAAAGAGGAGGCTATGCATTACAGAGCTATGATTCCTAAACCCTTTCTCCGATTTGGATGTGAAAACTCTCATATTGCAGCTGGGAGTGTGCACTTTCAGCCCATATTATATATATAATTGTATTTCTGAACATGTTTTTGTAAACAGCTAAAATAACAAAACTTGTGTCACTGCCCAAATATTTCTGGACCTAACTGTATTTGAATTCAGCCTTCAAGCTAAAAATATTGACAACTTTTTAAAACGCAATTGTGAATTACAACTACTGTTAGATATACAGTATTTGTGTAGTTATCTGGAGTAGGTGTACAATTCATTGAATGCATGAAGTCAATTATTTAGCGTTTAAATATACAGCATAATCCTATTTAAATATACAATACACCTCCATTTTTTGACAGTTTTAAAAGGCTATCCTCACCTGGTGGCTTTTTCTGGCACATCTTGTACAGGAATATTAAGACAACAAAAACCACTGCAGCTAGTACACAGCCTACTCCTATAATAATTCCTGCAAGGAAAAAAATGGTAAAGAGTATTTTTACTAAATTACTAGCAAATAAATCTACCCATGCTATAACTCTTGGCAAAGTATACATTTTGGTATGTACTTAAAAGACAATTTCCAATATTTTTTTTTTTTTAAATGTTGGTATAACTTTGCGCAGCCATACATAGTATGTTTTATCCTACATAGCTGCTCTTGTCCGGCCAGAACCATCAGCAGAATACAGACTGCCATTGATACAATAATTTATCACCTAGTTTTATTTACAGCACTAGTCTAGATTTTATTAACCATGTTCAACTCTGACCTGTATTGTCTATCTTCAATGGGTGGCACCAGCTAAATTATCCAGTGTCAGTAATCATATGAACATCCTCACTATTTATCTTTTTATATTCACCAAACACCCTATCAGGTATTTATACTTATTATACATTACTAATATCAATTTTTATACTGTCCCTTATTTTCATGTGGTTATTTCATGTGATTATATCATTTTCATTCATACTTTTAATATCTTATACCATTTTTACCCGGTGATACTCCAATCTTTATCCGATCTAGTTGCTGAAATCAGCACTACATATTATATCCTATAGACATGCTTCATCTCATCAGGTATTTTTCTTATCACCATCGGTAACATTCGGATTCCTGTGGTTAATACTAATTTTAATTTATTCATTATTTTTAGGACATTTTCCTGAATATCGCTAATCTATCAGGCCTCCAAAAGCAAATACACAGACACTCAAAAGACCAGTACTGGTAGGTTTCCCCCACTCCTTTCCCCCCCTTTTAGGAAGCACCACAGTGTGGAGCTTACTGTCAACCCACATACTAACCTACTTACCTTGGTTTACAGGTTCCTACATAAAGGTGAAACATCAAAAGTTGTACTCTCCTCCTCTTGTCATTTTCACAAATTCTAAATTTTCCTCCTCAATGTGTTAATAACCACCAGGTAATTAGTATTTAATCCAGATCCTTAATATTCCTATTATCAGTTTACCTGTAGTCATTCCTGTCATTTTGTATTCCTAAGAGGTCCCAAGTGTCCCCTTCTGTCCTTAAGGTCCTCACCAGGACCCTCTCAACAACACCTCCACACAGAGGTTTTTTGTTTTGTTTTTAGCTATAATTTTAAACCTTGTGTTTTATCTTAAATTATTATACAATAAATCAGTTTACATTTTACTAATTCCCTGCTGTGTCTCCATATTTGTTTACCTGAATTTAGGTCTACCTATTCACTCCCTTTTCCCATTCATCCAATTACTGCGATAGTTTTTCAATTAGGGGTACTTCTCACATAGCGAGATCACTAGCAAGATTGCTACTGAGTCACGGTTTTTGTGACGTACCAGTGACCTCATCAGCGATCTCGCTGTGTGTGACACTGAGCAGCGATCTGGCCCCTGCTGTGAAATCGCTGCTCGTTACACACAGTGCTGGTTCATTTTTTGGACGTTGCTCTCCCGCTGTGAAGCACACATTGCTGTGTTTGACAGCAAGAGAGCAATGATCTGAATGTGCAGGGAGCAGGGAGCCAGCGTCTGGCAGCCTGCAGTAAGCTGTAACCAAGGTAAATATCGGTTAACCAAGCCCTTTGCTATTTACCTTGGTTACTAGCATCCACCGCTCTCAGGCTGCCAGTGCCGGCTCCCTGCTCCCTGCACACGTAGCCAAAGTACACATCAGGTAAATAAGCAAAGCGATTTGCTTATTAACCCAATGTGTACTCTGGCTATGAGTTCAGGGAGCCAGCGCTAAGCAGTGTGCGCTGGTAACCAAGGTAAATATTGGGTAACCAAGCAAAGTGCTTTGCTTGGTTACCCGATATTTACCTTAGTTACCAAACACAGCATCGCTTCCACGCGTCGCTGCTGGCTGGGGGCTGGTAACTGGTCGCTGGTGAGATCTGCCTGATTGACAGCTCACCAGCGACCATGTAGCGACGCACCAGCGATCCTGACCAGGTCAGATCGCTGGTGGGATCGCTGGAGCGTTGCTAAAGTGTGACGGTACCCTTAATTCTTCCTTTTGACAGGTTTACGCGGACCCTGCCAACTGCCTGCAGCTTTCATTTCTTCCCCCCCACTTTTTATATTTCACAGATATTTTAAGTCCTGTGTCCCCTCCTTAGCATCGCCTGCTTACCCCCAGAGTTAAGTATAGCCCCTTTCCCATTCCTTGTGGGAGTGCTAGTGTCCATCTTTATATTAGAATATAAAGAAGATCGCGCCTGATGATACATCTGGAGGACCAAGACTACGGAGCTCCTTGTTATATTATGATCTCACCACTCTACTTTTTATTATGAACAATTGAGGGGTAAGATGAAGAATTTATATATATTTCGAGTGAACATGTGAATAGTCCACAACTGTGTAAGGTGTTGGCACATCCTTACATATTAGATGTATACGAGCTGAAATATCCAATTTCTGTTGAATCGGCAGGAGATCTCATGTGTATGGGGGTCCTCAAAATTTTACAAATGTAAGATATTGGGGGAGATAAGGATCAGTTAATTGGATTTTCTAATAGGCAGCAAAAAGTGACTCGGAAACCTTACCACCCTCTTCCTACAGAGAAGTTTTTATTTTGAACACTGTCTAAACTGGAAGTAGTTATACAATTCAATAAATTATGTGACTGTCAACAAGTATCTACTATATTACTAAACTGAACATAGATGACTATTGGGTCAGTAGAACCATTGGGGCTCTGGACGTTGTGCCTATTACACAAATGCTAAATTCAGTGATATTACAATAATGTGTAACCAATTTAAGGGTTCACTCACACTAGCTTGTAACTCGGACAAATGCTATGCCATGTTTTATCAAATAGCACATGGCCTATTGTTATACTATGGGACAGTGCCGAACAGAGCTTTTTTTCTTATACCGATTTGGCATGAGTAAAAAAAGCACTGCGAGCTGCGATTTGCAGCGTATACGAAATGGTGTGCACCCGTTTAACACAATAGGAGCGTGCAAGACATCGGACTGCATTTGGATGTCATCCATTTGCAGTCCAATCTATGGTGACACAGACAATGGACAAGATGGAGAAATTAAGTTCCTCTATCTTTTCTACACATGTGCTCATGCGAGAGAATTGCATTACAGTAAAATGACACTCGGATCACGCACGCAGCAGAGTTTGAGCTGAGTGTCATTTGTATAATTCATCCAATTATCTCATATGAGAGAACGTACGATAGCATGAGCGTATCCTTAATGGGGAGAAAACAGTGGGACGTTATACAATAACCAAGTCAAGCTTTATGGATTTAAATACCTTTTTTGCTTTTGGATGGTGTTGGTGGTGGGTCACCTTCTTGATCTTTTCCATCATCTTGTTTTGGACCTTTTTAAGAATATAATATATAGATATTACTTTTTGAAAGCACCAGTAACTTTTTAGAAAGAATGGAAGCAAAATAGACAAAAAGATTGGGTATAAGATAACATTTAACAAAAGTCATCCATAGTACATGCTGCTGTTACACACCTGTCCTGGGTCTGTCTTCTGCCATTACAGTTCACTAGACGTTCTTGTGCTCCACGTCGGGCTTTCCAGGTAGCTTAAACGTCCTAGCCTTATATAAGGGCTTCCAAGACACACACCTCTATCTTGGTATTATGACTGTTAGTTTGTTTGTGCTCAGCAACCTGTCTGCAGTCTTCATGACATCTCCTGTTTCCCTGAAATTGTAGTACCTTTACAATCTGTCTTCTGCTTCCAGTTCTACAGTTATCTACCTGCCTGCACTTTACAGTATTGCAACCTACCTGTCAGGAGTTTTCAGTATCACACAACCTCTGTACAGTTTCCAGGACATCTTCCTGGCTGTTTGCGGCTTTCAGTTCCATAGCTTCCTATGCTCCTATGGTTTTCAATATCGTTATCTATTTGCCTGCAGTTTCCAGTATCACATAACCTGCCTGCAGTTTTCAAGACGTCTTCCTGGCTGTGTGCGGTTCAAGTTCCAGAGTTACCTACCTGCCTGCGATTTCCAGCATCAACTGGCCTGTGGTTTCCGGAACGTCTTCTTGGCTGTCTGCAGCTTCCATGGCATTCAGACTTTCAAGTTTTTTTGGGAGTTCTGTTTGCTACCTGTTCCCGGTCTTCTAGGGCCTCTTTTACGTGTTTGCCTGTGATTTTTAGGACATCTTCCTGGCTGTGTGCACTTCCATGGTATTAAGACTTTCTAGTTACTCTGGAGTTTTGCCTGCTACCTGTACGCGGTTTCCATGACTTCTTCCTGGATGTCTGAGGCTTCCAGTTTCCCAGTTTCCTACATGCCTGAGGTTTCCAGTATTGCACTACCTGCTTACAGTTTCCAACATTAACTGTTTGCCTGCGCTCTCCAGTCCCTCTCCTGTCTGTTCTCCTTGTGCTTCACAAATCTGCTGCACCGACATTAGTGGCTGAGTTTAGAGGATCTACCCCACCTAGCAAGAACCTAACAGTTGAATTAAAATCTGGTTTAGAGGGAGGTCCGGGATTCAGTATGATAATTTTATTATTGTTCTAGCTATTTATCACTGTGCTGCAGCCAATTGGCAGTTTTCCAGTTATTGTTGCTTGGAAACCAAACTTTAAAATTGCTATTTGGTTACATGTTATCATAATTGGAAATAGAAATGAGGAAAAAGACTTCCAGTACTCAGTTCTAACTCCTAGTCTGGTCCTCTGTTGTATACGGACATCACGTTTGCAGTCATTATTATCCTCAGCCTGACATCTTCTGGGCACTTCTGTCACTTCCTAGGCCATGGGATGTCATGTGGTGACAAAAGAGGCCTGGACTAGAGGTACAATTCTTTACAAGTTGACCACAAAATTGTAATTTGTATGTTTCTGGTCACATGTAAACTAGTCTTTCATTTGCTTATCTCAATGTTCTATTGAGAAAATGTGATGAGACGTTAGTCAACTTGTGAGCACCAGCATGAATATCACATATTTGCAATCACTTAATTGCCTGCTGGAGCCTAAAATACAGGAGAATCCTGACTGTGTATATTTTATGCACTGTTAAAATTCTGCAGTTTACAAATCACTTAGAACAAGTGCAGAAATGTAGCTAAGGCCTGGAAATCCCATATTTACTGTAGAATGTCAGGTATGCAAAAAAATGGTCTAAATTTCATCAATGTTTTGTATTGGATTTTTATCAGTGTTTAGCAATGTTTGAGTTTTACCATCAGTGTTTCAGCACCGATTTTCTCTTATGAAAAAATAAACAAATTGCAAAGATTCTCCTATTTCTTACAATGTTAACACAGATGGCATCAGTGTACAATCCGTGTACTGGTCGTGATTATGCCTGTGATTTTCACAGCCTCATAGACTTATATGGGTAATTTTGCTCCATTATACAAATCTAAAAGGACTTGTCGCCATGATTTTTTTTTTGCATACATGTATATGGATAGTGAATGAAAATGCACTCAGTTGACGTCTTACTGGTCAAAAAGAGCAACAGGAACTAAAGAGTTGAATGTGTGTTTGCATGAGGGTGAAGTTTAGAAGAGACTCCTGGTCAGGGGACAGTTGTGTCGCAGTTACTAAATATAAAAGTCCTGGACAAACCATGAAGGGGAGGAGTTGGCACCTACACCTGGAAGAAAGCAGTTGTGTGAGTGGCAGAGCAGGCATACAGTCAACATTACTAAAGAAGAGCCCGACAGCTATCAGTTCCAGAAGAATACTGAAAACCGACTACAGAAAGAACTCGAAGACATTTTTGTGTGCTAATTATCTCAATTTTTACATGTTTTTTTATAGCAGTAATGCATGTCTACAGTATCTTCTCATATTCATTGTTCCACACATCTTAGCACTACAGAGTGCAACTGTCTCCATTTTGTTAATATGTTTCATGTTCAGTTTGCACCTGTTCACATTAGAAAGGTAGGATGTGCCATCAGTCTTTCTTTTTCTTAGATTACAAGGTTAAGGCTGCTTTACACACTACGATATCGCTAGCAATCTCGTTAGCGATGTGACACGCCCAGATCGTTGCTACGATTTGCCGAGATTGCTCATAGGTCAGCGATATATTGTTTGACCAAGGCGGTCATGTGGACACCGTCACACAGCATTCCTCCCAACGATTCCGGCAATGACAGAGGCGTATAATTGTCCATAGCATACACCCTGGCATGACACCAATCAGAGCGGAGGAGGCGTGGAGCATTGCTCGTAACATCACGCCCGCGTCACTGATGACAGACGCACTAACGATGTTGTTCGCCGTTGGCAGGGTGTCAAACGTAGAATATGTCTGCTGCGTTCGCAACGATGAACAATATTTTGAAAATGAACGACGTGTCAACGATCAACGATTTCCGCTAGTTTTGTGATCGTTCGGAGTCGTTCGTAGGTGTCACACGCAACGACGTCGCTAACAACGACGGTAGTGTGTCACGCAATTTGTGACCCCAACGACATATCGGCAGATAAATTGTAGCATGTAACGGGGCCTTTTGGCCTTCTGATTGAGCCCTCCTGATCCTCTGCATTACGGTATTTTAATTCTCCATTTGCAGGTTCCTGTCTGCTCATAAATTGTTTTATTTTACCCAAAGAGAGGCATTAGTTTGATAAGGACACAACAAAACAAGTTGCTTTGCCGTTGGTTTTTGGGTTTAGATAAAATTTACCAATTTTGTGTGCTAATTATCTCAATTTTTACATGTTTTTATAGCATTAATGCATGTCCATATTCCTATATTCATTGTTACACATATCTTAGCACTACAAAGTGCAACTGCCTCCTTTGTGTTAGAGAACTATACCAGCCACCAAGTCCACCTCTTTCTCAACCTCCTACTCTATTTGAATGTCTGCCTCCTTGTTCAAAATATATATTTTTATTCTATGTTATTTTAAAGAGGTTCTGTGTGCTCTATGGGGGAACTCTTCTAAGCCTTACAGTGGACCGCCAGCTTAATCCCAAGTCCAACTTTAAGCTGTTTAACTGCAGCAGCTGTAGTGTACGCTACTGGGGCTGAAATGTTGGCTCTGTGGGGAACTGTGAAAACAGGCAGTATAATAATCTACTGGGCAAGCTCTCTCTGTATACAGGCCATGTGATTCTCTACACTTTTTTGGGGTGCAAAGAATGAGGAGAGCATCAAATATTGGGCCGATTCCTGGTACTGCTTCTGCTTGTGGTGGAGCTGCTGCAGGAAGAGGATGTGGTCAATCTGTGCCTGCTATGTGCCCAAATGAAACACTTTCCTCTGGTGCACATGTGACAGGGCGGTCTGCGTAATTTTGTACAGACAAAAAAGACTGACTGCACTCCTCGACCTGACGTGTGAACAGGTGCGTAATTTTGTACGCCCGAGTACTGCTGTATGAATGATGAGTCCAGAACAAGTAGAGATGGTTTTACATTGGAAGACTGAGAGTGCCTCCAGTTTCTTCACTTTGTCTTCCACTGGGTCCCCTCTTAATCATGGCCTCAGTTCTGACAAACAACAAAATAAAACCGGAGTCCTATTCTATTATTCCTAGCTGGAGTATTCAGGCGTGGCTGCCTGCTTTGAACAATAACTCGCGGTGGACCCCCAGCTCAATCCCAAATCCAACTACAAGCTTTTTAACTGCAGCAACTGTAGTATAATATACTGGAACTGAAATTTTGGCTCTGTGGGGGAACTGTGAAAACAGGCTCTGTGGCTGCAGTATTAAAATTTTAGCTGTGTAGGGGCACTCTAAAACATGTTTGAGCTGTGCGGGAACTCTGAAATCAGTCTCTATGGGGGCACTCTTAAAACTTTTATTTTATTACTTTACTACCTATTTAATTATAATAGCTATGGTGACAGAACTCTTTTAAGTTATTTCCCTATCTACATTTATTTGCAGGGCAATTGTCCTGCTCTTACATCCATTTAGCTTCCTTTTGGAGTCTCCTAACCCTTACTACAACCCTTTTACAGCCATTTTACAGCACAGGCAATGATTAAGGACAGAACTGCACTTTTAAGTAAAGTCCGGCCAAACATCTATGAGTACACTCATCCCTACTTAACAGCAGCCGATATTTTTTGTTTCCATAAACAGTATTGCATTGAAATAATGCATAATAAAATTATTTTCTAAAAATTATTTTTTTCTTGTTTAATAAAAGCTAGAAAAGAATGATGAATACATACATATTTCATTAATTGCTACAAGCCATACAATAATATGAAACAACCATCATTTAAGTTGTTTATAGAACTAAGCACAGTAAAAAAAATAAAGTATTTTATATTTTTGCACATTCTGCATAAACCCCCCCCCCCCCAAAAACAAAAGAATACAAATATCAGTTAAATGTTATGGGTCAAAATAAATAAATCAGTGCATAAATAAACCTTTAAAAAACAATAAGACTAACAAAAATATTGCTCACAAAACAGCGAGGCAAAAAAATATATATAAGAGGTCTTCAAAAACAAGGTTATTTTGAAATGAAGAGAAAAGTTTTTAACTTGATCAGTTAATTTTAGGAGTAGTAATAGTCCTCGTCTTACATGAAGACTTTTGCGGTTGTGGCACTTCTGATCTGTGGCAGATTTACCTATCGTTATGTATACAGACCGGCCATTCTACAGATGCTCAGAATGTTTCTAGCAGATCGTCAGTCCCGGACTGAGTTTTTTCTTTTATCCAATACTATAATCATGGGTTATACTGACTTCTTAGTGCACCCCACATATGACCTGGACAGACTTATTTTCAGTGAGCACATTATTTTACCTTTATGCTCTGTTGGTATGTTATCAGAAGACTCTTTTGGATTTTGATGAATCTGATCCTGGCCAGCAGTCGAGTTAATATCAATCTTTCCATCTGTAAAGCATATTAAAAACATTCTTTATGAATAAATTACTTTCCGAATATACTGAACGCTGAGATTTGATATATGACTATATAATATCTACATAGAGAAGCCCAGATTTAAGACTTTATCTGTTGTGAACCAAATGGTTACTTATGTGTTATAGTCATATGTTTACCGTCACGGCCAAAAGTGTTGACATTCTCGAAATTGTTACAGATAATGAAATATTTCTCCCAGAAAGGTATTGCAATTACACTTTTTGTTATACACATGTTTATTTCCCCTGTTTGTATTGGAAGAATACAAAAAACTGAGGGAAAAAAAGGCAAATTGCACATAATTTTACACAAACTCCACCCCACCCCCCCCCCCGACTGGCCTGGACAAAATTGTTGGCAGCCTCAATTTAATATTTGGGTCACACCCTTTGGAATAAATAACTGCACTCAATCGCTTCCTTTAACCAACAATAAGTTTCTTTCACCTTTCACCTGGAAATTTTAACCACTCTTCTTGTGCAAACTGCTCCAGGTCTCTCAAATTTGATGGGTGCCTTCTCCTAACAGAATTTTTAAGATCTCTAAACGGGTGTTCAATGGGATTTTGATCTGGACTCATAGCTGCCCACTTCAAAACTCTCCAGCACTTTGTTTCCATCCATTTCTGGGGTTTCTTGAAGTATGTTTCAGGTCATTGTCCTTCTGGAAGACCCATGACCTAGGACTCAAACCCGGCTTTCTGACATTGGGAACTGCTGTGCACACAGGCAAGTCACCTAGTGCCAGAGGGAGGAAAACAACCCCAAGACACCTTTGAACCTCGACCATATTTGACTGTAGGTACTGTGTTCTTTTCTTTGTAAGCCTCATTATATTTTAAGTAAACAGTAGAATGATGTGTTACCAAAAAACTATCTTGGTCTTGTCTGTCCATAAGATGCTTTCATAGTAGGATTTACGCAAACTGCAGTGTAGCTTTTTTATGTCTCTGTGTCAGCAGTGAGGTCCTCCTGGGTCTCCTGCCATAAAGTTTAATTTCATTCAAATGTCGATGGATACTTTACGCTGACAGTGATGCACCCTGAGCCTGCAGGACAGCTTGAATTTCTCTGGAACTTGATTAGGGCTGCTTATCCACCATCCGAACTTTGCTGCATTGCAACCTTTCATTTATTTTTCTCTGCCTTCCATGTCAAGGGTGATTAACTACAGTAACGGGGATTGTAAATTTCTAGATTATGTTGTGCACCATGGACAAAGGAATATAAAGGATTCTAGAGATGGACCTCAGACAGTTCTCTTCTCTTTCTGTTCTCAATGCTTAGTGTGACACCCAGACACACAATCCAAATACTGAGTTCAATGTTTCCACTTTTATCTGGTTTCAGATGTGATTTTCATATTGCCCACATGTGTTAATTGCCAGAGGTGAGTTTGAACGAACATTACATGCTTAAAACAAAGTTGTTACCTACAATTGTGGAAAAATCCCAATAATTTTGTCGAGCCCATTTTTGGGGTTTTGTGTGAAATTACAGTATATCAAACTTGCATTTTTTTCGGTTATTTTTTTTGTGTTCTTCCTAAACACACAATGAAATAACCTGTGTATAACAAAACATGTATAATTGCAATACTTTTCTGGGAGAAATCCTTAATTTTCTGGAACAATTTCAAGGGTGTCAACACTTTCAAGGTGCAGCTGTTCTTACTATTTAAATATTGCCCCATACTTTGACCAATCACTCCATTAGACCAAGCAGGCAAGATGGTGTTAAAAACATTTTCATTCACAGTACTTTTATATTTGATCATCTTTTTCTAGTTTGCTTATACACTTGTAAAGTGTATAAAATGTGTCCATTTAAATGAAGGTCATAGGCGATGAAAAAAAACGTATAACTATGAAAAAAGGAAAGAAAGAATTGCTGCTTCTCACACATAATCAACTCTCCCATTTTACATTCAGGAGAGCAGCTCTGCTCACTGTTTAATGACAAGTACAATACTGCAGATATTATCAGGGGAGAGAGAATATCACATTTTCTATGCAATTTTATATATTTTTTTGCAAAATCTCACCAATTACTGAGTATGGTATAAAATATATTCCTTTATTATGCCTTAACAGAACAAACTTTTGACCAACCATCTCCAAGCGGAAATGTTTTTACTGGTTAGATTGAAAAATATCCAATACTGAATACATTTAGGGAAGATATTTGTTTTTTTTTTTACTCTGGTAATTGCACAGGATTTAGTATTGATTACTGTAATGTAGTAACAAACTATTTTAGTGTAAGAAAACATTACTTATAATGAAGAAAAAGAGCAGATTTAACAATATCTTTACTACAGTTTTCTGAAGATGACAATTTTTTTCTTAAGGTGAGTTTTTCTGACACAAATAAATTTGTCTTACAATAAATTTATCTTAAGGCCGCTTTACACACTGCGATATCGGTCCCGATATCGCTAGTGTGGGTACCCGCCCCCATCTGTTGTGCGACACGGGCAAATTGCTGCCCGTGCCGCACAACATCGCCCAGACCCGTCACACATACTTACCTGCCCGGCAACGTCGCTGTGACCAGCGAACCGCCTCCTTTCTAAGGGGGCGGTCCGTGCGGCGTCACAGCGACGTCACTGAGCGGCCGCCCAATAGAAGCGGAGGGGCGTAGATGAGCGGGATGTAGCATCCCGCCCACCTCCTTCCTTCCGCATAGCGGCCGGGAGGCAGGTAAGGAGAGCTTCCTCGTTCCTGCGGTGTCACACGGAGCGATGTGTGCTGCCGCAGGAACGAGGAAAAACCTCGTTACTGCTGCAGTAACGATAATTGAGAATGGACCCCCATGTCACCGATGAGCGATTTTGCACGTTTTTGCGATGATGCAAAATCGCTCATCGGTGTCACACGCAACAACATCGCTAATGCGGCCGGATGTGCGTCACAAATTCCGTGACCCCAACGACTCAGCATTAGCGATATCGTAGCATGTAAAGCCCCCTTTACTCATTCTAGGATCACTTTGTACTTAAGCAACCTTCCCATCTGTAGGTAATTTGCACTCTGCCCTGCCCTCTGTTTCCTTAGGCTAGTTTCACACATCCGGCTTTTCCCCGGATTGGCGGATCTGACGCACTCCAGTACAGTGTATACAATACAATGGCAGCGTGGCAACTTCCGGGTCACATGCTCCAGTCACATGACAGCATGTGACCGGAGCTTTCTCGTGCTGCCATTGTACTATATCACACTGTACTGGAGTGCGCCGGATCCGCCAATCCGGCGAAAAGCCGAATGTATGAAACGGCCCTTAGCAGAAACTTGAAGTGCTTGATGACCGATCAGGCAGCATAGGCCTAATTTGCCATTGTTTAGTCTGTGGACAGGGCTATTCCAACTCCCACAGGAACCACTAGAGACTACAGGGTTTGAATCTCTAGTCTGTAAATGAATCGGCAGGGTCAGTTGCAGTTTTTTAGTGTGTTCCCTTTACCCCTTGTGAGTTGCTGTACAATGATAACAGGAGGGCTTCAAAAGACATTGAGTTCTGCTGATATCTCCTCTTCCTGCAAGATGTCACCCAGGAACATCATTTGTAGTATCACATACTTATACAGGAAATAATGACACTTCTAAGAACAGCAGATCACTAAGGCATTAGACAGCAGGGGCTGAACTAAAAATGGGTGTATGGTATGCAATTGCACCTGGGCTTGGAACCTATAGGGGGCTCAAAAGTTCCTGTTGGCCCATATGAAAAGGTTAATGGTATTAAAGACCCATGATAGCTGGAGGACCTGTTGGACATTTTGCATTAGAGCCCACAAGTTTCAAGTGAGGCAACTGTTTGATAGGTTCATGTGCTCTGAGAGGGACAACTAATGCACAACAAATATACAACATTAACATGACACATAGAAACATCAATAACACTTCTCAAAGTCATGCACACCTATACCTTGTGGAAAGTAGAATGCATGGACTCTTTTAGGTTCACTAGTCTTATACACCAGTATAGAGGGCAAATTTTAAATATCAAACTTAGGCCAAATTATGTCTTAATAAATTATAGCTTTAACAATAAATGAACAAAGTTCTATTTGAGAAAACTCCAGAATACAGGGAGCTTCCCTCAAAAGAGGTTTCAAATAATCTGTTGTAATAATTACAGTTAGGATGAAGCCATCTGAGCCCGAAAAACATGAGATACCTTGATGTATGTGTAATTGATTGCATTACATGCAATGCTGAAAGTGATCTCCGTTTCTTGCCAGACACATTTCGATTTGGCACTCCATGTTCCAGCATGCATATTGGCAGAAAAATAACAGTGATTTCACCTTGGATGTTTTCTTTCCAATCTTGCACTGTACAAGGCTTGTTTCAATAGTTTTTCCATTGAGCATACTACAAATGAATAAGTCTGGTGGTGTTAGATCTATTGACCTTGGTTGCCAAAGTCAAATTTCTGTCATGCTCCTTGCCATTGCTCCATCTTGGTGGAAGTGACCATTTTAGAATCAACTTGATGATCGTAAATTAACAAACTGTTCATAAATGTCCAGGTACACATTGGTGTTCATGGTGTTGCCAAAGAAAATGGGGCCTGTGATGTGCAATCGAGACATCGCACACCATGCACTAACTTTTTGATCAAGGAGTGGTTTTTGGTGAGTAGCAAATGGATTTTCATTGGTCCATATTTGGGTGTTCCCTGAAGCTGTCTGAAGCCCATTTAATCGCTCTAATACCATGGGCATCCTGACTTCTTTGAAGCTCTATATACTGAGGAGCAAATTCTATGTTATTTTGTTCAAATTGCTCCTTCTCAACAACAATTATTACGGAATATTTGGGTGCCCTTTTGAGTAAATCTTAAAGTACAATGAAAAAAGGCCTCAGATTTTAATAAGTAACATTTCAAACTAGTTTTTACTTTATGCTTGTGTCTGTGTACAAAATATTTTGGACCTCTCTAATCTTCAATCCAGGTACAGGTACATCTTAATATTGATTTGGTTATTAAAGCAGCCATTTCTCCGAAGTGTTCTAGGAGCCATTTTTCAAAACAACAACTGCAAGCCGCATGTTGCTTTTACTACGGTGAGCAGTCTGCATGACCTAAATGTGGTACAATGGCCTGTGGGGTCTAGGACGTTATTCGTCTGCAGTTTCAAAGGGAGTTGCAAGCAGGGTATCTCGATGATTTGCAAGCCCAAGTGCATTTAGTAATTGCAGAACATTCCTCAGTCAAACCATTAATAACCTGAATGATGCCATGCCAAAAAGTGTACGTTCATGTAAGTTAATGTATTTCTGTGCACGGCTCTTATACCTGACACTGAATAAATTGAGATTTTTATTGAAAATTTTGTTTCCAATTTTTCATTATTTGCGTGTCATTAACATGTCTATTAATCCTGGGTTTCCATTATTCCATGACTTTCCCTTCTTGGTGTTGCAATTTCAATGTCAAGGTGTGTGTATATATTTTACAGAGATAAAGATAATAGTTGTCTCTTTTCTTAATTCTATTTTGATTTTGAAGATTTTCTATCAGAAAATATTCATTCGAACCTCCCACTCCCGTCTTCAAGATTTCTCACGAGCTCACGAGCTGCGCCTATGCTCTGGAACACACTACCAAGAGCAACCCGATTAATTCCCAACATCCACACCTTTAACACTAGAAGTCCCAGAAATTTCGAGCTCCCCCCTGAAGTCCTGAAAGAGGGTCAAATGACATACAATAACCTGAATAGAACTAACTAGAAACTAAATGGCTAAACTCGATGGAAAACAACAACCTCATGTGGTGCGACAGTAATGGCCTTAATTACAGAACAAAAGATGGTGATTATAGGATGTTAACTAAAATCCTTCAGGTCATTTGACCCGTCTCTGGGTTCCAAAGATAGAAATGTTAAATGACCCCTCTCTAGGACTTCTAGTGTTAAGCAGGCCCCTAAAAACACATTTCTTTAGACTAGCCTATCACCTCACTGCCCTGATCTAATCTAGTCCCTTTCTGCCCTTCAAAAAAAAAATTTGCTTCCAATTCTTGTCCCCTGTACCTGTATAAATTCTGGCCGATGACGGGTTCATGCAGCTGGTTTTGAATACCCAATTAAATTGATGGCTGAACCATATATAACAAGCTTTTCTCCCCCCCATTCACCTTTTGTGCCTCCCCTATTTCCTCATAGACTGTAAGCTTACGAGCAGGGCCCTCACTCCTACTGGTATCTTAATTTTGTTATTTTGTATTGTCTCATATTGTCTGTAGATGTCCCCTCTGAATTGTAAAGCGCTGCGGAATATGTTGGCGCTATAGAAATAAAACTTTATTATTATTCTTATTATTTTTAAAAAGTAATACAAGGTTAAAATGAGGCCATAGGTATCTTAATATCGTTTAAGTGGGTTTCTATTACGTCACATTACATGTGATTCTTTTAAATAATAGGGACTCCTTGATAGATGTGTGTATCCTTAAAGGTGTTTTCACACTGCTTTTTTTAAGGACGATGGTAGAGGAGTCTCAAAAGTTTCTAGTTCCTTTTATCTGAACACAAAGGGAATCTGTCAGTAGGATCAACCCTCCTAAGCTATCTATATAGACATGTAGGTCATAGAAAATTGAATAACATGATATCTTGATATTTGAGATCCAATGTATTAAGACACTGTTAACCCCCCTTTTATTAAAATATGCTCAGGAGACAGATTCCCAGGATGATCTGTTTCTGTCCTACAGCTCATTTACATAAAAGTAACACATGGAATTATTTGGAGTAAAGCCCGCTGTACACGCTGCAATGTATCTTGCAATGTGTCGGCGGGGTCACGTCGTAAGTGACGCACATCCGGCATCGTAAGGTACATTGCAGTGTGTGACAGGTACACGCGATTGCGATTGAACGGTAAAACGTTCATCTCACGCACATCGTTCATTTCTCTAGAATTGCATGTCAGATTGTTCATCGTACCCGTGGTAGCATACATCGCAGTGTGTGACACCCCGGGAACGATGAACAGATCTTACCTGTGTCCTGCGGTTCCCGGCCGGCAATGCGGAAGGAAGGAGGTGGGCGGGATGTTTACGTTCCGCTCAGCTCTGCCTCTCCACTTCTATTGGCCGGCTGCCGCGTGACGTCGCTGTGACGCCGAACGTCACTCCCACTCCAGGAAGTGGATGTTCGCCGCCCACAGCGAGGTCGTATGGACCGGTAAGTACGTGTGACGGGGGTTAATCGTTTGTGCGGCACATTCAACAAATTAAACGTGCCACACATACAATGGGGCGTTGCAAATCGCATACGATATCGTATGCGAAATTGCAACGTGTAAAGCAGGCTTAAGACATCAGATTACAGATATCAATGTATCATCTTTTTATGACCGACATGCCCAAATGGACAGCTTTGGAGGGTTGATCCTACCTACAGATTCCCTTTAAAGTCGGCTGAGCCTGGGTGATCAATCTACCTTCTAATATGTATGGGGGCCTGTAGACAGCTGAGGGGAAGGGAAGGGGTGAAATGGGATTGGACATTTCAAATTCAAACGCCTAATGTTTTTATTTTCCTCTCACCAATGAAAACACATCAATGCTTGACTAAGCCTAATGTTCATGTGATTGAAGGAGTAACAAGAGATAGGTGTATGGACGCCTTTGGTATAGTACTTTTGAAAGCCACTTTTAGTTTAACGTCTGCAACTGTGCACTTTTAAATTGGAAGATACTTGTCAGATCTCCTGGAACATCCAGAAGGCTACAGTAAAAGGAGAAACCTTCAAGAATCCCGAAAGAGTACAAATAAAATGTGGACATCACATAAGCTTCCCTTAACTTTTCAGTGCTTTTAGACATTTATTTGTTCCAATGCCTGCCTACTGGTATTAGATAGGACATTTCAGCATCTAAACACATATTCAGGAGATGTGGAAGAGGCATGAAGGCAGTAAGAGAGCCATGTTAGGGAGCGTTAATTGGAAAAGAACGTAGTTTTCGGGAACATTTTCAGTTGTGCACTTCACTTGCTTACAGTCACAATGTTTCTCACCCAAAGGCTATGTTTCCCACGATAAGGTTTTAATGATCTTTTGATGTTGCAGATTTTTTTGCTTTTTCTGCCTCATTTCTGCACATATTATGTATTGTAGGTTAGTTGCCTCTTTTCATTGCATTTTTAAGTGCATTTTTTTTACATCCGTTTTTGACAATGCATATTTTTTTTCTTTTTTTGGTATGTTCATGTGTTAAATAAAGTTGCTTTGTTTTTGATACTTCCTGGTATTTGGCTTTGACAAAACCTTATTGGTGCAGTCATGTGCAGGTTACATGCGTTTTTAGTACATTTCCACAAACTGAAATGGTCTCAAAAAACAAATGCATTTGTTACCTGCAGATTGACTGTACTTACCGCAATTCTATGGGGAAAATACAGACATAAAACTCAGCGTAACCGCAAGACAGACTGACATGCTATGGATATAAAACATGCACTGCAGGTCCTGTTACGCAGCATAAAAAAAGCACAGTGGGCAGCAGATTTCTATAAGATCCATCTACTGTGCTGTAAGTGTGAGGGGTACTTTGCACGCTGCGATATCGCAAGTCGATGCTGCGATGCCGAGCGCGATAGTCCCCGCCCCCGTCGCAGCTGCGATATCCTTGTGATAGCTGCCGTAGTGAACATTATCTCTACGGCAGCTTCACATGCATTTACCTGTCCTGGGACGTCGCTCTGGCCAGCGACCCGCCTCCATATTAAGGGGGCGGGTCGTACGGCGTCACTGCGACGTCGCACGGCAGGCGGCCAATAGGAGCAGAGGGGTGGAGATGAGCGGGATGTAAACATCCCGGCCACCTTCTCCCTTCCGCATATCCTACGGGAGCCGCGGTGACGCCGGTAGGAGATGTTCCTCGCTCCTGCGGCTTCACACACAGCGATGTGTGCTGCTGTGGAGCGAGGAACAACATCGGACCATCGCGTCAGCGTAATTATGGATTACGCCGACGCTACACTGATGATACGATTATGACGCTTTTGCGCTCGTTAATCGTATCATCTAGGCTTTACACACTACGATGTCGCCTGCGATGCCGGAAGTGCGTCACTTTCAATTTGACCCCACCGACATCGCACCTGCGATGTCGTAGTGTACAAAGTACCCCTAAGATGCAGCACATTTACTCAGCGAAAGTACACTGTGTCATAAATTCTCCAAAAACAGTTTGCAACTATGCAATAGAATAGGTACACATTGTTTACACTAAGCTGATACCAAAAGCAACAATAAAACTTAAAGCGTATTAACATCAAAAGCATATATGGTTATTATAATTAGCAGTAATAACAATAATAATAATAATAATAATTACAATACTATTAATAAAAATAAATTATTCTTTTTTTTAAAGCACCTATTATGACTGTATCATAAGATATGACCTATTGTTTAAATCATGATTTTATGTTAAATGTATTTTTTTTATTTAGATTTGTTTCTCTTTATCATATCATCATCTATAGTGACATGTTTTAATCAAAAACATATTGCAACATCACAATGGTCTCTAGGCCTATTATAAGATTTGTACGTCTTGCTTTTTGCATGGACATTAACAGCAAAAGACTGACTCAGACCTCATGTGTTTCCATAGAAGCATTATCCAAGTATGTTTTAACCTGCGCATATGGTCATTGCGATGGAAGGGGAGGAGGTGAGTTTAACCATCACCTGTTGTGAACAGACAATCTTGTGTTATCTATTTAGTATAGAGCTGATAACTTTCAGGGAGCATTCAGACAACCATATACAATACAGAACAAAAGTTTGGACACACCTCATTCAAAAAGTTTTCTTTATTTTCATGACACTGAAAATTGTAGATTCACATTGAATGCATCAAAACTATGAATTAACAAATGTGGAATGAAATACTTAACAAAAAAGTGTGAAACAACTGAAAATATGCCTTATATTCTAGGTTCTTCAAAGTAGCCACCTTTTGCTTTGATTACTGCTGTGCACACTCTTGACAATTCTCTTGATGAGCTTCAAGAGGTAGTTACCGGAAATGGTCTTCCATCAGTCTTGAAGGAGTTCCCAGAGATGCTTAGCACTTGTTTGCCCTTTTGCCTTCACTCTGCGGTCCAGCTCACCCCAAACAATCTCGATTGGGTTCAGGTCTGGTGACTGTGGAGGCCAGGTCTTCTGGCATAGCACCCCATCACTCTCCTTCTTAGTCAAATAGCCCTTTCACAGCCTGAATGTGTGTTTGGGGTCATTGTCCTGTTGAAAAATAAATGATGGTCCAACTAAATGCAAACCAGATGGAATAGCATGCCGCTGCAAGATGCTGTGGTAGGCATGCTGGTTCAGTATGCCTTCAATTTTGAATAAATCCCCAACAGTGTCACCAACAAAGCACCCCCACACCATCACACCTTCTCCTCCATGCTTCAAGGTGGAAACCAGGCATGTAGAGTCCATCCGTTCACCTTTTCTGCGTTGCACAAAGACACGATGGTTGGATCCAAAGATCTCAAATTTGGACTCATCAGACCAGAGCACAGATTTCCATTGGTCTAATGTCCATTCCTTGTGTTCTTAAGCCCAAACAAGTCTCTTCTGCTTGTTGCCTGTCCTTGGCAGTGGTTTCCTAGAAGCTATTTTTACCATGAAGGCCTGCTGCACATAGTCTCCTCTTAACAGTTGTTCTAGAGATGTGTCTGCTGCTAGAACTCTGTGTGGCATTGACCTGGTCTCTAACCTGAGCTGCTGTTAACTTGCGATTTTTGAGACTGGTGACTCGGATAAACTTATCCTCCGCAGAAGAGGTGACTCTTGGTCTTCCTTTTTTGGGGTGGACCTCATGTGAGCCATGACCTCATGTTAGCCAGTTACAGCCAGTAGTGTTTGATGGTTTTTGCCACTGCACTTGGGGACACTTTCAAAGTTTTCCCAATTTTTCGGACTGATTGACCTTCATTTCTTACAGTAATGATGGCCACTCATTTTTCTTTACTTAGCTGCTTTTTTCCTGCCATAATACAAATTCTAACAGTTTATTCAGTAGGACTATCAGCTGTGTATCAACCAGACTTCTGCACAACACAACTGATGGTCCAAACCCCATTTATAAGGCAAGAAATCCCACTTATTAAACCTGACAGGGCACACCCATGAAGTGAAAACCATTTCCGGTGACTACCTTTTGAAGCTCATCAAGGAAATGCTAAGCGTGTGCAAAGCAATAATCAAAGCAAAAGGTGGCTGCTATGAAGAACCTAGAATACAGTATGACATATTTTCAGTTGTTTCACAATATTTTGTTAAGTATTTCATTCTGCATGTGTTAATTCATAGTTTTAATGCCTTCAATGTGAATCTGCAATTTTTAGTGTCATGAAAAGAAAAAAAACTCTTTGAATGAGAAGGTGTGTCCAAACTTTTGGTCTGTACTGTATATTGGACTGAGATTGGGCCACAATGCTTGGACTGGCTGCAGCCCTCCTGACTCGTGTGTCAGCTGTATAGACATATATGAAGCTGTAACTCTCAGGATGTGAGAGCTGCAGCCAGTCCGAGCATTGTGGTCTGATATCGGTCATATTTACAGTATATGGTTGTATGAATGCTCCCTTATTGTTTTCTGGTCTGCCAGAACAGGATATACAGTTAGGTCCAGAAATATTTGGACAGTGACACAATTTTCGCGAGTTGGGCTCTGCATGCCACCACATTGGATTTGAAATGAAACCTCTACAACAGAATTCAAGTGCAGATTGTAACGTTTACTTTGAAGGTTTGAACAAAAATATCTGATAGAAATTGTAGGAATTGTACACATTTCTTTACAAACACTCCACATTTTAGGAGGTCAAAAGTAATTGGACAAATAAACCAAACCCAAACAAAATATTTTTATTTTCAATATTATGTTGCGAATCCTTTGGAGGCAATCACTGCCTTAAGTCTGGAACCCATGGACATCACCAAACGCTGGGTTTCCTCCTTCTTAATGCTTTGCCAGGCCTTTACAGCCGCAGCCTTCAGGTCTTGCTTGTTTGTGGGTCTTTCCATCTTAAGTCTGGATTTGAGCAAATGAAATACATGCTCAATTGGGTTAAGATCTGGTGATTGACTTGGCCATTGCAGAATGTTCCACTTTTTTGCACTCATGAACTCCTGGGTAGCTTTGGCTGTATGCTTGGGGTCATTGTCCATCTGTACTATGAAGCGCCGTCCGATCAACTTTGCGGCATTTGGCTGAATCTGGGCTGAAAGTATATCCCTGTACACTTCAGAATTCATCCGGCTACTCTTGTCTGCTGTTATGTCATCAATAAACACAAGTGACCCAGTGCCATTGAAAGCCATGCATGCCCATGCCATCACGTTGCCTCCACCATGTTTTACAGAGGATGTGGTGTGCCTTGGATCATGTGCCGTTCCCTTTCTTCTCCAAACGTTTTTCTTCCCATCATTCTGGTACAGGTTGATCTTTGTCTCATCTGTCCATAGAATACTTTTCCAGAACTGAGCTGGCTTCATGAGGTGTTTTTCAGCAAATTTAACTCTGGCCTGTCTATTTTTGGAATTGATGAATGGTTTGCATCTAGATGTGAACCCTTTGTATTTACTTTCATGGAGTCTTCTCTTTACTGTTGACTTAGAGACAGATACACCTACTTCACTGAGAGTGTTCTGGACTTCAGTTGATGTTGTGAACGGGTTCTTCTTCACCAAAGAAAGTATGTGGCGATCATCCACCACTGTTGTCATCCGTGGACGCCCAGGCCTTTTTGAGTTCCCAAGCTCACCAGTCAATTCCTTTTTTCTCAGAATGTACCCGACTGTTGATTTTGCTACTCCAAGCATGTCTGCTATCTCTCTGATGGATTTTTTCTTTTTTTTCAGCCTCAGGATGTTCTGCTTCACCTCAATTGACAGTTCCTTAGACCGCATGTTGTCTGGTCACAGCAACAGCTTCCAAATGCAAAACCACACACCTGTAATCAACCCCAGACCCTTTAACTACTTCATTGATTACAGGTTAACGAGGGAGACGCCTTCAGAGTTAATTGCAGCCCTTGGAGTCCCTTGTCCAATTACTTTTGGTCCCTTGAAAAAGAGGAGGCTATGCATTACAGAGCTATGATTCCTAAACCCTTTCTCCGATTTGGATGTGAAAACTCTCATATTGCAGCTGGGAGTGTGCACTTTCAGCCCATATTATATATATAATTGTATTTCTGAACATGTTTTTGTAAACAGCTAAAATAACAAAACTTGTGTCACTGTCCAAATATTTCTGGCCCTGACTGTATGAGACAAATATGAGCCATAATAGATAGGTTTCAGATTTTTTTTTTTATATAGATGGTGATATGAAAATAGCTAAAAAATACATTTAAAAGGGGCTTTTCGACAAATTAACTCAATTTTAAATCAATATACTTTGAAATAATAGGTTTCACTCTGGATGTGTTTTTTAAAAAATGTTCCTCTGCTGTGATATCAGATAAATGTGTCCCTGCTATGTGCTGTGTAATGGCTTTGTCTGACCATACAGGGACATGGTCTGATAATACCACATCTCCTGGGCTGAGGAGGAAGAAAAAAAGTATGCAGATATCAAATGACGTTATTGCAAATTATTCTTTCTTTGAGGTAAAACATTTTTCAAAAATAGACAGGGAAATGTTTTACCTCACAAAAAGAATCATTTATCATCCTGTGCTGTACTGTCTGTACACTCTTTTGCGTCCTCTCCAGCCCAGGAGATGTGGTATGATCAGACCATGTCCCTGTACGGTCAGCCACAGCCATTACACAGTACATAGCAGGGACACATTATATATAAGATTATCTCAGCACAGGAACATTTTTTTTTTTAAACATCCAGTTGTGGAAATTATTATTATTCCAACATCAGTTAATTAAAATGAACTTTGCTCATGGGACAACCCCTTTAACATAAAAATCTGACTTCAATGAAAAAAACATTTTCTGATGGTAAATTTAATGCCTAGCTGTTGTACATGGGAAAAGTATCAAAAGTGTATACTTTAAATGTTTGTTAGATGCATGGAACGCTTTCTTCAATGAAAGTCAAGGGTGTTACATAGCATTTCACAACTCTCATGAACTATCACTGAGTACTTCATTGTCTGTGACTCTGAACTATGTGCGTCTCCGGTTTTCTTGGACAAAGGAACTATATATGAACAGATGCCATAAACACAGAATGGCATGGTGGGCCACATTTGACCCCAGGGCTAAAGATTGTGCACCCGTTGTATAGATGATGCCTATAACCTGATGGCACCTGTAGAACAACAGTAGAGATGCCCATTTTATTATTATGAAGGCATATATACTTAATGTACAGTATTTCAGTGGCTTTGCAAATTAATACTGCTATTTCATAAAACAGACATTAGATCTCTTGGAAACCTTTTAGTCTAAAGGCCCCTTTACACACTGAGACTTTCTAGCGATCCCACCAGCGATCCTGACCTGGCCGGGATAGCTGGGAAGTCGCTGGTGAGCTGTCAAACAGACAGATCTGGCCAATGACGTAGCAGCGATCCGGACCTGCAGAACAACCTCGCTGGTCATTGGGGACACAGAAGCTATTTGACGACTCACACCTATGTTAGGGGCATGGTGTTTGGCGCTGAAGCCATCTAGGTGTCCTTTTAACACCCCCCCCTCAGCTCTCATTGCTGATCGCTAGTGCGTTCTTATTGGTGGCCCTGAGCTTGGAAAGATTGGCAAAAGTCGCGCTTGCATATCCTTTGTTTCTGAGCTTCTGTTGCTTAGCGGATCTTTGTAGAGTTCTCTGTGCGGCAACTCCACACTGGTTTATCTATACAGCATCAATACAGCTTCAATCAAATTATGCTTACCGTATAGGCTTTATAGTATTGCAGACTGGAGAACTCTCTAATGATCCACAAACCAGCATGCTCAGGAACAAAGTATCTTTGAAACAAAGGACGGAAGTGCTAAAGTTGCCTTCTTTTCAGTGAAAGCTTCCCAATCAGAACACAACAGCGACCACCAATCTGAGGTAAGGAGGCGGGAAAGGGAACGCTATAGCACACCTACGGGCTGGGTTCTAACTCGCTAACGATGTCGTTGTAACGATGTCAAACACACCGATGCATGCTGCGCAGCGGGAAACAAAGGACCAAAAAATGTTCCTGAATGACTTGTAGCGATCAGCGACCTCACAGCGGGGGCCAGGTCGCTGATGCGTGTCACACACTGCAATGTCGCTGGGGATGTCGCTATTACGTCACAAAACCGGTGACGTTACAGCGATATCGCTAGTGATGTTGCAGTGTGTAAAGGGGCCTTAAGACACAACCTTACTACCTTACTTACATTCATTAATGGAAGGCTTAATTTGCTACCATTCTATTACTAAGATATGGCTATTTAGAATTTTACTATTCTCCATTTGCCCACATATCGGGGCGGACATATCATTGGTGCAAACTGTTTAGCGATACAGATACCCAAGAGGTAAAGGGGCAACATCTATCTCCAAAGCAGGTGGAATTGCACATTATGATGAGCTTTTGAACTGCTTGGCCCATTTATTGTTATTATATGCGAACCCTCTTTTGTTTGGGTCCACTTTTAATGGTTATGCAGTTTTCATAATCCTATATACTGTATATACAACATTCTGAATACCGTAGGTAATATAAATTATAGGACAAAAATCTTTTAGCAACTCTTGGCAAGAGATACTGTATATTCATTAGTTTGCTGCTGGCGTTAATGTCCAGACTCAGACACATAAAAAGTCTGGCACAGTGTGGTCTGTAACATTAGGTAAGCGTTGCACATATCCTTGACTGTCTTTACACATAGAAATTCACTTCTATTAGCGCAGCAAACTACTCACTGTGACTAGATAGCATCTGTCATAGTTTGTGAAATCATGGAAGAGAGAAAAAAGGACAACTAACCGAAATATTCGGTAAAAAAAAGCTTTGTATTGACAGTATTCAGGTCCAGGCAATTATTTAAGCAGAATGAATCAGCAAATGACAGACGGCACCAATTAACTGAGAAGAGCATGAGAGCCGTAGTTTTACTGATGTAGAGCAGCGAGATCTCAATATCCAATACTAATTAATATAGCTGTAAGATACTAATTTACAGTAGTCAACATCCAAGGTGAAGTACAAGGCTCCATCTTTTGTCACATGTGTAAGGTGTGTATGATTTGGCTTGTCATACATTGCATTGTTTATGCCCTTTGAGGTTTTTAGTTATTGTTGGCCAAAAGTTATGGCCTGAAGTTCAGGCCCTGAACTATTTATTATCAAGTAAAGTGAGAATTCATATCGTCCATTCTTATGTATATTATGAAACAATTTCTCAAGGACTGAGCCATAAGGTAAATACTCCGCCAGTACACTTGCGCTGGCGGGGTATATGCACCACTCGTAATAGCATACAAGAAGGAGAACAGTCGAGTGTATATGCAAATAGAAATTTATTTATTATCAAAAGAGACAAACGCAAGACAGCAATATAAAGGGAGTTAAAAACTACCACTGAATCAAGGCGGGCAAACACTGTGATGAAAATGTACAGTATAGTTGTTATCAATAGCCGTGGGAGAGGTGAACATATATGGCTATTCTGTTAAACCATCAAAAATAGATGTGATATAATGATGATATCCATTGTTCACACTCTCTACTAGTCGTGGGTGAGGCATGCGGTTTAAAACAATGGAGGAAACAATTAGCCGTGGGAGGAGAGGTGCTGAATGTTTTACAGTCCTCTAGTCGTAGAATGAGGGAAGGTAAAGGTATACTGAAAGATAGTCAAACACACTGGGGTAGGTGGAATATATCAATACTCTATTCAACTGACAATTGCAGTATATATACTGGTAAAGCCCAACCCCACCCAGGTATGTAAAAAACTATATCGGCAGTTTCCAACCAAAGGCCAATAGTTACCAATAGTTCTCTGGCAGACAAATTATCACAAAGTCTAAAGTGCAAGTGCATATCAATAGAAAATGTCCAATGTCAAAGAAAAAAAAAAAAAAAAAAGTCACAGTAAAAAACCACATGCCAACAAGAAACCAGCCATGGAGGGTCTCCTCCTTGAAGAAGCAACAACACCTCGCGAAACGCGCGTTGGTGGCGATCCCGTCCTCCTCTTTGGGTATGTGCATCATGTGATTCTATACCTTTGACTTCCATGGCTGGTTTCTTGTTGGCATGTGGTTTTTTACTGTGACTTTTTTTTTTTTTTTTGACATTGGACATTTTCTATTGATATGCACTTGCACTTTAGACTGCTGATATGGTTTTTTACATACCTGGGTGGGGTTGGGCTTTACCAGTATATATACTGCAATTGTCAGTTGAATAGAGTATTGATATATTCCACCTACCCCAGTGTGTTTGACTATCTTTCAGTATACCTTTACCTTCCCTCATTCTACGACTAGAGGATTGTAAAACATTCAGCACCTCTCCTCCCACGGCTAATTGTTTCCTCCATTGTTTTAAACCGCATGCCTCTCCCACGACTAGTAGAAAGTGTGAACAATAGATATTATCATTATATCACATCTATTTTTGATGGTTTAACAGAATAGCCATATATGTTCACCACTCCCACGGCTATTGATAACAACTATACTGTACATTTTCATCACAGTGTTTGCCCCCCTTGATTCAGTGGTAGTTTTTAACTTCCTTTATATTGCTGTCTTGCATTTGTCTCTTTTGATAATAAATACATTTCTATTTGCATATACACTCGACTGTTCTCCTTCTTGTATTCTTATGTATATGTTGTGTGTCACATAGTTTACATCCATATTTATTTATCGGTACAAATCGGGAATTATTGCACGTATTGATTATCTTTCTGCCATGATTCTCTAAATTGGCCACCACATAGGAACATGTGTTTATGTTAGCTCTCTGGTGTGTTTTTGGGGTAGTATGGCCGTGTCACTCAGCACAAAGTTGGTTCAGGTGCAATGCTGTAAGGAAAAACTTTAATTGGGATCAAGTGGGAGTGTGATCAGAGAGGCACCATGTCACTGACATTAACCCATGATGAACCTTACTTTTAGGGTACGCTCACAGGAGCGTGAAAATCGAACGAGTTCAATGCGAGACTATGCTAGTTAATGAGGGAGAGCAGTTAGTCAGCTTTTCTCGCATCCAGCTTCTGGATGTGAGAAAAGCGGCAGCATGCTGCGATTTTCTGCGATTTTCAAGCGAATGGGTGCGAGAGATACATCGGACAGCACTCGGATGTTATCCCAGTGCAGTGCAATATACGCACAGGCTGACGATGGAGCAGATGGGGGGATTAACCCCTCCCTCTCCTCCGCAGTGCCCATCCTTCAGCTTCACTGCTGTGACCTGAGTGCAAGATCAGATCACAGTCGCATGACACTCGTCTCACGCTCGCAGCAGAGACTAAGCCGGGACTCATTAGCATATCGCACTCGATGCTGTCGCATCGGATGCCATATGCTTGTCTGAGTCCAGCATTAGACCACTTTTCACTGACTTAGTCTGGGTATAGGTAGAAATGAGTTGCCGTGTGCTAACAAGCTGTTATAATGACTGTTTCTAGGATTGGCATTACCAGTCTGGGTGATGTGCTGCCACTAAGTTAATTACGGCAGCAGATGAACTCTTTTATATATCTATTATATATCACTGGATGCATTGGTTTCTGATTGGTTATACAACAAATTTGTTATAGTAATGTGTCGTTGCATTCTTTCTGGAAAAAAAAAGCAAAAACCCAAATGTGACCAGAGTCTTCCTCTATACAAGAAAAAAATTGTCACCATTGATAATCGGGCAAAAATATCTGGAATCACGAAACTCCACCCAACAACAAAGTGGAGAACAGAAAAAAACAGGTGAGCACAAATAATATACTTTAAAAAGGCAAAAATAGAATAATGAATTGGGTGCAAATAAAAAAAGCACAAAACTAGACAAATAAAAAGGCACAAAATCAATGATGAATCAATGCCATACTGTCTCGTTATAGTCAGTGAAAAAAGAACAACCATACTCAATGGTGGTTATAAATTCTTTTCACTTATTCTTTTGATATCATACTACAGGGGAAATTGGTCTCCCTGCGTTCAGAAATGTAAGCAGTTGTAGTACACCATCCATTAGATCCTGCCTAATCTGTGACCATGATGAAGCAGAAATCCTCAAAAATGTGTTTCTGCTAGTGATGAGCAAACCCCTGGCTATTCCGGTTTCACGTGTCAGCATGGAAACAAAAAAAATCAGGTTCGGTAGGCAAACTTGAGCCTGAACAACGAACCCCTTACAGGCAGGACAATAAGGGCGAGATGTTTGGGGCTGTAAAATGGCCGTAGTATGTGTTACGGGGCTGCAAATGGAAGTTAGAAAGTAGTAAGAGCAGGATGGTTATACATACCGTGTTTCCCAGAGAATCATACTGCAGTCAGACTCTTTCCGGGCCCACTAGTTAAGGTTGATAAATATTCCCTACTTCCCCCCGCTCACCTTCTGTCATTGTTTGTGATTGGTTGCAGACTGCTACACATGCCCCCCGGCCTGTGTTCAAGCCTGTAATTGTCGGTTTACTATATAGTAGTGTAAAAAGAATTAAATTATTTAAAAAAAAATGACTCAGCCTTCTGCCATATTTTGATAGCCAGCACACTTAAAACAACAGCTACAGGCTGCAGCCCCCACCTGTGAGATTTACCGTGACTGGATATCAAAATAAAGGGGGAAAAAAAGGTATAGAGTCCCCACCATTTATGATATCCAGCCATGGTAAAGCAGACAGGTGGGAGCTGCTATTATCAGGATAGGAGGAGCTATGGATATTGGCTCCCCCAGCCTAGAAATAGTAGTCCACAGCTGCCCAAAAATTGCACATTGCATTAGATGTACCAATCCTGCTACTTTACCCGGCTTATCCAGATTATTCTGGTGTGGTGGAAATCAGGTTAATATAAGGGGTTAATGACAGCTGATATTTGTCAACAAATGAAAGCTGCCATAAAGCCCTAGATTAGTAATTGGAGGCATCTAAGAGACACCCCATTACTAATCCTGTAAGTGAAAATATATAAAATACAATTACCGAAAAAATCCTTTATTTGAAATAAAATGCACACACCCTCTTTCACCCATTTATCAACCTATAAAACACTTGCAGATCTGACGTAATCCATACGAAATCCCACTTATATCCTCAGCCCTGCTACATCCGGAAGCTGCAGAGAGAGAAAACATGTATGCTTTGCGCAGGCTCCATGAAACACTGACAGCAGTGGTAGGACTCAGCTGTGAGCAGGTGATGTAACTCAGGTCAAACCCGGACTGCCCAGCTGGTCTCAGTGAAAGTGCTGCTGGATTGACTGCTTGTGGGTCACGGCTGAGACCCACAATCCAACAGTCTGGCAGCAGCTTCAACTTTCCCTAAGGACAGCAAGGGAGCCCAGGTGTGACCTCAAAGGGGTGAACACAAGATGTTTGGTATGAACTCCGAACAATACAGTTTAGATTTGCTCATCTCTAGTTTCTACCCATTCTTACAGAAAATGTGGGATTATTCCAAAAAGGAAAGGGGGCTTTACACGCTGCGATATCGCTAATGATTTATCATCGGGGTCACGTCATTAGTGATGCACATCCGGCGGCCTTAGCGACATTGCAGCGTGTGACACGTACGAGCGATCTTAAACGATCGCAAAACAGGCCAAAATCGTTGGTTTTCGAGAGGTCGTCCTAAAACCAAATATCGTTGCCTGTTTATTAGCGATGTTGTTCCTCATTCCTGCGGCACCACACATCGCTATGTGTGACACCGCAGGAGCGACGAACATCTCCTTACCTCCATCCACCGGCAATAAGGAAGGAAGGAGGTGGGCGGCATGTTACGGCCGCTCATCTCCGTCCCTCCTCTGCTATTGGATGGCTGCCGTGTGACGTCGCTATGACGCCACACGTCCTGACCCCTTAGAAAGGAGGCGGATCGCCGGCCAGAGCGACGTCGCTGACCAGGTATGTGCGTGTGACGCTGCCGTAGCGATAATGTTCGCTACGGCAGCGATCACACAATATCGCACGTACGACGGGGCGGGTGCTATCGCGCTCGACATCGCTTGCCGATGCTAGCGATGTCGCAGCGTGTAAAGCCCGCTGAACTGTTGGTCCTCAGTATGGGGACCTTATTTGAACAATAATCGCTAGCCTCTATGTGGCGCCCCTGAGTGTCAAGGTGCCCCAGGGTACTACATCTAACCCCGGATTCCTGGTAGACCAGTAACGGTTATCACCACAACACACACACAAATCCACACCCTTTTCACCAGACTGAGTAACAGGCTAGAGACGGAACTGATGGATGGCCACCTATTGGTCGGGACTCATCCAATCCACTAGTCAGAAACCTGGGAGGAGGAGGGGCTAGTCAGTGGAGTGATGGTAGATGGACATCTTGTCAGACAGAAGTCAGTTAGATGTTGAGTCAGTAAGACATCAAGTCAGAAGTCAGTACACAGACGAAGAGTCTAAAGCGACTGACTGAGTAAAAGGAGTACGGTTGCCATGGAGAGTACGGTGTGAGTAGTCACTGGACCGAGCACCGGCGGGGTGCAGAGCCCTAGTTCAGGAGGACGTTTCAAGCTCACCTGATAAAATCTGCCTGGAGAGGGGACCATCAAGGACCTCACCAACGTTAGTGTCCGGGGCACAGCAGCAAAGAGGGAACCTGGGAATGGGGACAATGGTCTGACCCAAGAGAGGTTCAAGCTGCCTGCCATATGGGCCACGACGGTGACAACAGGAGGGGACCCCAAGAATGCTTCAGGCCACGGGAACCCACCAACTACAGATGTTTCCATGGAAAGAAAGCTCACCAAGGCACTGGAACAAAGGGAATACTGGTTTGGTGAGACCAGCACCAGCCGGGTTGCAGCTACTCTAAACCAGTGAGTAAAGCACAAGTTAAACCACAGCTCTGGTGTTGTCTGAATTCTTCCTATACGTTTACATCACCAGACTACAACCACCATCATCCTCCCCTGGGGCCTAGCTCTACTTGCGTAAAGCCAAAATATCCAAGCTGCCCAATACCAACAGCCCCAGCCATGAGAGACTTTGCAGCGCCGGCTTTATCCATATAGCCGCATACCGCAAGTGACGTCACGAAAAACACTTTATTTTTATTTTTCCCTTTGTACAAAATTCCATTTTTAAGCGACCCCCAGGGTCACGCAACCGGGCAACGGCCATTCGTCATATGTCCCAGTGAATACAAGGCCCAGGACAGAGTACCCCAAAGCCCTGGGGTGCGTCATCTACATACCAGGAAATAGTATTATCTCACCCCATCATCATATAATTTGTTTTCAAAATTGTGTCAATCTCACAGTTTTTCTACAGAAAATGTAATAAAAAGTCATTAAAAAAATAAAATCAAGAATTGCAGCATTTTTACTCCATCTGGATTGCACGGGAATAGCATGTTACAATCAGGGAGTACTGGCAAGCCAGACAAGCTACGAGGCGAATGAGCTAATGATATAGAATGGATATGGACAGAGAAACCCCCTGAAAAGACTGGGAAAAAGTATTAAGCAAAGACAATAATTTCAGGGAATGTCCATCTGTATTAGATTTTGTTAAAGTTCAGCAATGATTCATTGTGTTAAGCACAAATAACAAAGGAACATTTAGGTGCGATTGGTATAAGGCCACCTTCACACGTCTGTGTTTACGATACGTGTTTTCCGATACGGTTTCCACTCATACCAGAGACATGGACACATGTAGACCCATTAAACTCAATGGGTTTGCACACATGTCTGTGTTTTCACATGGACCGTGTGTTCGTGTGAAGCTATGGTATCATGCCCGTTTTCTGCCGGCAGCACGGATGTCACACGGACCGCTTACTGATGTGATCTGTGTGAGAAAATACTTGTGAGAAAAAATAATTTTTATACTTACCTGTCTTTGGCGCTGCTGTTGCTTCTGGGTCCCACTCATTATGCTCATGCATATTCACTGCATCGACTGCGGACCCTGAAGTAACAGCAGCGCTGGAGACAGGTAAGTATACAGGTTCATACTGTTCATGTGCTATCCAGATGTCACACGGCTAGCACATGAACAGCATATGTACAACACACACATGGACACACACACACATGGAAAGATGAATGGCCTTATGTACAATACCTTCCCCATGGACTGTCATACACATGCGCTTAATGAATGGATGTGTGAAAGAGACATAAGGGATAGAAAGACATACTGGAAAGTAGTCATAATGAAAACTAGCGTTGGGCACCTTCATTGACTGTTCATGTTTTATTCTTTTTGGAAAGGTTCATTTCTGCAGTCATTCAGATTTGTTAATGTTAGACTGCAGCAAAATTCCCGTCTGGGCCCAATGACTTCTATCCTGCCAAGTGTTCAGCTGAGTCATTGCTGTCATCTACGTTTATGGCACTTCTGCTTCTACTGAATGATAAAGCCAAAGACATGTCAAATGACCTGCCATCTCCTCAGACTATTAGCACAAAGGTGAAGGTAACAAAATGTTAACACTGTGATGAAAAAGCAGCTTGAATATTTCCAATTATAATAAAATGGTCACTCTCAGTAGAGGATTGTTAAGACAAGCTTTCCTTAATCTGGACCAGCAGTTCTCTCAAATTTTGGGTACATTAATGAGAGGTATATAAAAAAATTAAACATTCACATTAAATAACTATACAAAGCAGAATGCAATGTTAAAGAATTGTCTAATTAAAATAAACATTTCCAAATTCCCTTTTAGAGCATACTGAAGTAAAGAGTTGTCTGATTTAGACAGCCACTATCCATATCCCATGTAAGAAGCTATGAAGGTCAAAGAGGTAGATCACTCAATCGGGACCCTATCTATGTGCGAAAGAAGCACCTGTTCTGATGAACTCAGACTATTCTTGATATTACATGATCAGTAGTGATGAGCAAGCGTGCTTAGCACTGCTCAGTATTTGATTGAGCATAGTGGTGTTTGGAATACTCGGTACTTTATTGAGTCCTCTCGGTCACGCTTAGAACCATGTTTGGACTTTTTAATATGCCTTTGTAAGGGGTGGATGGACCCCTTACAAGGAGGCGTAGTTTTCCCCCTGAAGATACCCCCGCTGGGGTAGACAAAGCCGTTAATATTAATGTTTATGTTTTACTGTATTTTTACTGTATAGATGGGTTTCCCCTAGTGGCCGGGTGTGACGTCTGTCCCCATAGAAACAGTGCAGGAAAAAGGAGGAGCCGACAGCTTAAGGGGGAGGGTGAGAAAGTGCTGTAGGGAAGAAAGTGTGAGTTTGAGGCAGTTGATTCCGGGACGGGGGAGAAGGAGCAACGGGGGCAGAGTGTGGGAGCTATGTTGACAGCTAGCGAAGGAAAGGAAAGAGAAAGTGTCCTAGACGGTGAAACAGAGTTGTGTGGGTCAAGTCTGCGGTAGCCGGAGCGGGAGCCCAGGTGAAGTAGAGTAGCCGGGCAAAGTCCCCTGAGAAGAGACGACAGGAAGAGTTTTTCCCCAGCAGAAGTTGTGAATCGACGCTATCAGATTGTTGCCTCTGTTGTGAAGATACGTGCAATAAACATGCCTGTTGGTTCAACTGATGCCTGCCTGCGGAATTTTCCTGAGTCTGTCAGCACGCTCCCTCCATCCACACTCTGCCCCACAAAACAATCCCCTGTCCCAATAGTGACGGCGGGGCCGGGGGCTAGCCTGTCACGCAAAGGGGCCACGACTACACCCCACGAGGCACCCCCGGCACCCCGTTACATGTGGCGTAGTTGGCAGGATACGGATTATCTGCAGGGGGCCCCGATCCCTGAGTGTGAAGACCAAGTGGTGCCTAAGGCGTTGGACCAGGCACAGGACGGTACTAAAATGGCCGCCATCTTCACGAACACAGTGAGTGCGCGAAGAATTGGCGCCAAACGAAAAACCCTGAGCTGGCTGGCAAAGAAAAAAAAGTGCAGAGTGCGCCGCCCAAAGAGGGGAGGTACCGGCCCTAGGATGCTGATGAAGACTGTAGACGTGGCCGGTGTGATAGAGAAGAAGAGGCGTCGCCTATACTGGGTTGACCTGGTGAGCGAGACTGGGGGTGGAGTGTATGCAAGAGCGGGAAAAGAAGGCCCGCCTCCACCTTCCCCAGCATCTCCACCTTCCCCGGCGCCATTACAGGAAGAGCTGCAAGAGACGCCAACTCAGCAACTGACTCTGACTGAGATGGAGACACCGACAAAGCAGCGAGCTGCAGCGGGCGCGCTGGTGGCAACCAGCCTGGGAAGAGGACGCCCGAGGCAGAGTGTGGCTGAGGAGGCACTTACCATCAAGCTACCGGCTGTGCCAGGAGGTCCGGAGCAGCCCGCAAAAGTAACGTGGGTCACTTCATGGGATGCCGCGACCGGTGAAACATCCACTGAAGTCCGGGCCATCTACAAGACGCAACTACAGCCGGGAAGCGAAAGCCTGGGAACTCCCCTCCAGAGTCCGGAGGTGGTTACGCCAGCCAAGGTAGGACCTCCAGCCCCCACAGAAGGTTCAGCCCCGGAAGAGCAGCATGCCCCGGAGTTTGAAGAAGACGAGTGGGGATTTTTCTGGGAGCCGATAAAGCCGGCGCCCCTGACCCGACGACAGTCCCCGCCGCCTGAAACAGATCCGGTGCAAGAAAGGTTACTGGCCGAGACCGTGGCCCGGGAGATAATGGCCGGTCCCCTTAGTGAAGAGTTTGATCGGCAGTGTACCGTTGGCACCGTGGTCAAGTTCAATCAGGCCGAAGGCTACGGGTTCATCGAAGACGATGAGACCGGGGATCATTGTTTCTATAACCGGGTTAATCTGGGCACTGAGGGGTTACCCCAATGCCTCCATACACTGTACCCGGGGGAGAAAGTAAAGTTCCGGAGAGAAGTAGGATGCCGGGGCCTATTTGCCGTGGGAGTGACCCGGATGCCCACTGCGCAAGAGGCCGCACAGTGGCAACAAGAGATTGAATGGGAAGAATGTCAGTACCGGAGACGTACGCAGCAGAGACCGGTGCTGGCTGAGACTTGCCGGCCGAGAAACACGCTGGCGGTGGCACCAGAAGTCATTACAGAACTGATAGCTGCGCCGGAAAAGGGAACGCCGGCAGTATTAGCGATACATCAGAGTATGGTGACGCACCCGGTGATCGTTGTTGGGAGTCCACAGCCGTCCCGTCCAGCTACCCCGTCACCTCCGCCGGGAGCCGAGGGGCCAAAACCGGAGACAGAGGAATCGGAGACACCGGTTAACTATGAACCGTTCCGGAGGCTGCGCCGCTTGCCAGGCCAGTCCCTCTCCGATTACGTGAGGGCCCAGCGGGCCGAATGGCTACGTGCCTACCACCCCGTGTGAATCATAGCGACCGGAGGTGGTGGACATATCTGTGCTAAGAACCGGTATTGTTGAAAGAACCGGTGAAGAGTTGTCGTTGCAGCAACGTTTAAGTTACCGAGCCCGGAAGGAGCCTGATGCCGGACTGTGCAAGGACTCCCTCCGTGATGGAGACTTTATGTCTGTTGTTTTCACCTACAAAGACTGGGAGTGCGGTGAGAGACTCCGGGCAGAAGACCAGCAAAGACCGGGAGCGCCTGTTAAGGGCCTCCGGGCAAACTGCCTACAAAGACCGGGAGCTCCCTTGGAGGGACTCCGGGCGCCGGACTTGTGCGCCCATTGATGGTGTTTTTTACATGAAAGTTTTATAAAGAGTTGCCGTACTGGTTAAGATGTTGTTTTACAGGTGCGAGCCTTGCCGGGAGGCTAAGGCAGAAAGAGGGGAGGAATGTAAAGGGTGGACGGACCCCTTACAAGGAGGCGTAGTTTTCCCCCTGAAGATACCCCCGCTGGGGTAGACAAAGCCGTTAATATTAATGTTTATGTTTTACTGTATTTTTACTGTATAGATGGGTTTCCCCTAGTGGCCGGGTGGGACGGCTGTCCCCATAGAAACAGTGCAGGAAAAAGGAGGAGCCGACAGCTTAAGGGGGAGGGTGAGAAAGTGCTGTAGGGAAGAAAGTGTGAGTTTGAGGCAGTTGATTCCGGGACGGGGGAGAAGGCGCAACGGGGGCAGAGTGTGGGAGCTATGTTGACAGCTAGCGAAGGAAAGGAAAGAGAAAGTGTCCTAGATGGTGAAACAGAGTTGTGTGGGTCAAGTCTGCGGTAGCCGGAGCGGGAGCCCAGGTGAAGTAGAGTAGCCGGGCAAAGTCCCCTGAGAAGAGACGACAGGAAGAGTTTTTCCCCAGCAGAAGTTGCGAATCGACGCTATCAGATTGTTGCCTCTGTTGTGAAGATACGTGCAATAAACATGCCTGTTGGTTCAACTGATGCCTGCCTGCGGAATTTTCCTGAGTCGGTCAGCGCGCTCCCTCCATCCACACTCTGCCCCACAAAACAATCCCCTGTCCCAATAGTGACGGCGGGGCCCGGGGCTAGCCTGTCACGCAAAGGGGCCACGACTACACCCCACGAGGCACCCCCGGCACCCCGTTACACCTTAATACATTTTCTAAGTTTTATCTGATTCCCTGGACTTTGTTGCTGGAATTTCGTATCTCTATGGACAAGCGTGCCAGATTCTTTTTTTTTCCTTGCACAAGTCCTGGATATAGTGGTCCCCCTCGGCTACAGGTGAGCGGATACTAATCTCTTTTTTCCCCGATACTTGATTGAGTATCCTGGTGCTCGGGCGACATACTCAAGTCCCTGCCCCGGATGTTTTGTGACTGTTTTTCAGTCACTAAACATGTGGGAATTGCTTGCCAATCACGATAATACCGTAGCCATATTAGCTACTGCATTACTGTGAATGATCGTTTGCATAGCATCATCAGATCTTTATAAGACTCAGTGACACCATGCTCAGCGAACTGTACCCAGGATATAGTGTAGGGAGAAATTCTGCTGGAGAATGTATAGTGTTTTAGAGTGATTCTAGCTTTACAGATCTTGCTGCTGCTATGTAAAAAAAAGTATTCTATAATAATACCGCTTTTATCAGCATTTAGTGTAGGGCAAGCTGCTGTTGAAGGGATAGTGTATTAGGGTCATGTAGTCAGGGATTCAAGACTTACAGACCTTGCTGCTGCAATGATAACCCAAAAGTCCTTTTCAGGGCTAATTTAAATCTATTCTATTCTCTAATAATAGCACTCTTAGCTGCAATTAGTGTAGTGAGCGCTGCTGGAGAAGGGATAGTGCATTGGAATCATGTAATCAGTAATTCTAGCCTTATAGACCTTGCTGCTGCTTTGGTAACCAAAGGTTCCTTTACAGGGCTAATTTGAATCTATTCTAGTTTCTAATAATACCGCTCTTAGCGGCAATTAGTGTAGATCAAGCTACTGGAGAAGGGATAATGTATTATAGGCATGTAGTCAGGGATTCTAGACTTCTAGACCTTGCTGCTGCTACTATAAGCCAAAATTCCTTTTCAGGGCTAATTCAAAAGAATACCACACTTTGCTGCAATTAGTGTATGGAGAGCTGCTGGAGAAAAGATATTTTATTAGAGGCATTTAGGCAAGGATTATAGCCTTACAGTCCTTGCTGCTGCAAACTAAAATGAAATTCCTTTTTGGTCCTACATCTATTCTATTCCATATTAATACTTCTGTTAGCTGCATTCAGTGTAGGGATTGCTGTTAGATGAAGTATAGTTTTGGATTAGAGTCATATAGGCAGGGTTTATTAGTTTTGAACCATAAGTATACTGCTGCTGCAACCAAACAGCATTGGTCAGGGCACAGGTGATGTTATGGGACACATGCTGGTGTAAGGCAGGGATGGCACACCAAAAAATATAGTGGATAAGGTACCACGAGACGACTGCAGCCATGAGGTTGCGGAAAGCTTTAGTGTCCAGACGCCTAACCGGTAATATTTCTTGGGCAACCCTGTGTACTTTCTTTCTCCATCTCCACCTGGTTTATATGCAAAGCTTCCTCTTTAATTGTAAGCAATGAACATTTGAGTAGACACAGAGGCAAAATTGTTACGCTGATTATGGAATTATCACTGCTCACCAACTTTGTTGATTCCTCAAATGTTATAGAATCTCACAGATGTCAAACATCCATGCTCACCCGTCAATGCTTATGTGCGGAGGCTGACCAGAATACCGATGGGCATGTAGCTGGTATTCAACTACTGCCCTCTGCTGCTCACAAAGCCTTGCCAACAAATGTGTGTCGGTGAGGTTGCATTTGCATTTGCAAGCGCTGCTGTGGCACTGCCAGACTGGGTGCAGCTGTAATTTATTTGTGGAAATAAGCACCCACAGTGTACCTTCACAAGTAGCTCAGACAAATCTGGGTACATTTTCAGAAACCGCTCAACCACTAAATTGAGCACATGGGCTAGGCATGGTACATGTGCGAGCTTGCCAGGCATCAAAGTCATCACCAGGTTATGGCCATTATCACACATGACAATACCTGGTTGTAGTTTAAGCTGCGAGAGTCACAATTCTGTCTGGTCTGTTATACCTTTCCACAACTCGTGGACAGTGTGCTATTTGTCACCTAAACAAATTAGTTTCAGCAGAACCTATTGCCACTTCACAGAGACAGTGCTGCAGTGCTTACAGCTTGAGACTGACATAGATGATGTGCTCTAAGAAGACAATTCGGAGATGGAGGATGAAGGAGGAGGTGCAGCAATTGGATTAGAAGGTAGAGGAAACCCTCATGGATCTAGGGCTTCAATCCTCAGTGACCGTAGTATGTGTGCTGTCCAAGGGTCTGACTCTTTCCCAGTCTCCATAAGGTTCACCCAGTATGCTGTCAGGCAAATATAGCAACCCTGGCCACAAATACTTTTCCAAGTTTCGTGGTTAAGTGGACTGTCCTAGTAACTGTGTTAATGAGGGCATGGGTGATGTTAAGGGACACGTGATAGTGTAAGGCAGGGGCTGCACACCAGGAAAAATTGTAACTGCTGGGGAACAAGTGGCAAGGAATAGTCACCACCATGAGGTTGCAGAAAGCCTCAGTGTCCATGAGCCTAAACAGCAACATTTTGAAGTCTGCAGTCTAAAAATGTGAGTAATTGGTGTTTGGGCTGGTGGATGGGTGGCTGGGTATTTCCATTTGCGTTTCAAGGCCTTGGACAAAGAATTGGACATTATTGCTGACTGGACTTCTGAATGTGCAAGGACAGGGGCAGGGCAGAAGGCATCTGTACCTGCATCTTGGAAAAGGGATTTGCCAGCTTATAGCATAGGGAAAGAGACACTGGTGTCACCAGAGGACACTGATTGTGGACACAGGAGATCAGCCCACCTACTCGGGTGCTTTAATGATGTGCCTGAGCATCCTGGTGCTGGTGTTGCTGATAGTGGTAAGGCCACTGCTGATCTTGGTACAGCGCAGATTGCAAATGGCTGTTCTTTTAATGTCTGCACTTTCTTTAAAAAGGTTCTAGACTAGGCAACACCTAACCCTTGCCTGGTAACTTGCCATTTGTGGTCGATCTCGGGAACTGTTGCCTGCTTTCCTCCTCTGGCCACCCCACTGCCTCTTCCTGCCTGTTGCTGTGTTGAGGATTCTTTTCCCTGTGCGTTGCTTTACTCTCTGCATGGTACCTTGCCTGGCTGGATCAGTGCCTTCATAGTCCACCCATTAACTTCCCCTTCTGCCCTCTGGTCCTGCTCCTGACTTTTTGACTTAAGAACATCACTTGTTGGCAACTGTGTCTGATCATCATCATCACCCTCTTGAGACACAAATTGCCATTCCCCACAGTGATCTTCTTTGAACCGTGGCTGATCAAATATTTGTGAACCACTACACATGATCACCTAATATCCCTCTTGAAATGTGTAGGGTAAGAGGCCAGAAGAACTAATAAATGGAAATGTAAAGAGCACTTTGGAGTGTCCGAGTGTGGATCATTTGTCTCTTGTGACTTGCCATGGTGGGAGGAAGGAGGATCAAGGTGAGGATTGGGTTGCAGACTCTTGGCTAGTGAGACTGGACAGTGTGGAAGACAGTGTGGTGCTGGAAAACAGACTAGAAGCATCATCTGCCATCCAACCGACCACTTGTTCGTACTGTTCTGGCTTCAAGATTGTTGTTCCATGCCCCCCTGCGAAGTGGGACAGGAATCTAGCATGAGTATGTTTTTTGTGCTCCTGCCTGCAAATTTTATTGTCTTATTTTTTAAAACAAATATTGAGCTCTGAAAAATTAAATTTGGCTTCAGGGTTGCCTAATGGGTCTCCAAAATGTATGAGTGAGGGCCTCTTGATGGCCCTCTCAAATTTATGTGTGAGGGCCGCCTGAGGGCCCTGTCAAAATGTATGAGTGAGGACCGCCTGATAGCCCTATGAGTCAGGCCTTCCTAATTAGTGAGGAAAGCCTGATTACTCACCTAAATTTGTGAATAAGGGCCACCTGATGGCCCTCAAAAAAATTAGACTGAGTGCCCATTGATGACCCTGTTGATATGGTGTAGAAGGAGGATAAGGACAAGAAACAGAAGAAACCATGAACTGTGTACCATTTTTTGGTCGGGAGAGGGTGCATGGAAACACACCAGAAAAAAATGAAGATTTGATTTGGCTTTACGTTCCCCTGCTGTCATCCGGTGGGGTTGAGAAGTCTGGGCTAAATCCAGTCATTGTTCACTTTGAAAACAGTCAGCCTTTCAGCATTTTCAGTTAAATGGATGCACCTATCAGTAATTATTTAATTATTCCTCTGGTAACACTAAAACCCCACTTTTCAATCAACTTAGGTAGGAAGGCAGCAGTGACTGTGGCCTGTGAACCTCAGATTTGGCCAAACTCTGTGGACAATACAAATTATATCATATATTATCTTATATATATTATACAAATGAGGTCACCTGATAGCCCTCTAAAATTTATTTATTTAGGGCTGCCTGATGGTGTTCTTTTGGGTGGAAAGGGGTACAAAGAATACACCAGAAAAACAGAGGAAGATTTGGCTTTATGCTCAGCTGCTGTCTTCTGGTGGAGTTCACAAGTCTGGGCCAATCCAGGAATTGTTCCTTTGAGAACAGTCATCCTGTTAGCATTTTCAGTTGTCAAGCGTATGAACCTGTCAGTAATAATGCCCCTGGTGGCACTAAAAGCCCACAGAATCAAATTAAGCAGGGAGGTAGAAGTGACTGTGTCCTGGGACCCTCAGATTTGGCTCAACTATGTAGACAATACAATTATGTTCTGCTGCTATCTGGTAGCCCGACTATTAAGACTGTTCACATGTTGCATTTTTTCCTGTTTTTACAGTGTTTTTAATGATTTTTTTTGCTAAATAAAAGCTGATTTTTACACAACCAGCAAAAAAAAATTGGAAACCTGATGTGGTTTTTGAAAGAACACTATGTGTGAACATAGCCTCAGGGTTAGATTTTTTTTTTTAATGTGCCTTATATACAAGTCATTATACATGAAAGAATGTTTCCTAAGATTTTGTTTTCCTGTAAAATCCATTTTATCTTTGGTTTTGTATGTTTGGTCACATCATAAAAGTGGTGTAATACTCTGGCAATATTGTTTTCAGCGGTGACCTTGGAGTCAGAGATGCATCCAGGCATCTTCCCTATGCTGTTCCCATTCTATTTGAGCGCTATTTCCATCCATTTGAAAATATTTCCTGCCCCCCCCAGATCTCCTAGGAGGGTCTTCTGGAAAAGTGCTTTCCTTTGACTTCCATTATACTTGAAACTCGAGTGAGCATTTGAGCAGTCCGACGTGCTTGATTCGAGTAACGGGCTCTCGAGCATTTTAGTGCTCGCTCATCACTTACTGTATGATCAATCATTTTTCTGATTTTTTTGGCATCTAGTTTTACACTTTTCCTGTATTTTCTGCTGCAGAGGAGATACCTCGAGCGCCAAAAGCTGAACAAGGGGTAATAAACTGATCATCCCAGTGACCATATTTCAAAAGGACTGATCTTTCATTAAACAATCCTATTAATCAGCGCTTACTGTAATTAGCTGAAGTGGAGCGTGGTTGCTAACATCAGGGAAGATTTATTATACTAAATCCTCCACACATGCACTACATTTATTCTTTGCTTCAGACATATTTACTTCATCTACTTATTGGATGGAAAGAATAAATCAGCCCTATTGTCTTTAGAGGACCCAACATGAGATTTCATCCATTCGTGTTTAGCACCTCCATTAGTTGTAGTAAACAGAATTTGGAAATATAATTAATGATGGACGAGCACTAAAATGTTCGAGTGCTTGTTCCTCAAGCCAAGCAATTTCTATAGCTCGGGAGCTCGTCTCGAGTAACGAGCATAATGGAAGTCAATGGGAAACTCGAGTTTTTCTGGCAGATCCCTCGAAAGGTCTGAGGGGGACCTGAAAATCACTGAAATGGAAAGAAACACAGCTGAAATGGAATGGGAACAGCATGGGGAAGATGCCTGGATGCATCTCTGACTCCCAAGTCTCTGATGAAAAGAATGTTGTCAGAGTATGATACCCTGTTAACGGAGTAACAAGAATACGTACAAACCCAATAGTAAAATATATATTAATAGACAAAATATTGGGAAACATTATTTCCCATTTAATGACATGTTTCTAAGGCAAATTTAGCTATAGAGAGAAAAACTGCCTACTCCATTCCTTTGGCTATATTCAGACTAAAGGTATGTGCCCACGATCAGGACTCTCTGTGTCCTTGACGCAGCGGATCCTGATCTGTGGGACCGCAAGTCTAATCCGCAGGAGAACCTAGGAGACTATAGCTACTTGTACCCACGATCAGGGTTCAGTGCGCTGCCGTCTCTCGCTTGTGTTCTCCTTATGGAGGACGCATGCAAATCCGCAGCAAACAATTGACATGCTGCTGTGGCGCCCCTGAGTATATCAGGGTGTCACAGTTTACTGCAATCCTTACCCAGGGTGCAGGGCCTACTCCCCATGGTTCCAGGTTCCTAAGAAACTGGTGTCACTACCATCTGCACCACAAATCCTATTCACACCTCACATCATGACCTGTCAGACACACCAGTGGGTTGGTTAAGCTAGAATAGGGCCACCCACCTAGTGGTCAGGCAGACTAGTGGGAGGGAGAAAGAGGCAGAGTAGGGAGAGACCTCAAAGAGTGAGGAGCTAGAGTAGTAGCTCCCAGGGAGCTAGACTGAGGTTGGGTCACAAACAGTGGTCTGGGACCAGAGGAGTCGGGGACCGGTGGCAGTGACATTGGAAAGGGTGCGACAGACGTAGTCTAGGAGGACTGTCGGCATCAGAAACCCAAAAGAACTGACCGGTACCGAGCACGACGGGTTACAGGACCCTAGGTCAGGAACCGATTCAATGTCCTGATAACTAACCTGGGAGGGAGAGTATCTTTATGAACTTCCCTAAGAGCTCAGAGATTGAAGGCGACAGCACACCGCAGGGGATAGGGCTTTCCAGTAAAGCGGCCCACTAAAATCCCAAGTGCCAGTCATCAAGAGCACAGCTACACTAAATAAAGTGAGCGGGGCCCTAACAGCTTCAAGCCGAGGGGCCACCACAGAGAACTAAATTGTGCACGGAGGCGACACCGGATTACCAAGTGACACCGGTGGGAATGGACACCTGGACGGGCTCCCCGTAGTGACTGTGATTCACAGAGACTTTGATTTATCTTCAGTGTGAGTGTCTACTTTATAATCCTCATCCAGCACCACGACTACCCACAGTGAGTACTCTGGTCCCCTGCACCCTGCGCTCCCAAATATACCACCAAAACCCCAGAGGCCGGGGCCTTCCCTACCTGCGGAGGGACTGACACCTTGCAGCTCCACACCATCTGCCCCAGTACTCCTTCCAGCAGCGGCAGTACTCCCATTATCGCAACCCGTAGCTGGCGTCACGACTCACAAACTACTCCGCTGTAAATAATCCCCCTTCAAGGATCGGAGTGTTTGTTGAGCCCGGGTCCGGACCCCTCGAGCCACGACCACCCCCGATCCAAGCACCCCGGTCTGCGCCGGGGCGGTACATCTCGGTCTGGAAAGTCACACCGCAGGTCAGTGTTTGCTGCCGAAATAAAGCACAGTGGGCATGGGATTTCTAGAAATCCTGTCCGCTATGCCTGTACTGTACACCGCAGCGTTTTGGACACAGTTGAAGCTTGCTGCATCCAGACTGCCGAGACCCACCAACCGGTTCCCCCTCCCCACCGCGCAATGAATGAGACCACACATGGAATATCTTTCTTTTGTTCTTTATTGAAGGTATCCACGTAACACCATTCAATTTTGATATAAAAAGGGGGTTGCTTGTTATTTTGGCCACAGCTTTAACCACAGGCACAAATCCGCCTTAAACCTGAGGGAGGAGGCCCGATGCCTACGGCCGTCCGTGGCAGGTTGGCTCTCACCAAATCCCTCTTCCACCGGCTGTGACTTTGAAATTGAACCATAACCTTTTTCCATAGGCACAAAACCGCCTTAAACCTGAGGGAGGAGGCCCGGTGCCTACGGCCGTCCGTGGCAGGTTGGCTCTCCAAATACCTCTTCCACCGGCTTTGACTTCCGAACTTGTAACAGAACCTTCTTAAGGGAGGGAGGGCGGGCGATGCTCACCCTGAGGGCAGATTGTGGTAAGAGGAAGGAGGGACTCCGGAGGCTGCTTTTATGCCCTGGAGGAGGTCCCAGCAGGGAAGGGGGGTCAGCGGGGGGCATTGCACAATGGGAAGGAGGGAGAGGTGACCATGGGGGACGTAACGAGGGGCTCAGCAGTCAGGGGCAGCGGCATCGGCCGCAGTGCCCTGCAGACTGCCGAGACCCACCAACCGGTTCCCCCTCCCCACCGCGCAATGAATGAGACCACACATGGAATATCTTTCTTTTGTTCTTTATTGAAGGTATCCACGTAACACCATTCAATTTTGATATAAAAAGGGGGTTGCTTGTTATTTTGGCCACAGCTTTAACCACAGGCACAAATCCGCCTTAAACCTGAGGGAGGAGGCCCGATGCCTACGGCCGTCCGTGGCAGGTTGGCTCTCACCAAATCCCTCTTCCACCGGCCACGGAGTGGCGAAGGCCCAAGCCTGAGCTGCGACCCCCACACAGGGCCCTTATGGCCCGCTCAACCCCGTCCTTACTGTCCGACAGGAAATTGTCTAGGCCTATATCATTAAGGCTACAACCATCCTCTAGCACCAAACGGCTGACCTCTGATTCCAGCATCTCGTGTCCAGGCACTATCCCTCTTCCTGACGCTATAAATTTGGCGATCTGCATATTAACGTGTTGCCTTGACCTTTCCACAGCTGCTATGTTCCTTGCCCCTGTACAACTCAATCTCGGTAATATACTGGACCATACCCCCACTACGTTGCTAAAGAAGCTGCTGAACTTATCTAGGAAAGAAGCTGCTGAACTTATCTAGGACCACTTGCATGACCGCAAGCAGATCCTGGATCCTCACATTTACCAGGTCATTTCCACCCGTGAATGACCGGCACTACTAGGCCAGTGGCTACTCTGGATATGCTCACTACCACGGGCAGGACCTGGGCCCAGGCCAGGCCCCGAACTCTTCTCCAGTGAAACTTGAGGTCACAAACTCCCAGCACGCTTCCACCCGGTCTCGACTCAGTCCGCCGTGCTGCCCAGAATATGTGTGAGTGACCTAGGATCCAGATGCTAGGTCTCGACAGATCTAAAAGAAAAACGGTTACCTCTCTTGTATGCAAAACATTTTCCATCATCGTGTCAGCAAACATCATTGTATTAATGTTTCTTTAGGTTTGAAGGTGTTTAGATAACCGAAATGATATACATATATTTATTTAACAATTTATTTTATTTTATTTTTTTTTTTTTTATTTTTTTTTGTGTAATATATAAACGTGCCAAACAGTGGACAACTGGTGGCAGGGAACTACAGGACTGCACGGATAGGTATGAAGCTGGCCCTTGCTGCCTCGGTTGTCGTGTCGATGCGGAAGGAGTGCATGCCATAATCTCCTGGTTGTAGGTCCAGGTAGGAAATAGACATTTTAAGCAATGCCGAAAGTTGTGTCACCGTGAGCGGGATCACTCTGCGTGCTCCAAGAAGAATTTGTTGGGAACCCAAGACTCTAAGTGTCGCTGCAAGGTAAGGATGGGACATAGGATACCTGAAAACGGGAAAATAGGGAACCAAACTCCTCTACCGAGCTGATCTATTTTGGAGCGCCTTATGCGAACCCGTACTCCACCATTGCAAACTATAACATTGTCGCGTAACAGACAACCGGTGCGACCTAGGGACCTGCTAACTAATTCGCTGACCGTCAAGGCTCCGAAGAATGCTAGCGAGAATGCGGCCGAGAACAAGAGGACCTCGCTGTCATTGGTGCAAACGTCACCTAGCTGGTTTATTATGCCGGAAAGGATGGCGAATGAATTGGCCTTCCTGCTCTCCGTGCACCAGGGCTTCCAGCCTTTAACGGCCTGTTTGAACAGAAAGGCCTTGGTGCCATCGGTCCATCCACGAACCTGAAAGTGAGAGGCTATTCCTGCAACCCGCTACTACGCTACTGTGCCCGGCAAGCCACTGGTATGTAGATGCGTTATGTCTCGAGCAACGGAATTGCTAAGAAAAACCGCGGACACCTGGCTAGGCAGCGGTTGAACTATATTGAAATCATTCGTCCCAAGCCTTACCATACAAATGCCACGTTGATGGGATGCCTTAACCAGCGGAATCAACTGTCCACGGGGCCGTCCAGAGGGACTGTGGACACTTTTGGCCATTGTTGTCAGATTCTGGGTGCAATGCTCGAAACTTCTGAAAATCAAATGCAATAAGGCATCAGCGATAGTGTTATCAATCCCCGGTATGTGGCTGGCCTTGACCCAGATATTATGTTCAAGGCACTTAAGAACTAAGTATCGTAGCAAGCTGATCACCGGTGGTGAGGAAGATGCGAGGTGGTTAACGGCGTGGACGACACTTATGTAGTCAGTCCTGAAGCGGGTCTGATTGTTCGCCAACTTTTCTGCCCAAAGACTTGTAGCTACTATTATAGGGAACAGCTCGAGTAAAGGTTTTTTTTTTTGTTTTTTTTTGTCCACCCAGACAGGTGCCATGTGTTGGGCCAGCGATTAGCGTACCAATTGGGACCAAGGTAAACGCCGAATCCGGTGGACCCGGCAGCATCCGAAAATAGATATATCAGCGCTGGAAACTTCCTGTTCCTGGAAACATGAACGCCCATTGTAAGTAGCTATGAAGGACCTCCATACACCGAGCTCCTCACGTAGAGCGCTGGTGATGCAAATCCTTTGATGGGAGGCAGTTATGCTCCTAGTGGCCAGGCAGAGCCTCAGGGAAAAGCCCCTTCCCATGGACATGACTCTAAAGGCGAAGGCGAGCAAGCCTAATAGAGATTGCATTTGCGCCAGGGTTACCTTACGAACCGCGCAGAACCCGTCAATGAGCGATGTGGTTTTTTCAACCTTTTCGAGTGGTAGCCGAAACATCATGATAATTGAGTCTATTTCGATTCTCAAATGAAAAGGCAGGTCACATGGCCAACTGTTTTTTCGGCCAACAGCGGAAACCCAAACTTGTCCGCTATGACCTGGACAGATTTTAACGCGCTTGAGCATGCTTTAGAGTTGGTGTGGGAAAACGAACAAGAAATCATCCAAATAATGGGTGACCAATTTATTCTTTGCTACGTCCTTAACCACCCATTCCAGGAAAGAGCTGAAGAGCTCGAAGTGTGAGCAGGATATGGAGCAACCCATGGTAATTCACATGTGGTACAGAATTTTTGTTGAAATAGCACCCTAGCAGGTGGGACAATCGGGGTGCACTAGTAGCGGGCGAAAGGCAGATGCTATGTCCGATTTTGCCATTAGTGCTCCTTACCCTGCTTTTCGCACCAGTGCGACCGCTTTGTCAAAAATGCGTAGGAAACTGCTCAGTCCTCTGTGGGGATGCCGTCATTGACTGACCGCCCAGCCGGAAGGACAAGTAGTGTATGAGGCGAAATTCACCCTTTTCTTTCTTAGGCAATATCCCTAGGGGTGAAACGCAAGGGTTTAAGAATGGTAAATCTATAAATGGGCCTGCTAGTCGGCCTAACGCCACTTCCTTCAGTAGTTTGTTCCCCAGGACCTGTGGGAGGTCCCGGGCCGATTTGCGGTTGGGGGCGAAGGTTAGTTCTGAGGAGAACATAAAGGGGGATAAAGAAACCGTGGTTGAAACCGTCCCTAATAGCGTTGGCCGCAGCCTTATTGGGGTAACGTTCTAGCAATGGCTCCACCACGTGCACGTTCACTGGAGTCTTTGGGACTTGGTGGTGCATTTTTAGTGTGACGCCTGTGTAGTTGCTTATCGCATTTGGAGGAGGTGTGATTGCCTCCGCACGATGAGCATTCGTGCTTGTATTTGCGGAGTCCTTGAAACCTGCGATGGGCTTCATTGAAAAGCCAACAGCGACCTGGTCTACGGACATTTGCAGCTCCAGGTGTAGCGTGGTGAGAGGAAAAGTTTGGTGGGCCTGGAAACGACTGGTGGGACTTTTGCGCCATCATAAGCCACGAATCGGTGGCCTTAACTTCCCAACGGTTGGAATGCCAAGCATCTTCTAAATTCTTCGTCGTACTTCCACCAATGAGAACCGACATGGGTTTTATAGGAGTTGAAAATGGTATTGCAGTATTTTGCGAATTGACTCTCTTTTCTTTTTTGACTGTGTTTTGCTCCACTGATAGGGAACAGATATCGACGTATTTGTTTGCGCGAATTTTTATTTATATTTTTTTTTTTTTTTTTTTAACTGTATCTGGTGTTAGGTGAGTTCCCAGCTGTGATACACAGCAGTAGAACACGTCCCTGTGTAAGTCGGGCGCTGCTGCGTTACATCCTGATGTTGTACAAACGCGGGGTTAACCAGAGCTACTCCTGATGGTGTTAACAAGATCGCCCAATAAAAGTGGCGTACGTTTTGCGCCATTTTCCGAAACCCGTAGCGTTCTCATTTTGGGATCTATGGCGCAATGACTGCTTATTTTGCGTCTCGAGTTTACATTTTTTAATGGTACCATTTTGCGCAGATGCTACTTTTGATCGCCTGTTATTGGATGTTACGCAAAACATGCGGTGACCAAAAGCGTAATTTTGGGTGTTTTGTGTTTTTTTTTTTTTTTTTTTTTGTTTTTTTTTTTGCTGCTATGAAATTTAACAATCAGATTAGGGACTCTAGATTGTGAGTTCCAATGGGGACAGCGTCGCCAATGCATACAAAGCGCCGTGGACAGCGCTACCCAAGTGAATAAAATTATTAGCATTATTATTCTTTAATTGATTTTATATTTTGATAGATCAAGCTTTTCTGAACGTGGCGATACCAAATATGTGTATATATGTATACATATTTTTTTTTTTTTTTTTTTTTATTTATTTATTTTTATTTTATTATTTTTATTTTTTTTTTTTATTTATTTATTTATTTATTTTTTTTTTTTTAAAACTTGTCCCTTTAGGGGGATGTATGGATCAACAATTCGTTCGCTCTGCGCTATCTGCAGATCTCAGCTACACAGCTGAGATCTGCAGATACACTGCTTTACCCTCAATGCCGGAAGTATGCCGGCACTGAGAGCAAGTGACTCAAGGTTAGCTACAGGCGTCATCACATGACCCTGTGCTACCATGGCAACCAACGAAAGTCATGTGATCACGCACGTGACTTTCGGTGGGGGCGGTGGTAAGTGATAGTAATGCCCGCTCATATACATCTCGCTGCCAGACTTTGGCAGCGAGATGTAAGGGGTTACAAGTTGCAGGTGGAAGCGATTCCACCCGTAACTTGTAGTCACACATGTCAGCTGTTAAAAACAGCTGATATGTGCGCCGAACGCCGCATACTCTTTTTTTTTCCGGATCCTGACGTCATTTCCGGTCCGGGACCCGAAACCGGAAGTGACGAGTTATCATGTGATCGCCGCGTCACAGGAAGTGACGCGGCGAACATGGATAGCAGGATGTGACGCGATCTCCGTATGCCACAGGGAGTCACACGGGGCCGCGTCATCCCGGCGGGAGAGGTGCGCGAGGTGGCCATGGCGACCGGCGTGATGTTGGGGGGGATCAGGGGCTAGGGCCGGGAGCTAGGGCCGGGAGCAGAAGGTGAAAGCGGACCGGACCTTCTGGACCGGGCCGCCCTGCGCCTGGAATCAGACGCTGCAGTGGACGGGAGGGTCTGAAAGACCTGCGCCCACCGCTGCTGGGAACCGGCAGGAGGGAGCTGGTGCCCACAAGGGAGGCAAGCCATTCGGCTCCCTCCCGTCCGCTCCTTTCTCTTACCGCTGCTTCCAGGGGGTCCATCGGCGATGCTCACCCTGAGGGCAGATTGTGGTAAGAGGAAGGAGGGACTCCGGAGGCTGCTTTTATGCCCTGGAGGAGGTCCCAGCAGGGAAGGGGGGTCAGCGGGGGGCATTGCACAATGGGAAGGAGGGAGAGGTGACCATGGGGGACGTAACGAGGGGCTCAGCAGTCAGGGGCAGCGGCATCGGCCGCAGTGCCCTGCAAAATGCTGCAAACACTGATCATGGGCACACAGCCTTAGGGTATGTGCGCACGTTGAGTATTAGGTTGTAGAAGTTTCTGCGTCTCTTGGCAGAAAAACCACAGGGCAAAACCATGTGTTTTTGATGAATTTTTTACATCTGTTTTTTATTGTTTTCAATGGTGAAATACTCAGGCACAAATGCTGAAAGAATTGACATGCTGCGGATTATTTTCTGCAACAAATCTGCAAGGAAAAAACCTCAACATGTGCACTACACTTCAGGCTTCTCATTGACTTTTCTGGCATAGTGATCCCTCCCCCATTACTAGTTCTATAAGTGTTCATCTTCAATGCTGGAGAGGAGAAATGGGGTTAATGCCGCACTGCTGCCAAGTAATAGACTGTTGATTTAATAAATTCTTTATTTTACAGGTCTACGCATTTCAGAGGTCAGAGCCTCCTTCATTAGCACAAAGGAAAAATCAACAATGTCCTTTGCAGCAGAGCGGCATTAACCCTGTTTCTGCTCTCCAGCATTGAAGTTTAACCCATGTGGGGCTGCGGCAGCTGTCATTACCTCAGGCTTGCATAGGGGCTGTGACTTGCACAACCTCCTTAGTTGAGTGTCTCTTTATGAACATCTCCCTATAATATTTAGTAAGACCATATTGGCGATCTTTTTCCTTCAGCTTTACTTCTGTAAGTGAAAAGAAATAAAACACACATTGTCGTGGGACCTCGTATTGATTACATGGGCTCTTCAAGGGTGTTTTGAGGGTTACTAAAGCTGTGAAAGAGGATGTGTGTATTCTATTTCAAATAAAGGATTATTTCATTGTTTTTATTTTATTTCTTTTCACGTACAGGATTAGTAATCGGGGGGGTTCTCATTGATGCTTCCCATTACTAATCTAGGACTTGATGACAGCTGACATATCACAGCTGTCATTAACCTCTTATATTACGCCACTTGTCGCTGCACCAGGGCAATCGGGATGAGCTGGGTAAAGCATCGGGATTGGCACATCCAATGTGATGTGCCAATTCTGGGCAGCTGCAGGCTGGTATTTTAGAGCTGGGGAGGCAATATCCATGGTTCCTTCCATCATGATGTAATATATAATATTTTTTATTCATTTATATAGCGCTGTTAATTCCACAGCACTTTACATACATTGGCAACACTGTCCCCACTGGGGCTCAGAATCTAAATTCCCTATCAGTAATACCAGCCCCCAGCTGTCTACTTTAACGTGGCTGGATCTAAAGTATGGGGGGGACCTACTTCTTTTTCTTCCCCTCTATTTTGAGATCCAGCCAAGATAAAGCTCACAGGTGTGGTTGCAGCCTGAAGGTGTTGTTTTACCCACTTTACCCGCTATACGGAAGGAAGGAGGTGGGCGGGATGTTTACATCCTTCTCATCTCCGCCCCTCTGCCGCTATTGGCCGCCTGCCGTGTGACGTCACTATGACGCCGCACGACCCACCCCCTTAGGAAGGAGGCGGGTCGCCGGCCAGAGCGACGGTCGCAGGGCAGGTGAGTTCATGTGAAGCTGGCGTAGCGATAATTTTCGCTACGCCAGCTATCACACGATATCGTACCTGCGACGGGGCGGGGACTATCGCGTGCGACATCGCAGCATCGGCTTGCTATGTTCAACGTGCAAAGCCCGCCATAGAGTGGGCTACTCCCTTATGGGAGCGCTCTGATTTGGTTACTCAGAGACATCAAGACTTCCTTGATGCTCTTAAAGCGGTGTTCATGGGACCGCAGGTTACCCATGATGCGGCTTTGAGACTGCTAGATCTGTCTCAAGGTTCGTTATCTACCAGCTCTTATGCCATTGCTTTTCGTACCTTGGTAGCAGAGTTAGACTGGCCTGGGAAGGTGTTAATACCTATCTTCTGGAGGGGTCTTGCAGGCTATGTCAAAGATGCTCTTGCTATTCGGGAAGTTCCTCCTTCTCTGGAGGACTTAATTATGGTAGCAACTAGGATCGATGTACGCCATAAGGAACGTAGACTCGAGGATACCTTGCCACGTCCCAAGCGTCGAGTTGGTTCAGATGCTGTGGTTCCTTCTCCATCTTCCTCAGCATCTGAGACATCTCCTACTCCTATGGAGTTGGGTTATACTACTTCCCGACCTCGTAAGGCGGGCTCTCCTATCTGTTACATATGTCGTCAGGCTGGGCACTATGCCAACAAGTGTCCTAGCCGTCAAGGAAACTCCCAGGCCTAGTAACCATTAGAGGGGGGTTACTAGAGACGCCTTCTGCACCCTCTAAGTGTAGTGTCCCAGGTCAGCTCTCATTCTCTGAGATTACATGGCCTATTATGGCTTTTGTGGATTCCGGAGCTGACGGGACTTTTGTGTCCTCAGGATTTGTAAAGAGACACAATATTCCCTCTATCATGTTAGAGGGAATAATCCTGTCCGGGTTGTTAATGGGACTATGTTGTCTGACTCCATTACATTGAGGACAGTTCCCTTGCGCCTTTCCCTGTCTCATGGTCACATAGAGGAGATTTCTTTTCTTGTTTTGCCTGAGGGTATAGACGACGTACTTCTGGGTCTCCCATGGCTTCGGACTCATGCTCCTCTAATTGATTGGGAGTCCAACAGCATTATTAGTTGGGGTTCGAAATGTCAGTCCCGATGTCTTCCCTTACCACCTAAGGTCGTTACGGTAGCATCAACTGATCTCTCTCCCTTACCTACACCCTATGTGGATTTCGCTGATGTGTTTTCCAAGCAGGGTGCTGAGACACTTCCACCTCATAGGCCTTATGACTGTGCTATAGACCTCTTGCCGGGTTCTGTTCCACCAAAGGGCAGGGTCTATCCCTTGTCTATCCCAGAATCCGAGGCTATGTCGGCCTATATAAAGGATAGTCTGGAGAGGGGCTTCATCCGCAAGTCTGTCTCACCTGCAGGGGCTGGTTTTTTATTTGTGCGGAAAAAAGAGGGTGATCTGCGTCCCTGCATAGACTACAGGGGTCTTAACGCCATTACTGTAAAGAATAGATACCCCTTGCCCCTAATTTCGGAACTGTTTCACAAACTACGGGGAGCTAAGGTATTTACGAAGTTGGATCTGCGAGGTGCTTATAACTTAGTGCGAATTCGAGAGGGTGACGAATGGAAGACCGCTTTTAACACCAGAGACGGTCACTATGAATACCTCGTCATGCCTTTCGGTCTGTGTAATGCACCCGCAGTGTTCCAGGACTTCGTAAATGACGTGTTTAGGGATTTACTGTTATCATCGGTGGTGGTATATCTGGATGATATACTATTTTTTTTCTCCCGACCTGGAGACACATCGGTTGGATGTGATCAGGGTTCTGTCACGTCTAAGGGAGCACTCTCTGTTTGTCAAACTCGAGAAATGTATATTTGAGCAAGCCTCTTTACCCTTCTTAGGCTATATCATTTCTCATGAGGGATTGCAATGGATCCTGCGAAGCTTTCTGCCGCTCGAGTCCCCGGGATCCGGCCCATCACTCGAGCCACCGAGCAGCAGCGGCCGCAGCAGCAGCGGTAGCCGGACCCGAGCAGTGAGAAAGCGCAGCGTCCCCTCCTCCGCCCGCGACATTAGCAAGAATCCCATCTTCCAGGGTACTAGCCAAACTATTCCTCAAGCATGTCTTTAGGCTTCACGGGATGCCAGATCGTATAATTTGTGATAGAGGTCCGCAATTCCTTCCCGTTTCTGGCAAGATCTTTGTAGCCTTCTGCAAATTGAGTTGAATCTCTCTTCGGCATACCATCCGGAGACCAATGGTTTGGTTGAGCGTACCAATCAATCCATGATTATATACCTTCGACACTTTGTTGCTGAGAACCACGATAACTGGTCCTCCCTCCTACCCTGGGCAGAGTTTGCCCTTAACAATTCTCTGGCTGAGGCCACTGGGCAGACACCGTTCGTACTCAACAATGGGCAACACCCTAGGGTACTGGTACCGTTTCCCGCTGCTGCACCTCTTCCTCTTGTGGCTGACTGAGCAACTAATGCCAGAGAGGTCTGGGATCGGACTCAAGAGTCGATTCAAGCAGCTAAGGACCGTATGAAGATGGTGTCCGAACGGTTTCATCGCCCGGCCCCTGTCTTTTCTCCTGGGGACTTTGTGTGGCTCTCTGCAAAAAACGTGAAACTTAGAGTGAGCTCTGTCAAATTTGCTCCTCGCTTCCTGGGTCCTTATGAGGTTCTTCGACAGGTAAATCCTGTAGTCTACCAATTGAAGATACCCATCCATCTTAGGATCCATGACAAATTCCATGTTTCACTGTTAAAGCCGGCTATTTTACCTCACGCTCGTGAAGTGCACTCTCCTGCCTCTGATTCCTCTCGCTCTAGCTACAAGGTACGAGCCATAGTTGGTTCTAAGATGGTTCGAGGCCGCAGGTTCTTCTTGATAGATTGGGAGGGCTACGGCCCGGAACATCGCTCTTGGGAGCCTGAGGAGGCTGTCCATGCTCCTGGCTTAGTTGCCAATTACCTGCACCACCGGGAGGGGGGCCCTTGAGGGGGAGGTACTGTTATGGTTTCCGTTCTGGGTATCTGCGTGTCTCCTTTCCCTTTGCTGTGGCACTGGAGACTATGTTCGGATTTCTTGCTACTGCACATGTGCGAGCGCTGGAGACTAAGTCCTATCTTTGAGCCATTGCACATGTGTGAGTGACATCATCACTGACACGAGGTCACATGTCTCTGACACCTTCTAAGCTGATAGGCCGCTAGTCATGTGCTTGTGACATGAGGTCACATGTCTCTGACACCTTCTAAGCCGATTGGTCGCTGGTCATGTGCTTGTGATGCCTTACTCGGTGATAGGCCAGCGTGACGTCATTGCTGTCATTCTGGCAGCGGATTGGCTCTGGTGTCCTCCATCTTGGATGAGGCACAGAGTCTATATAAGACCCTGACGCACGCTGCTCGGCGCTCAGTCCTCTTGGTTCCTGCATAGGAGTAGACGCTCTGTGCATGTCCCTTGCGGCACCTATTCTATCTAGGTGAGCGTTATTGGTAGGGTAACGCTCTTGTACCTTGCAGCTTATGATGTGGTCCGTATCCTCGCACCTTAGTAGAGCGGACATAGGCAGGTGCTTGCTGCACATGGTCTGACTGGGCCTTGTGGTTCTACTCTGAGGTGAGCGCTATCGGTAGGGTAGCGCTCCTGTACCTTTCAGCCGTACTGTTGTCCGTGTCCTCGCACCTTAGTGGAGCGGACATAGGTAGGTTAGGTGGTCGTTGCCTTCTAGGGTAACGCTCCACTACGCTGCCTCCTGCAGCAGTCTGTATCCTCGCGCACTAGGGGAGCGGTCATAGGCAGGAGTTTCAAGCTAGCAGCCTTGCTGCTGTCCGTATCCTTGCACCACAAGTGGAGCGGACATAGGTAGGTGCCATATTGCACACACTACACCTAGTCTCTTTGACTGTTAACTAAGACAGGTGCTTTCACGCTTACAGACTGTGAGACTTCTATGCACTTTTATGTTGTATTCCTCACTCTTTTGCATTTCCACTCCTATGTTATTCTAATAAGGTAGTCGCTGTGACTTAAACAGTACACGCCGCTATTGGTCTTGGTGACACTGTGACGCAACAGTGTCAGTACCGCTTTGTTGGTACAGGTTTCCCCTATCCTCTGCCATACTCTGCAGCAGAGCTCTGCACGGTGGACCCTGACTGTCGGATAGCCTTCCATTCCCTTATTATCCGACAGCTCCCGTAACACACAGACACTGGCACACAGGGTGTCGGGGAAGCAGTGAACATTGATGAACTCTAATTAGCGGGTTCGGAAGAGAGTCTGACTATGGTGTGATCCTCCGGGAAACACAGTATGTTTAGCTTTCCTGCTCTTACTATCAATTAACTTCCATTTGTAGCCCACATCACTTTTTTCTAAAAAGGTTTTAAGTAATTTCCTTGGTCAATCACAGCGATGCCAATAATTGGCATGCCTGCGATGGCTCCGGAAGTGTCCACAGCCTAAAAGCTTGCTGATTGGCTGCTCTATAACCATTCGATAATCTTTATTCAAGTGACAAACATGAACAGGAACAAAACATATAGTCAAAATTCTGTTTTCGGTGTTCAGCACCGAACAGAAGGTGTTCATTGCGGACATCAAACTTTACAGTTCGAGTTCGCTCATCCCTAATCATGACCATGTTGATATGGTGAATGAGGAGGAGAGCACACAAAAAAAGAAGAAAACAAGGACTCTACCCTTGTTTGTGTGGAAGGCTGTGCAAGGGAATAAAAGTAACATTTCAACTGACTTTAGGTCTGGCTGCTGTCATCAGGTGGGGATGAGGATTGTGAGCTAACACACACTTTGTTCATTTTGATAAGAGTCCGCCTGTCACCATTATCAGTTGTCGAACAGATGTGCCTATCAGTCATTATGCACCCAGAAGCACTAAAAGTCACTCAGACAAAACGCTAGAGGCAGGGCAGGCTAGCACCTACAAGGCATAGAGGGACAGTTCATGCCATGTGTCCAGCTTGGATACCCAATAGTTGTATGGCACAGAGGAATCACAGAGGATGGTGCTATGTTCAGTTATGTAAACCTTCACCATCTGCCTAAACATTTTCCTCCTTGTCAGAGTCACATGTGCAACAGGGCCTGGGCGATCAGAATGTGCCATGAAACTGTCCCATCACTTTAATAGTGTTCCCCTGCCTTTGTTGTTTCTGCTGTGTGTTTTTTTCCTCTTTATTCCTTGGTTGTGCAAAGTACTTTGATTTCTGCCACCAGCATTGTCAGATGGAATTTTTTTTAGCAATTCTTCAACTATGGTCTTCTGATATTGCACCTTTTTAGTAGTCCTCTCGACCACAGGAATGAGATGTAACATTCTCCTTGTAGTGTGGGTCAAGAAGGGTGCATAACCAGTAATCTGTATTGCTCAAAATGTCCCTGAAAGGCAGAGGGACATAAAGTCTGTCATGTGTGCCTGACTTCGAACAGTCAAGACTTACCTGTCCCCATCACAGGGATGACTGTACATCTTCTCCTCTTCCCGCTCCTCCTCCTGCTTTTCCTTTTCAGGCCATTCATGCTGAACAGACGGGATAAAGCTGTTGGGGCTAATACCTTCTGTAGTGCAGGCAATCATCTCTTGTTCCTCCTCCTCCTCAGGCTCAGCCTCCTCATTATCACCCTATCCATGCTGTGAAGATGAGATGAGGCTGGGCTGGGTAGTATCATCCTGTGTATTTTCTTCCTCCATCTTAATCTGTTCTGCACGCAAAGCTTCCTCTTTTATTGTGAGCAGCGAGCCTTTTACAAAAAAAAACGGGATGGTTATGCTGATTATGGTGTCATCGCTGCTCACCTTCTTGGTTGATTACACAAAGCTTTTGAGAACAACACACATAGAGTCATATGAAAAAAGTTTGGGCACCCCTATTAATGGTAATCTTTTTTCTTTATAACAATTTGGGTTTTTGCAACAGCTATTTCAGTTTCATATATCTAATAACTGATGGACTGAGTAATATTTCTGGATTGAAATGAGGTTTATTGTACTAACAGAAAATGTGCAATCCGCATTTAAACAAAATTTGACCAGTGCAAAAGTATGGGCACCTCAACATAAAAGTGACATTAATATTTTGTAGATCCTCCTTTTGCAAAAATAACAGCCTCTAGTCGCTTCCTGTAGCTTTTAATGAGTTCCTGGATCCTGGATGAAGGTATATTTGACCATTCCTGTTTACAAAACAATTCCAGTTCAGTTAAGTTTGATGGTCGCCGAGCATGGACAGCACGCTTCAAATCATCCCACAGATGTTCAATGATATTCAGGTCTGGGGACTGGAATGGCCATTCCAGAACATTGTAATTGTTCCTCTGCATGAATGTCTGAGTAGATTTGGAGCGGTGTTTTGGATCATTGTCTTGCTGAAATATCCATCCCCTGCGTAACTTCTACTTCATCACTGATTCTTGCACATTATTGTCAAGAATCTGCTGATACGGAGTTGAATCCACGCGACCCTCAACTTTAACAAGATTCCCGGTGCTGGCATTGGCCACACAGCCCCAAAGCATGATGGAACCTCCACCAAATTTTACTGTGGGTAGCAAGTGCTTTTCTTGGAATGCCGTGGTTTTTTGCCTCCATGCATAACACCTTTTTGTATGACCAAGCAACTCAATATTTGTTTCATCAGTCCACAGGACCTTCTTCCAAAATGTAACTGGCTTGTCCAAATGTGCTTTTGCATACCTCAGGCGACTCTGTTTGTGGCGTGCTTGCAGAAACGGCTTCTTTCGCATCACTCTCCCATACAGCTTCTCCTTGTGCAACGCGCGCTGTATTGTTGACCGATGCACATTGACACCATCTGCAGCAAGATGATGCTGCAGGTCTTTGGAGGTGGTCTGTGGATTGTCCTTGACTGTTCTCACCATTCTTCTTCTCTGCCTTTCTGATATTTTTCTTGGCCTGCCACTTCTGGGCTTATCAAGAACTGTACCTGTGTTCTTCCATTTCCTTACTATGTTCCTCACAGTGGAAACTGACAGTTTAAATCTCTGAGACAACTTTTTGTATCCTTCCCCTGAACAACTAAGTTGAATAATCTTTGTTTTCAGATCATTTGAGAGTTGTTTTGAGGAGCCCATGATGCCACTCTTCATAGGAGATTCAAATAGGAGAACAACTTGCAAGTGGCCACCTTAAATACCTTTTCTCATGATTGGATACACCTGCCTATGAAGGTCAAAGCTCAATGAGGTTACAAAACCAATTTAGTGCTTTAGTAAGTCAGTAAAAAGTAGTTAGAAGTGTTCAAATCAAGAAATTGATAAGGGTGCCCATACTTTTGCACCGGTCAAATTTTGTTTAAATGCGTATTACACATTTTCTGTTAGTACAATAAACCTCATTTCAATCCAGAAATATTACTCAGTCCATCAGTTATTAGATATATGAAACTGAAATAGCTATTGCAAAAACCCAAATTGTTATCAAGAAAAAAGGGTAATATTAATAGGGGTGCCCAAACTTTTTCATATGACTGTATGAGACATCCATGCCCACTGTTTGAATGTGTAAAGACTGACCGGAATACTGACGGGAGTTGGAGCGGGCATTCAACTACGGCCCTCTGCTGCTCAAAAAGCCTTGCCAACATTTGTAATGTTGAGTTCCAGCTCATGGGAAGGTCGCAATCAGTTGGTGACCTGGCACTTACAATCACTGCTGCAGCATTGCTAGACTGGCAGCAGCTGTAGCTGACTTGTGGAAATGGGCGCACATTCGGCGCACCTTCACAAGTAGCTCATCCAAATCTGGGTAGGTTTTCAGAAAGTACTGAACCATCAAGTTGAGCACATGGGCCAGACATTGTATGTGTGTCAGCTTCCAAAGCTTCAGAGCCGCTACCAGGTTATGCCCATTATCACATACGACCATACCTGGTTGAAGGTTCAGCGGAGAGCGCTGCAGATCTGTGTGGTCTCATTTTACGCATGTGCGATCTCGAAAGATCGCACTTGCGATCTAGAATTTCACATCGCTAGCGATGTCGCAGCATGTAAAGTACCCTTTAGACCTTTCCAAAACTCGGCTGCAATGTGTCGTTTGTCACCTAAAGATTTGAGTTTCAGCAGTGCCTGTTGCAGCCTCACCAAGGCAGTGTTGCAGCGCTTCCAGCTTGAGATTGATAGGGACAAGAATTTGGAGATGAACGAGGAAGGGGCAGAGGGGGTGCAGGAACTGACGTAGGGATGTTGAGGAAACACTGATAGAATTATTGCCTGAAATTCTAGGTGTCGGTAGTGTGTATGGGATGGCCCAAGCTACAACTCAGTTGGGACACGTGCTTGTGTTGGGACATGTGCAATGTCTTCACTCTCCATGTCTTCACTCTCCTTGCCATGTTGGCTCAGTAACTTCATCATCCACCACATAGTCTTCTACTTCCACACTCTGTTCCCCCTTCTGAAATCTAGACTTCACCTGACTTGCTGGAAACTGTGTCTCATCATCAAAACATGCACCAATAGTAGATTGATTTCCCTCAGTATTTCAGGGAAGTACATTTTACTTTTATTTAAGCATAGAGGTTGCAAAATCTGGGGATATTATCTTCATTGGAAAGTCTGTAATCTAAGGCTATATGCCCATGGGACAATGTACCCACAGACTTTGCCGCAAGTTTGTCCGTAGGTTTACCGCAGCTGCTCCCCGGAATCCGCAGCTATACATTGCTGCGGGTTTCGAGCGTTTTTGTTGCGGTAAACCTGCGAGACAAGTGCGGAAATACCTGCGGAAGTTCCGGCCTCTATCTCCATAGTGGAAAGGTGGGACATCCGCAGATGAATAATTGACATGCAGTTACGTGCGGCTGCGGGACATACGCAGCAAATTCCGTAGCCGCACATACCGCAGCATTGATACAGCACTCCCTAAATCCCATAGTATAACATGGAGTGTTTATACTTGCGTAAACCTGCGGATTTATCTGGAAAATCCAGATAAATCCGTGGGTTTTCCGCAGCAAAATCTGCGGGTACATTGTCCCGTGGGCATATAGCCTAAGGGGAATTAAATTTTATTCTATACAGCAGCCGAATGAAAATCATAGTGTTCGGCTTAGAATAGGTCAGAATTTTGGGTAAAGAGACTAATTTTAATTTTTCACTCTCTGGTTGAATTGCTGTTTCTTTAGAATACAATGAGAGAATTTTCTTATAAATTTTCCAAAAGTAAAGGACAAGCACAGTGAACCTATTCAACAATGCATTCCAATCAGTTGCAAATCAACAAAAGGTAAATCAAGCGTATTATGCAGCTCAGTTGCTTCTAAAAGAATAATCTTTAGTTAAAAAATTTCAAATACTTGTATTTCATAATGTAAAAAGTGGCGCTCACAATAAATCCAAGCATGATGCAGTTTCCTATACGTTTCAGACTAAAAAAATTAAATAATCATTGACTTTTTTTAGTCTGAAGCATGGAGGTAACTACAGTCATATGAAAAAGTTTGGGCACCCCTATTAATGTTAACCTTTTTTCCTTATAACAATTTGGGTTTTTGCAACAGCTATTTTAGTTTCATATATCTAATAACTGATGGACTGAGTAATATTTCTGGATTGAAATGAGGTTTATTGTACTAACAGAAAATGTGCAATCCGCATTTAAACAAAATTTGACCGGTGCAAAAGTATGGGCACCCTTATTAATTTCTTGATTTGAACACTCCTAACTACTTTTTACTGACTTACTAAAGCACTAAATTGGTTTTGTAACCTCATTGAGCTTTGACCTTCATAGGCAGGTGCATCCAATCATGAGAAAAGGTATTTAAGGTGGCCACTTGTAAGTTGTACTCCTATTTGAATCTCCTATGAAGAGTGGCATCATGGGCTCCTCAAAACAACTCTCAAATGATCTGAAAACAAAGATTATTCAACATAGTTGTTCAGGGGAAGGATACAAAAAGTTGTCTCAGAGATTTAAACTGTCAGTTTCAACTGTGAGGAACATAGTAAGGAAATGGAAGAACACAGGTACAGTTCTTGTTAAGCCCAGACGTGGCATGCCAAGAAAAATATCAGAAAGGCAGAGAAGAATGGTGAGAACACTGAAGGACAATCCACAGACCACCTCCAAAGACCTGCAGCATCATCTTGCTGCAGATGGTGTCAATGTGCATCGGTCAACAATACAGCGCATGTTGCACAAGCAGAAGCTGTATGGGAGAGTGATGCAAAACAAGCCATTTCTGCAAGCACGCCACAAACAAAGTTGCCTGAGGTATGCAAAAGCACATTTGGACAAGCCAGTTACATTTTGGAAGAAGGTCCTGTGGACTGATGAAATAAAGATTGAGTTCTTTGGTCATACAAAAAGGCGTTATGCATGGAGGCAAAAAAACACAGCATTCCAAGAAAAGCACTTGCTACCCACAGTAAAATTTGGTGGAGGTTCCATCATGCTTTGGGGCTGTGTGGCCAATGCCGGCACCGGGAATCTTGTTAAAGTTGAGGGTCACGTGGATTCAACTCAGTATCAGCAGATTCTTGACAATAATGTGCAAGAATCAGTGAAGAAGTTGAAGTTACGCAGGGGATGGATATTTCAGCAAGACAATGATCCAAAACACCGCTCCAAATCTACTCAGACATTCATGCAGAGGAACAATTACAATGTTCCGGAATGGCCATCCCAGTCCCCAGACCTGAATATCATTGAAAATCTGTGGGATGATTTGAAGCGTGCTGTCCATGCTCGGCGACCATCAAACAACTGAACTGGAATTGTTTTGTAAACAGGAATGGTCAAATATACCTTCATCCAGGATTGCATTAAAAGCTACAGGAAGCGAGTAGAGGCTGTTATTTTTGCAAAAGGAGGATCTACAAAATATTAATGTCACTTTTATGTTGAGGTGCCCATACTTTTGCACTGGTCAAATTTTGTTTAAATGTGGATTGCACATTTTCTATTCGTACAAAAAACCTCATTTCAATCCAGAAACATTACTCAGTCCATCAGTTATTAGATATATGAAACTGAAATAGCTGTTGCAAAAACCCAAATTGTTATAAAGAAAAAAGGTTAACATTAATAGGGGTGCCAAAACTTTTTCATGACTGTATATTATGCTTGGATTTATTGTGCTTGCCAATTTTTATATTACAGTGCCTACAAGTAGTATTCAACCCCCTGCAGATTTAGCAGGTTTACACATTCGGAATTAACTTGGCATTGTGACATTTGGACTGTAGATCAGCCTGGAAGTGTGAAATGCACTGCAGCAAAAAAGAATGTTATTTCTTTTTTTTTTTTTAAATTGTGAAGCGTTTATTCAGAGGGTCATTTATTATTCAACCCCTCAAACCACCAGAATTCTGTTTGGTTCCCCTAAAGTATTAAGAAGTATTTCAGGCACAAAGAACAATGAGCTTCACATGTTTGGATTAATTATCACTTTTTCCAGCCTTTTCTGACTAATTAAGACCCTCCCCAAACTTGTGAACAGCACTCATACTTGGTCAACATGGGAAAGACAAAGGAGCATTCCAAGGCCATCAGAGACAAGATCGTGGAGGGTCATAAGGCTGGCAAGGGGTACAAAACCCTTTCCAAGGAGTTGGGCCTACCTGTCTCCACTGTTGGGAGCATCATCCGGAAGTGGAAGGCTTATGGAACTACTGTTAGCCTTCCACGGCCTGGACAGCCTTTGAAAGTTTCCACCCGTGCCGAGGCCAGGCTTGTCCGAAGAGTCAAGGCTAACCCAAGGACAACAAGGAAGGAGCTCCGGGAAGATCTCATGGCAGTGGGGACATTGGTTTCAGTCAATACCATAAGTAACATACTCCACCGCAATGGTCTCCGTTCCAGATGAGTCCGTAAGGTACCTTTACTTTCAAAGTGTCATGTCATGGCTCGTCTACAGTTTGCTCATGATCACTTGGAGGACTCTGAGACAGACTGGTTCAAGGTTCTCTGGTCTGATGAGACCAAGATCGAGATCTTTGGTGCCAACCACACACGTGACGTTTGGAGACTGGATGGCACTGCATACGACCCCAAGAATACCATCCCTATACCATCTGGTCCGCATCCATGGGAAGATGGATAGCACGGCCTACCTGGAGATTTTGGCCAAGAACCTCCGCTCCTCTATCAAGGATCTTAAGATGGGTCATCATTTCATCTTCCAACAAGACAACGACCCAAAGCACACAGCCAAGAAAACCAAGGCCTGGTTCAAGAGGGAAAAAATCAAGGTGTTGCAGTGGCCTAGTCAGTCTCCTGACCTTAACCCAATTGAAAACTTGTGGAAGGAGCTCAAGATTAAAGTCCACATGAGACACCCAAAGAACCTAGATAACTTGGAGAAGATCTGCATGGAGGAGTGGGCCAAGATAACTCCAGAGACCTGTGCCGGCCTGATCAGGTCTTATAAAAGACGATTATTAGCTGTAATTGCAAACAAGGGTTATTCCACAAAATATTAAACCTAGGGGTTGAATAATAATTGACCCACACTTTTATGTTGAAAATTTATTAAAATTTAACTGAGCAGCATAACTTGTTGGTTTGTAAGATTTATGCATCTGTTAATAAATCCTGCTCTTGTTTGAAGTTTGCAGGCTCTAACTTATTTGCATCTTATCAAACCTGCTAAATCTGCAGGGGGTTGAAGACTACTTGTAGGCACTGTATGTAATAAAAGTTTTGGGCATTTTTAAATAAAAAATTGGCTGGAAAATCTATTTGTTGTGCAGTTTTCGCCAAAAGAGGCATGAGTGGTATATCTATGCTGAGAACTTTTGAAACCCTCAACTAAGGAGAGTTGGACTACACCTGTTTGCTTTTCTTTGACAAGGTAACCTGAATGTAATACTGAGTGTCTAAATATGTTTGCTTGCCTGTAATTTTTTTTCCATATATTTTCTCGAAACTCTGAAATCTATGTACCTCATGTACATAACCCAACAACACCAAAAACATACGAAAAATCTTTTGCCAAGTTTTAATAAAATGTACGCAAAAAAAGCTGATTGGAGCCCTGGATTAAGGGCGGCTTTGCACGTTGCAACATCGCACGTGCGATGTCGGTGGGGTCAAATCGAAAGTGACGCACATCCGGCGTCACTTGCGATATCGTACTGTGTAAATCCTAGATGATACAATTAACGAGCACAAAAGTGTATCATCGGTGCAGGCTCCGACTTTTTCATAATTATGCTGCCGCGACAGGTACGATGTAGTTCCTCATTCCTGCGACAGCACACATCGCTGTGTATGAAGCCGCAGGAGCGAGGAACATCTCCTTACCTGCCGCCGGAGGCTCTCCGGAAGGAAGGAGGTGGGCGGGATGTTTAGATTCTGCTCATCTCCGCCCCTCCGCTGCTATTGGCCGCCTGCCGTGTGATGTCGCTATGATGCCGCATGACCCGCCCCCTTAGGAAGGAGGTGGGTTGCCGGCCAGAGCGACGGTCGCAGGGTAGGTGAGTGCATGTGAAGCTGGCGTAGCGATAATTTTCGCTACGCCAGCTATCACAAAATATCGTACCTGCGACGGGGCGGGGACTATCGCGTGCGACATCGCAGCATCGGCTTGCGATGTCGCAACGTGCAAAGCCCACCTAAGAATGCTCAGCAGATTTGTCACAATGATCTATGAAGGTGTCAACACCCATGCCAGCATAAATCACAACATCAAACACAAACAAAAAAAAAGTCAAAAAGTTTTAAGAAACAACAGGTTTCCATCAAAGTTGTAATAATACTTTTAGAACTACTTTATTATAAATACTTAATAACAATAAAAATTCAGTTAATTAAAGATTAGATGTCCATTAATTAAGACAATCCCCTACTCATTTCCCTTGTTTACCCCCATAAAAATAAATAAGCCTATACTCAACTCTGGTATGTCCTCGCTTCCAGCGATGTCTGAAGTTGAGTTCCCGGTATCCACATGACATTGTTATGACACTCGAGCCCTGCAACCAATCAGCCCCTGGCGTCTGTCTCTCTGCCTACGGACATTTGAGCAGGATGTGAGCGCTGCACTGACTTCCTGCTCCAAAGTCCGAAGGTGGGGTGAAGGTGAAGAAAGCTAGCACTGATTGATCGTGGGGCTCGTGTGTCATAATAATGTCACGTGGGCCCCAGGAAGGCGACTTCAGACATCACTGGAACTGCGGCCGCATCCAAGGTGAGTATAGGCTTATTTATTTTTACGGGCAATGAGTAGGAGTTGTCCAAGTAGTGAACAACCCCTTTGAAAAGTGGACATGTACAAGTACAGGGATAAAGCCAGAAATATTACGCTTGAAAAGGCATTTCAATAAAACTCTGCTACAAACCTGAGGCTAAAGGCCCTGTCACACACAGAGATAAATCTGTGGCAGATCTGTGGTTGCAGTGAAATTGTGGACAATCAGTGCCAGGTTTGTAGCTGTGTACAAATGGAACAATATGTCCATGATTTCACTGCAACCACAGATCTGCCAAAGATTTATCTCTGTGTGTGACGGGGCCTTTACATATACAAGAATTTAAAATAAGAGCAGCTTGACAAATTCTATCTTGGACATCAATATTGGAGCCATATTGGGGTTTCTTACAGAATTTTCTACAAGCAGGAAGGTTTAAGAAATACAGAAGAGGAGCACTAAGGAAACAAATCACTGCCACTAATCACCGAGCATCTAGTGGCAGCAGTTGCACTGGGCTCTGTAATATCCATTCACTGATAAAGACTATAATGAACAGTGTCCGCAATTTTGCTGTGGCACCAGATGAGCAACATTTAGTTATTTCTATTTCATACCATTATACTGCCCTATTTAAAAGGGTATCATTTCAGCTAAATTAAAGATACTACAAAATAGAGCATTATATTGCGTAAGGAATCTTGTAAGTTGATGGTTTTTAGTTATTTTTGCTTTTTTTACTCTGTTATTTTTTGTATATTAAAGCATTTTATTTAGTAATGTTTAGTTAATGTTTTTTTATAAACTCTTTGATTTGATGATTTCAAAATATTTTAGCTCCAGTAATGTAAGTATAGTTAAAGGGATTATTTCTTGCACTTTTTTCCCTGAATAGAGAAACGTTTCACCTGTTCAGCCTCCTGATATTTAATCTTAAGAATTTATTCTTGCTCCTTATTTTGTAACACTGAAAGTCGTAACCTTGTACATTCAGTACACTTATTATTTGTTACTTTTATTTTGCTTGAAATAGCCATGTTTCATTTTTGACAGGGCCTCTAGGTGGAGCTCAGCACTCACTATGGCCTGTCACTTTTTAATGAGAGACAAAAGGATCCTGCCTTTTTAACCTACTTTTTTTTAGATTGATCCAACTAGCAAGAATTGTGAAATTATCATTGGGGTATGACTGCTTTTATGTCACTAGCAAATAAGTATTGATCTCTGTGACATTCACATACAAGTCATATTACTTTATTTTCTTTTTAACCATAATGGTGCATTGCAATCAAAAAGGCTTTTTGTCTGTACATGTTGGCTTGCGTTGCTGAAGAACACACTTTACTGAACTTTAGATGCCACAATATCTTTATGACAACATTGTCTATATAGTAGCTCTTCTAATGCATGACAACTATGCAGAAATCCAAACAAAGAGTCGGATCTGAGCTCACAAACCCATCGGTTGTGATTACAGAGGTGACTTTGCCTCTGTGTCACGATAAGAGCAACTTACTACCACATTAATTCCCCAAGTTAACGAGCAAGTCCTTAAAAGTGGAGCTTATAAGAGGTTTGCAGGAGTGCAATTAGGTTCATTAACTACTATTGTCCCCAAATTGAAAGCAGATTCTCATCTTGTGGAAAGACGTCCATTATCACACCACCAGATTCTAATAAGCAATGTTTTCATGACACTAAAGTGGGCTTTACACGCTACGATATTTCTAGCAATTGCTAGCGATATCGTACGCAAAAGCACCCACCCCCGTTGTGCATGCGATATCGTGTGATCGCTGCCACAGCGAACATTATTGCTACGGCAGCGTCACACACACTTATCTGGTCGTCGTCGTCGCTGTGACTGCGGAAGAATCCCTCCCTCAAGGGGGAGGTGCATTCGGCGTCACGGCGACGTCACCGCGACGTCACTAAGCGGCCGACCAAGCAAAGCGTAGGTGCGGAGATGAGCGGGACGAACATCCCGCCCACCTCCTTCCTTCCTCATTGCGGGTGGGACGCAGGTAAGGTGAGGTTCCTCGCTCCTGCGGTGTCACACACATATGTGCTGCCGCAGGAACGAGGAACAACATATATAAACAACCATTAACAATTTTTGGTTTTAGGACGACCTCTCCATAGTGAACGATTTTCACCACTTTGGAGGACGTTTAGGGTCACTGGTAAGTGTCACATGCTGCGATACCGTTATTGACGCCGGATGTGCGTCACTAACGACGTGACCCCGACATTAAAACATTAACGATATCGTAGCATGTAAAGCCCCCTTTAGACAAGAGTTGACGTTCCCTCATTAGTCAAGTTCACAGCCACTTCCATTGTAAACCCCCCATTGAAGTGTCCAGAAAAAAATGTAAAAAAAAATGGGGAGAGTCATCATCTTACACATCTATCTCTCTTTTGTATCTATTTGTTTTTGGCTATGCTACCGACACCCCAGATGTGGACAAATCCTGTCTATTCAATTAGCCTGTAATTTACTTTTTTAACTATGAAATCATAATTGTATTATCATAATTTAACTTTAACCTTTTTAGTTTTTGTTTTTAAATTTGTCATATGGTTTCAGAAATGTTTGTCTTTTATGGTGGACATTTTTATGCTCTTTACTAAGGGGTATGGCTCACTAGATTCTATGGGGATGTGTTTTTAGGCTGCTGCCTCTTGATAAAGTCCAATAAATTAGCATTATAAACTAAGGCCTATAGATCTGAAGCATAGTTACATAGTTAATACAGTTTACAAAAGACAAATGTCCACCAAGTCCAATTAAGAATAGTTTGCCAATTTTCAAAAAAACAACCAAAAAAATGGAATATTTAAGGGAGCAGTGTGAAATAAAATAAGAGAAAAACCATTGACTTTTAATCTGGTGTCAGGTTCTCTTTAAAAGGGATCTAAAACAAAATTCATCTCGCCCAAACTATGGAAAGGAGGAATCTGAGTCTGGCTGCATGGTTGCAGCTTAGTATCACTTTTTCTGAAACAATATTTTTCGATGACAGTTGGTCCAGTGAGGTGTCTGGGTGGCTTCTCCCTATCTTGCTTTATGTTATTGATAGGTCCCTCCATATGAACACACATGGGAGAGAGCTGTCAATCAACTGGAAAGGCGGAGAGAAGCTGCACTGAACTAATTACACCTTACCCTATTGTCCCCAGTTGGCTTTTCAAACTATGTTTTCTCCCCGCTTCTCCACGCATCTGTCCAATTGATTGACAGGTCCCTCTCTATGAATAGACATGGAAGAGAGCTATCAACGAACTGGACAGAGGCAGAAAGAAGCTGCATTAAATTAGTCATGCATTTTTCCTTTTAGCCCTGCTGGCTTTCTAAACTATGTTTTTTCCATGCTTCTCCCCGCACCTCTCCAATTGATTGACAGATCTCTCCCATGTATGTTCATAAGCAGGAACCTATTAATAACACGGATAAGGGCAAGAAGCTGCCCTAGGGCCACACTGGACTACTCAAGTCTCTCACTATGGTGCCATGCCAACTTTTAAGAGAAAGATAACAAAAAAGATAGAAAAAGAGGAAGACATACCTGGTTGCAATTGTGCAACCTGGTTCTGACTCATGTCATACTGTCAATTGTTCCCTTAAGGCTATGTGCCCACGCTACAGGATTTACCGCGGATTTTCCGCGGATTTTGCCGCGGATTTACCGCGGATTTGCCGAAAATCTGCAGCAGCAGCACTTCCAAGCCATTTCAATGGCATTTTGGAAATGCTGTGCCCATGCTGCGGATTTTTCCGCGGCGGATTTGCCGCGGATTTTGATCTGGAAAAATCTGCAGCATGTCAATTGTTTGGTGCAGATTTGGTGCGGATTTTTGGCTTTGAATGGGGAAAAAAAAAAAAAAAAAATCTGCATCAAAATCCGCGGCAAATCCGCGGTAAATCCGCGGCAAATCCGCGGCAAATCCGCGGGTGCGGATTTGCCGCGAAAGTCGCGGATTTTCAGGCAAAAAAATCCGCAGGGACATTCTAGCGTGGGCACATAGCCTTAAGGTTTTTAAGGCTAATGCCAAAGGTGCAGTACTATCTTCAAATACCAGGGGTACTAGACATTCAACATGCTATGGGCCCACACCCACTCTCTTATAAAAATTAATAATAGTAGTAAATATGTGTTGTTTCAATGGAAGCCTGGATTGTGTAGAAGGAAGGAGTTAGTTTTCAGGAGAAGAGAAAAGAAGGATGATTTAATTTATAGTGAATTTGGCATATCTTTCAACACTGATGGGCACAGACAAAAAAGGGCCTTTAGCAAAGACAATATATGGGACTTTTGTAGCATAATAGCTCATCATAATGCACTATTACAATTGGAGATAGAAATGGGCCCCATACCTCTCAGGCCCCTATGTGGTTGCAGATTGCACCAATGATATGTCCAACCGTTCCTTTTAAATGCCAGTGTAGAAACTGGACTACATTTCTGTTGTAATATACATTTTAATGAATTTGTTAACTGTATATTCCTCTACATGCTAAGCTTCTCTCACTAATCAAAAAGATAATGGAGCTTGCATAAAAACATAAAGGCCTTAATTCAATAAGATCATTGTTGTATATGCCAGTCTTAATGTATGGGGCCATTGGCGCAAGCTGCACCTCACTCATTAAAAGGCACACTCCACTTAATGAATTAAGGGCATTTTACAAGTGACTTGCACCTCCAACAGAAATGTACTCCAGTGAGGGACTGGAGTGATCTATACTGTTAAAGTGGTGTAGTTTGACATTATTTTGAAGGAATATGTCTTGTTCTACCAATGCTTTGCCAATATTACTTTGCAATATTTTTCTGTAACTTCTGCATTGTGCAATTTTTTTTTTTACTTATTAAGGTGTTATACTGCAGAATTTTGGTATAAACACTTTAATGAATAGGTCCAAAACTTGCTAAGTTTTTGGTCAACTAAAATGCACAAAAGATTTATGAGATATCAAATAGTTGTATACCAGGGTTCTTACGAAAACTGTTTGATTAATCGAGACTTAAGAAATATTTGTAAAGTTGACTTCATGGCAAAGATATGCTTTTATGAGATGGTGTGGCACACTTGGGCTATGTGCACATGCTGCATCTTTCTGGTGACCACAAAAATGCAGCCTGTGGCCACAGAAACACAGCCTGGGGCTTAAAAACGCATCCAAAAACTGCATGCATTTTGATGCATTTTTAGATGCGTTTTTGATGCGATTTTGAACATTGCGGTTTTTTATTTAATGGGTTAAAAATTGTGATGGGCAGACCGGGTTGTAAAGTCCAACCCCCTTGGATTCAAAGGCACCAGAGTGCCAGGCCTGGGCCAGAACTCTCAGGTAATTCCGGGTATTGATCCAGGTCCGACACCCGAGAAATAAAAAAAAAAGTAAAAATAAAGAAAAAAATAATAAAGCGATCGCGCTATACAGTCATGGCCAAAAGTTTTGAGAATGACACCAAAATTATATTTTCACATGATCTGTTGCCCTCTGGTTTTTAATTGTATTTGTCTGATGTTTACATCACATACAGAAATATAATTGCAATCATATTATGAGTGCCAAAAGGTTATATTGACAGTGAGAATGAGTTAATGCAGCAAGTCAATATTTGCAGTGTTGACCCTTCTTCTTCAGGACCTCTGCAATTCTCCCTGGCATGCTCTCAATCAACTTCTGGACCAAATCCTGACTGATAGCTGTCCATTCTTACATAAGCAGTGCTTGCATTTTGCCAGAATTTGTTGGTTTTTGTTTGTCCACCCGTCTCTTGATGATTGCCCACAAGTTTTCAATGGGATTAAGATCTGGGGAGTTTCCAGACCATGGACCCAAAATCTCTATGTTTTGTTCCATGAGCCATTTAGTGATCACCTTTGCTTTATGGCAAGGTGCTCCATCATGCTGGAAAAGGCATTGTTGGGCGCCAAACTGCTCTTGGACAGTTGGGAGAAGTTGCTCTTGGAGGACATTCTGGTACCATTCTTTATTCATGGCTGTGTTTTTAGGCAAGACTGTGAGTGAGCCAATTCCCTTGGCTGAGAAGCAACCCCCCACATGAATCATTTCAGGATGCTTAACAGTTGGCATGAGACAAGACTGGTGGTAGCGCTCACCTCTTCTTCTCCTAATAAGCTGTTTTCCAGATGTCCCAAACAATCGAAAAGGGGATTCATCTGAGAAAATGACTTTACCCCAGTCCTCAGCAGTCCACTCCCTGTACCTTTTGCAGAATATCAGTCGGTCCCTTATGTTTTTTCTGGAGAGAAGTGGCTTCTTTGCTGCCCTCCTTGAAACCAGGCCTTGCTCGAGCAGACTCCGCCTCACAGTGCGTGCAGAAGCACTCACACCAGCCTGCTGCCATTGCTGAGATAGCTCCGCACTGCTGGTAGTCCGATCCCACAGCTGAAACAGTTTTAAGATACGGTCCTGGCGTTTGCTGGTCCTTCTTGGGCGCCCTGGAGCCTTTTTGGCAACAATGGAAGCTCTCTCCTTGAAGTTCTTGATGATGTGATAGATTGTTGACTGAGGTGCAATCTTTGTAGCTGCGATACTCTTCCCTGTTAGGCCATTTTTGTGCAGAGCAATGATGGCTGCACGTGTTTTTTTAGAGATAACCATGGTTAACTGAAGAGAAACAATGATACCAAGCACCATCCTCCTTTTAAAGTGTCTAGTGGTGTCATTCTTAATTATTCATGACTGATCGCCAGCCCTGTCCTCATCAACACCCACACCTGTGTTAATGGAACAATTACTAAAACAATGTTAGCTGCTCCTTTTAAGGCAGGAATGCAATGATGTTGAAATGTGCTTTGGGGGTTAAAGTTCATTTTCTTAGCCAATATTGACTTTGCAAGTAATTGCTGTTAAGCTGATCACTCTTTATGACATTCTGGAGTATATGCAAATTGCCATTAGAAAAACTTAAGCAGTAGACTTTGTAAAAATTAATATTTGTAGTATTCTCAAAACTTTTGGCCATGACTGTACTGACAGAGTCATCAGCATGGCTGTAACTGCTTCCAGGGCCACTTATTAGCCTCAAATATATTCACTGCTTTCCTCGTTCACTGGTGTCTGTGATTGGCTGCAGTCAGAAGCACTCCCATTCACAGACCCTGTCTGCAGGATTATCTTACTGTAAAAATAAATAATAAAAAAATTGATATAGGGTCTCTCATATTATGATACCCAGCACAGATGAAGCCATCGCTACTAGTGTGCGATCCCACAATTTTTATACCCAGCCAAGATAAAACCCAACAGCTGGGGGCTGGTATTATCAGGCGGTGGAGGCCCATGCTTATTGGGCTCTCCCAAGCCTAAAAATAGCAGCCTGCAGCCACCCAGGATTGTCACACCCATAGACTTTCATTGCCATGTTTAATCCGACACTTGGAATAATATTAGACATGTCTACATGATTTTGAAGAGACTACAGGGTCTGCAAAATATCACTGACATGTAAACAGCCCCATAGACTATCATGGGTACAAGTGCAATCCATGAACAAAATGTATAGCACTCGTATGGGATAAAAACTGATGCATAAATGTGCCCTTAACTGTTGTATTATTGGTAATACAACTTTGTCATAAGATTTAAGCAGACTTTACACGCTACGATATCATTAATGAATTATCGTCGGGGTCACATTGTTTGTGACGCACATCCGGTGTCATTAACGAGATTGCAGCCTGTAACACTTAAGAGTGATCTTAAATGATCGCAAAAGAGGGCAAAATTGTTTGCCGTGGAGAGGTCGTCCTGAAACAAAAAATCGTTTTCAGGATGTTAGCAATGTTGTTCCTCGTTTCTGTGGCAGCACAGGAGCGACGAACATCTCCTTACCTGCCTCCACCGGCAATGCGGAGGCAAGGAGGTGGGCGGGATGTTTACGTCCCACTCATCTCCGCCCCTCCGCTTCTATTGGACGGCTGCCGTGTGACGTCGCTGTGACGCTGCACGACCCACCCCTTAGAAAGGAGGCGGTTCGCCGGCCAGAGCGACGTCGCAGGACAGGTAAATCCGTGTGACGCTGACATAGCGATAATGTTCGCTACGGCAGCGATCACACAATATCGCACGTACGACGGGGGCGGGTGCTATTGCGCTTGACATCACTAGCCGATGCTAGCGATGTCGCAGCGAGTAAAGCCCGCTTTATTGTTGATAAGTAGAAAATGGCAAATTTATGATAGAATCACACAAGAAAGATCATGTGGGGAAAAAAGAAAAATGACAATTTCATGGGTATTTTCATCAGCTTGAAGGAAACTTTTCTCTACTAGTTATCGAGTGTAATTCAACTGCTGGTCAAAACATTTATCATTGGCAATGCAACAGCTCTTGCGATACTGATTGTAAATGTTCTGATCAGCAAATTGATCAGTAAAGATGAAGAACTTGTTTTGTGTCTAGTCTTCCTTCTATATGATGGTTAACTATGGTAATGATTAAGCAAGAGAATCTTCACATTCATGGCCAGAATGGACAGAATGTGATCTAAACAACTTAATAGAGATGGTAGTAGCTTATTGTGAGCTACCTTCAAACAGGGGTGTAACGATCGCTGTTGCAGAGATAGCGACTGTGACCAGGTTCAGGCTGCAGACAGGACCGCTGACCCCAGTGCCTACTTCAGCTGGATCTGCATTTGTGGACTCAGATTCAACTAAAGTGTAGTACCCATTGGGTCTCTGCACTGCAATACACCCACTGACCAATAAGAGGCCGGCAGTTGACGTCATGTGCCAATGTTCGCATGCTGATGTAAGCTGCTGTAGAAAAGGACACCACATAGTGGGGGAGGGCAGGAAGGTGAAAAGAATAAGTTTTTCTTAATACGTTAACCCTTTCACCCCAGAGCGATTTCCCATTTTTCGTTTTGTTTTTTTTACTCCCCTTTTTCCAAGAGCCATAACTTTTTTTTATTATTCCATCTATATATATTCAATATATATAATCATATAGCCATATGAGAGCTTGATTTTTGCATGACAAGCTGGGCTTTTGAATGACATCATTAATTTTACTATACTGTGTTCTGGAACAGGCGGAAAAAATTCCAAGTGCAGTGAAATTGTAAAAAAAGTGCAATTCCGCTATTGTTTTTTTGGTATTTTTTTGGTATTTTATTTACCATTTTCAATACATGGTAAAACTGACCTGGCGGTATGACTCCCCAGGTCAGTACAAGTTCGTAGATACCAAACATGTATGGTTTTACTTTTATCTAAGTGGTGAAAAAAAAGAATTGTGCTTTTGTTGCCATTTTCCGAGACCCATAGCATTATGATATTTTTTGATCTGGGGCTCGGTGTTGGCTTATTTTTTGCAACTTGAGGTGATATTTTAAATTATACCATTTTTGGGTAGATAAATTAGCATTCAGAGGCTAAAATATAACTTTTAATCTATTCCATTAAAATTTTAGATTAAAATATGTAATAACCCAAAGTTCTCTGGATTGTTGTCATTAGATACAACATTCACGTTTCCAGAGAACCTAAGACAAAACAAAACAAGCAAAAAAAACACAAAAAAACACAACAAAATTGAGTAAGATGATTATCACTCCAATAGGGACAGTGGTCCAATATATGAGTATCTAAAAAATCATCAAAAACAACTCAATATAATAAACAAATAGTGCACGGTGATCCTCAAAGAGGAATTCACCAATTCAAATTTTGTAGAATGAGTTAGGAATGATCTCACCCATTCTTGCAGCTTGGGGTACACAGGACTTCCTCTATATGGGTCCACACAGCATCAGCTGGCCCTACAATTGACCCTAGGAAATCTTTATAACACCTGACACCCCAAGGCTTCTGCTCTTACAAGAACAGACCACATCTAGTCCTCTCTTATGCCCCTACAATGTCCTGGCCCTCGTCCCATAGATTAAAAGTTATATTTTAGCCTCTGAATGCTAATTTCTCTAATTTGAAGTGGCTTATTCTCCTACATCAGGAGCTGCTGTTTGACATTTTTGGGTAGATGCGATGGTTTTTTATAGCCTGCTACTGCATTTTAATGCAATGTTGTCACGAATAATTCTGGGGCGATCTGATGAATTTATTTTATAATTTGAGAGGCCATTTATGAATGCGGCAATACCAAATATGTGTATTTTTGTTTTTTATTATTATAATTTTATTTTCAAAATGGCAAAAGGGGGGTGATTTGAACTTTTAGGTTTTTGGTTTTTTTTTCACATTTGTTTTCATTTTTTAATTGATTTTATTAGACCCTTAGGAGACTTGAAGCCTGCACTGTCCAATCGCTTCTGCTGGCATTCACAGGAGCTGAGTCATGACAGTGACCGTGGTCATCAGCTGACCCCTGGCTGTCATGACAACCTATCAGCGCCCTGTGATCGCTTCATGGAACCACCCATGGCTACAAGTAATGGCATGATCCCTGCCAGCGCTTGTTAGATCATGCTGTCAAAGTTTGATGGCTTGACATAACTAGTTAACAGGCGCTGGTGGATTTCTCACTGAACTCACCCTGACTAGTCACTGCAATAAGACAACATGAGGAAGGTAAGACAAGCAGGTGGGGAGACATAACAAATAACACTCCACAGCTTCTCCAACAGGAATTTGTCAGCTGCAACAGAAGCAACACCTCAGCTACTCCAGAGACTGGCTCCTTCAAAATGGACAGCCTAGATATGAACTATAGCCGGCATAGGGAAGAGTGGATACTTATTGCAGAAGTGAGTGGCTGCAGTTGAGAATACAACTAACTGTTAGATTACAGCAGGATAGAAATGAACCTTAACCCCTTCAAAACCGGATGGAATTAAAAATGCTCCAAATCAAGATATAAGACTAGCAAGCATAAAAGAGGATCTGTGATCAACTATACATTGTGACCTTCTGATCCCAGATGCCACAGTGATTTTATCAGGCCAAGACTCACTCGTGACAGATAAACAGGGCGTGAAATAAGTATTGAACATGTCACCAATTTTCTAAGTAAATATATTTCTAAAGGTGCTATTTCCATGAATTTCTCAACAGTTGTTGATAACAATCCATCCAATCCATACAGGCAAAGAAATCAAACCATAGATGTCCCTAAACTTAGTCATGGGTAATAAATAATGAGAAATGACACAGGAAGAAAGTATGGAACATGCTTGTAAAATTTATTTAATGCTTCTTTCAAAAGCCTTTGTTGATTATGACAACTTTAAGACACCTCCTGTATGGAGAAGCTTGTTGCATACATTCTTCAGATATGATTTTAGACCACTCGTCCACACAAACACTCTTCAAATCCTGAAGGTTCCATAGACTCCTTCTATGAACTTTGAGCTTTGGTTCCTTCTATAAAGTTTCTATTGTATTAAGGTTGGGTGATTAGCTCGTCCATTCTAGCAACTTTATTTTATTATGTTTGGGATGATTGTCTTGCTGAAATGTCCACCCTTGTTTTATCTTCATGGCAGCAAATTTTTACTTAAAATATAAGAAGTTTGCTAAACAACGTACAAGACTGCTTTGTTCCACCCTCTACATCCCATCGGGGCCAGCAGCAGTGCCCATGTACTGCTAGTGAAGACACAATCTGTGACTCAAAGAAGAAAAGTTCTGTTATTCAAAGAGAATTCTATATTGTGCAATTTATTGTCTCAGAGTGAGAATGGAGTGAAGATTGGACTGCTGTGGAGTCATCCTGTAAGTCAAGAGGCAACGGGGAGGCAAAGGGTTACTGAGCGGCTGCGCTTTGGCAGGTTATCCCTTGTATACACGACTACTACTGCCTGCCCCATGCCCCCCACAAGGGAAAACATAGATTTAGAAAAGGAATAGCAGAAGCTCAGTCACACTTCACACTCTCAGGAGCTAACACTTAGAAAGTAAGTGAAAAGCAAGTGAAGCAAGGCAGCAACAAAAGACAAAAAAGAGTTAACACCAAAACTGTTCACAACAGTATAATACACAACCATCAGTAAGCCTGGGTAAATCATACCTCTTCAGATAAGAATCGTCAAGCTATAGCTGACACTATAAGAACAGTCCAGCCAGCATATATAGGAGGAGAGTGAAGATGACTTGTCCTCCTATAGCATGTGACAAAAGATTAACAACCAGACCAGCAGAGATCAAAGGCCGCTTTACACGCTACAACATCGCTAAAGCGAAGTCGTTGGAATCATGGAATTTGTGACGCACATCCGGCCGCATTAGCGATGTCGTTGCGTGTGACAGCTATGAGCGATTTTGAATCGTCGCAAAAACGTTCAAAATCGCTAATCGGTGACATGCCCCCCTATTCTCAATTATCGTTGCTGCTGCATGTATGATGTTGTTCGTCATTCCTGAGGCAGCACACATCGCTATGTGTGACACCGCAGGAACGAGGAACCTCACTTTACCTGCAGCCGCCGGCAATGAGGAAGGAAGGAGGTGGGCGGGATGTTACGTCCTGCTCATCTCTGCCCCTCCTTTTCTATTGGGCGGCGGTTCAGTGATGCTGCTGTGACGTCGCTGTGACGCTGAGCGAACCACCCCCTTAGAAAGGAGGCGGTTCGCCGGTCACAGCGCTGTCACAGAGCAGGTATGTGTCAGGACCGGGAGGACTGGTGGGCCCAGGAGGTGGATCCACTGGACCGAGTATCCCACCGGGGGGCAGGGTACACGGCAGCCGGAGCACTGGCGTGGCCGGGACAGGTATAACCAGGTCAGCAGAGTCACAAAGTTCTTTAGGACGGTAAGGAAAACAGGCACAGGTACCAGGGAGCAAAGACAAGGAGTCACAGGAGATAGCACAAGGGACCTGAGCATCTAGCTCTAAAGACAAGCTAAAGGACACGTTGATCAGGCCCCGCCCACATGGAAAGGCAAGTCTTATATACCCAGCACAGCCCTATGTCATTTCCTGCTTCAGGTGTGCTGGGCCTATAAGACCAGGAGAGTGGGCGCGGCCTGGTCCTATACAGAGGCATTAGTCAGAGTCAGAGTCCCAGGACTCAGGGGAGCAAGAGCGGGAGCGGCAGCCATGACTGGTGACCACATGGACTGGATCAGTGGGTAAGGAGCGGTGCTGGGACACGGGGAGCGTGACAGTACCCCCCCCTCTATGCCCCCCCCTCCGTGCACAGAACCCCAGGGGCACCCCGGATCGAGTCACCGGACCAGGATCCAACACGAAGGCGGGGAAGGACCGCTGACCCCGTACCGGCTTCCTGGCCGCACGGCGCCTAGCCGTTCCACCAGCAGTGGCAACGGGGGCAACGGGAAGCGGGGGGAGACAGTCAGAGGCAGGACTGGAGTCTTGGACGACCGGATCGGGCGTCTCGGACTGGGTACCGGACAGTGGCTCTTCCTCGGTAGCCGGTGGCATCACAGTCTCAATTCTCAGGGACGGTGGAATGTCGCTGGAGTGCGTCGTCTCCTCTGGTTCCGATGGCACCACAGGCACAGGAGACAAGAGTTGTGGCACGGCACTGGACTGCGTCGTCACCTCTTCCTCTTCCTGCGGCATAACAGGTTCAGGTGACAGGGGTCGAGGAACGGGCTGTAGGCAGTGGTCATGACACAAGGGTCCCCAGCGGGAAATAGCGCCAGAGCGCCAACTTATGACAGGGTCATGGAGTTGAAGCCAGGGCAGACCCAGCAGGAGCTCAGGAGCCATTCTTGGGATGACATAGAAGGCTATAGTCTCGGTATGCGAAGCGCCAACCTGGAGGTTCACGGGTTCGGTGGTAAACCGGACAGGTTTGTAGAGTGGTTTTCCGTCCACTGAGGCGAACCAGAGAGGCTTCTTCAGCGGGGTGACAGGGACCTGGTATTTGTCTACCGTGGCCTGGTGAATGAAGTTGCCTGCTGCCCCGGAATCGATGTGGGCCTCAGCTGAAAACCGGGTCCCCTCTGTCGTCACCCGGACAGTCTGTTTAACTGGAACCAAAGGGATTTCGGTGGCAAGGATGGCGGTTCCCACCATCCCTTGGACCTGGGGTCTACTTGGTTTCTCCGGGCAAGAACGGAGCATATGTGAACCGTCTCCGCAATAGAAGCACAGGCCCCGGGCGAGCCGTTCTGCACGGCGTTGCTTGGCTTGGGTCAGACGGTCCACTTGCATGGGTTCTGGCGATAAGTCACGGAAAGGCAGGGACGAGGGAGCGGTAGGTCTCTGCGGGGGCAAGGCATGGCAAGGTGGTCGCTTCTCCCGGACTCTTTCTTGGGTACGCTCCTGAAAGCGGAGGTCAATCCGGGTGGCCAGGGAAATCAAAGCATCCAGGGTGCGTGGAACATCACGGCCGGCTAGTTCGTCTTTAATACGACCCGAGAGACCCTCCCAAAAGGCCGCTGTTAAGGCCTCATTGTTCCAGCCCAGCTCCGAAGCGAGCGTGCGGAACTGGATGGCGTATTGGCCGACTGTTTGGGTCCCTTGGCGTAGCCGGAGGAGCGTAGAGGTCACTGCGGTAGTTCGTCCGGGTTCGTCGAAGGTGCCCCTGAAGGCTCGCAGGAACTCCTGGATGTCGGTGATCATCGGGTCCTCATTTTCCCACAGGGGGTTAATCCAGGCCAGGGCTTCGCCTTCCAGGTGTGACATCAGGAACGCCACCTTGGCCTGGTCTGAGGCAAACAAGTGCGGGAGCAACTGGAAGTGCAGGGAGCACTGGTTCAAGAAGCCGCGGCAGGACTTGGGATCCCCTGCATAGCGAGGCGGAGCAGCGAGGCGAAGTTGCGAGGCCGTGGCGGAAACTGGTTCGGAGCCGGAGACTGGTTGCTGCGTGGACTCAGACGAGGCAGCGGTCTGCAGCGTATATAACCGGTGGTCCATGGACGCCAGGAATTTCAGCATCCGGTGTAAGGTGTCACGCTGTTGCACCAGTTCCTGGCGTAGTTCGGCCAGCTCAGATGTTTGTGCTCCAGCGGGATCCATGGCCTGATCAATCTGTCAGGGCAGGGAGGACTGGTGGGCCCAGGAGGTGGATCCACTGGACCGAGTATCCCACCGGGGGGCAGGGTACACGGCAGCCGGAGCACTGGCGTGGCCGGGACAGGTATAACCAGGTCAGCAGAGTCACAAAGTTCTTTAGGACGGTAAGGAAAACAGGCACAGGTACCAGGGAGCAAAGACAAGGAGTCACAGGAGATAGCACAAGGGACCTGAGCATCTAGCTCTAAAGACAAGCTAAAGGACACGTTGATCAGGCCCCGCCCACATGGAAAGGCAAGTCTTATATACCCAGCACAGCCCTATGTCATTTCCTGCTTCAGGTGTGCTGGGCCTATAAGACCAGGAGAGTGGGCGCGGCCTGGTCCTATACAGAGGCATTAGTCAGAGTCAGAGTCCCAGGACTCAGGGGAGCAAGAGCGGGAGCGGCAGCCATGACTGGTGACCACATGGACTGGATCAGTGGGTAAGGAGCGGTGCTGGGACACGGGGAGCGTGACAGTATGTGCGTGTGACGCTGCCGTAGCGAACATTATCGCTACGGCAGCGATCACCACATATCGGCCGTACGACGGGGGCGGGTGCTATCGCGCTCGACATCGCCAGCAAATGCTAGCGATATCGCAGCGTGTAAAGCGGCCTTAACTCTTGTTAGCATGCCTAGGAACTACTACAAGTCTTTAAGTCAAGGCCCAAGTCTCCCTACACTGATGACAGACATCAGGAGGCAGAGTTTAAAGGCAGAGTGCCAGAATTTGGAGTGTCCACAGATCCTGACACTGCCATGACAATCAGTGATGCTTGTAATAGAGTCCTTGAGACATAATCTAAGGGGAATCTAAAGGCCACTTTACACGCAACAACATCGCTAACGAGATGTCGTTGGGGTCACGGAATTTGTGACGTACATCCGGCCTCGTTAACGACCTTGCTGTGTGTGAAACGCATGAACGACCGCTAACGATCAAAATTACTCACCATATCATTGATCGTTGACACGTCATTCTAACTCAAATATCATTGCTGTTGCAAGACGCAGGTTGTTTGTTGTTCCTGCTGCAGCACACATCGCTATGTGTGACACCGCAGGAACAAGGAACAACATTGTACCTGCGGCCGCCGGCAATGAGGAAGGAAGGTGGTGGGCGGGATGTTCCGGCCGCTCATCTCCGCCCCTCCGCTTCTTTTGGGCGTCCGCTTAGTGACACCGCTGTGACGCTGAACAAACCTCCCCCTTAGAAAGGAGGCGGTTTGCCGGCCACAGCGAAGTTGCTAGGCAGGTAAGTATGTGTGACGGGGACTAACGATATTGTGCACCACTGGCAGTGATTTGCCCATGACGCACAACCGACGGGGGCGGGTGCATTCACATGTCGCTGTGTGTAAAGTCGCCTTAAGATCATCAGAAATAAAATGGGTGCATAATTCTACCTTTCACTTATAAACTGGAAAGATTTTCCAACCTTCAACATTGCATCTTAAAATTATAAAGCTAAAAAATGTCACAATTTTGCTAAATGTCTACAAATCTCCACCAGATATACTTAATCTATTTTTATTTTATCTTTGACCGACTACCACTGCTGTCTAGCAGTAGTGAATGAACATGCTTAGCGCTTACGAGCTCTTTTCCATTGAGCTTGTAAGCTCTGCTTTGAAGCTGAGTGGGATCACTGGAGTGCAGTGTGATTCTCTAATTCTCGTAAATTTCAGTGAAGTACATAGAGTTACCCTTTAAGATTCATCATAAAACCCTTCCAATCTAAACAGCTGTTTTGTCAGGGTAAAGGGAAATGTCAGCAGTTTTAAGCTCTCCATCTAAACTGCTAATATCAATACATAGTTCTATCAAAGACCCATAAAGACAATAATCAAGACCAGAAGCTGAGAGCCCGGACACGTCCATGGTTGATGAACACCCAGCGGACATTTGACTTCTTACTATCATATAGGTGGAGTTAATAAAACTTTATTTTGCTTCCAACATTGCCTGTGTATCAGATCAAAACTGATGATGATGAATCTTTCGTTTTACACTAGAAGCCAGGAGCATTATTAGAGACAGTTCCGTGACTACACATCATTGGTATGTTATGATAAATCACATTTCTTGAAATACATTGTAACATTTTCATTTGGGACTGAAATGTACTGCAGCTGTTAATACAGTAAAACAAATGATGGCAGTGCAGTCAGAGATGTGTCCTCGCTATAGCGGGCCAATTAAGTGAACATGTCTCTGCTGTATTCCTGGCTTTATCATAACATTTTTCTATTTGAAATAAGAGTTTAGAAGAGGACTACATTAAGATGACAGACAGAGCAAAGTTAATTGTGTGTGTTAGTTCAATTAGGGCACTGTCATTTATATGAGATCAGTTTGAAAACATATCCTTGTAAATGCCTGAGCAGTGTTATATACCAGAGGAATTTCTGGTCTGAGAAATAAAAAGGTTTAGGGTGTGTTCACACATTCAGGTTAATTCGTGTTTTTCTGTTATGGCTTTTAATGCTTAAAATAGACAAGAAATGAAAAGTGCAGTCGTATGTTGCCGTTTTTATACTTGCGTTATATAATGATTTGTTTAGTTGTTTCTTTTTTTTAACTGCAGCATGTTCTCTCCGTTTCGGTGATCACAAGAATAGAAAAAAAATTCTCCCATGGACTGGAGTAGTTCCTTTAACCCCTTAATGACCGAGGGAAGTAAAATTACGTCCCAGCGGTCAGAATGTTAATCCCACCTAGCTGCCGCGGGCAGCTGGGGGGATCCACGCACATGTCAGCTGATTTGCACAGCTGACATGTGTGCCTAGCCGCCACGAGCAGATCCGCAATCTGCCCATACCTGTTAACCCCTTAAATGGTGCTGTCAAAATGGGACAGCACAAATAAGACAGCACCATTATAATCGCGGTCGCGATTAAAGTTTACTCACCGCCCAACACCGGAAGTCATGTGACGGGATCACGTGGATCCGATGGTTGTCATGGTAGAACAGGGGGTCAGGTGATGACTCCTGTAGCTCACATGACTCACTTCCTGTTTCACCCGGCCGAGAGCTGTGTGAGACAGGAGAGGAGCATATCTGGTGTTCCCAGCTGTGTAGCTGTCATCAGCAGATATGGAAGAGCGATCAGACTGCTGATCCATATAGTCCCTAGGGGTACTGGTAAAATAAAAATTAAAAAGTAATAAAAGGTTTTGAAAATTAAAAAAACAAAAAAAACCCCTAAAAGTTCAAATCACCCCCCTTTCATCCCATTGAAAATTAAAGGGTTAAAAAAATAAAAAATATACACACCTTTGGTATTGCCACATTCAGAAATGCCTAAGCTATCAAAATATAAAATAAATTAATCTGATCGGTAAACGGCATAGCAGCAAAAAAATTCCAAACGTCAACATTATATTTTTTTGTTGTGGCAAATTTTGCGCAAAATGCAATAGCAGGTGATCAAAACGTAGCATCTGTGCAAAAATAAAACCATTAAAAACGTCAGCTCGAGACACAAAAAATATGCCATCACTGAATCCCAGATGCTGAAAAATGAGAACACTATGAGTCATGGAAAATGGCACAAAATGTGCGTCACTGCTTTTGGGCAAACTTCAGATTTTTTTAACCTCTTAGATAAAAGTAAACCTATACATATTTGGTATCTACAAACTCACACTAACCTGAGGCATCATATGGACATATCAGTTTTACCATATAGTAAACACAGTGAATAAAATATTTCAAAAACAACCGTGCAATTGCACTTTTTTTAAAAATTTTCCGCATTTGGAATTTTTTTGCTGTTTTCCAATACACTGTATGGTAAAACTAATATTTTGATTTAAAGGAACAACTCGTTCTGCAAAAAACAAGCCCTGACATGACTATATTGATGGAAAAATATAAAAGTTTTGGCTATCGAAAGAAGAATAGCGAAAAAAAAAACGGAAAGCGCAAAATCGGACAGTCATTAAGGGGTTACAGTAGGGTTGCACAACCCCTGGGGTAAGACACTTTACTGCTGCACAATACAGATGAACTTTCTCTAACGCTGCCTACCTACTTTTCCACCATGGTCTTACACTCCAGTTTATCCTGTTTTTGAAGATCTGCCTATCCCAAACATCACTGACTGTTACACTGATCTTGGACCACATTATAAGGGTTCACTCACACACGCCATATGACTTGCACGAGTGTCGGATCTCATCACCCGGTATGGCCGCACACTCTCCAGACAGGAGCGGGTCAGCTGCATGTATTTCCATGTAGCTGACATGCACCTGTCTGGAGAGTGTGCGGCCGTGTCGCTTGATGCGATGCGAGACTCATGTGAGTCATATGGCTTGTGCCCCTATAGGTATTTTTTCATACCCCACAACTTTAAATGTTGGATTCTTTTCTATATAGTTATGGATTGGGACCCTATCCATATCTAGTAGTGCTATCCTTCTTTATCATATTATATTTCAGATAAGCCATAAACAGCGGCTTACCTTGAAGTTCATGGGCCTCAGTGCAAAAACTTCAACGGACCCCCAATAATTGCAATAAAGCATTAGGCTAAAGGGACTTTTTGAGTTCCTCTGTGCAATCACAACCCTAAGGCTATGTGCGCACTTTCAGTTTTCACCTGCGTTTCAGGTGCGTTTAGGGTCCGTTTTGAACTGCAGCATTTTTGTGCCCAAATGCATGCGTTTTGGTTTTCCATTAAAGATAATGAGACTTCATGATTTCTTGTCCGCACTTTGCGTTTCAAAACGCATCTCAAAATTTGCATAAGTTTGGTCAAAAACCATGCGTTCAGAAAAGGACCCTGTCAATTGTTTTTGCCATTTGTGGTGCGTTTTGTTAACATTGAAGTCAAAAAGAAGTAGCAAAACGCAAGCTAAATCAAAATCTCAGCGTTTTACCTGCTTTTTCAGTGCAGAAAACATGCGTTTTGGACTACATAAACGCTTTTTTTTGGACATCAAAATAATGATTTGATATGTCCCTTTACACACACACATAGTCTGACAATTACATTTAAGAATAATATGCATTTATTGCTATTTTACCGATAAAATGTATATTACCGCAATAATTTTATTAAATATATCTTTTTCCATTATTTTTCCCATTAATATAGATTTGTCCCTTTTTTACTCTTTTTTTCATTCTTTTTGACTGTTTAAACTTTATTTAGTAGTGTCTTGATGTTCAAAACGCATCTGTCAAAACACAAGGGGAAAAGCATGTAAAAAGAGCTAAAAACGCATCTAAAACGCGGTAAATACGCATGCGTTTTCAGCGCAAAAGTCGGGAAAAAGGCAACTTTGGCTAAATCAATTAAAGTCAAAACGTGCGCTCTGAAACGCAAGTAGGATGACGCAAAGTGCGCACATAGCCATAAACCTCTTCTCTTGGAAACATTCAATACGACAATGCAGCCCTTGGAACAAAAAATGCTTGTGCATTCCTGCTCCAAAGAAAATAATTCGGATACTTAATTTTTACCTGTAGTCCGGGTTATATTGACCCTGAAGAAGAGACCTGAGAGTCTTGAAAGCTTGCTATTATTACCATCTTTTCAGTTAGCCATTAAAAGGTATCAGCCACTGAGGACTCTCAGTTCTTTTAAACAATTTTTTAAGCATAAATTGTGAACAATAAGTCTGCATAAACTTAATCTGCTCTTCATCTACGTGTGTGTCTATATATATATATATATATATATATATATATATATATATATATATATATATATATATATACTGTAATGAATTACACCAGAATTGAAACAGAAGGGAGCTGAAGGTAACTGGATACATAGTTCTCGTAAACAATTTTTCTGTTTCCACTATCACTCCTATAGTCCTTCATTTTCTATTAACCCCATTAATCCCTATACCTACAAATCTGTTTCCCAGCATAAATTCCTTTGTCTCCCCCCACACTCCAGCCACACATAAGGTGGATAAGTTGGTTTACTTCTGTCAGACAACTGCTTATTCACCCAAAATTCCACTGCCACCCTCAGGTACTCTGCTTTATTGAGGTGCATTCTGTCCGCATCTTCTCCCCCTCCAATCTCCAACATGCTGACATTTTGCTGCCCTCCAGAGTCAGCCACCGCTTGACCACTTTATCATTTCACCACCTGGAAACTTCATTTCCTTTCCACTGACATCCTCACTATCATCATGGGTGACTTCAACATCCCCATTCATATTTCCCACTCAGCGGTCTCTAAGCTTCTATTGCTCACTTCCTCTTTTGGCCTCACTCAATGGTCACAAAGATGGCCACATATTGGATCTCCTATTCACCCACCTCTGTTTCCTAACTAACCTCTCTAATTCCCCTCTTCCCCTCTCTGACCACAACCTACTCACATTCACTTCCCTCTCCTTTCCAAGTGCTCAATCCACATTTCATAAACTTACACATCCTGGCAGAAAGCTGAAACACCTTGATTTACACTCACTTTCTGAGTCCCTTCTCCCTCTTGCAAACATAGATTTCTTACATGATGCAGACACTGCTGCTGTTTTATATAACTCCACAATAGGTGCAACTTTTGAATCGGTCACCCCCTCACACATACAAAAAAAATTGCACAGTAAACAAGCAACCCTGACACACCAGCTTGACTAAAGACCTGCGGGAAACTTCCAGAGTTGCAGAGTGGAGATGAAATTACAACAAGCACTTCATCACATACAAATAGGTCCTCACCAATAGGTCCTCACCAATTTCAAGTCCACATTCACTGCTGCAAAACAAACTTACTTTTCATCACTCATATTCTCCCTGTCTCACAACCCTAAACATCAATTCAACACTTTCAATACTCTCCTCCCTCTCCTCTCATCTCAGTTGAAGATTTTGCCTCTTTCTTCAAGCAGATGCCCTTTTCCTCCAAAAGCAGCTTCTCTGCTATTACAGCAGATAAACTTTCCTTTATACTCTCCAGATCACATTTCACCACATGTGTACTTGAACTGATCCCATCTCACCTCATTCCAAACCTCAACCTCAACCCAGTCTTCATCCCAACTATAACCCAGCTCTTCTTCTTATGACTAAAAACTGGTGTCTTCCCCTCATTTAAACATGCCTTGAACACACTCATCCCCAAAAAGCCCTACCTCGACCTATCCTCTGTACCTAGCAATTGCCCCAAATCACTTCTCCCCTATGTATCAAAACTTCTAGACAGCATGTCCATCTTGAACTCTCCTCCCACCTTTCCTCCTGCTCCCTCTTTGTCCTGTAACAATCTGGCGTTGAAATGCATAATTCCATGGAAACTGCTCTAACGAAAGTCACCAATGACCTACTAACCATGAAAGCCAAGCGACACTACTTCGTTGTCCTCCTCCTTGACCTCTCCTCTGCCTTTGATATAGTGGACCATTCCCTCCTGCAACAGATTCTTTCATCTCTTGACATTACAGATTTGTGCCTATCTTGGATCTTTTTATACCTAACTTGTCTATATGACATATTCGTAGTTAAGAAGTCATGTTTGACCTATTTTCTCAAAAGAATCAAAGTCACGGAAACAAAAAACAATCAAACAGAAAGACATAACATATACAAAAACAGAAAACATCAGGACCAATTGTTATGCAGAACCAGGACATAAAGAAGTAATGTACAATAACAACCTAAGATTGTTGACAGCATCAGCATCCAGTAGAAATAAGGACGATAACGTCTCAACGTGTCATTGCTGCTTAGGTTACAAATAATCTGAAAAGGTATATAGTCTTTAGCCACAAGTTGTCAGTCCTTACTTGGACAGGTCCTTGAATAATAAAGAATGGTCAATAGTGCAGACCATATGGGGACAGTTGTGGATGAGATAAACTAAAATTATAACTCACATGATAATCACGTGTTATATGTGGATTACACCTCAGACATGCCCATTAGCTCCAAGCTCCCAGCATATGCTAGGTGTCATTGTGTCACTGTCATTTTGGCATACACTGGGTTGGATTGAGTTGGCACCTTTAGGAAAGCGTAGTCTGCTATGGCTTTCTATGCAGAACGACAGTAATAAAACATGGTATATTTTTTTGACAATGGCATTCAATAGGCAATGTGTTCCAATATTTCACATTTTTGTGGGAATGGTTGTAGCTTCCATTGTGGCGTACAACTGTGGATATAGGCTTGAAACTGAGATGGAAGAATAATCAAATATATAGTTTACAGGATTCATTTATGAAATCATTAAATCTAATTTAGCCATTATGATTATGAATTGAAAAAGGGCAATGCAGGTAAAGTTCTATTTCGTAGTAGATACTTTGTACCCAGTGAGTATTAAAATGCAGGTTTGCCTCAAAATACATAGGGTTCATTGGAGTTCTTATTTTTACTAATTTCATGAACAGTTCATGTGGCTCACATCTGATGTGGCTATACTAATTGCTGAATAATGTTTTTTCTTTTTCTGTTTTGGAAGCTTCACAATCCCCGATTCATCAAAGTGTTTCTGGCAGATATCTTTAAAAAGTCAATTTGATGTTGCGCAAAAATTTGGTGAGTTTTGCTATTTTCATGGCAGTTTTAGGCCAGCTCCATCAAGGTTGGCAAAGCATGGACTTTACAAAATATGGCAAAGCCCATCAATATATTTAAAAAACTTGTGTTGTAACTTACACCAAAAATGTTGTGCCAGCCACCAATTGGAGTAACATTTGCGGCAAAGCGAACGGAGGAACCTTTTCATGAGATAGGGGGCCATCATTAAGACTGGCGTATGTAACAACAGTCTTAATTTATTGTTGATATGTCTCTTTATTTAGGAACAAGCCTGGATCAAAGGAAAAGTGGAATACATGGTTAAGAAAAGTAGTCAGTTTGTTGCTTTTTTTTCAATAAGGCCCGTTTCACACATCCGTCATTTTGCCGGATTGCCGGATCGCGCACACTCCAGTACAGTGTAATACAGTACAATGGCATCGCCGCAACCTCCGATCACATGCTGTCATGTGACCAGAGCATGTGACCGGAGCTTGCCGCGATGCCATTGTACTGTATACACTGTACTGGAGTGTGTCGGATCCGGCAATCCGGCGAAAAGACGAATGTGTGAAACGGACCTAAGGCTTCTGAAAACAGGAAAGTAGAATCTGATTGGTTACAAAGGGCAACTTTTTGGTCTCAGAAACGAACTATGGAGAAATTATAGAGAACACAACGCTTAACCCTTTCCCAACATAGGATGTACTGATGCATCCTATGTTAAGTGTAGGAGGATGCAGCTAGCTAAGGAGATGATGCCAACTGTGATATACAGCTGTCCTCTGTCTCAAACATCAGCATTTGCAGCTAGGCTTCAATATGGCTTTACTACTGCTAACCTCTTAAATGCCACTGTAAATCTTTGACAGCAGAACTTAAAGCGAATATGTCACCAGGTTTTTGGGAGCAGCATAACATAGGGGCAAAGATCCTGATTCCAGTGGTGTGTCACATACTATATAGACCAAGGAAAAAAACACACATAAAATATAACCTTTAATAATACATTTAAAAGGCAAAATGAATAGTGATGAGCGAGTACTAAAAAGCTCGGGTGCTCGAGGCTCGGGCCGAGCATCCCAAGATACTCGTGTACTCAGCCCGAGCAACGAGCCCAATGTTATCCTATGGGAGAACCGAGTATTTTTGTGAAATGACCCCCCGGCAGCATGTAGAAACCCTAAAAATGTCACAAAAGTCTCAGAAAAGTGCTCAAATGACATGGCAACAGCATGGGGAAGACCCCTTGAAGCATTTATCACTCAAAAGTCACAGCTGTGAACAATTTTGTCCGCGTTTTACGCCATTTTTACGGACTCACCAGAAAACCTTGCAAAATGACCCCAAAACGAATTTTCATGGCGGAAATGTTAAGGGCACATACACAATAGTGAGATAGAGCTGGTGTATGTTACTTTTTGAGATTAATACATGAAAGATTTTACATAAACATTGTGTGGCACTCCGATGTCCAAAACACACGTTTTGTGCTTTTTACTAGCGATGTCGGTCATTTTTTTTCTTCATTCTATCTCCCGTCGGTCGGTCTCGCTCTGTCGGTCTCTCTCTGTCTTGTCTGTCCCCCTTTCACAGTCTGTCGGTCATTCTCCCCCTCTCTCTTACTCACCGTTCCCCGATCACTGCTGCGGCACTGCACGGCATTCACACTGCTCCGGCGGCTTTTCCTCTTTTGAAAAAGCCGGCCGCTCATTAATCAATCTCGTATTCTCTGCTTTCCTGCTTTTCGGCGCCTATGATTGGTTGCAGTGAGACACGCCCCCACTCTGAGTGACAGGTGTCACACTGCACCCAATCACAGCAGCCGGTGTGTGTGTGTATACTGTGCAGTGAAATAAATAATTAAATAATTAAAAAAAACGGCGTGCGGTCCCCCCCAATTTTAATACCAGCCAGATAAAGCCATACGGCTGAAGGCTGGTATTCTCAGGATGGGGAGCTCCACGTTATGGGGAGCCCCCCACCCTAACAATAACAGTCAGCAGCCGCCCAGAATTGCCGCATACATTATATGCGACAGTTCTGGGACTGTACCCGGCTCTTCCCGATTTACCCTGGTGCGTTGGCAAATCGGGGTAATAAGGAGTTATTGGCAGCCCATAGCTGCCAATAAGTCCTAGATTAATCATGTCAGGCGTCTATGAGACACCCTCCATGATTAATCTGTAAATTACAGTAAATAAACACACACACCCGAAAAAATCCTTTATTAGAAATAAAAAACAATAACAAAGTCCCTCATCACCAATTTATTACCCACAACAAAGCCCTCCATGTCCGGTGTAATCCACGGTCCTTCAGCGTCGCGTCCAGCTCTGCTGCATGAAGGTGACAGGAGCAGCAGAAGACACCGCCACTCCGGTCACCTCCACGCAGCTAATGAGGTGAGTATAGCGATCAGCTGAGCTGTCACTGAGGTTACCTGGATCCAGCGGTGGCCGCGGGTAACCTCAGTGACAGCAGCTGATCGCGCTACTCACCGCCGCTCCGGTCAGCTCCATGCACCAACTGAGGAGAGTATAGCAATCAGCTGCTGTCACTGAGGTTAATCGCGGCCACCGCTGGATCCAGGTAACCTCAGTGACAGCTCAGCTGATCGCTATACTCACCTCATTAGCTGCGTGGAGGTGACCGGAGCGGCGGTGTCTTCTGCTGCTCCTGTCACCTGCATGCAGCAGAGCTGGACGCGACGCTGGAGGACCGTGGATTACACCGGACATGGAGGGCTTTGTTGTGGGTAATAAATTGGTGATGAGGGACTTTGTTATTGTTTTTTATTTCTAATAAAGGATTTTTTCGGGTGTGTGTGTTTATTTACTGTAATTTACAGATTAGTCATGGAGGGTGTCTCATAGACGCCTGACATGATTAATCTAGGACTTATTGGCAGCTATGGGCTGCCAATAACTCCTTATTACCCCGATTTGCCAACGCACCAGGGTAAATCGGGAAGAGCCGGGTACAGTCCCAGAACTGTCGCATATAATGTATGCGGCAATTCTGGGCGGCTGCTGACTGTTATTGTTAGGGTGGGGGGCTCCCCATAACGTGGAGCTCCCCATCCTGAGAATACCAGCCTGCAGCCGTATGGCTTTATCTGGCTGGTATTAAAATTGGGGGGACCGCACGCCGGTTTTTTTAATTATTTAGATATTTATTTTACTGCACAGTATAGACACGACCACCGGCTGCTGTGATTGGGTGCAGTGAGACACCTGTCACTCAGCGTGGGGGCGTGTCTCACTGCAACCAATCATAGGCGCCTGTGGGCGTGGAAAGCAGGGAATATGAGATGGCTGTGTACAGAGCACAGCGCGCCCGCCGGTATAAAGGCTCGGTCACGCTGTGCAGGCCGGCCAATCACTGCAATTCCACAACTAACAGGGCTGTGGCATTGCAGTGGTCTGCCAGCCAATCCCTGCATGAGGGCTGGCTCTCAAAAGAGCGCCAACATGCAGAAATGAAGACCACGAGTAAAGCACGAGTATTGCAAAATTACTCGGTACCCGCCGAGTAGCCCGAGTACAGTGATACTCGTGCGAGTACCGAGTAGTAACAAGCATACTCGCTCATCACTAAAAATGAACCAAAATTCAAAAACACTCATAGTGCAGGGGACAGATGAAAGGTAACACTAAAATTAGCAATACAGCTGGCCCTAATGAGCCCTAAATCTGACCCTACGTAGCAATGGAGGGTGTGACACCCTAGGGTTGTGGTTCCCCCATTCACCAACAGGAAACCCTAACAGTCCCTAACTCACCCTACAGTAAACATAAACATCCAAAAATAGTGAAAAATAATTCCAAATGTTAAAAAAAACAGATCAAGATGACTAAGCACTAATCAGGTATCCTCCTCAAGCACCCTGATTCCGGCTGCTCCTAGGATGTAACATCTATCATCCTGGACTTCTATCAAACTGTCACCTGAGCCACAAGATAGCAACTGTGGTCTTGCTCAATGCTTGCTTGGCTATCATCTCAGTAGTCTAGTACTCCCTGCCACAAGATGGCAGCTGCAGTCTTGCTCAAACCTTGCTTGGCTATCATCTCAGTAGTCTAGTACTCCATGCTACAGGATGGCAGCTACGGTCTTGCTGAAATCTTGCTTGGCTGCTAACTCAGTAGTCTAGTTCTGCTTGCTACAAGATAGCAGCTGCGGCTTTGCTGAAAGCTTCCTTGGCTACTATATCAGTAGTCTAGTATTCAATGCCATAGGCTAGCCTAAGGGCCATTTCACACATCCGGCTTTTTGCCAGATTGGCGGACCCGGCGCACGCCAGTACATTGTATACACTAGAAAGGCAGTGCGACAAGCTCCGGTCATGTGATCCGGGAGTTGCCGCTCTGCCATTGTACTGTATCACACTGTACTGGAGTGCGCCGGATCTTCAAATCCAGTGAAAAGCCGGATGTGTGAAACGGCCCTTAATGGAAGACAATAATTGTCTCTATATGCTGAAATAAAGCAGTATGCAGAACAAGCAATGAAATGATCGCATGTTCAAGTGGGCCAAATAAATAAAGTAAAAAAATGTTTTTATAAATATAAAACTGTACTTTAAATTCAGATATATCAAAATATAAAATTAATTAACCTGGATAGTAAATACCAAAAAGCAAAATCCATCAAACCCAAGTAATGCTGTTTTAGCCCCGCTCTTTCCTCAAAACATGCAATGTCATATGCACTCTAAAAGAATACCATTAAAATTGTCAGATCACAGTGCAAAAAAAAGCCCCCCAAAAGCTCCATTATTGGAAAAATAAAAAACGTTATGTGTCTCGGAAAATGATAAAACAAGTTTTTTTTAACAAATTAATTTATTTTTATAAAATAACTTTGGTAGAATTTGGTATTACCATAATTGTAATGACATGAAGAGTCATTTTACTGTAATAATTTTACCACACAATGAACTGTGTAAAAACTAAACCCAAAGATCTTTGGCACAATTTCTCTGCTCTTAAAATTGTGTTCCTGTTTTCCAGTACATTACATGGTTAAATTAACTGTCATTATACAAAACTAAGTGATCCCACAAAAAACAATGTCGCTAGCGCTCGCACCCGCCCCCGTCATTTGTGCGTCACAGTCAAATCGCTGCCTGTGGCGGACAAAATCGCTAGTACCCGTCACATATACTTACCTTCCTAACGACGTCGCTGTGGCCGGCAAACAACCTCTTTTCTAAGTGCGGCGTCACAGCGACATCACACGGCAGGCGTCCAATAGAAGCAGAGGGACGGAGAGCAGCTCCATGAAAGTCACGCCCACCTCGTTGCCGGAGGACGCAGGTAAGGTGTTGTTCGTCGTTCCTGGGGTGTCACACGTAGCGATGTGTGCTGCCTCAGGAACGATGAACAACCTGCATCTAAAATCAGCAACGATATTTGGGAAAAGAACGATGTGTCAACAATCAACGATTTGGTGAGTATTTTGCAACGTTAGCGGTTGCTCGTGTGTGTCACACGCAACGAAGTCGCTAACGAGGCCGGATGTGCGTCACGAATTCCGTGACCCCAACGACATCTCGTTAGCGATGTCGTTGCATGCAAAGCGGCCTTTACACTTCTTTGATCACAAAAAAAAATGTATGACTCTTGGAAGGGGGGGCAATATAAAAATCAGCGGGCAAAAGCTGAAAATTGTTTTGTTGTAAATGGGTTAAAAAAATTAAAAAATACAAAGAATCGAAAAAATAAGACCAGTGGTTCAGAAATTTCGAAGTTCCAGATAAGATTTAATGTTACATTAATTAAAGCTCAAATCCCTTGAAAACAAAATTACATTTTTACAATAAAAGAATCCTATAAAACAGAAGATTAAGACAGAAGACGGAAGATTAATATTCGGTCATAGGAGGATACAGTGTTCCCTCAGAAGAATAATTTGTTCTGGGCAGTCCATCTGAAGTATCACTTAATACTTCCCTGTACTGTAGGGGACTGTACGGCCACTTAGTGTGGAGGCTTTTCTGTGCAGTGCGAATGTAGAGGTGCACGGAGCAATATTCCTAAGGGACAACAGTCCGTAATAAGATGTACCATGATATATGCTACTATTTGTATGGAATTTCACATAAAAAAATCTGTGTGATATTTTGGAGGCATACAGAGGTACAACAGAAATCTTATACACTGCATACAAGTCCCTTTACTGCACCGCACTAAACAAATATATTAAGAGGATAAAGTCTAGCTCTTAAAGGAGTTGTCAAAGTACATTTTTTTTCAACAGATCGTGGAGTATAACATTTTTTATAACTGGATATGATAAAAAAAAATGTTCCTGTGGTGAGATAATTCTATAAATGTTGCCCTACTTTGTACTATGGAATGTCTGCTTCTGATCATGCAGGAACATGTTCTGTATATACTACTGGTGGGCGCAGATGTGCCGCCCCCGCGTCAGCAGCCTGCCGGTGCTGCTCGGATTCAGATCTGCGGTGGGTTGAGGGATCTCCGGACCCAGGGGTCGGGGTCGCGCGGCCACTCGGAATAAAAGGGGGAATATTTACAAGGGAGGATGTGGAAAGTTTGTGATGCCACCCGTGGTGTGTGGTAAGGTGGAGTACTACCGCTGCAATTGGGAGTACCCGGTGGCGATGGTGGGGGTACTGACACTCCTGACCGCCCCCTAATCAACCTTCCCCCCCCCCCCGATAGGCCAGGTCATCACACAGACAGAAAAGGGCCCATGTGGAAAAACAGTAAATGGACCTTTTGCAGTCCAATAGCACATCATAATGCACAATCCCACCTGGTTTGGCAGTAGAAATAGGCCCCCTTATCTCTAGGGCCCCTTCTCCATGGGCTGCATATGTTGAACCAATGATGTGCCTGCCCTCAGAACCTACCAAATCTCCTAGGCAGAGGCAGAAACAATAGAGTATTCAGTCAGGACAGTATGAGATCAAAGTTTTGACTTTCTGTGAGATAAAACATTTGGCTGCCTGTTAACAATAGTTTACCTCACAGAAAGAATCAGCTGTGATCCCATACTATCCTGTCTGTAGACTCTCTCTTGCTGCCTCCCCTGCCCAAAAGATATGGCATGTGCATTCCAGGTTCCTGCACAGTCAAACACAACCATTACATGGTACATAGCAAAGGCACATTTATAATGCTATCTCGGCACAGGAACAGTTTTTAACACATCCAAAAGTGGAACAAATTATTATTCCAAGATCATTTGTTTACAATGTACTTTGTTTGAGGCCACCATTCACATGACAGCTATCTCTTCCAAATCCCTCCTAGACAGTTATACTTTGTTATGGGCATCTTTGTTGTTTATGAGGGAGCTGCTGCCAGACTCATTTTATTTCCAGGAAGAACAAAGTGATCATCCTTTGAAATTTAACAGGCCAGATCCTTCTTTTCCTGACTTCATCTGACTTGGGAGAGTGCGCGGGCCCCATATACATTAGAATGCCACCAGTTTCTGCCTATGGCCTAAAACACACTTCCGCAAAAAAAAACGTACGTGTCTCACGTTCCGTTTTTCGGGTCCGTGTTCCGTTTTTTAGGGGCGTTTCTCCGGTACGTATGGCATCCATGTGATGGCGTATGTGAGCCGTGTGTGTGTGTGGAATGTCCGTATTGAAATAAAATACGTACGTGTGCTGTCCGTTTATAAAGGCCCGCATTCTTACCCAATTAACGTTGTTAATCATTCATCATGAGATCCTGGTGTTTTTGTTTGCCATCAATTGACCTGATAGATTGGTAACAAGTGTTGCAGATTTTGTGATGAAAAACGGACACGGACGATACGTGCTGAACACGGACATACTCCATGTGCGGTACATGCAGGCATGGACCCATAGACTAAAGCGGGTCCGTGCCTGCGTGCTGCCGGCCAAAAACGGACATGTCGTCCATGTAGAAAAGCGCACACACGTACTTACCACATGGACACACGTTCCGTGTGATTTTACGTGTGTGTGCCATCTACCATTGAATAACATGGGTCTCCGTGTGTACATGTCTCAGGTACATGCAAATACGTACCGCACACGTACAAAAAAAACGGATGTGTGTTGCGGGTCTATATCTGTTGGTTTGGCTTACTTTAGTATACTCTGTATAGGAGATTTTAGATTAATACATTACATTCATCTGAATAAAAGTACCTAATATAGACATACTTATGTCTTATATAATTTGCAATTCATTTCCTTTTTTCATTCATTTCTTGCATACGATATTCACAAAACAGGCGTTTCATCACGTCACATAGGATGCCCTCTTAGAACCTCGACTACAAATAGATTACGGAATGACGGCCTTGGAAATTAATTTCTATTTCACTAATTTAGCAATTGTAAAGCATGTAGGCGAGAACACATTATACTCACTCGTCTGTTTGTTGTTGTGATTAATATACAAGTGAAGGCTACCATACTCAGCGCTAACAATATCCGCTCACACAAAAGCAGCGATGACTGACTGCTCAGAAAGACACTATATTACTGATTCCTTAATTCCATTTAATTAAACCCTATCCATCCATAATAGGAGATAAACCATGCAGCTGGCTACTTCAGCCTGTCACTCCACTCACTGCGGAGCTCACAGTATTTAGATAGAAACACTAATAACATTTTTGTTTTGTGCTGACAGTATTTCCTCATAAAATCAGTATTTGCTAAGGAAAAAAGATCTAGGAGGCATTACATGTGGTTTTAAATTGTTGCAATGTTCTGGAAATTGACAGGTGACAGAGAAAATAGTGCAACAAACTGTTCATATTATGTATTTTCCCATACATTGAATGTTATACAGTTCTCTTAGTATGAGAACATTGTTGATTCTATACCTGCTGCTGCCACCATCAAGGAGCAGAAATGTAAGCATGGAATATATATTCTTGTCATTCAGTAATTTGTATTACACAGTTCAAGACTAGTTGGCCCTGAATTATATACAGTATAGACCAAAAGTTTGGACACACTGTCTCATCTCTAGAACAACTGTTAAGAGGAGACTTTGTGCAGCAGGCCTTCATGGTAAAATAGCAGCTAGGAAACCACTGCTAAGGACAGGCAACAAGCAGAAGAGAATTGTTTGGGCTAAAGAACACAAATAAATGATGGTCCAACTAAACGCAAACCGGATGGAATAGCATGTCGCTGCAAGATGCTGTGGTAGCCATGCTGCTTCAGTATGCCTTTAATTTTGAATAAATCCCCAACAGTGTCACCAGCAAAGCACCCCCACACCATCACACCTCCTCCTCAATGCTTCATGGTGGGAACCAGGCATGTAGAGTCCATCCGTTCACCTTTTCTACAAAGACACGGTGGTTGGATCCAAAGATCTCAAATTTAGACTCATCAGATCAAAGCACAGATTTCCACTGGTCTAATGTCCATTCCTTGTGTTATTTAGCTAAAACAAGTCTCTTCTGCTTGTTACCATGAAGGCCTGCTGCACAAAGTCTCCTCTCAATAGTTGTTCTAGAGATGAGAAGGTGTGTCCAAACTTTTGGTCTGTACTGTATATATATATATATATATATATATATATAAATATATATATATACATAGAACCGCTAATCAGTGCTGGGCATGGTCGGACCAGGAGGCATACAATACCTAGTCCTTTAGTGATAATATCTGCTGATAAGACACTGATATTACTGAAACAGCTAAATTTTGCCTACTAACTGACACAATGATGACATCAGGGTGTCAAGACACAAGGGTCAGGGATGTTCTCATCCACTGGCTTGGCTGTCTTTATAAAAGCTGAATGGACTAGGGCTCGTCCCACTGAACGCCCGTACTACTTCTCCATGGGCAGAACACTACTAAGACAACACAGGGTAAGACTTTATTGGGTTCCAAACAGACAACAGCATATAGTGCATTCCCAGCAAGGACATGAGATAGTGAAATTGAAACCGTTTCACCCTTCTGCTAGCTCACCATGGATTAGAATCTAAGCAACTTTGAGGTATCTAGTGACACTATCCCAGCCAGCAGCATCACACTTTTGGCAGACACTCCCTGAGAGCATATAACGGCAAGCTTAGGAAGCTGACTGTACACAGTGAGGTATGTGGCCAGGTGACCAGATAGTCACAACCTGGGTTCTCCAAGTTAATTTGTGGACTCAGTGTTGGGTAGTGGAACAATTCAGTATTCCATCAACTGGAACCATGGTCCCTAGGCTGACGTCCTGTGGAATCACACCAGTGCCATGTGCAGGCTCCTTTTTATATCCCTCAGCTCCCATTTCAGAGTGGGGGGGATGATAAACATGGCTTTTTCCTCATTGTCCATTGCTCAATTAGACTGCATAATTGTCCTCCAAATGATGCAAATTAGTACATGGCAGGCGTGTGATGCCTTCCATTATCAGCAGGCAGTTCACAAATTAGTAAGCAAAAAAGGCACAAGACAGTCTCACATGAAACAATGGCTCATGACCCTTCACTTAATAATATCAATAATATGTCTAATTAAAAATTGTTCACCCCTTCAAAAGTGGCCAGATATTGCTCATTGAGTCGTTACACAGCATCTCTTCCCTTACATCATGTTGCTCTCAAATTACATAGTAAAAACCTGCTGAAAAATGTGAGACAATACAATACATTTTGTTTTTATAGAAACCATCTTGTCTTATTACCGAATGATGTCATAGGGCTCAGCTAACTATAATGGGCGTGGAAGTTTCACATTTCTATACACACCCCTACCGCTCTTATTGGTGCATAGTTCTGAGAAGTTATTTCTTTGTATATGATACTATATAAAGTGGTCATATGATGTAATAAATATAACATTGAGATCCAAAGGTTATAGGCAACAACTCAAACATGCATTTAAAACACAAGACACAAGAGTCTTTATATTCACCAATAGTTGAAAACACCCCATAGACATCATGATGCAAATGTATAAAACATTTTATTAGTAATAGTGCACAGGGTATTACAAAATAACAGAGCAATAATCAAAGAGAACCGGAATGGGTAGTGAAGGAAGAGGGGAGAGCCCCACGTGACCCAGGAAGTCAGTTTAATAGAGGCAGGACCTGCCAAACAATCTAATATGAGTAGCAGCCAACTATCCATAGAAGGCCCATATAGGAACCAAAACATCCAAGTGCCACTAGTCAATAACCCAAAAACATAGACAATAGCCTTATGTTAGGTCATACATCCGTATGACTAAGGCCTGTGTGTGGGAACCTGACATGAAGGCCGGGGTGTGCCACACAGCAGGGCTATAACCCTAAATGACAAACAAACAGGGGTGCCCAGGCTGTGTAGCTCAACCGACTAGCTATGAGGCTTACCCGTAAGGCAGACAGTCCCGGATCCTGAGGCACGTGGGGACCGACGTCCCAACACGTGTTTCGTCCAATACTTCGTCGGGGGACGAAGTATTGGACGAAACACGTGTTGGGACGTCGGTCCCCACGTGCCTCAGGATCCGGGACTGTCTGCCTTACGGGTAAGCCTCATAGCTAGTCGGTTGAGCTACACAGCCTGGGCACCCCTGTTTGTTTGTCATTTAGGGTTATAGCCCTGCTGTGTGGCACACCCCGGCCTTCATGTCAGGTTCCCACACACAGGCCTTAGTCATACGGATGTATGACCTAACATAAGGCTATTGTCTATGTTTTTGGGTTATTGACTAGTGGCACTTGGATGTTTTGGTTCCTATATGGGCCTTCTATGGATAGTTGGCTGCTACTCATATTAGATTGTTTGGCAGGTCCTGCCTCTATTAAACTGACTTCCTGGGTCACGTGGGGCTCTCCCCTCTTCCTTCACTACCCATTCCGGTTCTCTTTGATTATTGCTCTGTTATTTTGTAATACCCTGTGCACTATTACTAATAAAATGTTTTATACATTTGCATCATGATGTCTATGGGGTGTTTTCAACTATTGGTGAATATAAAGACTCTTGTGTCTTGTGTTTTATATGATGTAATAAAGCAGAATCTGTCAGTACACCACAATGCGTATGTGCTGCATTGATTTCCCAAGTGCTTGTAAAGCAAATCTTACTAATTTGGAGTTCCAATAGCATAGGAGTGTATTTCACTCACAAAAATTACCTTTAAGAAATTACTAACTTGCTTACACAGCATGCACAGGCGTAATCTGCACCAAATCCATCAATAAGGTTCAACGTTTGATTTGTATAGACTGATAAGAGAGTAAGAGAGTACATTAAATATAATTAGATTTTCCCCAAATGTGTGTTTTCTGCAAAAAAAAAAATGAATAGCTTACGAAGTATAAAAAGTGATACCTGGATACTGGGTCAACCAAGTAAACCAAAATATATTCTTCTACAGTAGGGACTCAAGGGACTGTGAGCCGCACCAAAATGTTTTATCAGCAATACATTCCTTTTGAATTATTAATGTATAGTTTAATAATATGAAGTGTACGTTTTAGTCATGATAATAAAAACATGTGACAAATGGTAAATAGAGTTGTATATATTCTCTGAAATATCAACATTGTATTACCTGATGGCTTGATATCAATGTGGTTTGATATAGTGGTGGTCCAGCTTATTGTAGTGAGGTTATCATTGGTTAATAATGTACTAGAAGAATTTTGCACTTGGTACTGATCTGTAAAGACAATTATGAATGTTACGTAAATACAAGTCATTCAGTTTTAAGCTTTTCCAATTTTGTAAAATTAATCCTGTCCATGAATGATTGGATCCCAGACCCTATTTGAGATTAAGACATGAAAAAGACTTTATATGGAAGAGAAGATACTTTAGATGGTTGAATATCATCATTCCTTTCATCATAAGAAACTGAATAATGATGCTGACCAGTCATGTGTTGCTAAGAAGAGCTCCCAATCCCAGCTAGTGTTGAGTTTCAGAGCTGGTAAAAGTCATGTGTTAGCTGCTCCCCTGCATGCTCAAAGAGTCTATCAAATTCTACTGCTTTATAAGGAACCTATTGTGAAGACTAAGCCACTGGTCACTAGTGCTGGGATGAACTACTCTTAATTACGCCAGTGAGAAAAATAAATATTTAATACACTGCCGATTTTGCAAGTTTTCCAACCTACAAAAAATGGAGAAGTCTTTAATTATTATCATAGGTACACTTCAAATGTGACAGACAGAATCCCCCACAAAAAATGCAGAAAATCACATTGCATAATTTTTAAATAATGAATTTGCATTTAATTGCATAAAATAAGTACCGTATATACTGGCGTATAAGATGACTTTTTACCCCCTTAAAATAATGGCTACAGTGGGGGGTCATCTTATACGCCGGATATACGGGGGGGGGGGGGTGTACACTGCAGCGTCCAGGGGAGGTGGGGGCAGCAGCTCTGGAGCACAGGGGAACGCTGCGGGCTGCAGCCTTTGATCTCCTGCACCCGCTCATATAATATGCACAGCCGCTGTCCATCTCCAATGGTGCTGAAATCGCACGCAGTGAGGGGCTGGGGCAGCGGTGCATGTTATATGAGCCTGCGTCCCAGTGTGATCGCACATGCCCACCCCTGTGTTAGATTTGGCCCCCAGGCTGCTGCTCATTCTAAAATAAAAAATCTTTACTTACCCCTGCAGCGTTTCTCCCTGTGTCCCTGCTTCCACTGTGATCAGGCAGGCAGAGAGCTCAGCCTGCTGTGCCGATCACATGACCGCACTGACAACCAGGAAGTGGAAGAACAGAAGCACGGAGCCAGACAGGAGGGAGCTCAGCGCTGGAGGAGATAAGGAAAGAGGGTTTTATTTTACTTTGGGCAGCAGCCTGGGGGCCATATCTGACACAGGGGGACTTGTGCGATCTATAGGGGCCATGGGCAGCACTATGGGGGCGATATCTAACACAGGGGGACTTGTGCGATCTATAGGGGCCATGGACAGCACTATGGGGGGCGATATCTAACACAGGGGGACTTGTGCGATCTATATAGGGGCCATGGACAGCACTATGGGGGCGATATCTAACACAGGGGGACTTCTGCAATCTATATAGGGGCCATGGGCAGCACTATGGGGGCGATATCTGACACAGGGGGACTTGTGCGATCTATAGGGGCCATGGGCAGCACTATGGGGGCGATATCTAACACAGGGGGACTTGTGCGATCTATATAGGGGCCATGGGCAGCACTATGGGGGCGATATCTGACACAGGGGGACTTGTGCGATCTATAGGGGCCATGGGCAGCACTATGGGGGCGATATCTGACACAGGGGGACTTGTGCGATCTATATAGGGGCCATGGGCAGCACTATGGGGGCGATATCTGACACAGGGGGACTTGTGCGATCTATATAGGGGCCATGGGCAGCACTATGGGGGAGATATCTAACACAGGGGGACTTGTGCCCATTAGGGGCCCCGGTGAGCTGCTTCTAACCCCCCAGATGTATGCCCTGCCAATCCCCCCCCGCCGATGCCGCGGGTGCTGTACCCACCGAGCCGCGGGTGCAGGCCCCACAGAGCAGCAGAGTTGTGTGTATTTGTCTGTATGTAGCAGAGTTGTATGTGTTTGTATGTAGCAGAGTTGTATGTGTTTGTCTGTATGTAGCAGAGTTGTATGTGTTTGTCTGTATGTAGCAGAGTTGTATGTGTTTGTCTGTATGTAGCAGAGTTGTGTGTGTTTGTCTGCATGTAGCAGAGTTGTGTGTGTTTGTCTGTATGTAGCAGAGTTGTATGTGTTTGTCTGTATGTAGCAGAGTTGTATGCGTTTGTCTGTATGTAGCAGAGTTGTATGTGTTTGTCTGTATGTAGCAGAGTTGCATGTGTTTGTCTGTATGTAGCAGAGTTGTATGTGTTTGTCTGTATGTAGCAGAGTTGTATGTGTTTGTCTGTATGTAGCAGAGTTGTGTGTGTTTGTCTGCATGTAGCAGAGTTGTATGTGTTTGTCTGTATGTAGCAGAGTTGTATGTGTTTGTCTGTATGTAGCAGAGTTGTATGTGTTTGTCTGTATGTAGCAGAGTTGTATGTGTTTGTATGTAGCAGAGTTGTATGTGTTTGTCTGTATGTAGCAGAGTTGTGTGTGTGTGTGTTTGTATGTAGCAGAGTTGTATGTGTTTGTCTGTATGTAGCAGAGTTGTATGTGTTTGTCTGTATGTAGCAGAGTTGTATGTGTTTGTCTGTATGTAGCAGAGTTGTGTGTGTTTGTCTGCATGTAGCAGAGTTGTATGTGTTTGTCTGTATGTAGCAGAGGTGTATGTGTTTGTCTGTATGTAGCAGAGTTGTATGTGTTTGTCTGTATGTAGCAGAGTTGTGTGTGTGTGTTTGTCTGTATGTAGTAGGTGATTAAATTATCGGTCTATTGAGCGCTTGCAATACACAGGTTCCGTTAATATTAAAGTTGTTTTATTATTGAAATATATCAGAATATATCAAACTGCTCCTGTTATTCAATACAACGCGTTTCAGCATTAAATCAATGCCTTCCTCAGGTATCCACAGAGCAGCAGAGTTGTGTGTGTTTGTCTGTATGTAGCAGAGTTGTGTGTGTTTGTCTGTATGTAGCAGAGTTGTGTGTGTTTGTCTGTTTGTAGCAGAGTTGTGTGTTTGTCTGTTTGTAGCAGAGTTGTGTGTGTCTGTTTGTAGCAGAGTGTAGTACCATTGTTTCAGTCCAGTTGTGGCTTTATACAGCAGGGAGGAGCATTCCTTGCTGTACTAAGTGAACATTGGAGCGATTGATCTGTCAATGGCCCTTTAAAAACATATTGTACGGCTCTCGCGGAATTAAAATTAACATGTTGCAATCAAAGCAGACTTTTTTTCATTTGGGAGCGGGGTAGTCTTATACAGTGAGTATATCCCAAATTCTATATTTTTAGGGCAGAGGTTGGGGGTCGTCTTATACGCCCAGTCGTCTTATACGCCGGCATATACGGTATTTGGTACAACAGAAAAACAATTGAATATTTAGTACAGAAACCCTTATTTGCAATTACAGAGGTCAGATGTTTCCAGTAGTTCATCACCAAGTTTGCACACACTGCAGCAGGGATTTTTGTCCACTCCTCCATACAGATCTTCTACAGATCATTCTGATTTCAGGGCTGTAACTGGGTAATTTTGAATTTCAGCTCCCTCCAAAGGTTTTCTATTGGGTTTAGGTCTGAAGACTGGATAGGCCAAGACCTTGAAATGATTCTCATTGAGCGACTCCTTAGTTGTCTGTGTGTTTTGGGGGAATTGTCGTACTGGAAGACCCAGTCATGAGCCATCTTCAATGGTCTCACTAAGTGAAGGAGGTTTTCGGCCAAAATCTTGTGATAAATGACCTTATTCATCCTCTCTTCAATACAGTGTAGTCATCCTATCCTCTTGGCAGAGAAGCACCCCTAAAGTATGATATTTCCACCCCCATGCTTCACGATTGAGATGGCATCCTTGAGGTTGTACTCATTCTTATTCTTCCTCCAAACACGGCGAGTGGAGTTGATACCAAAAAAGTCTATTTTGGTCTCATCTCGCCATATGCCTCCTCTGCATCATCCAGATGGTCATTGGCAAACTTCAAATGGGCCTGGACATGTGCTGGCATGTGCAAGGGGAGCTTGCATGCCCTGCAGGATTTTAATTCATGACGGCGTAGTGTACCAACTGTAATCTTTGAGACTGTGGTCCAAACTATATTCAAGTTATTGAGCAGGTCCTCCCATGTAGCTCTGGGCTGATTCCAGACCTTTCTCAGAACCATCCTTACCCCACGAGGCGAGATATTGCATGGAACCCCAGACTGAGTAAGACTGACAGTCATCTTCTGTTTCTTCCATTTTCTAATATTTGTGTTAACAGTTGTTGCCTTCGCACCAAGCTGCTTCCCTATTTTCCTGTAGAACATCCTAGCTTGTGAATGTCTACAATTGTGTCCCTACTGTCCTTAAACAGCTCTTTGGTCTTGGCCATGGTGGAGAGGTTGGAGTGTAGTACTTTGAAATGTTAAACAAGTGCAGAACACGGATTGTACACCCATACCAACTGTGTGCTGTACTTGTTTTTTCGGACTCATAGACTTGTATTAGCCCCTGGCATCCATGCTGCCAGAAAAAAAGGACAATGTCTTATGTATTTTGCATAGACACTCGATATGTGTAAAAACACGTACATGTGAATACTACAATAGATTAGAATGGGTACATGTGGTATCCGTGAAGAAACAGATAAAACACTTACATGCTACATGGACGTCTGATCAAGGTCCACAGGTACAACTCAAAGAAGTGAACAGCTCACATATGATACAGATAAATGATCACTTGTCTTACCAGTTGTGTTACTCGTTTTTGTTGTTGCTTCAGTTCCATTCTTTGTCTGATTATCTCTCGGATCTAGAATAACAGAATCATTTGTTGTTGGAACATCTGGACAATGCATCAAATAACAAATGAAGTGAAATGTAACAACCTGATGTTTCCATATTTAGCAGCATGAAACATTCAGTGTTTATTTGCACAAGGTGTACGGCTTATAAACATCATAAAGATTTCAATGTCAGAGTCCATAAAACATCTTACCAGAAGTGCTGGTCGTAGGGAGATCTGTTGGAGGTGTTGGAGTCGAGCCATTTTCTGCAAATCAACACATTTTATCATTTGTATAATGAACATGATAAAAATTATGATAGCTTACGTGAAAATTATATGAGCCCTCTTAAACTAGAACTGTCATTTGTTTGGGAATACATAGCATTGTGGACAATTTGCAGATTGTCTAATGTATTCAGATAAGTATCGTTTAGGTAGTTATAAATATGTATGGATCTTATTTCCAAGAAATACTGCAATATACAATAAAAGAATCATAATGCCATTACAACTGTAACTGTTGCTATTAATAATAAGTTAAGAAAACTGTTTTTTCAACCTAAGTGACAATAATAATAATGATGATGATAATAATAGTAATAATAATAATAATAATAATAACACTTATCATTGGCAAAGCTTTACATTGCCAGGATCAAAATATTTCCATATTGCCTTCTCAGTATACCACAAAAAGGAGTTATTGACTGATCAAAAAAACATGCAAAATCTTTATTTATATATAGTTAGAAAATGAGGTCCAGAACAAGGGACCTGGAGGCACATAGAAGAATGCACAAATGCAGACACAGAGAGAAATTACAGTGAGTATAGCACATAAAGGCACTAAAAATATGTCAGGTCTCAAATATAACATACATATTAAAGTATATAAAGAATAAGAGTCATAGTAGTACAGTTGGTAAAATACAGATTGAGACCTCTAAAAGTTGTAACCATACCTATTAAAGTGCCAGTACTAATAAAATCGGTGAATAGCCTCCTTGAGGAAACTCCAACGCATTTTTCGCCATTAAGCATGTGTTTCCTCATGAATAAGCAGTAAGAATCAACGTGAAACATGCATTGGGGTTTCCTCAAGGAGGTTATCCACCACTTTCATTAGCACTGGGACTTTAATAGGTATGGTTACTATTTTTAGAGGTCTCAATCTGTATTTTACTAACTGTACTGCTATCACTCTTATTCTTTATATACTTTGATATGTTTGTTATATTTGAGACCTAACATACTTGTAGTGCCTTTATGTGCTGTACGCACTGTAATTTCTCTCTATGTGTCTGCATTTGTGCATTCTTTATGTACCTTCAGGTCCCTTGTTCTGAACCTCATTTTCTAATTATATATAAATAAAAATTTTGCATGGTTTTTGACCAGTCAAAAACTCTTTTTTCTTGTTTATCCAATTGTTTTGGGGAGTGATCGCAGGATACTGCTACTATATAGATGAGCAGTAAACTGCATTTTTTCTAAAATGTGTTGCAGGTTTTTATTTGTTTAACTTCTCAGTATACCAGTAGATATGATTAGTAATACCTAAAAGGGGACAGTTCTTTATAAAACTATGTTATTGATTGTTGTGTATTCCTTGGAGTATCCAACAGCTCTTCTCTATTCATCTTTCATATGGATCAGTTCACTACTGGTCCCTTGATACAAACACACAGCTGAAGACTGATGGCATGTAAACTGTATATTCTGTCTCTAAATTAGTCCCTGTTAATCTGTATGTTTTGATTTGATTTCTGATTATCCTCAGCATGTATGAACATTGGCTAAAAATTTGTTACAAGCAATCTATCACTTTTTCTCACTTCCATCAACTAGTTTCAGATTGTGCCACCTTATTGCAAGCATGCGGTAATGGGATAAAACAGTAAATTTATAAGGGAGTGGAAGTGCTGCCCACACCTCCATGAAGACAATGTGAAGATTTGCAATGTAATGCGCTGTTTTAAATGTGTTTGATGGTTGAGATGTATTTAGTCTGTCCCAGGAAAAGTTAAGGGTGAGACTGAATCAGTCTGTGAGGAATTATATGGGAAGACAAGAGAGGTGTTTCCTGGGAGGTGACAGTAACAAGAGTCTGGTGTAGCAAGACCTAAGGCCTGTTACTTAACTGACTGCTGTGATGTATCCTGTTTCCCCGAAAATAAGACACTGAGTTATATTTTTATTTGTCCTGAAAAGAGCACTAGGTCTTATTTTCAGGGGGTGTCTTATTCTCGAGGAGACATGGTTGGGGGTAAGTTTATCTCCCACAAAAACAGACCCCCCCCCCTTTCCAGGATCATCATACTTACCAGCCCTGAGCGCCTGTGTGGCTCCCAGATCTCCCTGTGATCTCTCGGCAAGTGTGCTGCATGCCGTCCTCCCCTGCATCTGGCTGACACTCGTATAGATAACATCACACTCACATACACTCATACTTATACAGACACACGCACATCAGATTCCATATCATTCCTCCCTGTGATCTCCCAGCAGCTGTGCTCCTCTACATCTGGCTGACACACACACACACACACACACACACTGTTACGGTTGCTGTGGCTCTGGAGACTATGTCCGGATTTCTTGCTACTTCACATGTGCAAGCGCTGGAGACTAAGTCTTATCTTGGAGCCATTGCACATGTGCGGGTGACATCATCGCTGACACGAGGTCACATGTTTCTGACACCTTCTAAGCTGATTGGCCACTGGTCATGTGCTTGTGACACGTGGTCACATGTCTCTGACACCTTCTATGCCGATTGGTCGCTGGTCATGTGCTTGTGACACTTTGCTCGGTGATAGGCCAGCGTGACGTCATTGCTGTCATTCTGGCAGCGGATTGGCTCTGGTGTCCTCCATCTTGGATGAGGCACAGAGTCTATATGAGATCCTGACGCACGCCGCCCGGTGCTCAGTCCTCTTGGTTCATGCATGAGGGTAGACGCCCTGTGGTATTCATGGGTCCGCAGGTTACCCATGATGCGGCCCTGAGACTGTTAGATCTATACAGACCATAAGAATCTGACATACTTACAAACCGCTCAGCGTCTGAATCCTCGCCAAGCCCGCTGGTCCTTGTTTTTCTCCCACTTTCACTTCTCCATCAACTATCTGTCTGGGAGTAAGAATAACAAGGCAGACGCTCTGTCTCGCTCTATGGTTTCTACCCAGGAAGAGATTGACGAACCTCGTCTTATCCTTCCCTCCAGGGTTTTTCATACGCTCTCCCCTGTGACGTTAGACCAAATCCCACCGGGCAAGACCTTTGTGCCGCCTGATCGACAGAATGATATACTGTCGTGGGCCCACACCTCAAAGGTGGGTGGGCATTTTGGTATTAGGCGGACACGAGAGTTACTGGAGAGGTGGTATTGGTGGCCACACTTAGCCAGCCATGTCAAGAGATATGTCAGTTCCTGCTACTCGTGTGCTCGCAACCGTCCATTACGGCAGAGACCGGCTGGGCTCTTGCATCCTTTACCAGTGCCAGATAGACCATGGGAGGTGGTAGGCATGGACATTGTGGGTGATCTTCCGTGTTCACAGGGACATAGATTTGTGTGGGTCATTACGGACCATTTCTCCCGGATGGTTCATCTCGTACCGTTATTGAGAATCCCGTCTTCCAGGGTACTAGCCAAACTATACCTCAAGCATGTCTTTAGGCTTCACGGGATGCCAGATCGTATCATTTGTGATAGAGGCCCGCAATTTGCTTCCTGTTTCTGGCGAGATCTTTGTAGCCTTCTGCAAATTGAGTTGAATCTCTCTTCGGCATACCATCCGGAGACCAATGGTTTGGTTGAGCGTACCAATCAATCCATGATTATATACCTTCGACACTTTGTTGCTGAGAACCACGATAACTGGTCTTCCCTCCTACCCTGGGCAGAATTTGCCCTTAACAATTCGCTGGCTGAGGCCACTGGGCAGACACCATTCGTACTCAATAATGGGCAACATCCTAGGGTACCGGCACCGTTTCCCGCTGCTGCACCTTCTCCTCTTGTGGCCGACTGAGCAACTAATGCCAGAGAGGTTTGGGATCGGACTCAAGAGTCGATCCAAGCAGCTAAGGACCGTATGAAGACAGTGTCCGATTGGTTTCGTCGCCCGGCTCCTGTCTTTTCTCCAGGGGATTTTGTGTGGCTCTCTGCAAAACATGTGAAACTTAGAGTGAGCTCTGTCAAATTTGCTCCTCGCTTCCTGGGTCCTTATGAGGTTCTTCGACAGGTAAATCCTGTAGTCTACCAATTGAAGTTACCCGTCCATCTTAGGATCCATGACAAATTCCATATTTCACTGCTAAAGTCGGCTATTTTACCTCACGCTCGTGAAGTGCACTCTCCTGCCTCTGATTCCTCTCGCTCTAGCTATGAAGTACGAGCCATAGTCGGTTCTAAGATGGTTAGAGGGCGCAGGTTCTTCTTGATAGATTGGGAGGGCTATGGCCCGGAACATCGCTCTTGGGAGCCTGAGGAGGCTGTCCATGCTCCCGACTTAGTTGCCGATTACCTGCGTCGCCAGGAGGGGGCCCTTGAGGGGGAGGTACTGTTATGGTTGCTGTGGCTCTGGAGACTATGTCCGGATTTCTTGCTACTGCACATGTGCAAGTGCTGGAGACTAAGTCTTATCTTGGAGCCATTGCACATGTGCGGGTGACATCATCGCTGACACGAGGTCACATGTCTCTGACACCTTCTAAGCTGATTGGTCGCTGGTCATGTGCTTGTGACACTTTGCTCGGTGATAGGCCAGCGTGACGTCATTGCTGTCATTCTGGCAGCGGATTGGCTCTGGTGTCCTCCATCTTGGATGAGGCACAGAGTCTATATAAGACCCAGACGCACGCAGCCCAGCGCTCAGTCCTCTTGGTTCATGCATGAGGGTAGACGCCCTGTGCACGTTCCTCTAGGCATCTCTCTGTCTATGTTAGGTGAGCGCTACCGGCAGGATAGCGTTCTTATACCTTACAGCTTCGGCTGCAGTCCGTATCCTTACCTTTTAGTGGAGCGGACATAGGCAGGTGCCTGAGGCACATGGTCCGGCTGGGCCTTGTGATTCTACTCGTAGGTGGACGTTGCCGCTAGGGTAACATTCCTTATACTGCGTCTGGCAGTTGTTCGTATCCTCGCACACTAGGGGAGCGAACAGAGGTAGGAGCTTTGTGCGGCTTATGCTGCTGTCCGTCTCTTTTGCACCACTAGAAGAGCGGACCTAGGCAGGTGCCATATCTAGTGGTTCGTCTCCTCGCACACTAGTGGAGCGAACGCAGGTAGGAGCTTTGTGCGGCTTACGCTGCTGTCCGTCTCCTGGCACCACTAGAGGAACGGACCTAGGTACGTGCCATTTCACACTCACTGCTTTTGTCTCTGTGATCTTTAACAGAGACCATTCCACACACCCTCCAAGTAAGGGAGGAATTGCTTTATTTTCTTATTATATTCCTCTGTGAGTTTAACAGAGGTATTGCACTCTGCACTTTTGCTATTATTATTTACAGTGGCACACTTATATACCCCTTATCCTCTGCCATAGTCTGCAACAGAGTCTCTGCACGGTGGACCCTGACTGTCTGATATTCCTTTAGATTTTATTATCAGACAGCCCCCCGTTACACACACACACACACACACACACACACACACACACACACATCATTCCTCCCTGTGATCTCCCAGCAGCTGTGGTGCCCTGCATCTGGCTGACACTCGCATACATCAGATCTCACACACACAGACTCACACTCACATCACATTCCACATCATTCCTCCCTGTGATCTCCCAGCAGCTGTGCTCCCCTGCATCTGGCTGACACCCGCATACATCAGATCTCACACACACTCACACTCACACTCACATTCCACATCATTCCTCCCTGTGATCTCCTATCATCTGTGCTCCCCTGCGTCTGGCTGACACTTGCAGAAATCAAATCTCACACACACACACATACACACACACAATCACATTCCACATCATTCCTCCCTGTGATCTTCCAGCAGCTGTGCTGCCCTGCGTCTAGCCGACACTCACACATCAGAACACATAGTCACACATCAGACAGCATACACTCACACATCCGATCACATCCACTCACACACACTCACACACACTCACGAAATCGCACATACTGGAACAATTGCGCTCACACACAACATCTTGAGATACCATGTGCTTCCAGCCATGTGATCATCCTGCAGGTCCTGGAAGCTCACTGCACAGCGCCGCAGGTCCTTACGCCACCAAGAAGCAAGAGATATCGCTGGATGTGGTGAGTGTGTGTATACGATCTGTAGTGTGTGTGCGTGCGTGATGTGATGTGTGTGTGTATATGTGATCTGATGTGTGTGTTCCGCCGCAGGACCTTGATGCGCTCACCTGCTCTCGGTCAGTGTCTGGTGAGTATGACTGCACGGTCTTCTCTCTTCTTTCTTCTGTCCTTTGGTGGTGTCCTTGGTCTATAATGAAGTGTCCTGCAGTGTCTTTAACTTTTTTACCACTGCACGGACACTTCATTATTGACCGCTGCTAGGTCTTATTTTCAGGGAATGTCTTATATTTAAGCCTCCCTGAAAACTCCTGCTAGGTCTTATTTTTGGGGAGGTCTTATTTTCGGGGAAACACGGTAGTTGTGTGTTGAAAGAAGAGACTATATCAGAAAGTAAGATCTAAGGACCAGGGAACTGGGAAGAGAAATGTGAAAGATTATAGAAACCAATAGATGGTAAAGTCCAATAGACCAGAACTCAGGCCAGGAAGGCCGAGTAAACGAAGCGAAGAGAGACCCAGGTGAAACGAGAGACCTGTATGGAGAAGAAGAGACGTGTGTCAGAGGGACATTAGCCAAAGGTACCCTATTTGTGAATAGTGGAAGTGTTTAATAGTCGCCTAATGGTACCCGAGTTCCTCTACAGGGGGATTGATGATGCCTGACTATGATCTTCTTAGAATTGACCTTGTATGCAACGGTGAGGTGTCATACTAATGCAACCTCTTTAGAGGAATTATGAGAGTTTTCAAAATTGTTGATTGGACTGTGGTGAGATACAAGTGTATGGGAACAGAAGAAAGGAACTGTCATCTGATGTAACTGAGAAGTGTCCATGCCTGCTGTTAAAAAGTAATCGTACAAGAATAACTGTGCCTGCTTCCTGGTGTATGAAGGTGTAATAGAGTTCAAGTTCAGTAAAAAAACATATTTTCGGGCCTTGGCCTCTTTTAATTCAATGTGAACCATCTGGTCCTGGCCTGCAGTATTAAATGGCTATGAGCAGTCTGCGGAGGCGTATTGCTCAGGTAAAGAGCAACACCAAGACACACACACACCTAGCCAGGACCTCCATTTTCATATAGCATGGCGGGGCATAGAGGACAAGCACATTGCCCATGGCTACCGCACACCGCCAAGCTACAATTTTTTAATTAACTTGGACAACCATTTTTACTTGGCTAAATCTCCATTATTTCTCCTTAAAGATTCTGTATCAGCTCTCTCTCACTCCCATTTCCCTGTTTCTCAGTTCAATAATTGTTGTTTTCAGGTGACTTCTGATATCGATCAATATACAGTTCCCCTTAGCTAAGAGGTAAATGAGGGAGTCTATGTAGATAGAAGAAGGAGGGGATGGAGCTCTGCCTGTAGCTCCTCCCTCTGCCTCTAGCTCCTCCCTCCTTCCATCATGGATTCTCATCAGTAACATCTGCCATCTCCTATCTCAGTACTGGGAAACTCTTCACTGGATACAGATTTTACCTCAGAAATTAGAATTTTGATAATGACTGATCAATTCTGATAAAGAAAGAAACAAATTTATAGGTTGTATGTAAGGAGTGGTCTGTGCCTTGTAAGCCCTGGAAGACGTGGTTGTTCTATGAGAGAGTTTTATATGTGTAAGGCTAGTTTCACACTTGCGTTGAACGGCTTCCGTAGCATTGCGTTGTGTGACGGATGCAACGGATGCGTTGCATATAGTGGCACAACGCAATGCTACGGATCGTACAAAATAACGGAAAGCGTTATTTATTTAATTTTTTTTCTTTACAGTACCGGCAGCCGACTATTGTGAACGATCAGCTGATCGCTCTTAATAGCCGATGGCCGAGCGCTCAGCTGAGCACTATAACATGCCGGCGGCCGGGCGCTCAGCTGACTGCCCTGACATGCCAGCGGCCGAGTGCTCAGCTGAGTGCCCTGACATGCCGGCGGCCGAGCGCTCAGCTGAGTGCCCTGACATGCCAGCGGCCGAGTGCTCAGCTGAGTGCTCTGACATGCCGGCGGCCGGGCGATCAGCTGAGTGCCCTGACATGGCGGCGGCCGAGCGCTCAGCTGAGTGCCCTGACATGCCGGCGGCCGAGCGCTCAGCTGAGTGCCCTGACATGCCGGCGGCCGGGCGATCAGCTGAGTGCCCTGACATGCCGGCAGCCGAGCGCTCAGCTGAGTGGCCTGACATGCCGGCGGCCGGGCGATCAGCTGAGTGCCCTGACATGCCGGCGGCCGAGCGCTCAGCTGAGTGCCCTGACATGCCGGCGGCCGGGCGATCAGCTGAACGTTTGGCCACCGAGAAATAAAATAAAGTTTCTGATTTAAAAAAAAAAAGAGAGCATGCGCAGTGAGAAATAAAGGTTTCCGCTGCTCAAAAAAACCCGTTACATGCAGCGTTCCATCCGCCCGGCGCAGCGTCAAAATAATGACGCTGTGCCGTCCAGCGGATGCAACGCTGACACTTACGTTACAGTACGTCGTCCATACAAGTCTATGGTGAATAGCGCAGTGCGTTAACGGACTGCGCTATTCTCCATAGTGACGGACTGTGCTGAACGCAAGTGTGAAACTAGCCTAATAATAATATGTTTAAAATCCTTGTGTGTGTCTTTAGGTGCTGTGCTATTAGCCACCACTAGGGGTCACTGGTCCTGGGCTCTGAGAAGGTTAATGAGAAGAATCTGGCCCACAGTGAGGGTATATAGTGTGGAGCATTTTCTGGTATTAGTTAGGAGTAGCAGTGAAGCGAAGAAAATAGATACAGCAGCGTGGAGAACGGGGTATGTTGCTGTGGGGACAGAAGAGAGAAGAGCGGAAAGAAATTGTAAAAGGAAACTGATTGAGGCAACAGCGATCATAGAGGTGGCAGGTTGGAGTAGACCTGAAGGGAGGAAAAGTCACAGAACTGAGGGAGTCCAGTGTTACTCACACTTGGAGGACCCAGTAAAGTGTAGGTGCTGCCCAGCTGAGAATACAATGGAGAGATGGAAGGTCTAAAGGCCCTGTCACACACAGAGATAAATCTGCGACAGATCTGTGGTTGCAGTGAAATTGTGGACAATCTGTGCCAGGTTTGTGGCTGTGTACAAATGGAACAATATGTCCATGATTTCACTGCAACCACAGATCTGCCAAAGATTTATCTGTGTGTGTGATGGGGCCTTTAGAGCGGGCCTTGACGGAGACGTACCGTCTGTGGTAGTGTGCAGGGAACCCAGCGAAACATATTGACCCATGGGTGCCAGTGCCTTAGGAAGAAGGAGGACTTTAACTTGCTGGCCAGTAAAACATTCACAAGAAAGTGCCATTGTCAGTTACCGCTGTGTTTGTGCCTCTGTGCTTTGCAGAAGACAAAATGAACTGTACTGCCTGCTGCATCCTATTCACAAGTGTTGTGCCCAGTAAAGTCTGCTTTGTTTTTAAGAGTGTATGTGACTCCCCTGGACCAGGTGAGGCGTGCAACAGGCCTGACCTAGAGATAACTAAGGAAACAACCCCAGCACACACACACCCAAACCTCTCATTTAAAAGCAGCGTGTTGTGTTGCGGAGCTATCCACACTCGCCTATAGTTACAGCCAGTGGCGTAACTAGAATTTGATGGGCCCTGGTGCAAAATTTGTACCGGGGCCCCCCCTGTACGTGCACCGACACTTAGGGTACGGGATAATGACACTGACACTCGGGGTACAGGATTATGATGCTGACACTTGGCTCTTACCCTCAGCACACAGCTTTCCCATGTTCTGATATCCATCTTGTCCTCGGCACCCAGCTTTCCCATGCTCTGCTATACATCATTCCCTCAGCACCCAGCTTTCCCATATCAGAGCATGGGAAATCTGGGTGCTGAGGGAAAGAGCCTTTTTTCCTCAGCATAAAACGTTCCCATCCCATGTTTGTATCTTTGTCCCCCCTCGTATATAGTTCTTCAAAAACTATAATGGCCCCCACATAGCCTTCTATATAGTATAAAGGGTCCCACATAACCCTTCATATATTAGAATACCCTTCCATAGTCCTCCATGTATTATAATGCATTTCCCATAGTCCTCCATGTATTATAATTCACCCCATAGTTCTCCATGTATTATACTGCACCACAGTCCTCCATGTTTTATAATGCACCCCCATAGTCCTCCATATATAAAGTAGCCTCCATATATTATAATGTAGCCCCCATAGTTCTATATGTATTACAATGCAGCCCCATAAACCTTCATATTGTATTATGCAGCCCCATACTTCTCCATGTACAATGCACTTATATAGTCCATGTATAAGGTGTCCTTCATGTTTATTATGCAGCCCCATAGACCTCCATGTATCATGCAGCCCCAGAGACCTCCATGTGTCATGCAGCCAGCCCCCCCAGGGTCTCCATGTGTCATGCAGCAAGCCCCTTACCAGGCCTCCATGAGTCATGCAGCCAGCCTCACGCCCCCCCCCCCAGGACTCCATGTGTCCTGCAACCAATTTCCCCCGCAAGGACTCCATGTGTCCTGCAACCAGCACCTCCCAGGGCCTCCATGTGTCCTGCAGCCAGGGCCCCCCCAAGGACTCCATGTATCCTGCAGCCAGTGCCTCCCCAAGGACTCCATGTGTCCTGCAGCCAGTGCCTCCCCAAGGACTCCATGTGTCCTGCAGCCAGCCTCCCCGTGTACTCACTGATTTATAAAAAAAAAAAATAAAAAAACAAGTACTCACCTCTCCTCCTTCCACTGCAGTTCTGTCCTCACCTCTACTTGTTTCACCGCTGTCCGTCCTCACTTCTGTCATCGTTCCCCCGTGGCTCCGGTCGGCGTCCTCCTGTGCTCTGTGCTCTCACCACACACAGCAGTTGCACAGGAGGGATGTCACCGCGCAGACACAGGGGAAGACTGATGATGCATAGAGCGGCGCCGGCCACTCTATGCAATATCAAAGCAGAGCGCGGTGAGAGACGGGAGCGCGGTGAGAGACGGGAGCGCGGTGACGCCACTGCTGACACCAAACAGGGGGTGCCCGGTGTCAGCAGCGGCGACTGGGTCATATAGCAGCCGCCGCGTGGTCTGGTGCAGAACAGCGCAGCTCCTCTCACAGAAAGGAGATGGCTGCTGATCTGCCGGGCGGCCGCGGGCCGCTGACCTCCGAGGCCTGGTCGCAATCGCGACCGCTGCGACCGCGGTAGTTACACCCATGAGGACAGGTATATATATATATATATATATATATATATATATACAGTTCACAGTTTAGCATAAATTCTGCAGCTTGTCAGTGTACAGTTCAGTAAATGCTGCTGCAGGAAATCCTTATAAAATGAAAAATAAAATACTTTTCTGGCATAAGATGCACCCCAGATTTAGAGGAGGAAAATACAAAAAAATAAGTTTTAATGTTGAAGAGGGTCCATTTTATAATCCCAGTGCGTCTTAATCCTAATGCTCACCAGGGGGGAGCGGCAGTGGTGTAGTGGCTTGGGAAGGTCACAGGAGGGTCGCGATTCTGCAGGCTTGGAGGAGGGGGTGTTGCGGCTCAGGAGGGTCAGCGATGCTGTGGCTCGGGGTGTAGCCATGGGCGCATTTGAATCCCTCGGCTATGGCTTACCAGGGCGGTGGTGATGGAGCAGGGTCACAGGATGCGCTCAAGGTTGTTGCAGCGGCCGCCATTGATCTGCGGGCGGGCTGTGGAGGTGTCACAACACAGGGTGTCATGGCGGCGGGTAGTCTGTGGAGGCAACTCGGCGGCAGGTGCATTGAGCTGACTGCCGGCTCCATTGAATCATCCGCGTTTGACGAGATGGACTTCAAGAAAATGGCCGCGGAGGTGGCGCGTGCGTAGATAGGACTCCATGGCCATTTTCTTAAAGTCCATTGTGTCAATCTGCGCAAGCGCTGCTTCTGTGGCCATTTTCTTGAAGTTCATCGCGTGAACTGTGAGCGATTCAATTGAGCCTGCAGTCAGCTCAATGCACCCGCCGCTGAGACACCCTCACAGCCCGCCTGCCCGCAGATCAATGCTGTCCACGCGACACCTCTGAGCGCATCTTATGAGCCCGCTCGATCACCGCCGCCTTCATAAAGCCATATCTGTTTTGTAAGATGCATCCTCATTTTACCGCCAGTTTTCAGGGGAAAAAAGTGCGTCTAACAAAGCGAAAAATATGGTAAATGAGAATCCTGAAGTATTGTGAACACGTTCAGGATCTTTTCCTTGCAGATTTGGTTGTAGAAAAAAAAACTGCAGCATGTCAATTCTTTCTGTGTTTATGCTGCGTTTTCCCCATTAAAAGTAATGGAAAAAAAAAACGAAACCAAAAATACATATAATGCACCAAATTGTGGCAAAACCCTTTGTTTTTGCTGCAGCATTTCTCCTGCCAGTAGATGCAGACTTGATGCAGAAATTTCTGCAAACAAATCTCCATCTTGTGCACATAGCGTTACAGTGTAATAGCACTCAGCAGTGCACAGTCATTTAGCCATATATAGTGCAAAGCACCTGGCTGCCTTCAACAAACTGCTCCAAATGCGTCGCCCACTGCTTACACTCATTGTATGGCACTGATTCTGTGGGTTGTGACCCCCACCAACTCATAGATCAGCCTCAGTCCCTTATCCCCCATCCCCCCAGATTCTAGTGTTCCAAGCACTGGCAGCTTGGTGAATCTTTACATGTTATAATAAAGATATAATGCAAAAAGGGCCAGATCCACTTTTCTGCATTATAGTTACTGTTGACCCTGTCCAGCACATGGCTGCCCATTACTACAGAGCTAATGGGAGAGGGAGGCAGCAGAGGCTGAGCCTCACAAACAAGTCACCAACTTTGTAACTGTGTCGGCCACTGTCTGCAGCCTCCAGTCCTGACCTGAATCTTCATTTCCTGCACTGCCGGCCCGACATTCATCCACAGTCACAAACAGCAGCCAGTCACTGTCTCCATACCCTGGCTGTAAAAGAGTAGATGACGCGGCAGGCAGTCAGCCCGAGGTCACAGGTAAAGAGGCTAGAGGGGGCGGAGCCGGCCACTTGTAAAAGAGATTGTATAGTATAGTTACAAGTTAAGTAATGCAGCTCTCGCTCCCTGACACGATCAGCTGTTTATCTTCAGGGCGGGCCCCTAACCTCCCGGGCCCGGTCGCAGTGGCGACCGCTGCGACCGTGGTAGTTACGCCCCTGGTTACAGCCCCTTGCACCCTCACTTGAATGTTACAGAATTTGGATCTCTAATTATAAACTTACCTGTTAGCTTAGAAAACTCATTGGACATGTTAGATATAACTAAACCACTCTCTGATATCTGTGCCTCTCTCCATTCTAGTGGTACTAAATAATTTCATACAGTCCTACGTAGGCCTAAGCCACACGGCATGAAAATCGATGCGAGTGGAGTGCGATAAAACATCGCATTCCACTCGGACGAATATTAGCCTGTGTGACAGCACATATGAGCGATTATTTTCTCAGCCCTAATCGGACCAAAATAACAATCGCAGCATGCTGCGAGTGTAATGCGATCCTGTTGTCTCTCTCACCCATTCAAGTGTATGGGGCGAGAGAAAAATCGCACTGCACTCGCGGTAAACCGGTGTACTGCGAGTGCAGGGCGAGAATGGCAATAGCCGGCTACGGAGGAGAGAGGGAGATAAATCCCTCCCTCCCCTCCTCAGTGCCGGCCCGCCCCCCGCAGCTGAGGTCTGATCGCATGATGGTACTTCAGTCGCAGGGACACTCGCATGACACTCGGCTCTGCTGTACAGCCAGCGTGAGCTGAGTGTCATGCGAGGGGATCACAGTAATCCCCATGTGGCCCCAGTCGTAAGTGGAGGGTATATATCTCTGATCTTGTTGGAAGACTGGGAAGAAGTGATGGACTGTATCTAATAAAAAGTCCATTAAAACCTGCCAGGCTAAAACTACTGGGCATTTCAGAAAGTGATGCTAGGTGGTTAGAGGCCTACAAATTCCATTCACACCAAGTGAGAGCTGCTGAGCAGGCGAGGATGCAATTTAAGTGCAGGCTGCAAAGCAAGTTTTCTAAGTAAGTTTGTACTACCAATAGTTGTTAGTTGTGTAGATCATTTAAAATTAACACTAAAAAGCGATCCTGGTGCTCAATGCATATATCAATGTGCAGGTCTATCCAAAAAGCTGAGTACTGATGGTTATTCGGCATAGTCACTTTCTCTACAGCCAGTTCTCTGCACAGTGAAGAAGCCAATAGATATAGCATTTTGCCCTGCTTGTCGGAGGAAGGAGCAAAGTCTCAGCCGTAACACACAGGTAGAATGAAGAAGAGTATAAATTGTGAATTTTAAAAAATTTGAGGAAACTGATTGAGTCCAGAGAACTTTCCTGATAGCAAAGATTAGCAGCAGCATCAAGCTGGGCACATAAATGGAAAAATGCTACAAAAAGGTACTTTTCTCATACAGATACTGCAGATTACTTTAAGTTAATCACAGCATTTCTAGATTTTTACTTGTCTTTACTTAAATGGAACTAATCAAGTCAGGATTCCCTATCTAATTGAAGGCACAGTAGGCTAGATGGTATAATTAGCATACAAATCATGTCTGTGTTATTGGTAGCACTAAATTGTGAAAGGGGTAAGCAACATTTTAATTGCACTGTAACCCACTTTGTTGCAATGTGTTGAGTGAGAAGTCAAGCAATTGAACAATAAAGGCCGCTTTACATGCTACGATATATCTAACGATATGTCGTCGGGGTCACGTCGATAGTGACACATATCCGGCCTCATTTGACATATCGTAGTGTGTAACACAAATGAGCGACTGTGAACGAGCAAAAATACTCACCTTATCGTTGCTTGTTGACACGTCGCTCATTTTAAAAAAATCTAACGTCCTTCTGTGCTCCGGTTGTTTATGGTTCCCGAGGCAGCACACATCGCACCGTGTGACACCCCGGGGAACGATGAACTGCAGCTTACCTGCAGCCGCCAGCAATGCGGAAGGAAGGAGGTGGGCGGGATGTTTACGTCCCGATCATCTCCGCCCCTCCGCTTCTATTGGCCGCCCGCTGTGTGACGTCGCTGTGACGCCGAATGTCTGTCCCCCTTCAGGAAGAGGATGTTCGCCGCCCACAGCGAGGTCGTTTGGAAGGTAAGTACATGTGACGGGGGTTTATGACTTTGTGCAACACGGGCAACAAATTGCCCGTGCCGCACAAACGATGGGGGCGGGTGCGATCGCAAATGCGATCACACGACATATCGACACTTGTAAAGCAGGCTTAAGCATAATTGGACAATACCTGTGGCTGCTCAGTGCTATAGCCCAAAAACTGGAATGGACCAAGGCGGGTGCAGTGCAGTTCTAATATTAGTTTCTCCTTTCTTAATGTTACCTATGAAAGAAATTATCTTGATGCTAGTTATAACCCCTAGCCTTTTCTGCCTTTATATATGTAGATAATCATAATCTGATAGATTGCATTTAATAATATGTACAATGTCTTCCCTTATTGTATACAGTGAGTGATGATTATGTATGTGATTTGTTTTCATATAAGGTGCGGTATGTATTCATGTTGAGGGTCAAATTCCATAGGTAGTGCAGACTGAAAAAAAAATGGATATCAATGTGCTACACTTTTGCTATGCCATTTCATTGTCTCCCATACTATGCACCTGAACATCATCAGATGAACCATCAATAACATGTCATTAGTGATGAGTAGAGATGAACGGACCCGTGGAAATTTGGGCTCGCTGGGATCAGGTGGACCTTAGATAAAGTTCAATTCAGGACCCAGACTTGACCCGAACTTGATTCCGGAGCCTGAACCCCTATTGCAAGTCAATAATTGGGCAGTTCGGCTCTTGCCTATGTACAGCCAGCCATAAACAGAGCATTTCAAACAGAGCAGAGATGACTTTTTTTGTTTTGCTTTTTTTTTTACACACAGCATCCGAAAATGTGTTTTTTACCCCCAGCCATCTAGAGACTGCAAACTGTTCTCACTTTGCAGAGCATCGAGTGTACCCGAGCACCCCAATGCTCGATAAAGTGTTTAGCATACGAACAGCACCCAAGCTCCAAACTTGGACAATGAGGTTTTTTTTTAAAATTCCATGTTTTGTACAAACCACAAAATTTACAATTCAGGTTTTCTTATCTATAGTGATGAGTGAACCCAAACTGTAAAGTTTGGGGTACATACCTGATACCCAGTATCCAATATAGAGCTCCGAACATCTAATTCTCACAAAGTCCATTGTATGGTTCCAGTTCAGGGGCAATCACAGCCATGCCAAGTATTGTCATGGTTGTGATTGGTCAACGCATCACGTGACCCGGCTTGTATGAACACCGGATCATGAGTTGTGCCACTATTCTGTTTTGAACCTGTTGCAGAATACCCTAACAGAGCCTAGTGCAGAGTGCCTTAACAGACCCTGGGTGCAGAATGCCCTAACAGAGTCTGGTGCAGAGTGCTCTAATAGACCGTGGTGCAAAGTACCCTAAAAGAGCCTGTTGCAGAGTAAACTATCTAATAGAGCCTAGTATTGAATATGTTTACAGTGTAGTAATCTCCTGAGCACTCAATTTCTCTCTTCTCTATTGTGCACATTTTGGGGTGCAGACAATGGAGAGAGTATGAAATAGGGTACGTAGATGTGGCTCTGGTGCTTCTAGTGGTGGTGGTCGAGCTGCTGCAGGGAGAAGGTGTGGTCACTCTGTGCCTGCTATGCACCCAAATGAAACAATTTCCTCTGGTGCATGCGGGCAACAGGATGTTCATCATAACGTCGTAGGTCCGAGTACCTCTGGACAAATTGTGAGGCCAGAACAAGTAGAGGTGGTTTTAGATTGAATGACTGAGCATGCCTCCGGTTCTTTCTCTGTCTTTCACCCAGTGATCTGCTGAAAGGGCTTCCACCTCATCCCCTTGAAAATCAGCCAAGTAACCTGAGCTCCAAGTTATGCACCAGTCACTGCAGAGATTAAGTACACTGATACCCAACCATTTGTATTGTGTTATGCTGCACATACACTGGGGATTGTTAAATGTACTTTGCTGCCATCTACTGGTCAATGTATGCATACGAAAGTTAGGTGTTCAGTCTCCTCACGACAAGCTGCCATGGGAACAGCTGGGAGGTGTCTCCCATCTCAGTGCTGACATATCCAGTAAACTGGAAAAAAACAGGTCTAGTCAGGCGAGAGAAGAAGCTCCCAGAATCTCTATCCCAGTCCATGCTGAGAGAACATTTTTTTCTTCATATAATCACCTCCACAAAGGAGTGAAGCTTACTACAACAAGGATAAGGCTGAACATGAGCTCTCTTGCATACTGGTTTCCTTTGTGCTTCCTGTCAGAACCAGTATAACGTAACTTCTATGCCACAAACTCTGTCTGCCCTACCCCCTTTAATAGGGAACGGTAGTGTCAAAACCATGAGTAGCTACATACCACCAGTGTGTTGCCATGGGGAGCCAACCCGTGAAGGTTCCTTCATCAACAAAGCATTACCTCGACTGTGCATTATATTACCTCCTGCAACAAGTGAGAACTGTGCTCCAGCTGCCCTGAGAGACCTAAGCTTGCTTGTTTCATAAGGAGAAGACACCTACTTTCATAGGCAAAATACTATGTGCACCCTATACAGTGAACTGCCACCACTTTGCTTTTAAGAAACAGGCTGTATGCCACTATTCACTCGAGTAAAGTGTTATGTTTGCAAGTTCACCCATGTGTCTAGCTGCTTGTAATTGCACAAACATCCAGAACACTCCAACACCTGCACCCAGACATCTATTTTACAGGAGCGCCCCCGGGGGTCTCCTATACCATTAAGTGCCACCTCCCGCTATTGACAATTGTTGTGGACACGAGGGAGAATTTAGGGCTCCAGCGGCCCACTTCAGCTACCGTGACAGTTCCATCTGCTGCCAGTGGAACTACATATCCCAGCTGGTCCCTCTGCAACATCTGGCACCTCCACGTGGGTCACCGCAATAGCACCATCACCACCACCAGCAGTGTCCCTGAGAATCTTCACGCCATTCCATGGAGGCGTTCAACTGTCCATACCTCAAACACTGGAGAGAAACAGAGAGTACCCCACTACTCACCCATGATCCCTGGTCCTGAATGACAGCATTTCAAAATTCTTGGCCTTTGAAATGCTGCCATTCTGGCTGGTGGAGACAGACACTTTAGAAAAAAAACTTATAGTGGTGGCTATCCCATAGTGCATAGTTCCCAGCCTTCACTACTTTTCCAAGCAGCCAATCCCTGCCCTACACAAACCTGTTGCAAACAAAATCAGGGGTGTACGGTGAAATGCCATCAGTGGCAAGGTCCACATAACTATAGATATGTGAACCAGTTAGCACAGTAGGGACATTACATATCTCCCTAACTAACCAATAGGTAAATGTAGTGGCAGCTGGGCCTGAGGCAGAAGGTGTTCTGGAGTATGTCCCACTTAGAGATGAGCGAACCGGCCGTGGTTCGGCTCGAGTTCGGTTCGTCGAACGGAGGTCCCGTTCGAGTTCGGTTCGTCGAACGTTCGACGAACCGAACTCGAACCGCATAGGAAACAATGGCAGGCAATCACAAACACAGAAAAACACCTAGAAAACACCCTCAAAGGTGTCCAAAACGTGACAAACAACTCACAACACAACACAAACACATGGGAAAGTGACAAGGACATATACTCATGCGAAAACAAAAGAGCTGGACAAGGAAAAAGAGGAGGACACACAGATATAGGCATGGCCCGCCCTTCTAAAATCATGTAAAACACAGCAAGGTGACTCCAAGCGGAGTTCTCCCTTTTTTCCAAAAATTGGGCCACAAACACACCCACCCCTTCAGTGGCAGCACTTGTGCCCCAGTTGTACACTTCACAGCTAGATTTGCATCAAGCACATTCAAAAATACGCCATACTTAACCGTCCCCAGGATGACACCGGGGTAGGTAGCAAAGTCTTTCCTGATCCCAGCTCCGTGCATCTTGGATCATTTTTAGAAACAATGTAAGCAAGGGTTACTCCAAGCGGAGTCTCCCATTTTTCCAAAAATTGGGCCACACACACACCCACCCCTTCAGTGGCAGCAGTTGTGCCCCAGTTGTACACTTCACAGGTAGATTTGCATCAAGCACATTCACAAATACGCCATTCTTAACCGTCCCCAGGATGACACCGGGGTAGGTAGCTAAGTCTTTGCTGAACCATGACTTGTTCATCTTGGCTCCTTTTAAAAAACACAGCAAGCAAGGGTTACTCCAAGCGGAGTCTCCCTTTTTTCCAAAAATTGGGCCCCACACACACCCACCCATTCAGTGGCAGCAGTTGTGCCGCAGTTTTACACTTCACAGCTAGATTTGCATCAAGCACATTCAAAAATACGCCATACTTAACCGTTTCCAGGATGACCCCGGGGTAGGTAGCAAAGTCTTTCCTGATCCCAGATCTGTTCATCTTGGATCATTTTAAAAAACACAGCAAGCAAGGGTTACTCCAAGCGGAGTATCCCTTTTTTTTCAAAAAATTGGGCCACACAGACACCCCACCAGTGGCAGCGCTTACTCTCCCCAGGATGACACAGGGGTAGTAAATTCCTTGTGGATCCATGACTTGTTCATTTTTATGAACGTTAGTCTGTCCACATTGTCACTGGACAGACGCGTGCGCTTATCTGTCAGCACACACCCAGCAGCACTGAAGACACGTTCAGAGACAACGCTGGCAGCTGGACACGACAAAATCTCCAAGGCGTAAGTTGAGAGCTCTGGCCATTTTTCAAGATTTGAAGCCCAAAATGAGCAAGGCTCCATTTGCAAAGTCATGGCATCGATGTTCATTTGGAGATACTCCTGTATCATCCTCTCCAGCCATTGACTATGTGTCAGACTTGTTGTCTCTGGTGGCCTTGCAAAGGACGGTCTAAAAAAATTATGAAAAGATTCCATAAAATTGCTGTTACCAGCACCAGATACAGTGTTACTGGGACGGGTAGACTGTTGAAGATGACGAGACCGTCCCATGTTTGTCAAGTTACAACTTGGAGATTCACTCCCTGCACCTGCACGGTTGTTTGGTGGAAAAGCAGAGCTAAGATCGAGTAGCAGCTTCTGCTGATACTCCTGCATACGTGCGTCCCTTTCTATGGCTGGAATTATGTCACAAAATTTGGACTTGTACCGGGGATCTAATAGTGTGGCAAGGCAGTAGTCATCATCACTTCTAATTTTGACAATACGAGGGTCATGTTGGAGGTAGTGCAGCAAGAAGGCGCTCATGTGTCTTCCGCAGCCATGCGGACCAAGTCCACGCTGTGTTTGTGGCATAGAGGTGCTACCCGTTCTTTCTTCCTCTGACATTTCCCCCCAACCTCTTTCAACTGAAATTTGACCAAGGTCTCCCTCATCCGCTGAGTCTTCCATGTCCATGGACAGTTCGTCCTCCATTTCTTCATGTTCTCCTGCACCTTCCTCAACATTTCGCCTGCTACCATGCGCCCTTGTTGATCCCTGTCCCCCATGGTCCCATGCCTGCCGCGTTGGTGATGATGAACGTCTGGACCTTGGTGATGTTGTTGTCCCTTGCGCATATGAATCCTCCTGTAGTTCCTCCCCTTCCTGTTGTCTCACCCCCTGACTCCGAATAGCGTTTAGCGTGTGCTCCAGCATGTAAATGACTGGAATTGTCATGCTGATAATGGCATTGTCAGCGCTAAACATATTCGTCGCCATGTCGAAACTGTGCAGAAGGGTGCATAGGTCCTTGATCTGAGACCACTCCATCAGGGTGATCTGCCCCACCTCTGCATCTCGTTGGCCCAGGCTATACGTCATGACGTATTGCACCAGGGCTCGGCGGTGCTGCCACAGTCGCTGTAACATGTGGAGAGTCGAATTCCAGCGTGTCGGCACATCGCATTTCAGGCGATGAACCGGCAGGCCAAAAGACTTCTGGAGCGATGCAAGTCGCTCAGCTGCGGCGGTTGAACGGCGGAAGTGAGCAGACAGTTTTCGTGCCCTGGTCAGAAGGCCATCTAGGCCGGGATAGTGTGTTAAAAATTGCTGGACAACAAGGTTCAACACGTGAGCCATACAAGGCACGTGTGTCACCTTGCCCAGGCGAAGGGCCGCACCCAGGTTTGCAGCATTGTCGAACGCGGCCTTACCAGGCTGTAGGTTGAGTGGAGACAACCATTTATTAAACTCAGTCTCCAGAGTTGCCCACAACTCAGCCGCTGTGTGACTCCTATTTCCAAGACATGTCAAGCTAAAGACCGCCTGATGCCGTTGCGCTCTGCTGCCAGCATAGTAATGAGGGGTGCGTGATTCCTTCTGCACAGTGAGAACGCTGGTGGCCTGACCAGGCAGGCTTGGGGCGGAGGTGGAGGACCCAGATGAGGTGGAGGAGGCAGAAGCAGTGGCGGAACTTGGACAGACAGAGGATTGACACACAAGTCGTGGGGACGGCAAGACTTGCGCAGCAGACCCTTCACCATCTATCACCATAGTTACCCAGTGCCCAGTCAGCGACATGTAATGTCCCTGTCCATGCTTACTGGTCCAAGTATCGGTGGTGAAATGCACCTGTTCACACACAGAGTTTCTCAAGGAATCGGTGATGTTGTGTGCGACATGCTGGTGTAGCGCGGGCACACCTTTCTTAGAGAAGTAGTGGCGACTGGACATCTGGTACTGGGGCACAGTGACAGACATAAGGTCTCTAAAATTCTGTGTGTCCACCAGGCGGAAAGGCAGCATTTCGGTAGCCAAGAGCTTACAGAGGGATAAAGTCAACCTCTTAGCTTTTTCATGGGTCGGAGGAAATGGCCTTTTATTTGTCCACATCTGAGGGACAGAGATCTGGCTGCTGTGTGTAGACGGTGTTGAGTAGGGTGTCCCTGGAAAAATGCAGCTTTGTGAGGAAAGTGCAGGCGTAGACATGATGTCGCCTTCATCAAACGTTGGTGCTATCGATGTCTGAGAGAGCTGTACACACGTACTTGTTTCCCCTTCCAAACCAACTACCTACCAAGCAAACTGCCTGTTGCGGTTACAGTGGTGGAAGTTGTGCGTGGAAAACCAGGTGTGACAGCTGTCCACACAGTCCTCGAAGATGAAGAGCGTGCGGATGCACTAGAAGGGGCAGGCGGTGGATGGTTCGCTCCGCTAGGCCGCATTGCAGCACGGTGAGCTTCCCACCGGGACATATGATATTTATTCATGTGACGATTCATGGAAGAAGTTGTCAAACTGCTGAAGTTTTGCCCTCTACTAACAGAATCATGACAAATTTTACAGATCACATAATTTGGGCGATCTTTTGCTATGTCACAAAAGGACCAGGCTAGGCAAGGCTTAGAGGGCATGCAACCTGCTGATCCACCCCGACTAGTGCTCAGAGGCACAGTGGTGGCTGAGGATGCAGTTGTAGACGTGCTACCAGTACTCCTACTCTGTCCAGGAAGGCGCAAGGTAACTTCGTCGTCAGTTGCATCCTCCTCCACCGTCTCTGTTGACCTCCTTGAGGGCCTGACTGTGGGTTGACAGTAGGTGGGATCTAGAACTTCCTCATCAATTGTTGTGTTTGCACTCCCCTCACCCTCAGACTGAGCCTCTTCTTGCCCTGACCGAATATTTAAGTTGTCATCCCAATCTGGTATCTGCGTCTCATCATCATCAGTATGTTCCTCATTGTCTATAACAACAGGTGTTACAGTTTGTGAAAAAGGGTCAACATTATGCTCAGAAACTTGGTCCTCACGGCCTGAATCAGAGTCACAAAGGTTCTGGGCATCACTGCAGACCATTTCCTGGTCTGTACTCACTGTAGCTTGGGAGCAGACCTCTGATTCCCAGGCTATAGTGTGACTGAACAGCTCTGCAGACTCAGCCATCTCAGTTCCACCATACTGTGCAGGGCGGATGGAGACTTCAGAGCTGGGAGAAAGCAAGTTTGATTGGGATGACAACTCAGAGGACTGGTGTTTTTTGGATGCGGTAGTTGAGGTGGCGGAGAGGGCACTTGTTGGACCACTTGAGATCCATTCAAGCATTTTCCTTTTTTGGCCATCATCTACCTTTGTTCCAGTTGTCCGTGTCCATAAAAAAGGGAGCACATCGGATTGTCCACGGTAAGTAGTAGACATCTTACTTTTGCTGGAAGATGGTCTATCTTCAGCAGATGTTAATGGAGCTTTGCCACCTTCCCCACGGACAAACTTTTTTTCCTTTTCCAACACGCCTCTTCCCCTTTCCACCAGCATCTGTCATTTTGCCACTCATTTTGATTGCGACAAGATTGTGCACTTAAAATGTGGTAGTAAAAATTGAGAGGTGGTGTAGATTTCAGCGGTGGTCTAGCTTTATTAACAGGAGAATAAACAACAATAATTATTCCTGTCAATGCAACTACGGCCCTTAAACTGGCAGCAGTGTTTGCTAGTATAATGGCTTAGAGTTAGTAACTATCAGTTTGAGTGTGCAATGCAGGCAGACGTGCTGCAAATATCTTTGCACTAGTCGGACAATACAGAAGTCCAAGAGCCACGTTTAGGATGCCACTAAGTTCACTCAGTGTTTGCTAGTATAATGGCTTAGTAACTATCAGTTTGAGTGTGCAATGCAGGCAGACGTGCTGCAAATATCTTTGCACTAGTGGGACAATACAGAAGTCCAAGAGTCACTTTTAGGATGCCACTAAGTTCACTCAGTGTTTGCTAGTATAATGGCTTAGTAACAATGAGTTTGAGTGTGCAAAGGGCAGGAGGGTACAGTGGCAGGGTTGTGGGTCTCTGGGTAGAGGAAAGGAAGCCTGCCTTTCTATCCCTCCTAATGGGGAAATGCAGCGAGGAAATCCCTGACCTTAGCTACACAGACGCTGTCATCTTGTGTAGCTATTAAACTCTGTTTTAAACTCTGTCACCTATGGCTCTGACCCTGCTGGTATGAGCCCTTAAAAGGACTGATAGAAAGTGCTATCCCTAAGCTGTCCAGCGCTGTGTATGGAGCGTATACAGCAGTATCGGCGATAGGAGCTGCGCCGTGATGTCTGACACCAAGGACGCAGAAGGCAGATAATGGCGTGCTGGAGAAAAATGTCCGGTTTTATAATGCAGGGACATGTGACATGGACATCCTATCACACATGCCGTTGCTTCTCTGGCTAAAAGTACACTTAGCTGTGTGTGTCTGGGATTGGCTGACATGCTGGCCCGCCCCACTACACGCGCGCGCTTAGGGAAGGAAGACAAGGAAAAAAAAAAAAATGGCGATCGCCATTATCCATACAGCAGTGATCTGAATGCGCTGTTCCCGCACACTATACACTGAAATTTCATAATAGTGTGAGTCACAGAGTGACTTACACTATTACAGCGGAAAGCCAGCTACTAATTAGCTGGTCTTTTTGCTGCTAGAACCGTTCTCGAACGTATCTAGAACTATCGAGCTTTAACAAAAAGCTCGAGTTCTAGTTCTATCTAGAACAGCCCCAGAATCACTCGAGCCGCGAACTGGAGAACCTCAAACCTCGAACCGCGCTCAACTCTAGTCCCACCACCCCCGATGATTTGCTGGAAGTTTCTGTGTCCATGTTGCCTCCTACTCCACTTTTTCTACTGCCTCCTCTTGCGGTCAGCATAAAACCTGCACCACTAACTTCAGTACAGCCAGGTGAAATTACAGCAGGCTGTTTTGAAACTCATCTGTTTGGGCAAAAATCCCACACCATGCAGAAGTTGTGGATGGAGATCAAACAACAGACTGATCAGTTGTTGCCGCTGATACACGCCATCTGTGTTCTCTTTCAGTGTTCTCACCCTGCTGCTTGCCTGTCTGCACTGCAATGTTACTTCTGCCTCCCCGCTCATGGCCTCATATGTGACATCCCCACAAAGTGGAACCCACTTTCTATATATGGGAGACTCTGTGCTAACAGCATCAAGCAATAATGGAGTTTCAGCTGCAGCATGCACGGGTGTGTCGAAGAACACCACTTCACAACCAATGAGTGGGCCTCTATGTAGGATGTGTGTGATGTGTTATGCTGCTTCAAGTACTCCACAAACAGGACCAGTACTGATGACGCCATCATAAGTATTACTATTCAATTTTATGCCTCCTTGAAAAAATTGTTTAGGTGATGATCAATGAGGTGGTGGCACATGAGGAAGAGGAAGAAGAGGGACCATTTACACTATGATCAGGCCAATCATCCGCACATGGCTCGGAGGGTGTTTTCCTGTACCAACAGCAGCCAGGTACACAAATGTCCAGCCAAGAAAAAGTTTTGGAAGACAAAGATGAGGAGGAACAGGAACCGTGTTCACAGCAGGGTGGCACCAAAGCAGTTCACAGGAACAATGGAGCGTAACTAAGGGGGGAAACAGAGGACACAGACAATACAACTACCACTGAAGACAGAATGTTATTGCCTCTGGGTAGCCTGGCACACATGAGCGAATACATGCTGCTGTACCTTTGCAACGACTGCCAAGTTGGCCGTATTGTTACCAGTGCCAATTACTGAGTGGTCACCATGCTGGATCCCCATTAGAAGAACAATGTGCCATCCTTATTTCTGTCACTGGAATGAGATCAAAAAATGTGGGAATACAAGCTCACTCTGGTAGACACATTACTGACGGCATTCCTATGTGACAGTGTGGGCTCACTGGAAACACAAGGTAGAGAAGGAGGAGGAATTCAGCAAAGCAGTTGAGGCATCAGCAAAACCTCAAAAGGAAGGGATAGCATGGCCGAAATGTGGAAAATCTTCCTCAGCATACCACAACATCCGGCACCACCATCTGATACAGTTCGTATTAGCAGGAAGCAGCATTTCAACAACATGCTGCAGAAGATACAAGGGCAAAGATATAGCGCAATAGGTCTTAACTTGTTAGTGAATGTAACAGAAAGGGGAAATCTCCTCATTATTATTATTTATTATTATAGGGCCATCAATTCCATGGCGCTTTATATGTGAAAGGGGTGTACATAATAGGGACAAATACAATAATCATAAACAATACAAGACACAAACAGGTACAGGAGGAGAGAGGTCCCTGCCCGCGAGGGCTCACAGTCTACAAGGGATAGGTGAGGATACGTGTGAAGCCTCATGTGAAGTGGTTGTGTGAGACAGAGAAAAGGCTGTTGCAGACTCATGGGTGAAATAACCAACAAAATGCTGAATGTTTTTCAAGGCCCACTTGCCTCTCCATCAGGATAAAACCATAATAGATGGTTTCATTTTGATGAAGAGGCAAGTGAACCTTGAAACAAGTAGATAAATAAACTATACAATATTCTGAAAACTCATCATGTTCCATTATTCAAGGAAGTGTGGATGAACCACATAACCCTCCATTCAACAATATGGTGGAAGAGTACGTTTGTTCACACATCTCCTTGTACTGAATGATGGGTCCGCCCCATTTAACTTCTGGGTCTCCAAATTAGACATATAGCCTGAGCTTGCACTTTACGTCTTGGAGGTGCTGGCTTGCCTTGTGGCAAGTGTACTTTACAAATGTGTGTTTGGCACAGCAGGTGGGCGAGATCAAAGACAGGTGCATGTACCTGTCCACAGCTAATGTGAGCAAGCTCACATTCATTAAAACGAACTAGGCATTAATCCAACATGACTTGTCTGTACCTTTGGCTGACTAGATTAGTATATCAGCCACACACCCAGCCATTGTTATTGTAGCGCCCCTGTGACCCTCAGGGCACTACAGGGAGCTGCATCCTGTTGGGGATGCAGGACCTTATCCCTGGGACCTCGGACCTGGAGTACCAGTGCCAATTCCACCAAAACACAATCTAAATCCTAGTTCTCCTCTCCACACTAGGCATAGAGGGTTAACCACGTAAGGGGATGGTGGCCATGGGAATGAGTCCATAGGTATAGCCAGCCTGGTGGGAGGGGTCAGCAGTCAGTCAGAGAGGACACAGAGAGTAGCAAATGGGAGAGGTGTGCAAACGTGCCTGAGCTGGGTCCGTGTAACGGTAACCCTGGGGCACAGGAGAGAGGTCACCAGAATGGATACTGAGATACTGCTGGGACCGGAGCATGCACGGGGTACAGGGCCCTAGGTCAAGCGCAAGTTTTAGACTGTTTGGCAAACTTGCCTAGTGGGGACACCTTCACGGACTTCACCGAACCAAATAATCCAGGGGCATCAGCAGTAAACTAGGATCGGGGTTCGGACATTTACCTCCTCGCAGGGTCCACACTTCCCACAGTACGGAGAAGGAGACTGTACCGCAAAAGGGACAGTCGGGGTCCCCAAACGCTCCACGCTATGGGGACTCAATCTACAGAGAGTGCTGGGGACAGAGCAACCTGGGTCACTACATCGGCACTGGTCCTCCAAGGGACCTGAACCAGCAACCCCTGGGTTAACAGTGAGTAGAGACTGTTAAAGACAACCTGGTGTGGTCTCCATTATTTCCCCACTACATCTCCCAGGCACAGCCCTACCTGCGGAGGGCCTACCATCACAGCTGCCACTACCATCAGCTCTGGCAGTACCCACATACAGCAGCGGCAGTTCTCTATCCTTAACCGCAACCCGCAAGTGGCATCACATGACAAAAACGCTTATCTCCCTTGTAAATATCTCCCATTAACAAAAGGGGCCCAGGACACGGGACCGGGCAATGGCCACCAGAGTGACATTCCCATTTGTTACTGCCCGGGACCGAGTACCCCCTTCTCTGGGTGCTACATTATACACCACCGCAGTTTGTTCATTCTATTTGCCATTCACAATGTTTTGGGGCCTCCTCAATTTAAAAAGAAACAAAAAACCCACAAAAACATTGTTGGCTACCTCCTCCTTTGTCTCTTCCACCTAAACCGCTATGTCCACCTCCTCCTCTACTTTGACCTCCGCCTCCTGGTTCAAGATTATTATTTTTTATTTATTTATTTTTATGTTCTATCTTGTTTTAAGTTATTTCCCTTTCCCTATCTATATTTATTTGCAGGGCAATTGTCCTGCTCTTAACCTCATTTTGCTTCTTTTTGCAGTCCCCTAGCCCTAACTGGGACCATTTTACAGCCATTTTACACCACCACAGTTCAGCTCTCCATTGGCTTCTATGGGGTTCAGGGTTCGGGATCAAGGTCGGGTACTGAACCAAAGTTTTGACTATACTTCGGCCAAACCTGCTGAACCCAAACATCCACGGGTCCGCTCATCCCTACATGTCACGTAATATGTCACTTGATCAGATGATTAGGGTCCCCACAAATTCTCCTATATTCAAGTCGAGTTAAGAGATAAGAAATCTCTGAGAGAAATACACATTTTTTTCATATGTCATCCTGGTAGCTGTTTTTTTTTCTCATTTAACCTCCATTTTTATTTCTGTTTTTATTTCATGTCAATATAAACTCTTGTAAGGTCATATGTTTTGATTCAATGACATCACTAAGCAACAGATCTATGAGACAAAAGCGGAAGGAAATCAGAAGACCCGTAGGCATGGAAGTGGGTTCCCCCTTGTGGAAATCAGATCCCCGTAGACTTAAATGGTCTAGTCTGATCCACAAATTAGATCAGAATAGGACATGCTCTGAGTCACATGGACCTCTCAGATCTGTGATTTTAATGGATGAGTGTATGAATCTATTCCACTCTATGGGTCTGAGTGCTGTTCATGAAAAAATCAGACATTACTCGGATGTGTCACACTAAGGGTAAGTTCACACAGTGCATTTTTCGCTGCATTTTTCGGGTGCGTTTTTGGCCTCAAAACTGCATGACTTTGCTTCCCCAGCAAAGTCTATGAGTTTTCATTTTTGCTGTCCGCACACAACTTTTTTTTTAAGCTGCGTTTTTGAGCTTAAAAAAAAATGGACATGTCAATTCTTTCCTGCGTTTTTCTGCATTTTCCCCCCATGCAATGCATTGGAAAAATGCAGCAAAATGCAGAGATCAAAAACGCAGCAAAACGCAGCCAAAAACGTTTTTTTTTGCCGCGGGTGCGTTTGTGCGTTTTTAGCGGCCAAAAACGCAGCGTCAAAATGCAGAGATCCAAAACGCAGCCAAAAACGTTTTTTGCCACTGGTGCGTTTTTAGCGGCCAAAAACGCACAAAAACGCAGTGTCAAAAAAACGCAGCGTGTGCACATAGCCTAATATGGAAATGTAACTTACGACAAGTCTGAACTGCTCTGGGTCTTGACCAATCCTGATTTGCCTCCGCATTCTTAGGCTATGTGCACACGCTGCTTTTTTTGACACTGCGTTTTTGTGCGTTTTTGGCCGCTAAAAACGCACAAAAACGCACCCGCAGCAAAAAACGCATTTTTACCACGATTTGGTGCGTTTTTGGCTGCGTTTTGCTGCGTTTTTGATCTCTGCATTTTTTTGCGTTTTTACAATGCATTGCAAGGAGGGAAAACGCAGAAAAACGCAGGAAAGAATTGACATGTCCATTTTTTTTTAAGCTCAAAAACGCAGCTAAAAAAAAAAGTTGTGCCAAAAACGCATTGTCAAAAAAACGCAGCGTGTGCACATAGCCTAAAAATGAAAACTAATAGACTTTGCTGGGGAAGCAAAGTCATGCAGTTTTGAGGCCAAAAACGCACCCGAAAAACGCGCAAAAACGCCGCGAAAAACGCACTGTGTGAACTTACCCTTACACTGTCAGAGAAACTAGTATTATGCGGAAGTTGCATTTAGGACCGTATGCAAAATATTAAAGAAAATCAAGCATAGAAGTATATGAGGTGCATATTTTTGTTATACTGTAATATGAAAAGCATAAAAGGGTAGAAAAGTTTTTCAGTCGTCTTTTCTCTCCGGCTTTTGGATGCTGCCAGTTGTTGATTTAAGCTGGTGTCACACTAAGCGACAGCGACAACGACGTCGCTGTTACGTCACCATTTTCGGTGACGTAACAGCGACCTTGTAAGTCGCTGTTATGATCGCTGCTTAGCTGTCAAACACAGCAGAAGCAGCGATCATAACGTCGCTGTGCTACATGTGCAGAGAGCAGGGAGCCGCGCTTAGCACTGGCTCCTTGCTCTCCTAGGTACAGTACACATCGGGTTAATTAACCCGATGTGTACTGCAGCTACATGTCACAGTGCAGAGAGCAAGGAGCCGCGCGCACTGCTTAGCGCTGGCTCCTTGCTCTCCTTGTTACAGTATACATCGGGTTAATTACCTGATGCATACTGCAGCCACATGTCACAGTGCAGGAGCCGGCACTGGCAGCAAGAGCGGAGGCCGGTAACCAGCGTAAACATCGGGTAACTAGGGAAAGGTCTTCCCTTGGTTACCCGATGTTTACGCTGGTTACAGCTTACCGCAGCTGCCAGTGCCGGCTCCTGATCGCTTCATTTCGTCGCTCTCTCGCTGTCACACACAGCGATGTGTGTGTCACAGCGGGAGAGTGATGACCAAAAAATGAAGCTGGACATTCAGCAACGACCGGCGACCTCACAGCAGGGGCCAGGTCGTTGCTGGATGTCACACACAGCGACAGCGACGGGACGTCGCTGCAACGTCACAGAAAATGGTGACGTAGCAGCGACGTCGTTGTCGTCGTCGTTATGTGTGACACCAGCTTAAGATTTAAGACCAGGTTGCATAGTTTTAGATCTAATTCTTATCTACACTGTCGCCCCTTAGTGGAAGTATTTTATACAGATATCCACATTTACTTTCAGACTTTGCTTTCACAATGGAAATACAGAAGTACGAAATGACCTATCTGCTTTATCTACATTGAGTAGGGTTGGGATAATGAAATACTGGAAAAATGTTTTTTACATTGTTTGTGATATCTGCGTCCAAACTAAATGTATTGTTTTCCAGTTCTATTAGTTTACAGATCCTGATTGAGATACTGCGCAGTAATTCATACTCTTGAATCCCATCAATGCACGCTATGGTAATATAAATCATTCTAATAGCTAAAATAAAATACCGCACAAGTCAATCCTAATGGATCATTATGTACATCAAAATTGAATAACCATAGTTCTCTGCCTGGTCATCTACAATTTATGTAAATTAATGATTTGCAAATTATTATAGCAGTTAAAAAGGGAGATACAATAGTTACAAGATTAGAACAAAGATGTTATAAAACTAAGCAAAGTCGGCAAATGTATTAACCGGTACAATTCTCCAATGAATAATTCAGGCTCATTATTGAATATAATAAATTTAAGGTTGTTTGAGGACAATGATAAAACGCAGCAGGCGCTGTGTGATATACATAATTTATTAGGCGATCTTCCACAAGCTGTGCGCTTTATTCTTTACATTTTATCAACACATGCAAATAAAACCATCTACTAACCGAAGGGGTATTGTTCTCTGGGGCTTAGGTTATGTTATTCACTCTGTTCTGTTTGTGTAGTGTTATATATTTACAAGCTGCAGACTTATGTGTCAGGGAGAAGTAGTTAACATTCAACTCCCTGGATTACAAATATTATAAAGTATATATTTGTATGGATTCTTTCACATGTATTTAAAGGAGATTTTTACTTAAAATGAAGAGTTTGATGACCTTTGTGATCTATGTAAGAATATAGAAATCATGAAGAATAAAGACCGCATAGACATTAGATTAAAGCCTTCTTTTCATGGCGACAAACAACCATCTAATGTATGTGGGGACCTATACTCTTCTCCAACAGATGATGCTTATTCCACTTTTCTCATTGGAAACGCAGAAATGCTCATGTGTATGGGGGATTGGAACAAATAGCCATAATATAACTGACAGTTTTCCAAGCCATATGGTCACCAGGGGCATTACTTGGGTCAGAAAAGATCACAGGCCCAAGTCTCAAGCAATATGTATTGCAGCCAATCACCTCTGCCAAATAAAAAATGTCACACCACAACCTAATCAATAAAGATGAAGGCTGCACATCCAATAATATAATAATGGTATAATGCTACAAGCATACTGACAATTATAATGAAAAATGCAATTTGCTAACTGGAAAGTGAACATGTGACTCATGAAATGAATACCTGCCAAGACTATAAGGAAAAAAGAGATATTTAGCAATCGCATTGATCAATGTAACCGAGCCCCAATACCTCGCCAAGGTATACAGTGCTTACAAGTAGTCTTCAACCCACTGCAGATTTAGCAGGTTTGATAAGATGCAAATAAGTTAGAGCCTGCAAACTTCAAACAAGAGCAGGATTTATGAACAGATGCATAAATCTTACAAACCAACAAGTTATGTTGCTCAGTTAAATTTTAATAAATTTTAAACATAAAAGTGTGGGTCAATTATTATTCAACCCCTAGGTTTAATATTTTGGGGAATAACCCTTGTTTGCAATTACAGCTAATAATCGTCTTTTATAAGACCTGATCAGGCCAGCACAGGTCTCTGGAGTTATCTTGGCCCACTCCTCCATGCAGATCTTCTCCAAGTTATCTAGGTTCTTTGGGTGTCTCATGTGGACTTTAATCTTGAGCTCCTTCCACAAGATTTCAATTGGGTTAAGGTCAGGAGACTGACTAGGCCACTGCAGCACCTTGATTTTTTCCCTCTTGAACCAGGCCTTGGTTTTCTTGGCTGTGTGCTTTGGGTCGTTGTCTTGTTGGAAGATGAAATGACGACCCATCTTAAGATTCTTGATGGAGGAGCGGATGTTCTTGGCCAAAATCTCCAGGTAGGCCGTGCTATCCATCTTCCCATGGATGCGGACCAGATGGCCAGGCCCCTTGGCTGAGAAACAGCCCCACAGCATGATGCTGCCACCACGATGCTTGACTGTAGGGATGGTATTCTTGGGGTCGTATGCAGTGCCATCCAGTCTCCAAACGTCACGTGTGTGGTTGGCACCAAAGATCTCGATCTTGGTCTCATCAGACCAGAGAACCTTGAACCAGTCTGTCTCAGAGTCCTCCAAGTGATCATGAGCAAACTGTAGACGAGCCTTGACATGACGCTTTGAAAGTAAAGGTACCTTACGGGCTCGTCTGGAACGGAGACCATTGCGGTGGAGTACGTTACTTATGGTATTGACTGAAACCAATGTCCCCACTGCCATGAGATCTTCCCAGAGCTCCTTCCTTGTTGTCTTTGGGTTAGCCTTGACTCTTCGGACAAGCCTGGCCTCGGCACGGGTGGAAACTTTCAAAGGCTGTCCAGGCCGTGGAAGGCTAACAGTAGTTCCATAAGCCTTCCACTTCCGGATGATGCTCCCAACAGTGGAGACAGGTAGGCCCAACTCCTTGGAAAGGGTTTTGTACCCCTTGCCAGCCTTGTGACCCTCCACGATCTTGTCTTGATCTTGATCTTGATAATTCCGAATGTAAACCTGCTAAATCTGCAGGGGGTTGAATACTACTTGTAGGCACTGTATCTCTATATTGGGGTCCCTAGCTCTGTGTCATCTCATTGCAATTAAAAACTTCTGTGTGTGGAGAGGGGTAACCAAGGACTTGCTTATGTAGGAGATGGAAAAAACATGGCCAAAAGGGGCGGACCTGTGTTCTTTTTAAGAAAAACTACATAATACTAAAGGATAACTGAAGTGAGCACCAATATGTATATATTTATACAGAGTGCAAGCCAAAAAATACATAATCAATAAAGGTGAAGGCTACACATCCAATAATATAATACTGGTATAATGCTACAAGCATACTGACAATTATAATGAAAAATGTAAATTGCTAACTGGAAAGTGAACATGGCCGAAAGGAGCAGAGCTGTGTTCACATTCTGAAAAATACTAGAGACCACAATATAGAGATATACCTTGGCGAGGTATTGGGGCTTGGTTACAATGATCAATGCGATTGCTCAATATCTCTCTTTTCCTAATAGTCTTGGCAGGTATGCATATCATTATTCATGTTTTCACTTTCCAGTTAGCAAATTGCATTTTTCATTATAATTGTCAGCATGCTTGTAGCATTATACCATTATTATATTGTTGGATGTGCAGCCTTCATCTTTATTGATTATGTATTTTTGGCTTGCACTCTGTATAAATATATACATATTGGTGCTCACTTCAGTTATCCTTTAGTACTCCACAACCTAAGTCCCTGACTACAGATAATGGTAGTAGATGTCATCTGCAGTCCTATGTAACATCACAGATAACACAGTGATTACCCCGAGTACTGATAACATAGTAGATGTCACCTGCAGTCCTATGTAACACCACAGAAATCAGAATGAATACCCAGGGTACGGATAACGGAGTAGATGTCACATGCAGTCTATACAGTCAGGGCCAGAAATATTTGGACAGTGACACAAGTTTTGTTATTTTAGCTGTTTACAAAAACATATTCAGAAATACAATTATATATATAATATGGGCTGAAAGTGCACACTCCCAGCTGCAATATGAGAGTTTTCACATCCAAATCGGAGAAAGGGTTTAGGAATCATAGCTCTGTAATGCATAGCCTCCTCTTTTTCAAGGGACCAAAAGTAATTGGACAAGGGACTCTAAGGGCTGCAATTAACTCTTCCTCGTTAACCTGTAATCAATGAAGTAGTTAAAAGGTCTGGGGTTGATTACAGGTGTGTGGTTTTGCATTTGGAAGCTGTTGCTGTGACCAGACAACATGCGGTCTAAGGAACTCTCAATTGAGGTGAAGCAGAACATCCTGAGGCTGAAAAAAAAGAAAAAATCCATCAGAGAGATAGCAGACATGCTTTGAGTAGCAAAATCAACAGTCGGGTACATTCTGAGAAAAAAGGAATTGACTGGTGAGCTTGGGAACTCAAAAAGGCCTGGGCGCCCACGGATGACAACAGTGGTGGATGATCGCCACATACTTTCTTTGGTGAAGAAGAACCCGTTCACAACATCAACTGAAGTCCAGAACACTCTCAGTGAAGTAGGTGTATCTGTCTCTAAGTCAACAGTAAAGAGAAGACTGCATGAAAGTAAATACAAAGGGTTCACATCTAGATGCAAACCATTCATCAATTCCAAAAATAGACAGGCCAAAGTTAAATTTGCTGAAAAACACCTCATGAAGCCAACTCAGTTCTGGAAAATTATTCTATGGACAGATGAGACAAAGATCAACCTGTACCAGAATGATGGGAAGAAAAAAGTTTGGAGAAGAAAGGGAACGGCACATGATCCAAGGCACACCACATCCTCTGTAAAACATGGTGGAGGCAACGTGATGGCATGGGCATGCATGGCTTTCAATGGCACTGGGTCACTTGTGTTTATTGATGACATAACAGCAGACAAGAGTAGCCGGATGAATTCTGAAGTGTACAGGGATATACTTTCAGCCCAGATTCAGCCAAATGCCGCAAAGTTGATCGGACGGCGCTTCATAGTACAGATGGACAATGACCCCAAGCATACAGCCAAAGCTACTCAGGAGTTCATGAGTGCAAAAAAGTGGAACATTCTGCAATGGCCAAGTCAATCACCAGATCTTAACCCAATTGAGCATGCATTTCACTTGCTCAAATCCAGACTTAAGACGAAAAGACCCACAAACAAGCAAGACCTGAAGGCTGCGGCTGTAAAGGCCTGGCAAAGCATTAAGAAGGAGGAAACCCAGCGTTTGGTGATGTCCATGGGTTCCAGACTTAAGGCAGTGATTGCCTCCAAAGGATTTGCAACAAAATATTGAAAATAAAAATATTTTGTTTGGGTTTGGTTTATTTGTCCAATTACTTTTGACCTCCTAAAATGTGGAGTGTTTGTAAGAAATGTGTACAATTCCTACAATTTCTATCAGATATTTTTGTTCAAACCTTCAAATTAAACGTTACAATCTGCACTTGAATTCTGTTGTAGAGGTTTCATTTCAAATCCAATGTGGTGGCATGCAGAGCCCAACTCGCGAAAATTGTGTCACTGTCCAAATATTTCTGGACCTAACTGTATAACACCACAGATAACACAGTGATAACTCTATGACTACAAATAATGTAGTAGATGTCATCTGCAGTCCTATGTAACACAACAACATAACTCTCTGACGACAGATAATGTAGTAGATGTCATCTGCAGGCCTTTGTAATATCACTATAACACAGTGATTATCCCAAGTACAGATAACGTAGTAGATGTCACCTGCAGTTCTATGTAATATCACAGATAACACAGTGATAACTCTCTGACTACAGATAATGTAGTAGATGTTCCCTGCAGTCCTATGTAACATCACAGATAACAGTGATATCTCTCCGAATACAGATAACGTAGTAGATATCACCTGCAGTCCTAAGCAACACCACAGATAACACAGTGATAACTCTCTGACTACAGATAACGTGGATGTGCAGTCCTATGTAACGTCACAGAAAACACAGTGATAACTCTCTGACTACAGATAATGTAGTAGATGTTCCCTGTAGTCCTATGTAACACCACAGATAACACAGTGATAACTCTCTGACTACAGATAACGTGGATGTGCAGTCCTATGAAACGTCACAGAAAACACAGTGATAACTCTCTGACTACAGATAATGTAGTAGATGTTCCCTGTAGTCCTATGTAACATCACAGATAACACAGTGATAACTCTCTAAGTACAGATAATGTAGTAGATGTCACCTGCTGTCCTATGTAACACCACAGATAACACAATGATTACTTTGTGACTACAGGTAATGTGGATGTGCAGTCCACAGTGATAACTACTACATTACAAACCAAACTGTAAAGATAAATACATAAAATCCAAAATAGAATAGACTCAATACAAAAAATTATGCACAATAAAAATCCTTTATTCACAAAAGATATAGGGATAATAAGAAAAATAAAAAAAATCAAGGAGAGGAGTATGGATGCAGAGCAAGGGCGGGTAAAACCAATGAAGCCATATTAAGCCGCAATCCGGTAAACAATTCATTCATAAAAATTCACTTTGATCATTAAGGTACCTAAAAAATTCCTCTGGTACTGGGTAGGGTATAATAAATATATAGAAATAATTTAAAAAATATATAAATATAAATACTGATAATAGAAATAAAGTGCTTAAAGTGCTGTGTGAAAGAAAAAAGGAAAAAAGAAGTAGTACTCCCTGACACTCTTACATGGTTCCCTGATTTAGGTGATATTTCCCTGGACCCCTTTGGGGGATTATTCCTTTGCTGGTACTTTGCCTGTATTATTTTTCCTCTTGATTTCCTAGACCAACATCTCTGGGTCTTATACAGGCTTACATTGCTACAGTCGGTATTTATGCCTTGCCTTTGCACTGTTGTATCTGCATTGTTGCATTAGCACTTTATTATTGGGGCCATTACATTTATTGGCTTTACCCAGACTGATATTTCTGGATCTTATACTGACTTATATTGTTAAAGTCGACATCTATGTCCTGTTTTTGTATTGATGTACATGCATTGTTATATATATTGCATTAGCACTTTATTATTTGGGTCCATGGAATGAGTGTCCTGCTTTTTTAAATGTTTTTATGGTGTTTGCACTGTATTACTCTTCAAGAAATTTCATGTTATATTTTGTGTAATTATCTAGTGGGTTGAGTGCTTTTTGCCTACTTCTTTTTCCTTGTATACAATTAGCTTGGTAGGCCTTGCACCCTCACTTTTTGATATATTTTCTCCATGACCATAGCTGTGCAGCTCTGTTTTTCGCTTAGTACTCCATGAGTCACTGGGCTGTGGATGGTGTTTCACTGCTCGTCACAGCTTAGCGTCACAACGCAGCACCTCCCTGCTCTCTCCACCTTCACTGCAGAGCACGCAAGCAGGAGGGATGCTGGACTGTGCTTATTGGTGAAACTCCGCCCACAGCCCAGTCACTCATGGAGATCGGGGGCAGCCACGGTGATGTGAGGTGAGCAGAAAGTTGACATGACATCACCGAATCCCCGAGGTTACGGAGCCCCGAGGGTCAGGTGATGGGGAAGAGTGGACTGCAATAACGCCGCTTACAGGCAGTATTGGCAACACAAGGTATTTGAGTGAAACCTTGTTTCTCCACATAATATCGTTGTGGCCAATAAAAAATATGGGTGAACCACTTCTTTAATAATGTCAAAAAAGAGGAAACTTCAGCTCTCCCCTCTTCACTCCCAAATCTTACCTCTGGTGCACGGAAACACCCTGACCTGGGTGAGAACACATGAAGAAAAGGAGAAATTCCAGCAACTCCAGGAGAAAGTAGAATTTTCTTTAAAAGCAGATTCTTTATTGATAATAAAAATATTCCATCCAAGCAAGACAAAAATAGAAATAGAAAGGCAAGACAGAGGAGCTGTTTCCTACGCGTTTCAACCTGAATAGGTCTTAATCATGGAAGACCTATTCAGGTTGAAACGATTAGGAAACAGCTCCTCTGTCTTGCCTTTCTATTTTTGTCTTGCTTGGATGGAATATTTTTATTATCAATAAAGAATCTGCTTTTAAAGAAAATTCTACTTTCTCCTGGAGTTGCTGGAATTTCTCCTTTTCTTCACTTCTTTAATAATGACCTGACCTCCCTGCTTACAGACTTTTCAGAACCTAATGATTGTGATATGCCTTCAATGCGTTCTGGGGTGTGACCACCCCGTGGATTATGGCTGTACCTGCTGCAGCCCTGTTTATGTCCATGCAGTGGTGTCTGACACTGCATTGTTCTACCATAGATAGTGGTTTTTCAGAGAGTATTTCATATGTTTTACAGTAAAACAATTAAAAGAAGTCGTAAATGTCTAATGAATTATATATATACTAGAAGGTGGCCCGATTCTACGCATCGGGTATTCTAGAATTTACGTATTGTGTAGTTAATGTATGATTTTTGTTATATATATATATAGATCTTGTTGTCTGTAGTTACCAAGTGTTTGTGTAGGGGCTGTACATGTTCTGGGTGTTGTCTGGGTGTGGCGGGGGGTGAGATCGGTGTTTGTGTGTTGCGTTGTGTGTCGTTATTTGTGGAGCGCTATGTGTCTGTATCGTTGTGAATGTGTGTTGCGCGGTTTGTGTGGGTGTGGGGTGTGTGTTTTGGGGGGAGGTATGTTTTGTGCAATGTGTGTGTTGTGCGGTATGTGCGTATATTTGTGTGTGCCGCGGTGTTTGTGTGTTGGGTGTTGTGTGTGTGCGGCGTTGTCTGTGTGTGTGGGTGTCTGTGTAGGGCAGTGTTTGTGGTTCCCAGTGTGTGTGTGGTGTGTTGTGCAGTGCGTGTGTGGCAGTGTGTGTGTGTGTGTGTTTTGGGGGGAGGTGTGCACCCCCCATCGTGCTCCATCCCCCATGCTGCGCACCCCCCATCGTGCTCCATCCCCCATGCTGCGCATTCCCCATCGTGCTCCATCCCCCATGCTGCGCACTCCCAAACATGCTCCATCCCCCATGCTGCGCACTCCCCATTGTGCTCCATCCCCCATGCTGCACACTCCCCATCGTGCTCTATCCCCCAAGCTGCGCACTCCCAAACGTGCTCCATCCCCCATGCTGCGCACCCCCCATCGTGCTCCATCTCCCATGCTGTGCACCCCCCATCGTGCTCCATCCCCCATGCTGCGTACTCCCCATTGTGCTCCATCCCCCATGCTGCGCATTCCCCATCGTACTCCATCCCCCATGCTGCGCACTCCCAAACGTGCTCCATTCCCCATGCTGCGCACTCCCCATCGTGCTCTATCCCCCATGTTGCGCACTCCCAAACGTGCTCCATCACCCATGCTGTGCACTCCCCATCGTGCTCCATCCCCCATGCTGCGCACTCCCCATCGTGCTCCATCCCTCATGCTGCACACCCCCCATCGTGCTCCATTCCCCATGCTGCGCACCCCCCATCGTGCTCCACAGTCACACATCAGAAAGTAAACACGCACACATCTGATCGCATACACTCACACACACACCCCACTTCTCCCTGTGCCCACCGGTGTGCGGTCCTAGCAGCTGTGCTGCACGCCATGCTCCTCTGCCGACACTCACAGATCCGATCGCATACACACACACACACACTCACACATCAGAACACACTCACGCACATCCGATTGCATACACTCACACACACACACACACACACTGACGATATCGCACATACGCGCTGACACAATCACAACATCCGGAGATACCACATGCTTCCGGCCATGTGATCCTCCAGCAGGTCCTGGAAGGTCACTGCATAGTATCGCCACCGAGAAGCAAGCGATATCACGGGATGTTGTGAGTATGTGGATGCGATCTGATGTGTGTGTGAGGTGTGTGTGAGAGTGAGTGTGATCTGATGTGTGTGTGTCTGTTCTTATGTGTGTGCGTGTGTGTGTGTTCCGCCACTGCAGGACGTGGATGCGATCTGATGTGTGTGTGAGGTGTGTGTGAGAGTGAGTGTGATCTGATGTGTGTGTGTGTATGTTCTTATGTATGTGCGTGTGTGTGTGTTCCGCCGCTGCAGGACCTTGATGCGCTCACCTCGGGGCGAGAGGCCATTCCGTGTGGGGAGCGGAGCCTGGGCGAGCGGCCAATCCGTGCGGGGGGGCGGAGCCGAGGCGAGCAGCCAATCCGTGCGGGGGGCGGGGCCATGGCGAATCCGTGAAGCCGAGCGGCCAATCCGTGCGGGGGGGCGAGGCCATGGCGAGCCCAGCGGCCAATCTGCTGTTTGTCACCGTAAGGGCATGGCCAATCCGTGCATGGGGGGCGGACCCGAGGCGAGGCGAGCGGCCAATCCGTGTGGGGGGAGGAGCCGAGGCGAACGGCCAATCCGAGCAGGGGGGGCAGGGCCATGGCGAGGCCAGCGGCCAATCCGCTGTTTGTCACCGTAAGGACACAATTTTGGAGCAAGACAGACAGACAGACAGACAGAATAAGGCAATTATATATATAGATTAAATTTTATCTCGTGGGCACCAATGTAACTCTTGGGCATTTTTGGTGGTTAGTTTGTATCCTTTAGCATTGTGTGGTGGTCAATGAGTAGTCCAGTTTACAATAAATGCATCATTTTACAGCTCTGCATACAGTCAAGAACAGTTTATATTAAGGAACTAGTCTTTGTCTTGTACACCCTGGCTATTGTTTCATTTGCTCATCTACTGTCGTCTTCTTTTAATGAAGACACATTCCATCTACAAGATTCCACCTATCTCCTTGGTTACCATGGAGATGTGTAAGCACTGTTGTTTCGCTGCTCTGATCAGAGTATTTAGATCTAGTCAGTTGTGACTCCCATTGTTGGCAATGAATATACTTTGTTCGGCTCAATATATCTGAGCATTTTTTTATTATTATTCATTTTTTTTTTACAAAGTACTAGGAATAAGAAAATACTCCAAACTGAGAATTCAATAAGAATAATATTGTTGAAAATGTCACGTTTTTCTATTCTTTGGGGTAGGGAGTTTTGTGCAGAATATTTTTTTCAGGTGCTTAAATGACTTCAGAAAATAAATTTGTAATATATGATACAGGTGCATCTCAATAAATTAGAATATCATCAAAAAGTTAATTTACGTCAGTAACTCAATACAGAAAGGTAAACACACATATTATATAGAGTCATTACAAACAGAGTGATCTATTTCAAGTGTTTATTTCCATTAATGTTAATCATTATGGCTTACAGCCAATGAAAACCCAAGTCATTATCTCAGAAAATTACAATAATTACCACAAAATGCCTGAAAATGCTTCCTAAGCATTTAAAATGGTCCCTTAGCCTGGTTCAGTAGGCTACACAAACATGGGGAAGATTGCTGACTTGACAGATGTCCAGAAGGCAGTCATTGACACACTACACAAGGAGGTTAAAGCACAAAATGTGATTGCTAAAGAAGCTGGCTGTTCACAGAGTGCTGTATCCAAGCATATTAATGAAAAGTTGAGTGGAAGGAAAAAGTGTGGTAGAAAAAGGTGCACAAGCAACTGGGATAACCGCAGCCTTGATAAGATTGTTCAGAAAAGGCCATTTAAAAATTGGGCGAAGATTCACAAGGACTGCTGCTGGAGTCAGTGCTTCAAGAGCCACCACACACAGATGTATCCAGGACATGGGCTACAACATGGGTCACATTCTTTGTGTCAAGCAACTCATAACCAATAGACAATGCCAGAAGCGTTTTACTGGGCCAAGGAGAAAAAGAACTGGACTGTTCTTCAGTGGTCCAAGGTGTTGTTTTCAGATGAAAGTAAATGTTGCATTTCATTTGGAAATCAAGGTCCCAGAGACTGGAGGAAGAGGGGAGAGGCCACAATCCAAGCTGCTTGAGGTCTAGTGTGAAGTTTCCACAATCAGGGATGGTTTGGGGAACCATGTCATCTGTGTTTTATCAAGACCAAAGTCAGCCCAGCCATCTACTAGGAAATTTTAGAACACTAAAATTGCTCCCTCTGCTGACAAGCTTTCTTGAGTTGGAAACTTCCTTTTCCAGCAGTACTTGGCACCTGTCCACACTACCAAAAGTACCAATACCTGGTTTAATAACCACAGTATCACTGTGCTTTATTGGCCAGCAAACTCATCTGACCCAAACCCCATAGAGAAATGAGAGACACCAGACCCAACAATGTAGATGACCTGAAGGCTGCTATCAAAGCAACCTGGGCTTCCATAACACCTCAGTAGTGCCACAGGGTGATTGCCTCCATGTCACACTGCATTGATGCAGTAATTCATGCAAAAGGAGCCCCAACCAAGTATTGAGTGCATTTACTGTACATAATTTTCACTAGGCCAACATTTTTGAGTTTAAAATATTTTTTTCAGTTGGTCTTCTATAATATTCTAATTTTCTGAGATAATGACTTTTAGATTTTCATTAGCTGTAAGCCATAATCATCAACATTAACAGAAATAAACACTTGAGATAGATCCCTCTCTCTGTAATGACTATATAATATGTGCGTTTCCCTTTTTGTATTGAATTACTGAAATAAATTAACTTTTAGATCATATTCTAATTTATTTAGATGCACCTGTATATGTGAAAAGATCCAGTAGGTAATGTCTGTGACTGGGTTACCAACCGTCCAGAAATACCTGGACAGTCCAGAAAAATTGGGCACTTTTTGGACCTGTCCACAGAGAAGAAACATTTGAGGTGTACATGATTTTTTTTTAGGCTGAAGAAACTTATGTAGGCAATTTTGACTGAAATTATCAATATTTTACAGATTACAGTGAATACAGCTGATGTCGCCATATCAGAATTATGGGGTGTAGAATTGTATCATTTATAATCCTAATGATTTATTATGGTTTTCCAATGTATCGGTAAAAAATATTGATCTCTCCGTTATTTTTTTCTAGGCTGTCCAGAAAAATTAAAAAGTCAAGTTGGCAACCCTGGTTTATGATTATAGATCACCCTTGAAATTAAGAAAAAGAGCTCTATGCAAGGACTTAAGCCCTTTGACATATAGTTCAGAAACATCTGTTTCTCGAAATTTGATATATTTTGGCAAATATCAGCAATGCCGAAAGAGTCTGTGCCATTCCATGAATCCATTTCTAATCTATATTATTTTCCGTTTTTGTGTCAAAATACGCTGAAGGAGTATTTATCAGACAAAAAAACTTTGTAAGAAGTACAGGATTGGACTGCAGAGGACTGGGGTAAAGTTAATTTTTCTGAAGCCCCCCCCTTAAGACAGTTTGAGACATGTAGACAAAAGGTTGCACAGAGAAGAAAAGGTGAGGGGTACTGCGGGTCCTCTGTCATTCCAGGAGTAAATCATCCTGAGGACATTCATCAAAGGGAGTGGATTCACACACACAATTTTACCTAAGGACACTGCCATGAATAAAGAATGGAATCTAACCATTCAGCAAGTGCAACTTCTTGATCCAGGAACAATTTGATCATAAACAATGCTTTTTCCAGCATAATGGAGACCATGTAACAAAGCAAAAGTGATAACTAAGTAGCTCGGTGAACAAACCATTGTCCTTTTTAGTCCATGCCCAGGAAACTCCTCAGAGAACCTGTGGTTAATCCTCAACAATTAAACAAAAGTACAGAAATTTTAGTAAAAACCAAGCAATGTTTAGACAAGCATGAGTCATCACTCAGGATTTCACTGACTAGAATCAAGAGAGGTAATTATTGCCATATACTCTGCCCTGGTCAGACCCCTAGAATACTGTGTACAGTTCTTGGCACCTCAATTCAACAAAGACATTGATATATTGGAGCAAGTCCAAGAAGAGCAACCAAGATGGTAAGCCTGCCAACCATGTCATATGAACACCGGTTAAAAGAACTAGGAATGTTTAGTTTGCAAAGAGAAGGCTGAGAGGAGACTTAATAGTGGTCTACAAATATCTGAACGGTTGTCACAGTGCAAAGGGAACCACCCTATTCTCATTATCACAAGGGAGTACAAGAAACTATGGGATAAAACTAAAAGGAAGGAGATTCAGATTGGACATTAGGAAAAACTTTCTGACAGTGAGGGTAGTGGAACAGGCTACCATAAGAGATAGTGAGCTCTCCATCAATAGAAATCATCAAGCGGAAAGTGGTTAAACATATAGCTGTGATGATTTAAGAGAACCTGCATTCACAGGGAGTTGGACCCGATGGCCCTTGAGGTCCTTTCCAACTCTACCGTTCTATGATTGTATGTCAGGGTAAATAGCGAATGTCTTGAAAAATAAGGATCAACAATGTAAATATTAAGTCTTTACATTGACCTGATGTATTTATCAATAAAAGTGTAAAAATATATGAAGTGCTGAAAATTGTAATTCAGTAACCATAGAAACATCTGACTAAAAGATCTAAAAACATTGAAGCAGCAAACTTTTGGCCACAACTGTACATTTTTACAATTTATCCCTCTTAAGTTTAGTGTTTCAGAGATTATTTGGGGATTTTCTCTAAGGTTGGGTACATAGTCAGTTGTGTCTGGCACGATTTTTTAATGCCTGATACAACTTACGAGAAGGGGTTAGGCACCCGGTTTTCATCAGTAAAAGAGTTTTTGGAATGGTATGCTCAGTGCTTTTTTTGTAAAAAAATATTTGCTGGTACGCATCTCTGAGACGAGGAGCGCGGGGGGGGGGTGCTGTTAGGCGCCGGCGGCTAAGATTGAGGAGGGGGGGTGGGGACGATCTGTCAGCCGGCGGCCGAGTTTGAGGAGTGGGAGGGAGTGCTGTTGTTGCTGTTGTGCTGCCGGGAGATCCTGTGCACGGTTTACTACATACTACAAATAGTACTGTATGCTGGAAAGAGAGGCAGGGGGTGCAGAACTACAAGGCTCAGCATACTCCATCCACTAGTGTATGCAGGAGAGGCATGGGGAGCAGAACTACCAGGCTCAGCATACTCCATCCACTAGTGTATGCAGGAAAGAGAGGTAGGGGGAGCAGAACTACAAGGCTCAGCATACTCCATCCACTAGTGTATGCAGGAGAGCAGACAGCAGCTGCCGAACTACAAGGCTTCAGCATCCTTCAGCCAAGACTGTATGCAGGAGTTTTTTGCCCAAAAACGTAAAATGTAAAAAAAAAAATGACGTGGGCTTTGCCATATTTTTGTATGCTAGCCAGGTACAGCTGCCCCCAACCCCCAGCTGCCTATTTGTACCTGGCTGAGAACCAAAAATATGGGGAAGCCTTATTTTTAATTATTTCATGAATTTCATGAAATAATTAAAAAAAAAAAAGAATGACATGGGTTTCGCACAAATTTTGTGTCCAGCCAGGTACAACTAGGCAGCTGGGGATTGGAATCCGCAGAGTGCCCAAGCTTTTTGGGCACCCCTGCTGCGAATTGCACTCTGCAGCCACCCCAGAAAATGGCACTTTCATAGAAGCGCCATATTTTGGTGCTGTATCCAAGTCTTCCAGCTGCCCTGGTGACAGGTGGCTTGCTGGGTAATAAGGGGTTAGGGCCAGATGTATATTATCAACTGGCCCTAAGCCTGAAATTCATGGTGTCACGCCAATATTAGACATGGCCACCATGAATTTCTTGTAAAGAAAAAAAATCCCACAAGACAGAGAACATATTTTTATTAGAAAGAAAACACAACACAATTAGTGACTCCATCTTTATTGAAATAATGAAGCCCCCTCCGCAGTAATCCTGGGTCAAGGGTCCCGCGCCGTCCAATCCGGATCCAATATCATCTGATCGGTTTGCTGGAAGGCAAAGCGATCAGATGATGTCAGGTTAAAGGACATGAATCACATCACACATCAGCTGGTTATACAATCAGCTGATGCATCAGTGCAGAAAAAACAAAAACTACTCACCTGTCTGCAAAATCCTGGGACACGACTGATCACTCCTGGAGCCGCCGGTAATCAGCTGCTGCAATCACCTCAGAGCATCACCTGATCGCTTAAACCAGCTGGGCGGTAAAAAGCCGGCCCCACCGCTGGACTTAGACTGTCAGCTGATGCCGTAGCGTGACTGCTGATTACCGGCAGGTCCTAAAGCCGATCAGACGTGTCCCGGGAGGCTGCAAACCGGTAAGTGTGAGATTTTTTTTCTAGTGTTCCCGCTTAGCAGCTGGGAGCGGACATGGCGCCGGTGGTAGCAGGGGGAAGCAGGGGGGGGCTGAGTACCGGGGGACCCGATCACCGGCGGCAGGAGCAGCACAGTGATTACAGGACAGGTGGGAGGGAGCGAAGGTCAGTGGGGGGGTTGAATCGGACGACGGGGGGCAACGGAGGTCGGGGGGGGAGTGGAAGACAGCAGAGGGGAGCAAATACCTTACCGGATGGCAGCAGATCGGGTTGACCGGCCGTGACCTCGATCTTCAGCGTCCATAAACATCTTGAAGAGGGCGGGCACCCACCACCCCTCCACATCTGATTGGAGGGATGCTAGCTCCAATCAGATTGGAGGGGGGGAGACACAGAGGTCACCCTGCTCCAGCCAATGGCTGATGATATAGCAAATTTACAAATTAGCCATGTGGACAGAGCCAGAGGTGCTTATCTTCAGCGCTCTTCAGATTTTCCGGTACGCCATACCGGCGCGTACCACCACAAAAAAAGCACAGGGTATACTGATGTAGCATATGTTAACTTGACAGTTAATATGGTTACACATCATTCTGTAATGAAATTACTTTGATATTTTCAATTGCATGTGCAGTCTTAAATGTTCATCAGAGATTTGCTGCGTCATGGTATGTAACATGTTAAATGTCAAGACAACCTTTGTTATATGTGTAATTTGTGGATACAGTGGACTAGGTTGATCACTGTGTTAAGTGGGCAGGAGAGCTAGGTAGAAACTAGGTAGCCAATAGTGGATGGAGAAATATGGAGTGGTGGATATTTGAGGATTCGTTTAACTTATGCCACAGAGTTATATCATCTAATGCCACATCTCTAGAAACAGCCCACTTACCAGTTTTAGATGTAGTATTTGTTGGTAAAATAGTAGGAACACTAGCAGGAACAGCGATAGTAGTAATTAAGACACTGGGACCTGTAATATAGAAGCAAACAATAATAAAACAGTAAGTACTCAATTGATCCAAATATTTAATAAATACATATAATCAATGATAATTTTTCCCAAAAATCTATGTAATTATTGCAGATAATTCTTGCAATTCTGTTAATTCATAACCCCAGAATATAGACTGGTCTTACTGTTTTATGCCTCTGCATCAATACAGCAAAATTAGTATCATGTCACACTACCTGACTAGCTGGATTAGTGGTGAGACTTGCTTGTTTTTCATACAGTATATATGAAGAACCACTATTAATGATGGGCGATCCCCATGATGGTCGGGATCGAGAGCTTTGCTCAATCGTTTTGTAAAGATCGAGATCGGGATCGAGATAACATGATCTTGCGTCCGATCACCGATCTCGGGCTTTACAGTTATGGCAAGGGGCGGGGGGGGGGCTGTAAAATAAAGAATATAGTTAATAATAGACATTGTCATTATACTTACAGGTCCCGCGACGCGTCCTGCAGACTCCCGGCTGCTTATGCTTCTGCATCCTATTATTGCTGTGCCGCCAGTAACCAGCACTGACTTACAGGACCTTCAATGACGTCATAGCCATGTGACCAGTCTGGTGTGAATGTTGATTGGCTTACAGACTGGTCACATGACTATGACATTGTTTCGCCCGGGGACCAGGGGTACTCAGATCCGGGCCACAGAGTCACTTCTGTGGGTATCACGATGGCGTGACCCGGTCTGTGATCCCAGGCTCCACAGTAAAAGGGGATTTGTTAGGGGAGATTGTCCGTGACGCCACCCACGGCTGTGGTGATGGTGGAACACCACCGCTGCTCTGGAAGGGGATCCCGGGAGCGATGACAGGGAGCAGCGTAGTTGTTATGTCCCCTCCGTGGGTAGGGGGGTTGGTTGTCCCGGGGCCCGGTGATGGGATAAGCAGGGGGCAGGGTGCAGTGCTGCAGTGCGGTGCCCGAGGGCACGGGTGTACTCACAAGAAAGTCACACGGAGTCACTGGTGAACTAAGAATTGCCGGTGTCCGAGGCCTCTGGTACGGGGGTGTTAGTGTCCCACACACGGTGCAGCAGCCCTGGTTGTTCCTTCCCTGCAGCAAAGTGCCTTTCTCTCCTTTCTCTTTCTCTTTCTCCTCAGCCGGGAACGGGGAATCCTCTCCCCTGTAGTGATCCGGGTACCCAGGTACCGAGGGGCCACCGCCCAGCTCCGGCTACCTGTTCTGGCCCCTTCCTCACTACGGCCTGCCCCGGCCCTTTTGGAGAACGCTTCACTCCCAGCCGGGAGCTAAACTCCAGACCTCTGTCCTGTCTGCACTCCTCACACTCTCTGCTCCAGCCCCTCCCCTCTCCTCTGCTTTTCCCTTACACTGGGGCTGTGCTTTGTCATGCTGCACCGTGTGAGATCATATTACCAAGGAGGATTAACTCTTTATGTGACACCCTGGCTGTGCCAGGGCGTCACACACCCCCCTGGTAAAACACGGCCCGTCCTCGGGCCGGCTAGGCACCGACATTTTATTAAACTGGAAAAGAATAAAACATTGTAAACATTTTCAATCTTCCCACAGCCGGATGCACATTGCTTAAACGTTGCAACAACAAATAACACTTTTAATACTGTTAACGTAACGGGTCCTTTAGTCACCCACCCAAACAACCTAGCCTTGGTGCTGCCCCTAAAACCCAGGCAGCACCCCTTGACCCCAGTCCAGGAACAGCCCCAAATTGGTCAACGGGACCGGTACTCCGCTGCCGTTGCGGCCGGGCGGACTGCCGGAGCCGTCGTCATCTCCGTCGCGGCCGGGCGGACTGCCGGGGCCGGTGGCATGGTGGTGACAAAGGTGAGGCCTGGGGACCCCAGGTCTGGGTCCTCCCCAACAGGCGCTGCGGGCTCCGCTACCAGTAACAGGGGTAACGGGTCGGTGCATCGCTGCGGCGGCCTCTCCAGGAACCAAATGTTGGCAGAGTCCTGGCGTCCCTGCCTGTACAGTCCTTGTCACATAAGCTGCGGTTCCTTCTTTCTGCTCCCCCCTGGTACTTGGGAGCAGTCCTTCCAGCAGCTTTTAAAGTTTCTCTTTTCGCTTCCGGTCCTCCGGAGCTTCACTTCCGCCCGCGTTCTCAGGGGGCGGAGCCTCTTTTTCGCGCCCACCGCTCGGAGAAGGCGCCAAGCTGTTGTTTTTGGCGCCTAAAATGGCGGCTAAAATGGCGGATTTCAAGATTTTTGCAGCGGATCACCGCTGACAGTCCACAATAAGGCGCACTTCCTCCAGGTAACTGGACGGGTTCGATCCTGTTCGTGACGCCAAATGTTTCGCCCGGGGACCAGGGGTACTCAGATCCGGGCCATAGAGTCACTTCTGTGGGTATCACGATGGCGTGACCCGGTCTGTGATCCCAGGCTCCACAGTAAAAGGGGATTTGTTAGGGGAGATTGTCCGTGACGCCACCCACGGCTGTGGTGATGGTGGAACACCACCGCTGCTCTGGAAGGGGATCCCGGGAGCGATGACAGGGAGCAGCGTAGTTGTTATGTCCCCTCCGTGGGTAGGGGGGTTGGTTGTCCCGGGGCCCGGTGATGGGATAAGCAGGGGGCAGGGTGCAGTGCTGCAGTGCGGTGCCCGAGGGCACGGGTGTACTCACAAGAAAGTCACACGGAGTCACTGGTGAACTAAGAATTGCCGGTGTCCGAGGCCTCTGGTACGGGGGTGTTAGTGTCCCACACACGGTGCAGCAGCCCTGGTTGTTCCTTCCCTGCAGCAAAGTGCCTTTCTCTCCTTTCTCTTTCTCTTTCTCCTCAGCCGGGAACGGGGAATCCTCTCCCCTGTAGTGATCCGGGTACCCAGGTACCGAGGGGCCACCGCCCAGCTCCGGCTACCTGTTCTGGCCCCTTCCTCACTACGGCCTGCCCCGGCCCTTTTGAAGAACGCTTCACTCCCAGCCGGGAGCTAAACTCCAGACCTCTGTCCTGTCTGCACTCCTCACACTCTCTGCTCCAGCCCCTCCCCTCTCCTCTGCTTTTCCCTTACACTGGGGCTGTGCTTTGTCATGCTGCACCGTGTGAGATCATATTACCAAGGAGGATTAACTCTTTATGTGACACCCTGGCTGTGCCAGGGCGTCACAACATCATCAAAGGTCCTTTGAAATGAACTTTGACTGTCACTGTGCGAGTGTCACATCACAGCACACAATCTCCCCATGGGTCAGCTGCTTATATTTCTATGTAGCTGAGGTGCTCCTGTCCGGAGATTGTCAGGCACGAGTCATACCCCCAGTGTCAGCTTTGCTACATGCTCTGTACGGAGCGATGTAGCAGAGCTGACAATGCTCTCTGCTTCTCATTGTGTATAGACTGTGTCTGTACAGAGTGATGAAGCACAGATGACATTGCTGTCCCTGTGGACTACGTCGGACTGAGGATTTTTTTTATAGTAAAGATGGAGTCTCTAAATATTTTTTTTGTTTTATTTCTAATAAAAAAATGTTTTCTCTGTGTTGTGTTTTTTTTTTACTGCTTATTACAATTTCATGGTGGCCACGTCTAATTTGGCATGACACCATAAATTTCGGGCTTAGTACCATCGGAGAATACAAAGTTGGTATTAATCCCTTTATTACCCAGCATGCCAGCACCACCAGGGCCACTGGACGAGTCGGGTAAAGCGCCAGGAAATGGCGCTAAGAAACAATGTGCCATTTCCAGGGGCGGCTGCGGGCTGCAAATACTCCCAGCCCCCAGCCTTTACCTGACTGGTGATCAAAATACAGCGGGAGCCCATGCATTTGTTTTTATTATTTTTTTTTAAAGAACGCGTTTAATCATGTGCTTTTTTTTACAGCCCCTGGACCCGATCTGTACCCGATCTGTAACACGAGCTTCCCAGGAAAGCTTATGATTGGCATCGTTTACACGATCACTATGAGATCGGTAGGATCCCCGATCTTTACAGATCAGGATCGCCCATAACTAACCACTACCTCCTTCTTTTCTTTGCTGCATTCATTTTAAAGAGACCCTTTATCCCAACTTTAAATTTTACTAAGAAAAGACTGCCCTACTTAGGAAAGTGGTCCATAACCTAACCAAGAATACTGATGACAACAGTGAATACAGTACCAACATCTTAGGTGCTGGCCGAGCCCAGCAGAGGACAAGCAGGGGATGGGTGTCTCAAGCTCTCCTCAGAATTCACCATAGCACTGCATTGGCCATTTTGAAAACAGATGGGGAAGCAGAGGCAGTAGCAGCATAAATGTAGAATTGATGACCACACATCAATGCTAGAGCTGGCTTTAGATTGGTGCTGTGTCTGGTATCTCATATTGATGTCCACCATGATAATATGCTGAATAGCGGTAAAATAATACTTTAATGCAGTGCACATATAGCCATACTGTTGAGTGATCAAATTACACTGCCTGACTAAATGGGTGACTAAAAACCCTAGTCAATTAGTCAACTAATGATCGAGTTTCTATGTAGTGCAGGTGCATTTCCTGAAATTTAGTTACCCAGTGTGGAAATCAGTATGGTACCCCAAGGTACCTAGGCAATCAGAACAAGTGTCACTACCTTTGGTAGCTACAAGCCACACAGAGTGCCACTGTTAGGGTATGCTCATACGAGCGTATGACTCGGATGAGTGCAATTCGAGAAAATCTCGCATTAGGAATGCAGGTGGTTAACCTTTTAATCATCCAGATTCTGAATGAATGAAAAGTCGCAGTATGCTGCGATTGTCAGGAGAGATGTGTCACTCGCACCCATACAAGTCTGTGGGTGCGGGAGAAACATTAGACTGCACTCAGATGACATCCAAATGCAGTGTTATAATCACATCAGCTGACAATGGAGGAGATGGGAAGATTAATCCCTTTCTTTCCTCTGCAGCTGTGATCTGATCGCAGGATCGGATCACAGTTGCATGACACTCGGCTCATGCTGGCAGCAGAGTGGGAGCCGAAGGTCATTAGCATATCACATCCGATGCATGCATCAGATGCCATACGATCGTGTGAATCCAGTCTTAGACAGTATGTGTTCAATAAATCTAAATCTAACATGAAAAAAACCCCATGCATTCAAAATAGTCTATATCCTGAGCAAGGTTTGTCAAAATGGACAAACCCTTTAAATACCAAAATTTTACCTGTAACAATATAAAGAATGTTTCAATGCTGTTTAAAACATAATGCATTCTTGAGACATCTTCTATTGTAGCTGCAGTTTCTGCTTGATCTCATGTCCTACACCCCTAGCGTCATTAGGGTTTTGTTGTTTTCCAATAAAGTGGCACTTTTCCATTTCAAAGTAGTGTAGCGGTATGCCAAGTATGTTACTGGACTTATAATCAGGAAGTGGCAAGAATAAAACATTATGCAGCCATTTGGAGCACAATAAGATACTTGGCCACTTAATATATTTAACCGTAAAAGTAATGAAGGAAAACATGGCTTTATAGCACCAGAGCCATGAGTATCATATTTATCAGTAGTTGTGTTTCCTTTCAAACCGCCCTCAGGGATTAACAGATGTCTGTCTTTGTCCTGTTTACACCTCTTTTAGAAAGATATGTTCCTGTTGATGGAAAAAACAATCTGTAGACTCCCCCTGGGCTACATGATTAGATTTCACAGATCCAGTGGTGTAAGCTACTATACTATCAGATATTATGTGATTTTGGTCATTGCCATAGCTGTTTACCAGTGCCTTCTACATTCTCAGCTTTGTGAAAAAAATAATGTGATCGGACAATACCAACACATGTGTTATGCACTCATGCTAATTAGCTAATTGGGTTTATATGCGTTGCTAACAAATAGCCATTTTATGACTTCTTCTTTGACCTTACTCTTTCCTTACACTTTTTCCTCTCCTCCACAGCTGTGATTTGTTCTCAGGAACGGATCACAGTCGCACGATACTTGGCTCAACTCGCAGCCAGGGCCGTATTTACCACTAGGCACTGGAGGGCACGTGCCTGGGGCAGCGCCTTCCAGGGGGCGGCGCCAAAACTGAAACAAAAAAAAAATTATTTTTTTTTTTTAAATCTTCCTCTCTCATCCAAACTCTTTATTTAATCCTGCATCTTTTTGGAGGAGGGAGGGGGCAACATGGAGGATGCGCGGGATGAAGCATGATGTGGGAGCACAACATGGAGGATGGGGGGAATGAAGCATGATGTGGGGGCGCAACATGGAGGAGGAGGGGATGAAGCATGATGTGGGGGTGCAACATGGAGGATGGGGGGATGAAGCATGATGTGGGGGTGCAACCTGGAGGATGGGGGGATGAAGCATGATGTGGGGGTGCAACCTAGAGGATGGGGGGATGAAGCATGATGTGGGGGTGCAACATGAAGGATGGGGATGAAGCATGATGTGGGGGCGCAACATGGAGGATGGTGGGAATGAAGCATGATGTGGGGACACAACATGGAGGATGGGGGAATGAAGCATGATGTGTGGGGCGCAACATGGAGGATGGGGGGGATGAAGCATTATGTGGGGGTGCAACATGGAGGATGGGGGGATGAAGCATGATGTGGGGGTGCAACATGGAGGATGGGGGATGAAGCATGATGTGGGGGTGCAAGATGGAGGATGGAGGGTGAAGCATGATGTAGGGGTGCAACATGGGGGGTGGGGATGGAGCATGATGTGGGGGCACAACATAGAGGATGGGGGGATGAAGCATGATGTGGGGGCACAACATGGAGGATGGGGGGATGAAGCATGATGTGGGGGTGCAACATGGAGGATAGGGGGATGAAGCATGATGTGGGAGTGCAACATGGAGGATGGGGGGGTGAAGCATGATATTGGGGCGCAACATGGAGGATGAGGGGATGGAGCAGGATGGGGGTGCGCAGTATGGTGGATGGAGCAGGATGGGGGTGCGCAGCATGGGGGATGGAGCAGGATGGGGGTGCGCAGCATGGAGAATGGGGGGATGGAAATTGAGGGTGGTGGACAGCATAGCGAATGGGGGTTGCAGTATGGAGAATGGGGTAGCATGGGGGGAGGCATCGTATGGAGAATGGGGTAGCATGGGGGGAGGCATCGTATGGAGGATGGGGTAGCATGGGGGGCTCTGTATGGAGGGAGCTTGATATGGAGAAGGGGCACCATGGGGGGGCTTGGTATGGAGGGGCTTGATATGGAGAAGGGGCACCATGGGGGGACTTGGTATGGAGGAGCTTGATATGGAGAAGGGGCACCATGGGGGGGCTTGGTATGGAGGGGCTTGATATGGAGAAGGGGCAGCATGAGGGGACTTGATATGGATAAGGGGCAGCATGAGGGGACTTGATATAGAGAAGGGAAGGCATGGGGAGCATTTAGTTAGGACCCTGGGTGGGCCCGGTATGCAGAATGCGAATTAGAAGGTTCATTATAGAGTGGGGACAGCATGACGGGGGCAGTGAAGTGGGTGCTGCATGGAGAGGTGGGGACAGTGGAGGACATAGTTCATAAATGAGGAAGGTCTGGAGGGTGTAATTCATAGTGGGGAGGGCAGTGGGGGTTTTCATTTGAGGGAACAGTGTAGTGGGAATATGTTATAGGAGAGAATAATGTAGAGGCTATATACTATAAGTGAGTGTGAGGGGTCATTGTTTGTGCTGTGAGCTAAGTGATGGGCAATTATTTATTCTTGGGCACAGCCTAGAGCTTACTTATGGTGGTTACTCTTTAGTGAGTAGTATTATATTGACACTGTTTGTCTTAAAGAGAGTTTGTCACCAGGTTTTTGCCACCTAATTTGAGAGCAGCATAATGTAGGGGCAGAAATCCTGATTCCACCGATGTCACTTACTGGGCTGGTTACTGTAGTATTGATAAAATCACTGTTTTAATCAGCAGTAGCTTATCTTTACAGGTGTGCTGCAGGTAGTCCCGCATATTCATGAGCACTGTAAAACTGCGAGATCTGCAGCAGAGAAAATAACAGCAAACAGCTCAGTAAGTGACACATTGCTGGAATCAGGGTCTCTGTATCTACATTATGCTGGTCTCAGATGGGGGAGCAAAAACCTGGTGACAGATTCCCTTTACGGGCACTGTTTCAGTATGTGGTGCAGCAAACCAAACAAGAGGGAAGTCTTGGGAGACGCAGGACAATGTGTTGCTAAGAACGATGACATTTTACTTTTTCTCCCAAAATGGCAATTAATCTGCAGACACATTTATACAGGGGACGTCGCTCTGGCATGTACAGTTTTAACTTAATATTTTATTCTATATATGCAGACGGTTCTGTCCCCCCTGGCGCGGCCGATGTCTTGGTGCAGAGGTGCACTCTTCCATTTGCATATTAAATACAGTCCCTCGTCCTTAGGTGAGAGTCAGTGCTGTCTAAAATCACTTAGCATTTCTGCACCTTTCGTTATTGAATGTTCTCAGTGACATCTCAGGTCTCTTCATCAGGCATGGTATGACAAAATATCTGAAGAAACACAAATATATGCACAAACAGAGCAGAAGGATGGCATAATAAAAGACATTTAAATAAACAAACACTGAGCTTAGAAAGGGAATCCTTAATTAGCTTTGATTAGTTGTGAGTTTTATTGTCCCAATATCCATATTTTCAGATATTTTGTCATACCATGAAGGGACCTGAGATGTCTCGAAAGCTTGCTTTATAACATCACTTTATTTTATTTTAGTTAGCCATTAAAAGGTATCACAAGATTATAATTTTGCTCCTCTCACTGAGAACATTCAATAATTTTTCAACTGGCTAACATGGTACCAAAACCTTTTCACTTGCACCTTTTGTGACACTGGAGGAGCAGAGTAGTACTCCAAGTGTCAATGTGGGTGCGTGCAGAATGTGACTGCAGTGTCAGTGTGGGTGTGCACAATGTGACTGCAGTGTCAGTGTGGGTGCGTGCACAATGTGACTGCAGTGTTGGTGTGGGTGCGTGCACAATGTGACTGCAGTGTCAGTGTGGGTGTGCACACAATGTGACTGCAGGTACATTCTGATACCTGGTTGCTGCCTGTATATGACTGCAGATTCAATGAGGAAGGGTGTTGAAGTGAGCAGACAGCACATCACAGCGCCGTGTCCCCCTCCTCGCTGGAGCCGCTCACTTCTAAACTTCCAGGTGCATCAAGTGGCAGCTACAGACAAAGGATTCAGGCATCAGAACGCAGCACTGATGCTTGGAGTGTGCTGCTGTGCTCCTACTGTGTTGTGTGCATACCTGCACTGACACTTGGATTGTGCTGCTGTGCTCTGCCATGTTGTGTGCACACTCGCACTGACACTTGGAGTGTGCTGCTGTGCTCCTCCTGTGTTGTGTGCACACCCGCACTGACGCTTGGAGTGTGCTGCTGTGCTCCTCCAGTGCTGTGTGCACACCCGCACTGACGCTTGGAGTGTGCGGCTGTGCTCCTCCATGTTGTGTGCACACCTGCACTGACACTTGGATTGTGCCACTGTGCTCCGCCATGTTGTGTGCACACCTGCCCTGACACTTGGATTGTGCCGCTGTGCTCTGCCATGTTGTGTGCACACCAGCACTGACATTTGGAGTGTGCCACTGTGCTCCTCCAGTGTTGTGTGCACACTTATACTGACACTCGGAGTGTGCTGCTATGCTCCTCCTGTGTTGGGTGCGGTGCAGACAGAAGATCTGATGTTATAGTGCTCACTCTTACCAATAGATCACTATTAATCAAGACAAAGACTTGGCTATTTTCCTATATTTGGTGGTATTGGTGCACCCAGGCTTAGGCCGCGCTGAGGGTGCACAGAAATGTCCTCATTTTCATATCAAATATATGTGGCTTTTTCAGTAAATATTAAAGAGAACCTGTCACCATTTTTCGATATTAAACTGCCCCCAATGTCTTGTTAGTGACGCAGTGTAGGCGATGCACATTTTCTGACTAACAAAACATTTGGGTTACTTTAATATTAAAAAGATTACGTGACCGGTTCCTTTTAAGCTGAACTCTATATGGGTGGGATTATTTCTCCTCAGACCACGTCCTTCATATAAATATTTCTGCAGTCTAGGTGTCATTTTGGGGTGACAGATTCCCTTTTAGTCAGCTTACAAATCATCTCACCCAACGAATGAAAGTTTTTGCTCGTGCATCGGGTGATCAGTTTCCCATCTTTGGCTGAAGTGTTAAGGCTGCTTTAAAGGGTTTTTTCACATTGGAAACTTATCCCCTATCCTTGGGATGGGGAATAACTTTCCAATCGCTGGGGGTCCGACCACTGTGGCCCCCAGTGTTTCAGAGAACCAGAACATGCAGACAGAATGGATGTTGGGAGTAGAATTTCATAGTCCTGTCTCCTGAGCTGTGCACTTAAGAGGTCTTTTGAGCATTTGGTGGGGGTCTCAAGTCCCACCCCATGAGGCCACTTCTCCCTACTGAGCCCACCTCTGCCCTACTAATCTACTCAGAATTAATGGACCCAAACATATAAGATATCCTCCAAAAGTTAAGTCTAGTGCCTGTGACTAAACAGTATTGTGGTTCCTATATGGTCCACAGTCTAATCATGGCTGGTAACAACTACCAGCATCTTCTTACCATTGTTCAGGACATACTGGGAGTTGTATGTTAATGCAATACATATATGTATATGGGTCTAACCTGACACTGCACTTGATTGCTGTACAAAGTTGGCAATGTATCCATGTACTAATGGTGGTTTTGGTGATGTATTATTGTCTTTAGGGTCGTTTTGGTGATGTATTACCGTATTGACAGTAGTTCTGCTGATGTATTACTGTACTAACTGTGGTTTTGGTGATGTATTCTTGTATTTAGTGTGGTTTTAGTGATGTATTACTGTACTGATGGTGGTTCTGGTGATAGTCATGTGGCTGTTGTAATCTTTACCTTATCAGTCTTGATCCTAAAACATAGGGCAGTGTGCTGGACTAAAATTACAGCTATCTGCATGTCTGTCAGCCGAATAAGTAAAGGACTAAAGCCCCCATAGACTGTAGTCTGATCTTTCGTCCGACACCTATCTTGCTCGGCTCTCCAATATACAGGACCACTCATTCTGCAAAGTGTTTCTATGTTCTTTATTAGAGCCACTGCTAGACATCTCCGGCAGCAGCTTATCATTTAGAGGATAATAGGATCTACACTCTGTAATCAGACATGCTGGAACCTTTTTCCCCCGACAATCAGAAGTTAGAGCCCCCATTCACATTGGACTGTCAGCAGAACCTGTCGATAGTGGTGGGTTTAGACAACTTTAGGTTAATGTGTATGGAGGTTATAACTACTATCTGAAGGCTTTAGGCACCCTCAGGGCATGTGCACATGTCTTGTAGATGTCTGTGAACTCCCTGAGTTATTCAGACACAAGACGTTTGAGGACATAGTCGTCATTCTATCCTGAAGCAATTTTTTATTTTTTTTTTTGCTGTTGCTTCTTGGTTGTTTTTGTCAACATCTGTTAGCTACTGGATTTTACTTATTTTTTAAATAAACTAGTAAGCGGCATCCAAGCAGCAGCCGCCCATATAATGGTCCGGTCACTTTCAGCCACTTTATATGTGAGGAAACCTGACCCGGTTAAAAAGCTCCAAAGACTGAACATATGGACAGCAAGTCATTTTTATATTGCAGTATATGAGTTCATTCTTTTTATATTTAGAGTTTGGGTTTTTTGGGCAGGTTACAGGGCGGATCTGTCTGAAAACAAAATGCTGTGTGCACATACCCTTAATCTGACTGATCAGAAGGGGGCGCCACCACTGACAGTGCCTAGGGCAGCATGAAATCAAAATATCCATCCAAATACCATCCAAACATCCAAATACGGCACTGCTCGGAGCAGAGTCTGAGCCGGTGGTCATTAGCATATCGTATCCGCATCAGAAGCGATACGCAAGTGTGACTCTACCCTGATCTAAACTCTCAGGTCATGTGCACATGCTGAGTATTTGGTGATTTTTTTCCCCTCAGTATTTGTAAGGCAAAACCATGAGGGAGTAAAAATTCAGAAGTGGTGAACATGTATCTAACCTCTTGCTCTGACTGATCCACTTCTGGTTTTGGATTAAAAATACTGAGGTAAAACACTAATTACCGTATTTTTTGTTTTATAAGATGCATCGGATTATAAGATGCACCCCAATTTTAAAGATAAAAAAAGGTAAAAAAAAGGGGGGCCATCTTATACTTCGGTGGTGTTTTACTGGGGGGGGGCGGCAGAGGTGGTGGAGTGACGTCCCAGGAAGCAGGGGCGGTTGTTGTGCTGGTTGTGGTGGGGTTTGTGCTGGCTGTGGTGGGGGTTGTGCTGTCTGTATGGAGCAAAGAGGCGTGGTGGATGTCAATGATACTCTGTCTGTGGTGCGAGCTTCAAAAAAATGGCACCCGGAGTCGGCACATGTGCAGATTGAGCTCTCGGCTCAATGACAAGCCGAGATCTCAATCTGCGCACGCACCACCCACAGGCGCCATTTTCCTTACGCCTGCTCCTATGAGATCAATAGGCTGGAGACGGTGCCTGTGCAGATGAGATCTTGAGCCGAGAGCTCCATGTGCACACGCCCTGACCATTATTTGAAGCCCACACCGCCGACAGAGCATTTCACCCTCTGCACCGCCCTGCTGCACACAGCCCCCACCGCAGCCAGTCCAGCCCCCACCGCAGTCAGCACATCCCCACCGCAGCCAGCACAGGGCTTCGCAGTCAGCACAGCATCCATTCTCCACCTCTCAGTAAGCTACATTCGCATTATAAGACACACGCCTCATTTTTCTCCCAAATTTTTGGGAGGAAAAGTGTGTCTTATAATCCAAAAAATATGGTATATATTCAATGTTACTTGGGACTTATGGGTCTATGTGTCTGAATGACCCTTGATGAAGCTACGATGGTAGCGATATGCATGGCGCTCCTTCTATAGAGTTGCATGGGGCGGTAGTCATGGGCGAGGGATTGACTCCAGATACCTTGGCATGCTATGTGTTATATCTGCTCCTGGCTGAGAGTGTGCACTTATGCCGTGTGGCTGAGAACCCATGTAGGTCGCATACTGCTGCTGATGTCAGCTGGCCAGGATCAGATGATGACTCACACTTACAAGGAGACCAAGAGTTCACTTTAAATAACAACTTTTTTCTCTTTACCAGTGCATCCCTGTGAAGCGTTACAACACACACTGTGACAGTCACCCTCATTTCCTGCAGCCCCACGTCCAGTCTCTTTAAGGGTCCCATAATGAACAGAGTAAGGCTTTGAATTCCCAGACGTCTAGAGTAATACCACTCGGTTGTTTGAGAACATTTACGCAACAGGGGAGGTTAACCCAGTACCTTGACGGTTAAGGGGCCTTGCCACTAGAGTCCTGCATCAGTAGAAGTCAACTAGTACCTTGATGGTTCAAGGAGCCTTGCTGCTAGGGTTCTGTCTTCCGGCTCCCATCATCTGAGGCCACCCTGTTTAAGGATCAGTCTCTAGTTACAAAGCTATTCCCCCTATGTATCCAGACACTCTCGAGGTTCACGCTATCTTACCTTCTGTCTCTTTTCCTTTGTTGCCACAAGCCACCTACTGCATGAAGCTTTCAAGACCAGCCAACTACACATCTGTCACATTTGCTCACTAGGCCTTCACTGACTAATTCCATAACGAACCGTCACTGCTCTTTTCAATTGACACATCCTAGGGTGGGCTAGTCTCAATGTTAATTTGTCTCTGTCCCTATCATTACTACATATACATTTTTACACTATAAATGACAATGATTAAGACAACTTGTTGAAACGCGTCGCTCTGAACTGGGGCTAGAATTTACTTTTGCATGTCCCTGGATTTTTTATTCATTCTATTATTCCAATAAAGAAAGAAAAAAACTTTTTTATTCAATACAAGTCTGCACTGGATTTATACATCTTTATTGATAAATGACAATATATTACAATCCATACATTATCACCACAGTTCACAATACAATATATGATGCAATTGATGACTTCAGGGGAGGGGTAGGAACGCGACAGCCACAGTCCAATACTCTCACATTCCTCCCCTCTTTAACAATGGTAGTGTTTGATGATTCACAATCTTTAAGACACCAATCACATTACACAAAACACAAATAAACTACAGTCTCTGCTTCAGAAGATGGATGATGTTCTCCTCCTCTGGGACATTATGATCTCAATCCCACTATGTTGAGACCCTATAACAATAGTGTCCAAGTTGTTTAACTGGGGGCCTATAGGGCAACGTAACACACAGCCTTTGTGGTCCTAGGGCATAGTCCATGAGAGTCCACAACGTCACTAAGCAGCCGGCCAATAGAAGCGAAGGGGCGGAGATGAGTGGGACATAACATTCCGCCCACCTCCTTTCATCCTCATTTCCGGTGGATGCAGGTAAAGTGAGGTTCCTCGTTCCTGTGGTATCACACATAGTGATGTGTGTTGCCGCAGGAACCACGAACATCATCGTACATGCAGCTGCAACGATAATTGGGACTTGACCACCATGTAACCGATTAGCGATTTTGACTGTTTTTGCAACGATTCAAAATCGCTCAAAGGTGTCACATGCAACGACATCGCTAACGCGGCCGGATGTGCGTCACAAATTCCGTGACCCCAACGACATCGCTTTAGCGATGCCGTAGCGTGTAAAGCGGCCCTTAGCCTTTTACTTTTTTTTATCTACTTGGATTAGTACAGTGGAGTAAACCACTCCTAAACCAAGGGGGTAACATTCAGTTGACAGTCTACATACATGCCCTCTAAATAAAAATAAGATGAAAACTTGAATGGAAAAGTAAGAATTTGAATATTGTTTGCTGAGGCATATTTCAATATATGATTAAATTAAGTCTGTTAACTTTAATAGAGTTTGTCATACTTTGCTATTTCATCACATTCCAGTAAAACCTTTTGTCAACGAAACATCTTTTTCAATTATTAAAGGGCACATAATTGGTGTAGCTCTCATTATGCCAGTTTGAATAGGGATTAACAAATAACTAACACAGTTTTACTACTAAAATTATCAAATAAAAAATTATGTAAATTATAGTTTATTACTAATCACAATTTAGCTGTTAAATATATAATAACAGGTTTGCAAGGGTAAAATTGTTTGAAAGGTAAGAGGTGATTTTTATATACTTTCGATAGCTATAGACAGTAAAAATATGAAAAAAAATTCCATCATTTACATTTTTTTCACAAATACTGATTCCATAGTCTTCCAAAACAATAAAATTCCACAAGCAATTCCTTTTATTCTTTTCTCAAGATGGTGCTCTAGTGTATTCCAGTGATGTTCCTAGGTTGATGGAAAAAAATTTACATTGAGTGCTTTGTCTGTGAGTGGTTGGAAACTCTTTATGGATTCATCCAAAAATAGTCTGAAAGCTGTGCTATTGCACAATGGCAGCATGTATGCTTCAATACCTGTAGGGCATTCTGGGAACTTCAAAGAAAGATAAGAGAATTTAGACTTTATTCTTAAAAAAATTAACTACAAGGATCATGGATGGTCAATATGTGATGATCTGAAAGTTCTCTCTTTGCTCCTTGGGCAGCAAGGAGGATATATGAATCGAATAGCCGAGATAGGACACACCAGTGGAGCCAAACCAGTTGGCCAATGAGAACATCTTTGCAACCTGGACTCAAGAATATGTTTGCGGAAAGTTAAGTTGATCCCACTAAAGTTCTCCTGCCACCACTCCTTATTAAGCTTGGACTGATGTAATAGTTTGTAAAAACTCTACCAAAAGAAGGAGAAACATTTGTGTGTACCTGTGTACTAAGTTTCAAGAACTGTTGAAAACAAATCTGAAGGAAGGCCTTTTTGTGGGTTCAGCTATTTGGAAACTCATGAAGGATGACATGTTTGAAATAAAAAAGAAAGATATTAAAAAAAATGCTTGGGATTCTTTTAAAGAAGTGAAGAAATTTCTAGGGAACAACAAAGATCGAAAATTTAAGTCCATCGTCGATAACATGCCGAAACATGTCAAAGCTTTGGGTTGTCTCATGAGTTTGAAATGACATTTTTGATGGTCCTATTTGGAATACTTTTCTGAAAACCTTGATGTTGCTAGCAAAGGGCAAGGAAAAAAAATGTCATTAGGATATCAAGGAGATGGAACAACGATGCCAAGGTAGATGGTACATGAACATGAGGGGGACTAGTGCTGGATGCTTCACAGAGAAGATCTGCAGTCCTTCTATAAGAAAAAAGGTAGCAAGTGAAGCTTTGAAGTGAAAAGGAAAAGGTGCATGAATTAATTTCCAATAACGTTGCAGAATATTCAATAACTAAATATATATATAGATATACAGTACAGACCAAAAGTTTGGACACACCTTCTCATTCAAAGAGTTTTCTTTATTTTCAGGACTCTGAAAATTGTAGATTCACATTGAAGGCATCAAAACTATGAATTAAAACATGTGGAATGAAATACTTAAAAAAGTGTGAAACAACTGAAAATATGTCTTATATTCTAGGTTCTTCAAAGTAGCCACCTTTTGCTTTGATTACTTTACTGATTGGGTTCAGGTCTGGTGACTCTGGAGACCAGGTCATCTGGTGTAGCACCCCATCACTCTTCTTCTTAGTCAAATAGCTCTTACACAGCCTAGAGGTGTGTTTGGGGTCATTTTCCTGTTGAAAAATAAATGATGGTGGAACTGAACGCAAACCGGACAGAATAGCATGCCTCTGCAAGATGCTGTGGTAGGCATGCTGGTTCTGTATGCCTTCAATTTTGAATGATTTCCCAACAGTGTCACCAGCAAAGCACCCACACACCATCACACCTCCTCCTCCATGCTTCACGGTGGGAACCAGCCATGTAGAGTCCATCCGTTCACCTTTTCTACAAAGACACGGTGGTTGGATCCAAAGATCTCAAATTTAGACTCATCAGACCAAAACACAAATTTCCACTGGTCTAATGTCCATTCCTTGTGTTCTTTAACCCAAACAAGTCTCTTTGCTTGTTGCCTGTCCTTAGCAGTGGTTTCCTAGCAGCTATTTTTACCATGAAGGCCTGCTGCACAAAGTCTCCTCTTAACAGTTGTTCTAGAGATGAGACGGTGTGTCCAAACTTTTGGTCTGGACTGTATGTATATATATATATATATAAATATAATATTGTGCACAACAGTTGTGACTACAATAAAGATTTTTCTTTGTCATCTCATTCATACGTAAATTCACGCACATTTTGTGCAAAATTCATACGTATTAAAAATATAAGTGTGTTTCAGTCATTGTATTTGAAAACAATTTTCATAAACACAAATTTTGTGTACCTGTGTAATGTAACGAAAATTATTCAATGATTACTGTCTAGAATTGTCTGCATGTATTTTTGCTTTTCAGCCAAGTAATTGATGGCGGAACGGTCCATGGAATTTATCACACAAAGTGTGGCAGCAACATTTTGCATTGACCAATCACGTAAATCTCATTTACAATGACTGTCCCAAATGCGTATATTTTGCAAACTAAATTGTATTAGGAGACTTTTGAAATGAGTAATGATAAAATGGATTTATTGATTATTGCATTTAGAAAGTTGGCAAATTGTAATTAGTATAAAGCTAATAAAATAATATGTGTAGCAAGGCAGGATGAAGATGTATAATATATTGCCAACGTTAGTGCTTCTTCTGTTTAAAATATATCAATTCAATTATTTCATTAAAATAAGAGCATTTATAGAGATGGGTATATTAACTGTCCAGGCTTCATTTTCATGGGCATTTAGAATTGACAATGAGACAAATCAATGTAAAGTGAATCAACAATTTTCTAATGTTAGAATATATAGCGGGCGAGATTTCCTCCCACTGCTAGAATTAATGTGCACGTCTTGCTCTTAAATGGGTTACCCCATTAAACAGTTACAAAATATGGGAATTAAGGGTGGGGATTCCCAGATCATGAATCCCTTAGTTTGCCATAGTGCACTTATAGTACAAATATTGACTAATATGAACAACTCAGAGATCCTGTAATTAGATTCATACTGCCCAAAACATTGGCAGCATGAATCAGGAGCCTGGCTGCATGCTTATAGGCAGGTACATTTTTCACTGAAATGCCAGAGAAGATCAGTTAGAACAGTGTTTCCCAAACTTCAGTCCTCACGACCCTCAAGACGTCATGTTTTCAAGATTTCCAGGTGATGGAATCATTACCAACACATCACCTGTGTAATACCAAGGAAATCCTGAAAATATGACCTGTTAGGGGCAAGTGAGGACTGGTGCTTGGGAACCACTGAGTTAGCTGGAGATGAGACTAGACCTGTGCCTCCCCTGGCCAGGCTTTCACAACACTGCTACAGGTGGTTGACTGGTCTCTCCCATAGTAAGAGACCTGTCAATCACCTAGAGCAGGACTGGGGAAAGCTTCGCAGGGGCGGTCCTGGCCGGACCTTTACAGTATATTTTCTCTGAAGCACCAGAGCATGCCACAGAAAAAAAATATCCCTTGCTGCAGTTATGCAGCCCGCCTCTGATCAATACTGCCCACGGTTTGAGCAGCAGGAATCAGGTAACATGTTCCCTTTCACACAACCAGGTATCATCACATAGAGGCCAATGTAGCTGCTGCAGGATAAATGTGAAAAGCTTCTTATGTCTATGACAACTAATCAGCAGGTCCACTGCAAAACCGATTGATACGACCACAAAGGGAAACCTGTGAATAAAATTAGTTGTGCCATCGATGGGATGGCTAAAGATTCCTCTCCAATAAAACTTGGAGACTGATATTTCTGTTTGATTGAGGAGATAATCATCTCTTCAACTTTCTGATCTGTAGCCATCACTAGATCTGTCGGTGAGCTCTTCATTATCACAGAAACGTCCTCCTTCAATGCTGCACATACAACCACTCCAGCTCTTATGGCTACTTGAACAGTAAACTCCATACTACATTCTTGCCATTGATCAGCCATTTTAACCGATATCTCAGAGATGGAAGTCTGCTGTGCACGCTGCGCAACCTCAGACGGAAAACATGCAGCATTGACAGTCAGGCTCAGCTGAGTTATCGCGCAACCCCAGAGAGGGTTTGTCCAAGGGTTTGCTATAAAACTTGCAAATTCACTGTTTAATACATAAGATTTCTAAATATAACATCTAACATTAACAATGCAAATTAATCTAGAACGCGCAACCGCATAAATCTACTATAGAAAACAAGTAACCTAGCAGGCCTGTGAGGCCCAAGGTATGCGTTTTAGGGTTAAAGATTGCCTTGTGAAAATATAAGAACACTGTTGACATGTGGGCTAAAGTTGCCCAGTTGTGGTTTCTTGTAAAAACACCACCACTACTGCCCACAAGTTGTGTGTAGATTTCAGGCCAGTCTTTTGTAAAGCAAATGTGCCGCCCCTGCAGCGGTCGAGCCGGGGTTGCTGCTGTGGCTCGAGGGTCTCCGGACCCGGGGGCTTGCGGCCAATCAAATGTAAAGGGGGGACTATTTACAGCGGATGAGAGCTTGTGACGCCACCTGTGGTTCGTGGTAAGGGAGTACTGCCGCTGCCGATGGGATTACCTGGGGAAGATGAAGTGGGACAGCCAGATGACGTTCCCTCCATGGGTAGGGGAGGCCCCGGGACTCTGGATAATGGTGAAGCGGGGGGTGCGCAGGGCCGGTTGGAAGCAGGGGAGGACCATGTACTCACTCAGGCAGCATCGGTGATGGTGCGACCGCAAACTAGACTCTGACAACAAGGTGAACCAAGTCTCTCGGTGCCACTGCCCTCTTGGGGGAGCCTGTCAGTGTATCCGTCCCCTATAGTACTGCCGGGTGATCCGGAGCCTGCCTCCATGCACAATTTCAAAGTGTTCTGATGGCCCGTTGGCTTAAAGCTGTCCGGGCCCCGCTCCCTCCTTGTTAGTAGTGGAGCTGTGCTCTCAAGGGCTCACGCTTGGGATTTATGTGGGCTGCATTGGTTGAAAAGCTCTATCCCCCTTGTTGTGCTAGTGTCCCTGATCTCTAAGCTTCTTGGGAACAGTCCATAAAGTCACTATCCTCCAAAGGTTAATTGCCAGGTTGCCTGAAGCTACTCCCTGACCTAGGGTCCTGTACCCCGCCGTGATTTCGGTCCCGGACCGGCTATTAGACTCAGATGCCTCCCGTCCTCCAAGACCAGGTCTAGGCACCTTGCCTCAATACCCTGTGACCGGTTCTTCGACTCCTCCAGCTCAGACCACCATCTGCGACCCGACCTGCCACAAACAGGGAGCCACCACTCCCCAGCTCCTCACTTCTCGAGGGCTACAACTTCACTGACGACTTCCCTCCGACCAGTCTGCCTGACCCCTAGGTGGGCGGCCCTATTCCAGGTAGGCAGCTCACTGGTGTGCCTGACAGGGTGTGGTGTAAGGTGTGGTTGGGATTTTGGATACTGATGGAGGAGGTACCATAGGTTGGGAACCCAGAACCAAGAGGGGTTGAATACTGCACCAAGAATAGGAAGTGCAGTACCCTGCCTGTGATGCCCTGAATAGTCCAGGGGCGTCACATTCCCCCTTGGTTAAACGTAGCTCGTCCCCGAGCTACAGGACACCCAGAGGTTCATTTTTGTTTAACTGGAAGAAAAAGAATAACAACTTTAATTAACAATTTCTCTGGTCGCACAGGGGAGGCACATCACTTAAACGTTACATAACCAAACTCGTAGAGTTCATTTTTATTATAAGGATCATGGAAACGCTACCGGTTGCAGCGGTAGTTGGTGGCTCAGCCTACTCTGCTGCAGCCATTCCTGCCACAATCCATTCCCATTATCCCTCTCCCTTCAACCCGCCACCCAAACAACCTGGATCCCCCGGTTCCTTGTGACGGTGTTGAAGTCCTGGAGGCTTAAAAGATGATTCTGGTGGGCGCACTAGGTGCAACTATATACAATAGCACAAGTTCGTGCTTGCTGCCGCCAGTCCCGCAGCCAAGGTCCATATATATTATAAGCAACAAGGTAAAACAGGGTCCATTCACTGAATGCAATCATTAATCAAATTAGGCAGTTGGTCAATTAGTAAACATATAAATAAGCATAAATCAACATTTTTGCAATATTCTTCTTGTCATTGATAGCAGCTTATGAAACATTAGAAAAAACACAACATTTAACATTATGATAGCCGGGTCCCACTACCATTACAGCCCATAATTTACTGCAGAGGCCGGCATGGCTTTCCCATCTAGGAGGACAAGCCTCTTTACCTCCAGGGCATACCAGCCCAGCTCACCGCAATGCCAGCAGTAGGAGACCACTTCTCCTGGCTCCAGGTCACGACCTGGGTGCCCTCTAGGGAGGTGCTCCTCCACATCCCACAGGGAAACGAATACTCCAGCCGTGAGGCCCGCTTCCGTAATCAAGCCCCATCCTTTAATGGGGACAAATAGCTCCACTAGGCCACGGCACCACAGCCCTCTGACTTGGTAGGTGGCATTGTTCAGGTGATCTTTTTGTCAGTTGGTGCAGGCAGCAATCTCCCGTCGTCGCTGTTCTCGGGTAGTAATTTCCAGGTGCAGCTTTTGCTGTTGTCTTTCCCAATAGGGGGCGTCAGCATCTGGCCTCGCCTCCCCTACAGGTACTGGCTGCAAGTAAACTCCTACGGCCCCGGCAGCCGCTGGGATACCGCACGGCCACGAAACCGGCATCTCCTCAGGCTCCGCCTCCGCTGTGATGGGTACAGAAACCGGCTGTTCCACAGCCGGGGTTGAAGAGTCTGGGTGCTCCGTACCGAGGTACGGGCCCGGTGATGCGGCTGGGTCTGGTCGGGCCGGTGCTGAGACTAGCTGCGTCACGGCCTGGCTTGGTCTGTACGATGGTGAGATTAGGGGTGTTGCAGCCTGCGCTCTACAGACTGGGACTGAAGGTTCCGCTGTCGGTGTTGGGGGTAGTGGCTCGGCGTCCACCGAGGGCAGGGCTGGCAGTGGCTGGGGGCTTGCGATGGCTGGAGGCAGACCAAATCCCATTGCCGGGTAGGCCGGGTCAACCGGGAATGGGTAGCTGCTTACCCGCTCCTCGCGTGGGACCTCCATCTCACGGGCCCGCACCGCCACAGCCAGACTCCTCATCTCCTTCCTCCAATGGTCCAGGATGTACAGGAACTGCGTCCGCATCCTCCTGCAGAGTTGCTCGGTCTCTTGTTCAATCCAGGTCGCGGTCCCAGGAGCAGCGCACTCCGGTGACTAGTCCCTTGCTGTCGTCATCCTGCCTCTGCGGTGTCCAGGAACTTTATGGCCTGGCGTCCCTGCTCCACTTCCGCTGCTACATCCCGTCACGCCCCCTTGGTTTTCATCAGCCAATCACTCTCGCGCAGGGGAACCCTGGGAACTTCCGGTTCCGGCCACGCTCTCAGGACAAGGGGCGGAGCTTCAGCTTTGCGCTCTTTTGGTCGGACAGATGGTTTTTTGGCATCAAGATGGTGTAAAATGGCGGGAACAGGATATTGACTCTGCATCTTGGACTCTCAAGGCGCATGTCACCCAGGTTAGTGGGTCCAGTCCGAATCCTGTTCATGACGCCACGTAAATTTGAGGTGTGCAGCCCCTGCAGCGGTCGAACCACTCGAATCCGGGGTTGCTGCTGTTGCTCAAGGGTCTCCGGACCCGGGGGCTTGCGGCCACTCAAATGTAAAGGGGGGGGACTATTTACAGGAGATTAGCATTCGTGACGCCACCCGTGGTTCGCGGTAAGGGAGTACCGCCACTGCCGATGGAAGTACCCGGGGAGGATGAAGTGGGGCAGCCAGATGATTTATGTTTATGTTTTAGGATTTATGTGGGCTGCATGGGTTGGAAAGCCCTATCCCCTTGTTGCGCTAGTGTCCCTGATCTCTGAGCTTCTTGGGGACAGTCCATAAAGTCACTATCCTCCACAGGTTAATTGCTGGGTTGCCTGAAGCTACTCCCCGACCTAGGGTCCTGTACCCCGGACCAGTTATTAGACTCAGATGCCTCCCATCCTCCAAGACCAGGTCTAGTCACCCAGCCTCAATACCTTGCGACCGGGTCTCCGACTCCTCTGGCCCAGACCACCGTCTGCGGCCCAACCTGCCACAAACAGGGAGCCACCACTCCCCAGCTCCTCACTTCTCGAGGGCTACAACTTCATTGACTATTTCCCTCCCACCAGTCTGCCTGACCCCTAGGTGGGTGGCCCTATTGCAGCTAGGTAGTCCACTGGTGTGCCTGACAGGATGTGGTATAAGGTGTGGTTGGAATTTTGTATGCTGATGGAGGAGGTACCATAGGTTGGGAACCCAGAACCATGAGGGATTGAATACTGCACCAAGAATAGGAAGTGCAGTACCCTGTGACGCCCTAAATAGTCCAGGGGTGTCACACAAACCTGCAATACAAGTCACAACCCATGGGGAAGTATGCTAATACCTTGTTTCTAAAACAAAGCACCCATTTTTGCTAATTCTACACCACCCCTTTGAGAGGTGTAATTTCATGACCCTGCTGGAGTGTATTTTTAATAGTCTCTGATTACTGATTGAAATTAGTTGATTCGCAATGTCATTTTTCAATTTTAAAGAATGAAGTAATGTTACATAGCAATTGAAAGTAAAGATTGTAAACTCGGAATTACCTGTAGATGTTGTCTGTTTGGTTGAGGTTTGTTTTTCATCTGTTCCATTGACATTATTCAATAATGCTACATAGTTAAGAAAAGGAAAGTTCATTAAGTATGAGAATGCAATGTATCAAACATTAGAATAAATAATTAAATCCTATTTATGCAATTAGGACTTTATTAACACAGTAACACTTACTACAATACAGAATGCAATGCATTCACAGTAATAAGAAGGCGCTCACATAGTCTGGTGCATTCATCCATACTGCAAAAACAAAGCACGCAGCTCCTTATTTCAGTTTACATAACATCATCCTGGGACAGGAAAGCTTCTATTTACATTTGGGCGGCTGAGTTTTAAAGCAACTCACCCAGTGCAAGAGGTTTTCTGTGTAGGTCATTGTTTCCTTTATTTTAACCCTTTTGACTTCCCACAAGTGGACCTCTGAGTGCTACAGTATTCTGGAACTGATTACAAACAAAGTGATGTAGGTTGGTTTGTGAAAGAAAGGAAAAAAAAGGATGAATTAACTGAAAATGGGTCCTACAAAACATTAAAGGGGCTCACAAAATGAGTTTTTTTGCTCTTTAGTCAATTTTTGTCTCAAAAACAACTTGTCATGTCCCCTAATGCTATAAACCTGCAGATCTGGGGTCAATATGTAGGATAATAGTGTTTTAATGTTGTTTGTCCACCTTACTGAAAGCCTGGTTACCAGGAGAAAATTAACTTTATTCCTCTCAAGAACCTCCAGTTTTTAGTCATAGATCCGTGCCAGATCGGCTTCAGAACACAGTCAGCTCCAGCTGTAAGCATACCCCTGTACTTTGATTGACAGCTTGCTCTGTAGCATTTGTGAAACTGCATGTGTGCAGAGTGAGCTATCTGTCAGCTTACAGCCATCAGTCACTTTGTGTTGAGAGGTGACTGAAACCACTCCGGGCATGCCTCTATGACTGAAAGCCTCTGGCTACCTGGAGTAGAGATGAGCGAACCCTTGGAAGTTCAGTTTGGCAGGTACAGTTGAACCTTAAAAAAGTTTGTTTTTTGACCCCGACTTGATCTGAACCTCAATAGAAGTCTGTAATTGGGCAGTTTGCGTCTCCACCCACATGCTGCCAACCATAAGCAGAACACTTCCGGGAGACAGTGAGCGGAGTTTTTAACATTTTTTTTTTTACTTGTGTGTGCACACTACATCTGAACATCTGATCACACTGATTTTACCCCAATCGCAAGCTATTCAAACACGGCACGTGGCTCACACAGACTGAGCACCACTCATACCCAAGCACAGCGCTGCTCGCTTGAGTGGTTTGGACTCATAACTCATTTGAGCTTCAAACTCAAACTTTGTTGTTTTGGTAGTCAGGTTCACTTATCTCTAACCTGGAGTAATAAAGTTCATTTTCCTCCATATAACTCAACTTTCAGTAAGGTGGCCAGACAACTTTGTAACATTATTAACCTGTAGAATAACCCTATATCTGCAGGATAATCACAGTTGGGGAATCGACATTTTCCCTTAAAAGCTTTTTTTTTACATTTTTTGCCTCCTTAAACGTCAGAACTAATATTTTAAAATAAAAGCAGTATAACTATTTCAGGCCTTGTTTTTTGTTTGTTTTTGCCAAACTAGATGTAGAGTTTTCAGGTAAATTTTGATACATATATGGTAACTTTTTTCTTTTAGGTTTTCATTTTTTTTTCTAATTGTAAATTTTATCATTGATTTATTATATTTATTTTTTTAAATAATTGTTATAATTCCATTAATTTCTGAAACATCGATCAGATAATGGCAATGAGAGGGCTGATTTGGCAAACGGTAAAAAGAGACTCCTTCCATACTAGTCCTGGAATCAGTTTTGATCACAGTGGTTAAAAAATGAAGCAGATAGTGTGAAAGGGTTACAACAAGTGATGAGTATACGTGCTCGCCATTGCTCATAACTTGATAGAGCATCAGGATGTTTTGGCACAACTCGAGTACTGAGTATTAAGAAAGTCAATGGGAAACTTGAACATTTTTAAAATTTGGAGCTCGATCGAGCAATAAGCAGTAGTGAGCATGCTCTCTCATAACTAGTTACTACTAATGAGAGAGCAATAAAATGCTTGGGTGCTTGGTACTCAAATCGAACAGGTAAGAAGCTCGGATGGGATCGACTCTAGTACCAAGCATAATGTAACTCAATGGGAAACTCGAGCATTTTTCTGGAAAATATCTCTGTTCCCCTCCCAGGTGGGCAGTTGAGCTCCTGTAAGATACTCGATCAAGCACCAAGCATCTGGAACACCATGATGCTTGATAGAGTAGTGAGGCTGTCGAGCATCATGATGCTTGATCTAGTACAAAGTGTCTTTAGCACAATGATGCTCAATTGAGTACCAAACATCTAGTGCACCTCGATGCTCGATCAAATACCTTGACCACCATGATGCTTGATTATCAAACAGTGCCAAGCATGCTCACTCATGACTAGTTACCAACAATGTCAACCAAACTTCAGCTGGTGATTGCATGAACAATGTCTATGCTTGGGTGATAACCTACATTGTTAGGGAATTACTTCCGACAGATGATGTACCTGTATGTGGGCAACTTTGTTAATAACACTTTTCTTGACTGTTATCAGCAGTGAATACAGACATCGCTCTTGATGTAGTTATATGCGTGAATGTAATGGTGTCAAAGAGTTGCAAATCCCATTAGTGTGCACATATACAGGAAACAAATAGGATATGCTTTTTATCTTGTATATTTACACACTGTATGATTTTAAAAACAATCACAAAAAATAATTTTTGCATTTTGGAAAACTTGGATATCGTCATGGTTTTTTAAATACTCAGCTTGGACCAACTGGCCATGCAGTCTAACATATGCAGTGGAATGATCTGTAACAAACTTTTTGGTGACTGCTTTGTGTAACATAGGGGCACTCACTAAGTCAAGACGAAAGAAGGCTTTTAATGAACGCTAATTGGGTAACAAGCATTCCTATAACATTGATGTGCTTTGTTAGGTTAAGATTCGAGATGAGCGAACCGGTCGCGGTTCGGCTTAAGTTCGGTTTGCCGAACGGAGGTCTCGTTCGAGTTCGGTTCGGCGAACCGGTTCGGCGAACCACTCGAACCGCATAGGAAACAATGGGAGGCATCACAAACACATAAAAACACCTAGAAAACACCCTCAAAGGTGTCCAAAAGGTGACAAACAACTCACAACACCAGACAAACACATGGGAAAGTGACAAGAACAAATTCTCATGTGAAAACAAAACAGCGTTACAAGGAAAAGAGGATGAGACACAGATACAGTTAGGTCCAGAAATATTTGGACAGTGACACAATTTTCGCGAGTTGGGCTCTGCATGCCACCACATTGGATTTGAAATGAAACCTCTACAACAGAATTCAAGTGCAGATTGTAACGTTTAATTTGAAGGTTTGAACAAAAATATCTGATAGAAATTGAAGGAATTGTACACATTTCTTTACAAACACTCCACATTTTAGGAGGTCAAAAGTAATTGGACAAATAAACCAAACACAAACAAAATATTTTTATTTTCAATATTTTGTTGCGAATCCTTTGGAGGCAATCACTGCCTTAAGTCTGGAACCCATGGACATCACCAAACGCTGGGTTTCCTCCTTCTTAATGCTTTGCCAGGCCTTTACAGCCGCAGCCTTCAGGTCTTGCTTGTTTGTGGGTCTTTCCGTCTTAAGTCTGGATTTGAGCAAGTGAAATGCATGCTCAATTGGGTTAAGATCTGGTGATTGACTTGGCCATTGCAGAATGTTCCACTTTTTTGCACTCATGAACTCCTGGGTAGCTTTGGCTGTATGCTTGGGGTCATTGTCTATCTGTACTATGAAGCGCCGTCCGATCAACTTTGCGGCATTTGGCTGAATCTGGGCTGAAAGTATATCCCGGTACACTTCAGAATTCATCCGGCTACTCTTGTCTGCTGTTATGTCATCAATAAACACAAGTGACCCAGTGCCATTGAAAGCCATGCATGCCCATGCCATCACGTTGCCTCCACCATGTTTTACAGAGGATGTGGTGTGCCTTGGATCATGTGCCATTCCCTTTCTTCTCCAAACTTTTTTCTTCCCATCATTCTGGTACAGGTTGATCTTTGTCTCATCTGTCCATAGAATACTTTTCCAGAACTGAGCTGGCTTCATGAGGTGTTTTTCAGCAAATTTAACTCTGGCCTGTCTATTTTTGGAATTGATGAATGGTTTACATCTAGATGTGAACCCTTTGTATTTACTTTCATGGAGTCTTCTCTTTACTGTTGACTTAGAGACAGATACACCTACTTCACTGAGAGTGTTCTGGACTTCAGTTGATGTTGTGAACGGGTTCTTCTTCACCAAAGAAAGTATGCGGCGATCATCGAAAACTGTTGTCATCTGTGGACGCCCAGGCCTTTTTGAGTTCCCAAGCTCACCAGTCAATTCCTTTTTTCTCAGAATGTACCCGACTGTTGATTTTGCTACTCCAAGCATGGCTGCTATACCTCTGATGGATTTTTTCTTTTTTTTCAGCCTCAGGATGTTCTGCTTCACCTCAATTGAGAGTTCCTTAGACCGCATGTTGTCTGGTCACAGCAACAGCTTCCAAATGCAAAACCACACACCTGTAATAAACCCCAGACCTTTTAACTACTTCATTGATTACAGGTTAACGAGGGAGATGCCCTCAGAGTTAATTGCAGCCCTTAGAGTCCCTTGTCCAATTACTTTTGGTCCCTTGAAAAAGAGGAGGCTATGCATTACAGAGCTATGATTCCTAAACCCTTTCTCCGATTTGGATGTGAAAACTCTCATATTGCAGCTGGGAGTGTGCACTTTCAGCCCATATTATATATATAATTGTATTTCTGAACATGTTTTTGTAAACAGCTAAAATAACAAAACTTGTGTCACTGTCCAAATATTTCTGGCCCTGACTGTATAGGCATGGCATGCCCTTCTAAAATCATGTAAAACACCGCAAGGTTACTCCAAGCGGAGTCTTCCTTTTTTCCAAAAATTGGGCCACACGCACACCCACCCCTTCAGTGGCAGCACTTGTGCCCCAGTTGTACACTTCACAGGTAGATTTGCATCAAGCACATTCAAAAATACGCCATACTTAACCATCCCCAAGATGACACCGGGGTAGGTAGCTAAGTCTTTCCTGATCCCAGCTCTGTTCATCTTGGATCATTTTTAAAAACAATGTAAGCAAGGGTTACTCCAAGCGGAGTCTCCCTTTTTTCCAAAAATTGGGCCACGCAAACACCCACCCCTTCAGTGGCAGCACTTGTGCCCCAGAAGTACACTTCACAGGTAGATTTGCATTAAGCACATTCAAAAATATGCCATCCTTAACCGTCCCCAGGATGACACCGGGGTAGGTAGCTAAGTCTTTCCTGATCCCAGCTCTGTTCATCTTGGCTCCTTTTAAAAAACACAGCAAGCAAGGGTTACTCCAAGCCGAGTCTCCCTTTTTTCCAAAAATTGGGCCCCACACACACCCACCCCATCAGTGGCAGCACTTGTGCCCCAGTTGTACACTTCACAGCTAGATTTGCATCAAGCACATTCAAAATCCACAAGCATTTACTCTCACCAGGATGACACAGGGGTAGTAAATTCCTTGTGGATCCATGACTTGTTCATTTTGATGAACGTTAGTCTGTCCACATTGTCACTGGACAGACGCGTGCGCTTATCTGTCAGCACACACCCAGCAGCACTGAAGACAAGTTCAGAGACAACGCTGGCAGCTGGACACGACAAAATCTCCAAGGCGTAAGTGGAGAGCTCTGGCAATTTTTCAAGATTTGAAGCCCAAAATGAGCAAGGCTCCATTTGCAAAGTAATGGCATCGATGTTCATTTGGAGATACTCCTGTATAATCCTCTCCAGCCGTTGACTATGTGTCAGACTTGTTGTCTCTGGTGGCCTTGCAAAGGATGGTCTAAAAAAATTATGAAAAGATTAAATAAAATTGCTGCTACCAGCACCAGATACAGTGCTACTGGTACGGGTAGACTGTTGAAGATGACGAGACCGTCCCATGTTTGTCAAGTTAGAACTGGGAGATTCACTCCCTGCACCACGGTTGTTTGGTGGAAAAGCCGAGCTAAGATCGAGTAACAGCTTCTGCTGATACTCCTGCATACGTGCGTCCCTTTCTATGGCTGGAATTATGTCACAAAATTTGGACTTGTACCGGGGATCTAATAGTGTGGCAAGCCAGTAGTCATCATCACTTCTAATTTTCACAATACGAGGGTCATGTTGGAGGTAGTGCAGCAAGAAGGCGCTCATGTGTCTTGCGCAGCCATGCGGACCAAGTCCACGCTGTGTTTGTGGCATAGAGGTGCTAACCGTTCTTTCTTCCTCTGACATATCCCCCCAACCTCTTTCAACAGAAATTTGACCAAGGTCTCCCTCATCCGCTGAGTCTTCCATGTCCATGGACAGTTCGTCCTCCATTTCTTCATGTTCTCCTGCACCTTCCTCAATATTTCGCCTGCTACTATGTGCCCTTGTTGATCCCTGTCCCCCATGGTCCCATGCCTGCCGCGTTGGTGATGATGAACGTCTGGACCTTGGTGATGTTGTTGTGTCTTGCGCATATGAATCCTCCTGTAGTTCCTCCCCTTCCTGTTGTCCCACCCCCTGACTCCGAATAGTGTTTAGCGTGTGCTCCAGCATGTAAATGACTGGAATTGTCATGCTGATAATGGCATTGTCAGCGCTAGACATATTTGTCGCCACGTAGAAACTGTGCAGAAGGGTGCATAGGTCCTTGATCTGAGACCACTCCATCAGGGTGATCTTCCCCACCTCTGCATCTCGTTGGCCCAGGCTATACGTCATGACGTATTGCACCAGGGCTCGACGGTGCTGCCACAGTTGCTGTAACATGTGGAGAGTCGAATTCCAGCGTGTCGACACATCGCATTTCAGGCGATGAACCGGCAGGCCGAAAGACTTCTGGAGCGATGCAAGTCACTCAGCTGCGGTGGTTGAACGGTGGAAGTGAGCAGACAGTTTTCGTGCCCTGTTCAGAAGGCCATCTAGGCCGGGATAGTGTGTTAAAAATTGCTGGACAACAAGGTTCAACACGTGAGCCATACAAGGCACATGTGTCACCTTGCCCAGGCGAAGGGCCGCACCCAGGTTTGCAGCATTGTCGCACACGGCCTTACCAGGCTGCAGGTTGAGTGGAGACAACCATTTATTAAACTCAGTCTCCATGGCTGCCCACAACTCAGCCGCTGTGTGACTCTTATTTCCAAGACATTTCAAGCTAAAGACCACCTGATGCCGTTGCGCTCTGCTGCAAGCATAGTAATGAGGGGTGCGTGATTCCTTCTGCGCAGTTACAATGCTGGTGGCCTGACCAGGCAGGCTTGGGGCGGAGGTGGAGGACCCAGACGAGGTGGAGGAGGCAGAAGCAGTGGCGGAACTTGGACAGACTTTGGATTGACACACAAGTCGTGGGGATGGCAAGACTTGTGCAGGAGACCCTTCACCATCTATCACCATAGTTACCCAGTGCCCAGTCAGCGACAGGTAACGTCCCTGTCCATGCTTACTGGTCCAAGTATCGGTGGTGAAATGCACCCGTTCACACACAGAGTTTCACAAGGAAGCAGTGATGTTGTGTGCGACATGCTGGTGTAGCGCAGGCACACCTTTCTTAGAGAAGTAGTGGCGACTGGGCATCTGGTACTGGGGCACAGCGACAGACATAAGGTCTCTAAAATCCTGTGTGTCCACCAGGCGGAAAGGCAGCATTTCGGTAGCCAAGAGCTTACAGAGGGATAAAGTCAACCTCTTAGCTTTGTCATGGGTCGCAGGAGATGGCCTTTTATTTGTCCATATCTGAGGGACAGAGATCTGGCTGCTGTGTGTAGACGGTGGTGAGTAGGGTGTCCGTGAAAAAATGCAGGTTTGTGAGGAAAGTGCAGGCGTAGACATGATGTTGCCTTCATCCAACGTTGATGCTATCGATGTCTGAGAGAGCTTTACACACGCACTTGTTTCCCCTTCCAAACGAAATGACGACCTACCAAGCAAACTGCCTGTTGCGGTTACAGTGGTGGAAGTTGTGCGTGGAAAACCAGGTGTGACAGCTGTCCCCACAGTCCTAGAAGATGAAGAGCGCGCAGATGCACTTGAAGGGGCAGGCGGTGGATGGTTCGCTCCGCTAGACCGCATTGCAGCACGGTGAGCTTCCCACTGGGACATATGATATTTATTCATGTGACGATTCATGGAAGAAGTTGTCAAACTCCTGAGGTTTTGCCCTCTACTAACAGAATCACGACAAATTTTACATATCACATAATTTGGGCGATCTTTTTCTATGTCAAAAAAGGTCCAGGCTAGGCAAGGCTTAGCGGGCATGCGACCTGCTGAGCTCCCCCCGACTAGTGCTCAGAGGCAGAGTGGTGGCTGAGGATGCAGTTGTAGACGTGCTACCAGTACTATTTCTCTGTCCAGGAAGGCGCAAGGTAACTTCGTTGTCAGGAGTATCCTCCTCCACCGCCTCTGTTGACCTCCTCGAGTGCCTGACTGTGGGTTGACAGTAGGTGGGATCTAGAACTTCCTCATCAAGCGTTGTGATTGCACTCCCCTCACCCTCAGACCGAGCCTCTTCCTGACGTGAACCAATATTTAAGTTGTCATCCCAATCTGGTATCTGAGTCTCATCGTCATCAGTATGTTCCTCATTGTCTATACCAACAGGTGTTACAGTTTGTGAATAAGGGTCAACATTATGCTCAGAAATTTGGTCCTTACGGCCTGAATCAGAGTCACAAAGGTTCTGGGCATCACTGCAGACCATTTCCTGGTCTGTACTCACTGTAGCTTGGGAGCAGACCTCTGATTCCCAGGCTATAGTGTGACTGAACAGCTCTGCAGACTCAGCCATCTCAGTTCCACCATACTGTGCAGGGTGGATGGAGACTTCAGAGCTGGGAGAAAACAATTGTGATTGGGATGACAACTCAGAGGTCTGGTGTTTTTTGGATGCGGTAGTTGAGGTGGCGGAGAGGGCACTTGTTGGACAACTTGAGATCCATTCAAGCATTTTCTTTTTTTGGCTTTTAGGATGCCACTAAGTTTACTCAGTGTTTGCTAGTATAATGGCTTAGTAACAATGAGTTTGAGTGTGCAATGCAGTGGTGCTGCAAATAGCTTTGCACCAGTGGGACACTAATGGAAGTCCAACAGCCACTTTTAGGATGCCACTAAGTTTACTCAGTGTTTGCTAGTATAATGGCTTAGTAACAATGAGTTTGAGTGTGCAATGCAGAGGTGCTGCAAATAGATTTGCACTAGTGGGACACTAATGGAAGTCCAACAGCCACTTTTAGGATGCCACTAAGTTTACTCAGTGTTTGCTAGTATAATGGCTTAGTAACAATGAGTTTGAGTGTGCAATGCAGAGGTGCTGCAAATAGCTTTGCACTAGTGGGACAATAATGGAAGTCCAACAGCCACTTTTAGGATGCCACTAAGTTTACTCAGTGTTTGCTAGTATAATGGCTTAGTAACAATGAGTTTGAGTGTGCAATGCAGAGGTGCTGCAAATAGATTTGCACTAGTGGGACACTAATGAAGTCCAACAGCCACTGTTAGGATGCCATTAAGTTTACTCAGTGTTTGCTAGTATAATGGCTTAGTAACAATGAGTTTGAGTGTGCAATGCAGAGGTGCTGCAAATAGATTTGCACTAGTGGAACACTAATGGAAGTCCAACAGCCACTTTTAGGATGCCACTAAGTTTACTCAGTGTTTGATAGTATAATGGCTTAGTAACAATGAGGGTACAGTGGCAGGGTTGTGGGTTAGTGTATAGGAAAGGAAGCCTCACTTTCTATCCCTCCTAATGGGGAAATGCAGCGAGGAAGTCCCTGACCTTAGCTACACAGACGCTGTTATCTTCTGTAGCTGTTAAAATCTGTTTCCACGGACCTGACTGTCACCTATGGCTCTGAGCCTGCTGTTATTAGCCCTTACAAGGGCTAATAGAAACTTCTATCCCTATTCTGTATAGCGCTGTGTGTAGACCGTACACAGCAGTATCGGAGACAGGAGCTACGCCAGCGGTGACTGACACCCAGACGCAGAAGAGATAATGGCGTCCGGACGGGCAGATACCCATTTTTATAATGCAGGGACATGTGACATGGACATCCTATCACACATGCCGTTGCTTCTCTGGCTAAAAGTCCACTTAGCTGTGTGTGTCTGGGATTGGCTGACATGCTGGCCCACCCCACTACATGCACGCGCTTAGGGAAGGAAGACAAGAAAAAAAAAATGGCGATCGCCATTATCCCAGCAGCAGTGATCTGAATGCGCTGTTCCCGCACACTATACGCTGAAATTTCATAATAGTGTGAGTCACAGAGTGACTTACACTATTACAGCGGAAAGCCAGCTAGTAATTAGCTTGGCTTCTTGCTGCTAGAACCGTTTTCGAACGTAACTAGAACTATCAAGCTTTAGCAAAAAGCTCGAGTTCTAGTTCGATCTAGAACAACCCCCAAAATCACTCAAACCGCGAACTGGAGAACCACGAACCACGAACCGCGCTCAACTCTAGTTAAGATATGGTATACCTCCACACTACTATGTACAAAATTGCCCTTATGATTTAACGAATGGCTTAGTAAAGCTTTTCTCCATACATAAATGTTTCTTTATTTATCACATAGAAAAAAACAAGCAAATATGCCAACCTGGAGAACTGGCAGTACTTAAGAGAGATTTTCTTTGAAGAGAAATCCATGAAGTAACAATGGAAGGAAAGGTAATCTGTAATGTGTGTGTTAGCTACGACGTGACATAAAGGCAGTCTTTATTTTCCGGTATATATGTGTGTTTAATTATCTATTCTGATTCCATGGTCACAAATGTAGCATAGTTACATTAAAAAGAAGCTAAACAAATCACTGAAAGAAAGGCATAATGCAGAAACTCATTCATATACTTATTATTATCATCACTCATTTACTGAATGGTTTTCTTAAAAAGTGGTTTACATAAATAGATAATACTTTAACTGAGCAGATGCCAATTAAACAAAATCTCTCCAGGGTACTTCAAGTTACATTAAAAATAACTTTTCAAAATAGAGCATCATTGAAAGAAGAACAGAGTGCTCCACGCTCACTCTCCAACATCTGTAATGCCGCTCCTATTAACCATCACATCTATTCTGCTTTCTAAAGGACTAATTTGTTACTTTAAAGTACAAAGTAAAGTCATTAAGATATACAAATCATTAAGATACTGATTAAAATTTTAAAAAAAAGTCTATCCATAAAGGAAAGGAAGACTTTAATCCAAAATACGCACGTTCCCTGTTGCTAAACAGACAAATTCTTAGACAAAACAAGAACCTCTTGCAAACACTGTAAATGTTTCCAGTAAATAATCGATCTTAATCTGGGACAAGTTCTGTTCAGATCCTCATTCCCTTTTCTTCGTGGATTATGATATAGTTGATAACAAGGTCAGAGCAGTCTGTAGCAATTTTCCTTAATTATATACAATTATGGAATTCCAAAACACTGCCATTAGGCAGCCTGTAGACGTATATATAGAAACCAAGAAATCCCACTCAAACTTGTTAAATCCTAATAACTTCCATGTTATAATACCGAAATTTAAAGTAGCCTTTAAAGTAGCATTAACCTTATCTTCCATTTATCTTATCTATATGTGTATGCATTGTAGTGTGAGACTCACCTTCCTCTATCTTCCACACTGTTCTGCTCCTCTTTGGAGATCTAAGGTGTAACAGTTCTCCTTGTGGAGGATGACATGCTAGTGTAAGGAGGCTTATGAGCCATGCAATGCTCCTCTGGAAATTACGTATGCAAATTGCTTATTCAGAGAGGAATAGGACTGTAACTCTAGTGCCAGCTATTGGAAGTATGAATCCTAAAAGGCAATATCGATCCTTTAATGAGCTTTGTCATATGATTTAGGATAAAATCCAAGCCTGAATCTCAAGTTGCAGACACAGTGTTATGGGGTATTGCTCTTAAGGGGGCTTTACACGCAGCAACATCGCTAACGAGATGTCGTTGGGGTCATGGAATTTGTGACGCACATCCGGCCTCGTTAGTGACGTCGTTGCGTGTGAAACGTACGAATGACTACTAACGATCAAAATTACTCACCTAATTGTTGATCGTTGACACGTCATTCTAATCCCAAATATCATTGCTGTTGCAGGACGCAGGTTGTTCATCGTTCCTGAGGCAGCACACATCACTATGTGTGACACCCCAAGAACGAGGAACAACAGCTTACCTGCATCCTCCGGCAACGAGGTGGGCGTCACTTTCTTTCGGCTGCTCTCCGCCCCTTCACTTCTATTGGACGGATTCCAAATGGCGTCGCTGTGACGCCGCACAAACCGCCCCCTTAGAAAGGAGGCGGTTCGCCGGCCACAGCGACGTCGCTAGGCATTTAAGTACGTGTGATGTGTCTGAGCGATGTTGTGCGCCACGGGCAATGATTTGCTCGTGACGCACAACCGACGGGGGCGGGTGCTTTCACCTGCGACATCGCTAGCGCTAAAGCAGCCTTTAGTCAGTGTAAAGCATGACATCTGATTTGGCTGTATGAGAGGCTTTTGACTAGGGTCTTAGGGGTAATGTTTCTCTTTGCGGACAGTGACATGCCTGACATCCCAGTGTAACGCGGTTTATAAGACATGCAATGCTCCTAAGGGAAATTAAATATGCAAATTGCCTCTTTAGAGAAGAAGAGGACTTTATCTCTAGTACCACCTATTAAAAATACTAATCCACAGAGGATTGCTACTTCCGATAGGCGGCACTAGAGTTTTAGTCCTGATCCTCTTGAGTGATGCCACTGCTAATCAGGCTATTTGTCTCATTCTATGCTCTTTGTAAGTATTTGAAGCCTTGTTCTGATGCTTCACTCGCTTACATTATAAAAGCCATTTCTGGGTCATACAGAGCACAGTGTGACCCAGAGAGTCTGAAGAGCGGTGACATCAATGAAGAGGACCAGAACGTTGGTGGATACCAGAGAAAACAGAGGTAGGTGAATATATGAACCCACTGACACTGCAGTACATATTGTATGCATATTCAACATGTTTAGGGAGAAAAAGGTTAGAGGGACGTCTTCTTTAAAAAATGGCCAACATTTGCTCCTTCAAGCTTAACAGATTGTACCAGAAGCAAAATCTATCACTATTTTTATGAGGTAAGTATACTACTTTGCAATCTAAATGCACATACAGTTAGGTCCATATATATTTGGACAGAGACATTTATCACATTTTTGTTCTGTACATTACCACAATGGATTTTGAACAAAACAATTCAGATAGAGTTGAAGTTCAGACTTTTAGCTTTAATTCAGTGGATTGAACAAAAAGATTGCATAAAAATGTAAGGAACTAAAGCATTTTATAAACTCAATCCTTTCATTTCAGGGGCTCAAAAGTAATTGGACAAAATTAAATATTTGGAAATAAAATGTTAATTTCTAATACTTTGTGGAAACCCTTTGTTGGCAATGACTAGAGTTGAGCGATGTTCGATTCGAACGGTTCGCCAATTTCAAATTCAAGCGATTTTGGGCGGTGTTCAAGTCGTTCGACGAACTTGAACGATATGCTTCAAGTTCGGCAGTTCGAGTTACCGTTCAATAACAATTTGATCACCAAAAGCGTGGCTTTTCACAGTAAGGCTATGTGCGCACGTTGCATATCTGCATGCGTCCTGCGTCCCCAGCACAATCCCTCTCTCTTTCCTACTCACCGATCACGGGCGTGGCGCTGCACGGCTGTCACAAAGCTCTGGCGGCTTTTCCTCTTTTAAAAATGGCTGCCGCTCATTATTCAATCTGGTATTCCCTGCTTTCCCCGCCCACCGGCGCCCATGATTGGTTGCCGTTTGACATGCCCCCACGATGAGTGACAGCTGTCTCACTGCAACCAATCAAAGCCGCCGGCGGGCGTGTCTATTTCGTACAGTAAAATAAATAAATAAGTAATAAAAAAAAAACAAAAAAAACTGTGGTTCCCCCCAATTTTGATACCAGTCAGGATAAAGCCACACGGCTGGAGGCTGGTATTCTCAGAATGGGGAGCGCCACGTTATGGAGAGCCCACGATCCTAACAATATCACCCAGCAGCCGCCCGGAATTACTGCATCCATTAGACGTGACAGTCCTGGGACTCTACCCAGCTCATCCCGAATTGCCCTGGTGCGGTGGCAATTGGGGTAATAAGGAGTTAATCATGGCAGGCGTCTCCCTGAGATACCTTCCATGATTAACCTGTAAGTGAAAGTAAATAAACACACACAAGGAAAAATCCTTTATTTGGAATAAAAGACAAAAAACACCCTCTTTCACCATTTTATTAAAATCCCCAAATACCCCTCCAGGTCCGACGTAATCCACAGAGGTCCCGCGATGCATCCAGCTCTGCTACATGAAGCTGACATGGAGCGCTGTAGAACACGAGTGCTCTGTGTCAGATCCACGCAGCAGCTGAATGAGCTGCGCTGTCAGCGGGGACGTCACTGAGCTAATGCCTACGTGGGCGGTGATGATGGGGGTTGTAGTGCGGTGTGTGTGTGCGGTGATGAGTGCGGTAGTGCCGGTGTTTGCCCTCCCATCCATGCATCCATCCATCTCTCCATACCTCCCTCCATCCATTCATCCCTCCCTCCATCCCTCCCTCCATCTCTACATCCATTCATCCCTCCCTTCATCACTCCCTCCATCCATCCCTCTATCCATCCCTCTATCCATCCATCCATCCCTCCATCCATCTATCCCTCTATCCATCCATCCCTCCATCCATCCATCCCCTATCTATCCCTCCATCCATTCATCCATCCCTCCATCCATCCCTCCCTCCATCCCTCCATTCCTCCCTCCATCTCGCTTTCATAAAAGCGCCATCATCTGGCGCTGTATCCAACTCTTCCAGCTGCCTTGATGCCGAGTGGCTTGCGGGTAATAATGGGTTAATACTAGCTTTGTTTAACTAGCTAGTATTAAGCCAGAGATTCTTAATGTCAGGCAAGTTTGACCCGGCCATTAAGAATCTCCAATAAAGGGTTAAAAAAAAGACACCACACAGAGAAAAAATACTTTAATAGAAATAAATACACAGACACACTTAGAGACTCCATGTTTATTACTCCCTCTCACCCCTCCACGATCCTGGTCTTCTGTCTTCTTTCTCCTTCAACCCATGCAGCTCTGCTACATCAGACAGCACTGCATGGGAGGAAAACGCTGCTGCTCCCGTGCAGTCTAATCACTCAGGGAGTGAGCAGAGGGGAGGGTGTGAGTTGTAAGCGATGACGTCACCGCTACCACCATTGAAATAGTAATCTGACAGGCGGGTTACTATAGCAACGGTGATCTCCATTATTCACCGGCTGTGGCATCCAGTCCTTGCATGTGGGCTGACTCTGTAAAGAGCATCCATATGCAGGAACAGGGAGCCAAGCATGTGCCCAAGCATCTTGCTGGTACACGGAGATGCTCAAACGAGCACCGCGTACCGGAGAGATGCACTGTCAGGAGGACCTAGCATGACGTCTAGCCATGTGACCAGTCTGTAGCCAATGAGATAATACACACGTGACCGGTCACATACTACGACGTCACAGAAGGTCCTATCATCAGTGCTGGTTACCGGGAGGGTGCAGCGATGATCGGAAGGAAAAGCGGCGGGAGACAAAGTGCAGGACGCATCACGGGGACCTGTAAGTGTAATGGCAAGGTTTATTAACTGTATTTGTACATGTATAATGTGTTTGTATGTGTTTGTGTTTGCCTCCCATTGTTTTCAATGGGGTTCGAAGGTGTTCGTCAAACGTTAGCCGAACTGAGCCGCCGTTCGACAAACCGAACCGAACTCGAACACTAGGGGGGTGGCTCATCTCTAGCAATGACTGCCTGAAGCCTTGAACTCATGGACATCATCAGACGCTGTGTTTGCTCCTGTTTAATACTCTGCCAGCCTTTACTGCAGCGGTTTTCAGTAGCTGTTTGTTTGTGGGCCTTTCTGTCTGAAGTTTAGGTGGGCCTTGCACACTATGATATCGCAGATGCGATGTCGGTGGGGTCAAATCGAAAGTGACGCACATCCGGCGTCGCTCTCGACATCGTAGTGTGTAAAGCCTTTTACATACAATTAACGAGCGCAAAAGCGTCGTTATCGTATGATCGGTGTAGGGTCCGACATTTCCATAATGCCGCTGCTGCAACGGTACAATGTTGTTCCTCGTTCCAGCAGGCAGCACACATCGCTGGAGCGAGGAACATCTCCTACCTGCGTCACGGCCGGCTATGTCCCGCTCATCTCTGCCCCTCCTCTTCTATTGGCTGCCTGCCGTGTGACGTCGCCATGATGCCGCACGACCCGCCCCCTTAGTAAGGAGGCTGGTCGCCGGCCAGAGTGACGTCGCAGGGCAGGTGAGTGCATGTGAAGCTGCCGTAGCGATAATGTTCGCTACGGCAGCAATCACAAGATATCGCACCTGCAACAGGGGCGGGGACTATCGCTGCAGCATCGGTAACACATTGTTACCGATGTCGCAGCATGCAAAGCCCGCCTTAGTCTTTAACAAGTGCAATGCGGCTCTATTGGGTTGAGATCAGGTGACTGACTTGGCCATTCAAAAATCTTCCACTTCTCTGCTTTAATAAACTCCTACGTTGCTTTGGCTTTATGTTTTGGGTCATTCTCCATCTGTATTATGAAACGCCGACCAATCAATTTGGCTGTATTTGGCTGGATTTGAGCACACTGTATGTCTCTGAAAACCCCAGAATTAATCCGGCTGCTTCTGTCCTGTGTCACGCATTAATAAACAGTGCCACTCACAGACACGCATGCCCGACCAGCACACTGCCCGTGCCGTGTTTCACAGATGATGTGGTATGCTTTGGATCATGAGCTGTGCCTGGAAGGGACAGAGCTCTGGGGTGTATACAGCACTGGGGTGGAAGGGACATAGACCTCTGGGGGGTATACAGTACTGGGGTAGAAGGGACGTAGACCTCTGGGGGGTATACAGCACTGGGGTGGAGGGGAAATACAGCTCGGGGGGTATAGAATTATGCATCCCCCACATTTCTCCATATAACATAATGCATCCATATTGTTCCACATAATGTAATGCAGCCTCATATTACTCCATATAATGCATACGCATATTCCTCCATAGTGTTATGCAGCCCCCATAGTCCTCCATATAAAATAATGCACCAAATATTCATCCATGTAAAATAATGCACCAAATATTTATCCATATAATATAATGCAGCCCAGATTGCTCCACATAATATAATGCAACCCCCATGTAGCAGCACCATGCAGCCCCCCATGTAGCAGCACCATGCAGCAGCCCACATGTAACAGCACCATGCAGCAGCCCCCATGTAGCAGCACCATGCAGAAGCCCCCATGTAGCAGCACCGTGCAGCAGCACCATGCAGCCCCCATGTAGCAGCATTAAGCAGCCCCCCATGTAGAAGCACTATGCAGCCCCCCATGTAGAAACACTATGCAGCCCCATGCAGACCCCATGTAGCAGCACTATGCAGCCCCATGTGGCAGCACTATGCAGGACATGTAGCAGCACTATGCAGCCCCATGTAGCAGCACTATGCAGCCCCATGTAGCAGCACTATGCAGCCCCATAGTCATCTGGCCACCGTGATCAATACATACTCACTTCCTCCTTGTTCACCCGCTGCTCCGGTCTCCTCAGCATGTCCACTGTTCTGCCGCTCTGACAACTCAGGACGCAGGCGCCACACTAATGATGTCATCGCACTCCTCTGTACTGAGTCGTCAGAGGCAGAGCTCAGACAGACGCTGCAGGAGAATGATGAGAGAGGCAGCGCACCGCTCCCTGTATCATCATTGCTTTCAATTGTATCGGCATCTGCATTTCTAGTAGCGATAACAAAGGAATAGCTCCTAACCTATCACTGTATATTATTGAGGATACAATTGTTTCTGAAAATAGACATGTAAGGAGAGACACTAAGTCTTTTTTTTAATCTCTATTCCAATGTATGAAATAAATTTATAACACTTGCGAATGGTCACCAAGGCAAGCTCAATAGAGCTAATTATACTACATTAATAAATTACCACCCACAAGACAACAATAAGGCCAGAATCACACTTGCTAGTGCCTCGCGTGTAACTCGCGCGAGTCTCTCATAGTAGAACCCGGCTTGGCCGCACACTATGCATACAGGAGCGTCTGAGCTGCATAGAGATACATGCAACCGACCCGCTCCTGTCAGGGGAGTGTGCGGCTAAGCCGGGTTCTGCCATGAGAGACTTGCGCGAATTACACGCGAGGCACTAGCAAGTGTGATTTTGGCCTAAGAACTAACTGGTGAAAGTATTAATTCAATTTCAGACATACATTTTCTCATTTGTTCCTTAGCAATAGAGATAAAACAATCACTTTGTCAGAAAATACTATTGCTAATATAGAAGTTTATACATCTGCTCCTAAGGAATATTTGAGAGCAGCTTCTACTGTATTTCAACTGAGGAAAAGATCTTTGAGATTCCCAGTGTTTAAGAAAAATAGAGCTCCCCATTACCCGTAGCCAGAAGTAAGAGATAGATACAATTTACCTTGAATGGAATGTTAATTACAAAAATGATCATATCAACCTATAGGTGATATACTTTAGGTTTACTTGTGCAACCTTAATATATCTAGACAATCCACCATCTAGAAACTATAGCTGTCATAGGGGGAAATACTTTTCTAAGAACTTAAGGAGCATCCTATGTAAGTTCTATATGCTTCCCTTTATTGTTTGCTTCCCAAGGAGGAAGGAGAAGAAGTCTGAGTGGCAACGTAGTTTATTTTCACATCGAGTAAGATCCAGAGGAGATTAGGATGGGCCATTTAATGTCTTGCTATGAATTTTGTATTTGGCTTAACTTTGCCCTGTTTCATATGCATGGAGTAAAATCAAGGCCTACATACAGTATATAGGCCAGGTTCACAAGAGTGTATTTTGGGTCTGAGTGCTTTCTGTGAAAAAAGAGAAGGCACTCAGACCAAATTTATTTAATGGGGCAGTGAAAATTGGAAAAATTACCGACCGAATTTGAGTGTGGAAAAATCACAGTATTCACTAGTATTTTTCCATGTTTGTCAAATTAAGGGTACTTTACACACTGCGACATCGCTAGCAATCTCATTAGCGATGTGAAATTCTAGATCGCTAATGCGATCCGGAATTTCACATCGCTAATGAGATCGCTAGCGATGTCGTAGTGTGTAAAGTACCCTTTAGACTCCTATATTCCAGACTATGGGTGCTCCCAAAAATTGGATTTCAACATAAAGCACCGTATAGCAACTAATTTTTACTGATACATTTTAATTGTTTAACATAGGAAATTGCATTTACTCTTGTAAAACGTTAGGACCTGCTGCTGTATGAAAACTGTTTGCACATGGATTGCATGAGAAAAGAGTAAAAAATCGTCTGGATAAAACCTTTTAATACACTTGATAAAACTTAGCCTAAAGGCCGCTTTACATGCTGCGACATCACTAGCGATGACACTAGCGATCGCACCCGTCCACGTCGTGCATGCGTCACCGGCAAATCGCTGCCCGTGGCGAACAATATTGGTAGTACACGCCACGCGCACATACCTACCTAACGACGTCGCTGTGGCCACCAAACAAACTCTTTTTTAAGGGAGCGGTTCTTGCGGCGTCACAGCAACGTCACACAGCGGACCACCAATAGCAGCGGAGGGGCGGAGAGCAGCCGCATTAACGTCACTCCCTCCTCATTGCCGGAGGACGCAGGAACGCTGTTGTTCGTCGTTCCTGGGGTGTCACACGTAGCGATGTGTGCTGCTTCAGGAACGACGAACAACCTGCGTCCGAAAATATCAACATTTTTTTGGAAAGGAACGACGCGTCAACAATCAACGATTTTTCCCTTTTTCCGGATCGTTAGCGATCACTCGTAGGTCACTAACGACGCCGGATGTGCGTCACGAATTCCGTGACCCCAGCGATATCTCGTTAGCGATGTCATTGCGTGTAACGGGGCCTTTAGACTTAGCCGAGTATATTAAGCTGAGCAATTATTAATTTGTAAGTCAAATTAATATCAATATATGTATATGGAGCTTTTATGTTTAGTTTATTGCTATTCATATATGCCCTGTTCTTGCCTCACAAAGACCAACCAAAATTTTTTAAGGATGTAATTTTCTATTACCTATTTTGTTATATTTTTTAGATTTCATAATTGTAATCATGCACTAAAAATAATAATTTGGCTTTCAGAATTTTAAATATTAGAAAAAGCAAAAATGTCACAGAAAAAAAATGTGCAATTTTTGTAACAAAGTCTAAAAGTTTTTAAATATAAAACAAATATCTTCAACTAAGAAATGCATAGCAATTTATAATGAGAGAGAAGTGAGAGATAGAGAAAGAGTTTTAGCATATGAAAAACATTACGGCTCAAGTAAATGGCAGACATCTTGGTTAAGTGCAAACAAAAAAAAAAAGATTATTTAAAGTATATGTGAAGTTGCTACCGATGTTAACATATATGTTTTCATACTTTCATGATCCTTCAGATTAATGATGTAATACAGTATAAATATAAAAATAGGAAAAGAAGACGTAATTGTTTTATATGACATATACACCAAGTTTTCATGTATATTCCTAATTAGTGTTAGTGCTGTTCAGACAATTTAGCTACATTATAGGAGCTAGATTTAGTATACATATATACGTGTAACTTACCAATAAGCAGAATTAGGACAGATAGAAGGAGAGTATCAGCTCCAATGGTCTTCATGGTTCTCTATGACATAGTCCTCTTATTGTCCCATAATCGTTTTACTAACAAGGCAGGGTTTAATTATTATGTGGAAAAGGTGTGTGCCGGCTCTGCCTCTTTCTGCTTATTTTAGGGCTGAAAAAGAACTGGAGGAAATGCACTAAGCTCCCGCTGGGAGTTCAGGACATGGGGGATGTATTGTTTAAATTGTTCACAGGAAGTTCTTTTCATCTGGTGTTTGAATGTGTTGTTCTTAAATATTATTTTTTTTTTCACTGCGTGAGAACAAGCAATATAAGTATCCCATGAAATCTTAAGGTTGCAAACTATAATTAATAATTTTCCAAATAATTATCTTCAAAGTATGTATTTATAATAATATTAATGCATAATATTCTATAATATATTAATACATTTTACATTATGGTAGTTATTATGTGCCAAACGTTTGTTACTTAACTTACATCTTTAAAGTTAGGCCAGTATTCTTGTAGCTAAACACAGATAAGGGGTTATTCACACATCCCTTTTGTGGTCAGTTTGTAAGGCCATTTTTATACATCTTGCTTAGGAAGATCCAGCCTGACCTCCGAGTCTTTACCTGAGCTGTTTCATTTCTGCCTATTTCACTGTTAGTGCAAAAGAATATCCAGTGGCACTCAATAATATAAGGGTCCATTTGCATTGCATTACTGCTATAAGAATATTGGAGAAAGGAAAAAAATACATAGATAATGTGAAAAATGAGTAACAAGACATAGACATTGCATTACTGTTTTGGAAATATTGACAAAAAGATTTTTACCTTATATATTGGCCAATCCACGTGAGCCTGATAACCAGCTGCAATGTGATCTCAATATAACTGTAAAAAAGGGTAAACATCTGTAAATACCTATCTATATCACCATTAAATTACCCCCATTTCCCCATAGTATCTTTGCAGAGCAGTCAGGTATGATCCACACAACACACAGGATGTGGCCTTGCATTTCCATTTTAAAAATCAAAAGGTTGCTGAATGACAGGATTAGGCCTCTTGTTCCCACACCCCTGCCATATGGACAATACACAACTTGGAGACCCATCTTGGAGTCTTGATATGTTAAATCATTTCAGGCAGACAAGAGGACAGTGGCATCAATTGCCCCCACCCCCTTCTATTGCCCCATAGTATCTTTGCACAACAGTCATGTATGGTCCATGCAACACACAGGATGTGGCCTGTCATTTCCATTTTAAAATTCAAGAGGTGTATGAGTGACAGGATTATGCCTCTTGTTCCAACACCCCTGGTAGTACAGACAACACAGAACTTGGAGACCCATCTTGGAGTCTTGATATTCACAAATATTTCAGGAAGACAGTAGGACAGTGGCATCAATTGCCCTCACCCCCTTCCCTTGCCCCATAGTATCTTTACACAACAGTAATGTGTGGTCCATGTAACACACAGGATGTGGCCTGTCATTTCCATTTTAAAATTCAAGAGGTGAATGAGTGACAGGATTAGGCCTCTTGCTCCCACACCCCTAGCAGTACAGACAAGACATAACTTGGAGACCCATCTTGGAGTCTTGATATTCAGAAATATTTCAGGCAGACAGGAGGACAGTGGCATCAATTGCCCCTCATTGCCCAATTGTTTCTTTGCACAGCAGTTAGGTATGCTCCATGCAACAAACAAGATGTGGCCTGATATTTCTATTTTAGAAATCAAGAGGTAGATGAGTGACAGGATTAGACCTCTTGCTCCCACACCTCTACCAATATAGACAAGACACAACTTGGAGACCCATCTTTGGGTCTTGATAATTAAAAACATTTCGGGCAAACAGTAGGAAAATGCATCAATTGCCCCCCCATTACCCCATAGTATCTTTGCACAGCAGTCAGGTATTGTCCATGCAACACACAGGATGTGGCCTTGCAATTAGATTTTAAAAATCAAGAACTGGATGCGTGACAGGATTAGGCCTCTTGCTCCCACAGTACAGAAAAGACACAATTTGGAGACCCATCTTGGAGTCTTGTTATTTAAAATAATTTCAGGCAGACCGCAGGTTATTGGCACCAATTGCACTCCACTCTTTTCCCCATAGTGTCTTTGCACATCAGTCTGGTATGGTCCATGCAACACACAGTATGTGACCTTGGATTTCCATTTTAAAGCTCCAGAGGTAGATGAGTGACAGGATTAGGCCTTGTGTTCCCAAACCACTGCAAGTACAGACAAAACGCAACTTAAAGACCCATCTTGGAGTCTTGAGATTTAAAAATATTTCAGGCAGACAGTAGGATAGTGGCATCAATCCCCTCCCCCATTTCCCAGTAGTGTCTTTGCACAGCATTCAGGTATGGTCCTTGCAACATACAGGATGTGGCCTGGCATTTCCATTTTACAAATCAAGAGGTGTATGAGTGACAGGTTTAGGCCTCTTGCTCCCACACCCCTGCCAATACAGACAAAAGACAGCTTGGAGAACCATCTTGGAGTCTTGATACTTGAAAGCATATCAGGCAGACAGCAGGACAGAAGCATCTATTGTCCCCCCTTTGTCCCATAGAGTGTTTGCACAGCAGTCAGGTATGAGCCATGCAACACACAGGATCTGGCCTGGTATTTCTAATTTTAAAATTAAGCACACAGCGACTGTGCCTTCTTCAGCAATGCATCCAGCTTGGGACAGTGGCCTAGAAATTGCTGTAAAACCAGTTTGAGGACGTGAGCCATGCAAGGCACATGTGTAATGTCACCCAGGCAACGGGCCGCTACCAGGGTTGCGCTGTTATCGCACCTTGCCTTTCCTGGCTCCACATTAAGTGAAGACAGCCATTGATCAAACTCAGCCTGCATAGTGGGCCACAACCGTGCAGCTATCTCCAATGCATAATCATTTCAGCACTGCCTGATTGCATTGAGCCTTGGCTGAGCTGTATGGAGGTGAGAGGATTCTCTCTGCACTGTTTTAATGCATGGTACATTAAGGCAGAGGTTGAGGGTGCAGGTGTAGGCCCTATAGGAGGTGGAAAAAGCAGAAGCAGTGGAGGAAGCGGTAGATCCAGAGGTTTTTCCCGCAAGCTTTGGGAATTTCAAGACTTGGGAAGCAGCCCCTTTTCCACTTGTCCTCTCAGCCACCAGAATAACCCAGTGCCCAGTCAGCGAGATGTAACGCCTTTGATCATGCTTGCTTGTCCAGGTGTCAGTGGTGAAATGCACCCTGGGAGGCACAGAGATTTTCATGGAAAAGTTAATGTTGTTTGCAGCTTTATGGTGTAGCGCAGTCACAACTTTATTAGAGAAGTATTGATGACTGGGCAACTGGTACTTGGGGATTGCCATGGCCATCAGCTTTTAGAAACTTTCTGTATCAACAAAGCGGAAAGTAGCATTTCTGTGGCCAACAGATTTGATATGGTTCAAGCTCTTAGCATTAGCGTGTGTAGGAAGAAATAATCCTTTTCATGACCAGAACTGTGGGACACAGGGCTGGCTGATGTGCTGAGAGAGGGCGGAGTTTGTTGTACACTACAAACTAGTGCACTGTGAGGGATGTGCAGACAGATATGTTATGGTGCATTGCAAAATGTGGTGTACTTGGTTTGAAAGATCGGTCAAAATCCACAGGCATGTCCACTTCCATAGCAACTGATGAGCTCTCACTCACCCCAACTGTAGTTGGTAAAGAAGTGGAGGTTCTGTGGGTGGAGACCAGGGTGAGAACAGTTTTGAGGGTGACGGAGGAGGAAGAAACATCAGATTCAGTTATATGGGCAGACAAATTATTTGTATTTCTGCCTCTACTGAGTAGTTTTACAAAGTTTGCAGAGAACGTGAGTTGGGTCATCCATTCCGGTCACAAAAATAACCCAAGCTAGGTAACCCTTGCCACCCATGCGAAATATAGACCTGTCACAGAATTGTGACTGAGGATGCAGTGTCCTGGTTGCATCACTCCGTGTCTGTGTGGGAAGCACCCTGTCTTCCTCCTCCTCCGCCTCCTCAGCTGAGCTACTCAACTCCATGCATCTGGGTTCACCGAGTGGAATATTCAACTTCATCGTCATCCTCTCTGTTGTCCCACTCCCTGCCCAGACAGTCACCCTCCTCCTCTTCCTGACCTGACATCACAATATGCACTTCAGGTATTAGCGTTCATCATCAGCATCATCATCATCATCACCTCCACCCCCAGGGATTAAGTATGTTGATGAGGGTCCGGATTCAACTGGCAAAGATTTTGGGCATCAGTGCAGATGCTTTCCTCCTATTCAGTCTGTGAATCTTTGGAGCAGATCTCTGATGTCCATGTGATAGAACATGTGAAGATAGAAGATGTGAACAGCTCTTCAGACTCGCCAATATGTGGTTCTCCACAGTTGGGCAGTTGAAGAGTTGTGACATGGGGGAAACAAGTGTAATTGGGATAGCACCTCTGAGGAATGAACTGTGTGTGATGTTAAGGTGCAGGAAGAAGAAGAGAGGCCACTTGATGCAGCACTTACCATCCAAAATAGCACATGCTGTTTCTGGCCCTCATTTACAAGTTGAAGCAATGTGTGGCTGCCAAAAAAATGGAGTGGAGTGGCCCATCCAGTAACGGAAGTTGTTCTTAGTTCTCTTGAGATAGGACAAGCCAGTGTTTGCTCAGTAGAGCTTTGACTACCATTAGAACGTCCTCCACGTAAAGCTCAAACACCCCAGCTGTTCCCGCTTCCACCACATCCTCGTAATTTCCAACTTATGTTTGATGTACCCTTCCTCTTTGAAACACATGTTTCACAACCCTAGGCTCACACTTTTTAGACACATGACACAAAATGAGATAGCAATATTTGGATGGCCCACATAAGTATCAATACCTAGTTAGATGGTTCACTGGCAAATTGGCAATTTTTTAACAAGCACTAAATAGTAGCAATACCTATTGAGATGGTTCACTGCCAAATTTTTAGAAGGCATTGCAAAGTATCAATACTTAGATCTTTCCCTGGAAGCTTTTTAGCAGGCACTAAAAAATACCAATACTTAATGAGATGGTTCACTGGCAAAGTTTTAGCAGCCACTGTAAATTACCAATACCTATTTAGATTGTTCACTGGCAACTCTTTAGCAAGCACACACAAGTAGCAATCCTTATTTATATTATGAAATGCTGATTTGTGGCACACACCTTTCTCTACACTGCACATCCCTGTTCTACAGTATCGCTCTCCTAGCTATGTCAACTACCTATGATTAAACCCCTAGATAACTGTCTAGCAGCACTGGCAGCAGCACCTTCCCTAAGCATTAACAATCACAAAATTGTGCGGATGCCACATGTCAGCATTTTACATGCAGAGACACATGTGACTTAGGAGGCCAATGAAACAAACCATTATGTCTGTGGATGTTTTCTGTGCGATCATTGGCTGCAGATACATTCAAAGGTAAAGTTAAGGAAAAAAGAATGTTTCGCTCCTCTGTCCTCTCCCCACCCCATTTCGTCATTAAGCACATTCCCCCATTCATCATAAAGCGCCACAATCCTATACAAAAGCATCATATGTTATTAGAAAAGCATTTTGGAAAATGAACATAGCTGATCATTACCGAGTTTTTCCAAAAATGCTTGAGTACGCAACCTAGAACCGGATAGCGAAATGCTTGTACTGAATTTTAAATTGGCGAACGCAAACTGAACAAGTTCACTCATCTCTAATGATAACCTGAGGAAAACGACAGCTTTATAGCCAATCTGGAGTAAAAAGCTAGTCAGTGTGCTAGAGTTTGTCTCCTTTACTGGAGAGACAATTTGAATATTTCCCAGAGGGGCATTGCAGCTATAAGTCCCCTTACCTGGCAGCCAGACTGGCTTGCAAAGTCTCCTTAAGGAGAATAGTGTTCCCCCGTGGTCCCCACATAGCTTTCTCATGAGCCAGATCAGACACCCCCATACTTTGCACTGACGAGGGGCAAGCACCCCGAAACACCATGTCTGCAAATTGGGATTCTGATCTGGCTTATATATCCTGAGTCATATTGCAAAGGATTGTCGAAAATCCACTTGTGACTTTTAGGATCGCTACTTCCAATAGGTGGCGCTGTGCTAGAGTTTGTCTCCTTTACTGGAGAGACAATTTGAATATTTCCCAGAGGGGCATTGCAGCTATAAGTCCCCTTACCTGGCAGCCAGACTGGCTTGCAAAGTCTCCTTAAGGAGAATAGTGTTCCCCCGTGGTCCCCACATAGCTTTCTCATGAGCCAGATCAGACACCCCCATACTTTGCACTGACGAGGGGCAAGCACCCCGAAACACCGTGTCTGCAAATTGGGATTCTGATCTGGCTTATATATCCTGAGTCATATTGCAAAGGATTGTCGAAAATCCACTTGTGACTTTTAGGATCGCTACTTCCAATAGGTGGCGCTGTGCTAGAGTTTGTCTCCTTTACTGGAGAGACAATTTGAATATTTCCCAGAGGGGCATTGCAGCTATAAGTCCCCTTACCTGGCAGCCAGACTGGCTTGCAAAGTCTCCTTAAGGAGAATAGTGTTCCCCCGTGGTCCCCACATAGCTTTCTCATGAGCCAGATCAGACACCCCCATACTTTGCACTGACGAGGGGCAAGCACCCCGAAACACCGTGTCTGCAAATTGGGATTCTGATCTGGCTTATATATCCTGAGTCATATTGCAAAGGATTGTCGAAAATCCACTTGTGACTTTTAGGATCGCTACTTCCAATAGGTGGCGCTGTGCTAGAGTTTGTCTCCTTTACTGGAGAGACAATTTGAATATTTCCCAGAGGGGCATTGCAGCTATAAGTCCCCTTACCTGGCAGCCAGACTGGCTTGCAAAGTCTCCTTAAGGAGAATAGTGTTCCCCCGTGGTCCCCACATAGCTTTCTCATGAGCCAGATCAGACACCCCCATACTTTGCACTGACGAGGGGCAAGCACCCCGAAACACCGTGTCTGCAAATTGGGATTCTGATCTGGCTTATATATCCTGAGTCATATTGCAAAGGATTGTCGAAAATCCACTTGTGACTTTTAGGATCGCTACTTCCAATAGGTGGCGCTGTGCTAGAGTTTGTCTCCTTTACTGGAGAGACAATTTGAATATTTCCCAGAGGGGCATTGCAGCTATAAGTCCCCTTACCTGGCAGCCAGACTGGCTTGCAAAGTCTCCTTAAGGAGAATAGTGTTCCCCCGTGGTCCCCACATAGCTTTCTCATGAGCCAGATCAGACACCCCCATACTTTGCACTGACGAGGGGCAAGCACCCCGAAACACCGTGTCTGCAAATTGGGATTCTGATCTGGCTTATATATCCTGAGTCATATTGCAAAGGATTGTCGAAAATCCACTTGTGACTTTTAGGATCGCTACTTCCAATAGGTGGCGCTGTGCTAGAGTTTGTCTCCTTTACTGGAGAGACAATTTGAATATTTCCCAGAGGGGCATTGCAGCTATAAGTCCCCTTACCTGGCAGCCAGACTGGCTTGCAAAGTCTCCTTAAGGAGAATAGTGTTCCCCCGTGGTCCCCACATAGCTTTCTCATGAGCCAGATCAGACACCCCCATACTTTGCACTGACGAGGGGCAAGCACCCCGAAACACCGTGTCTGCAAATTGGGATTCTGATCTGGCTTATATATCCTGAGTCATATTGCAAAGGATTGTCGAAAATCCACTTGTGACTTTTAGGATCGCTACTTCCAATAGGTGGCGCTGTGCTAGAGTTTGTCTCCTTTACTGGAGAGACAATTTGAATATTTCCCAGAGGGGCATTGCAGCTATAAGTCCCCTTACCTGGCAGCCAGACTGGCTTGCAAAGTCTCCTTAAGGAGAATAGTGTTCCCCCGTGGTCCCCACATAGCTTTCTCATGAGCCAGATCAGACACCCCCATACTTTGCACTGACGAGGGGCAAGCACCCCGAAACACCGTGTCTGCAAATTGGGATTCTGATCTGGCTTATATATCCTGAGTCATATTGCAAAGGATTGTCGAAAATCCACTTGTGACTTTTAGGATCGCTACTTCCAATAGGTGGCGCTGTGCTAGAGTTTGTCTCCTTTACTGGAGAGACAATTTGAATATTTCCCAGAGGGGCATTGCAGCTATAAGTCCCCTTACCTGGCAGCCAGACTGGCTTGCAAAGTCTCCTTAAGGAGAATAGTGTTCCCCCGTGGTCCCCACATAGCTTTCTCATGAGCCAGATCAGACACCCCCATACTTTGCACTGACGAGGGGCAAGCACCCCGAAACACCGTGTCTGCAAATTGGGATTCTGATCTGGCTTATATATCCTGAGTCATATTGCAAAGGATTGTCGAAAATCCACTTGTGACTTTTAGGATCGCTACTTCCAATAGGTGGCGCTGTGCTAGAGTTTGTCTCCTTTACTGGAGAGACAGTCAGAAATTGAACCTTTCTATCAGAAATAATATTTTTGGGAAGACTATGCATATTAAGAATATTAGAAAAGATATGTAGCTAAGCTCTTAGCAGTAGGCATTTTTTGAAGTGTGATTAATTGAACCATTTTTCTAAAACGGTCCACTGACAACCACATGACAGTATTACCACAAGAGTTTGGCAAATTTGTGGCAAAATCCATAGACGTGTACATCCAGGGCTGCAAAAGAACCTCGTTAGGCACAAGATAATCCCCAGTGACCCGACAAGGAGCTGTAGACCTTTCACAAACTCTGCATTTAAGGACAAACTCATCCACATCCATAAGAGCATTCTGCCATCAAAAAACCTATAAAGACATCTCCAAGTGGCAAATGACCAGCTAAGACGGAATCATGTACTTCATTATTAAGACTTGCGGATAAAGAGGGCGGTACGTTAATCTTGTTTATAGGTAAATCTTTTAGAGCACTGTCCTGAGCATCTTGGACTAAGATCTATCCCCAGAGCACTCACAAGCACCTCCTCATTAAGAATCTTAACTGCCTATTTGTCCTTCAATTTTGGGACAAAGCTACAGTAACAAGCATCAGCCTTAACATTTTTAGATCCAGGAAGATAAGTCACAGTAAAATAAAACAGGGCAAAAAGAAGACTCCAGCAAGCAGGGCGAGCTCCAGGTTTTCGTGGGCCCCAGGCAAAAGAGTCTCAGTGGGTCACATGCATGTGCTGACACGCGCATACATAAACATGTGTACATAGAGCAATACGTACATATTTGAAGTTAAGTTCACAAAATACATAAATATATACACTGTCATATACACTGACATACATAGATATACTCATCTTACATGTACACACCGACAAATTAGAGATATTCTTAATATGAGGAAGCCAACAACAAGCCTCCCTCACCTCCCCCACTTGTCTCCAGTCCAATTGCTCCTGGGCATGTGGCTGTTCAGGCCATGCTGTTTGGTGGCCATCACTTTAACAGGCATGGCCTTGTACAGTGCACTGTGGAGCCATGTCTGCTAGCAGTGACACTGTCGGGCTGCAACTGCACTTTTAATTCTGTTTGTGTGACAGCCTGGCAGTGTCACTGCTAGCAGACAAGGCTGCATAGTGCACATTAAGAGTGCTGAATCATCACAGGAGACATGGGAACTACAGTATATACATCACAAGTGGGCCTGGTCAAATACATCACAGAGGTGGCTGGGGCCATAGACATCACAGGAGAGGCTAGGGCAAATACATCGCTGGGTGAATAGACATCATTGGGGAGACTTGGGGGAATAGAAATCACTGGGGACATAGACATCACTGGGGCGTAGACATCACTGGGTGAATATATGTTGCTGTGGGTCAGACATATTACTGTGAGCCATACGCATTGCGGTGGATATACATATTACTGGGGGGCATACACATTACTGGAGGGATATACATGTTACTGGGGGGCATACACAGTACTGGGGGGCATACACAGCACTGGGGTGGGAGAGCATATGGCACTGGGGGGCATACAGCACTGAGGGGGCATATGTGAAGCCCCACAGGTGCGGTGTAGCGGTGCATTACCTTTAGGGACTCCACGTGATGGGACGGTTCTGGTCACAGGTAGGGAACCTTCTTGGGATTGTCGTGATGCCACTCTCAGAATTGCGGTCAATGGGGACAGCCACTGCAGGTTAAGGGATACCTGGGGCTGATGGTGGGTGCAGTCAGTTGTAATATCCTCCTGAGAGTGAGGCAAGCCCCAGGGCCCTGTGTAGGTGTGTGGAACCACAAGTTGCAGAATAACTCAACACAAGCAGAATGTCTTTCAGGGTTTTTACTCACTGTTGATGAAAGGGTGAGTAACCCGGGCGTAGCTGGGATGAACCAGGCTGGAACCAGGTGTCCTTCAGGCTGACTTGTGAGGGTGGCTACTGACTCGCCTTCCTTAGCCCTTCTGTTGTTTGTGATGACCCCGACTTGCAGTCCCTACGGGGGTCACCCAGGGAAGTTACTGCTCCCCTCGTTTCGGCCCGTTTGCTTGTAGCCTGGACCAGGTCACTCCGGCTGCTTGCCTCCTGTGAGCTATGGGCCCTCACTTTGCTACGTGGCTGCGGACTCTGTGGTGTTATCTTGGGGGTTTGAAGTGCCCCCTCAGGCAGGTTTGGCAGAAGAAAGGTGGATCTATCTCTGCACTGGGACCTGTTACCCGTTTGGGCCTGGTTCCTCCCTGGCAGTCCTCTTACTCTCCACTCCATTGCTCTCTCTTTAGCCTTGGGTGGATTTCGGGCGGCACTACCAGGTGACCGTTCTCCCCCGTCAGTAGTCACTGCGTGGACGCTGTTAGACTGCCACAGCTCCAGGATCTGCTTCTGCTCTCCCTGAGCTGTACACTAAACCGGCTCACTCATGGGTTCTGCACATCTGCTCTCTCCGCTGTCTTCTCACTAACTGCTCAACTCCTCCTCCTCTTTACTTCCTTTCCCCACTCATGCCTGCCTACGCCACCTAGCAACCAGGCTCTCTACCACACCCCTTGAGTGGACATGGAGGCTACGCCCCCTCCTGGAAGCTCTCAGGAGTCCTCCCAAAGGTACATGTGTGAGACCTGATCACTATGCGCCTGTGTAGTCACACCTCGGTCAGCCTTCTGTATTACCTGTATTGTACTGCCCCCAGCATGGGTGCAGTACTCAGTGGTGCCTGACCAGGTCAGGGGCGCCACACATACATGTTACTGGAGTGGGGTTAAACATCACTAGGGGGCATACACATTATTGGGGTGGGAGGGTCATACAGCACTGGGGATCACACATGTTACATGGGTGGGGGAGTATAAAGCACTGGGGGCATACATATTACTGGGGTGGGGGGCTACATACAGCACTGATGGACGCAGGGGCTGCTGTTCCTTTTCCTCTGTGGGACGGAAGTGCATTGCGCACTAACACCGACCACAGATTAACACTGTCCTACAATACATGTGCTTGCAGCATTCAGCACGTTCTCGTACTGCAAGTGTGGGTTTTAAGGGCCAGCATTCAGCAAAGTGATGCTGCCAGCCTAAGCAATGCCGTCCTTGGAAATATGCCTAGGAGCCACAGAAAATGTCACCACCCCTGCCAATTATGAGTGGGCCCCCAGTTTGTCCAGGGCCTCAGCACATGCCTGTCTGCTGTTTAAACATTTAGCAGTATAAATATCCAACAAGTTCTTACGTCTCCATTTCTCAAAAGCTCTTTTAACAGCCTCGAGCTCTTGGTCACCAATATCATAATTAGACTCCGCTTTAGATAACTTCTGAAAGTTAAAAGCATAAGGATGTAGGTACCCATTCTATTTCTGTGAAAGAAAAGACCCCATCCACACAGGGAAAGCATCTACCGTGACCAAGAAAGACAGATCTACCTCGGGTTGATGGAACAGGATCCTTTAAAGAATGTTGTCTTGAAATTAGAAAAAGCATTAACTGCCTCAACTGACCAGAAAGAAAAGTCTGTTCCCTTCTTGGTCATGTCAGTTAAAGGCTTGGCTGTGACCAAAACGTTCTTAATGAACTTACGATAATAATTTGCACAGCCTAGAAATCTCTGCAATGCTTTTAGATTATCCATTCAAGGACGGCCGGTACCTTAAAAGGATCTATTGAAACCCCAAATCAGAAATCAAATTCCTTAAAAACTGAAACTGCTGTACTTCAGATTGACATTTGTTCAGTTTCGCAAATAAATGATTGTCATGTAGAATCTAGAGGACCTGTCGGATATTCTAACAGTGCTACTCCTGAGTATGAGAATAAACCAATATGTCATCCGGATAAATTACTAGAAACCTACCCACAACAGAACAAAAAATTGAATTAATGAAAATTTGAAAGACTGCTGGGGCATTGGTTAATTCAAATGGCATTACCAAACTTTCAAAATTACCTTCAGGTGTATTAAAAGCAATCTTCCATTCAGATTGCAGACTGTGATCTTATTACTCTCTCTAAAATCCATGGATGCAATCCTCCATCTTTTTTCTTTGCAAAAGTCTGAAGAGGTGGATGGCCGCATATTACCCTTATCCAGACTCTTTTGAATATATGGTAATCTCGACTTTCAAATTAACTTGGCTTTGTGAAAGGGGAGCAATATCAATCACTGAAATTTGACAGAGAGAAGAGATATTAATCACAGTTTAGAGCTAAGTCAGGATCAATAAGATTCAAGGCAGGTGTAACATAAAACCAAATTTAGCGTCCAGAGACATCTGTGGGAAAAGAACCCGGAAGCTTGTACCAGAGACAATCTCAGATATCACCAAAGAACCTTTAAATATGGCCATCGAGTTCAATCTATGATCTAACCTAACATGTTCATCCTACCTGACTCCACATACGGCAATCAGACTAGTTCCCTGGATCATCGCCCAATCACAGAATCTAGTGCACATAACAGTAATATTATATTTTTCAAGACAGGCATCCAGGCCTCTCTTAAATTTTAGTAATGAATCAACCATTACAATATTATGTGGCAAAACGTTCCATAGTCTCACTGCTCTTACAGTTAAGAATCTGCATCTGTTATTATGATTAAACCTTCTTTCCTCTAACCATAGTGGATACCCCCTTGTCCCTGTTGCAGGCCTAGGTGTAAAAAGATCATTAGAGAGCTCTGTACTGTCCCTTCATATATTAGTACATTGTAATAAGATTGCCCCTAAGCCTTAATTTTTGCAAACTGAATAACCCCAAATTTAATAACTTGCTTGGTACTGCCTTCAACCCATTCCCTTAATAACCTTGGCTGCTCTCTTAGTTCAGCTATGTCCTTTTATACACCGGAGACCAAAATTGTAATATTTTTTATATTAGTACAACTATTTTTGTATAGTTGTACTAATGACTTTTATAGGGGTAAAACTTTGTTGTTCTCATTAACATCTATTTGCCTCTTTTAATGCATCTCATTATTTTATGAGCCTTGGCAGCAGCTGTCCGACACTGGTCAGTAAAGTTGAATTTGCCAGCCACCCGTACACCCGTCTTTTTCAGTAACAGTTTTACCCAGTCTTTTACAAGTGAGTACCTAGTTATACATTTTATTTCCTATGCCCAAATCCATGACCTTACATTTATCCACATGAAACATCAATTGCCATTTTTCATCTCAAGCCTCCAGCTTACACAAATCCCTCTGCAATATTAAATTATCCTCCTCTTTATTAATTACATTGCATAGTTTAGTATTATCTGTAAATATTGATATTCTACTCTCAATGCCTCCTACATGATAATTAATAAACAAGTTAAAAAAAGAGGGCCCAATACTAATCCTTGTGGTACCCCACTGTTAACTGTAACCCAGTCCAAATGTATTCCATTAATAACCAGTCTTTGTTTCCTATTACTGAGCCAGTTTTTAACCCAGTTATACATATTTCCCCTATTTCCATTAATCTCATTTTATGCATCAACCTTTTGTGTGTCGTAGCTTCCTTCAAAGATTGTGGACAGGAACTATAAACCATCATGTCCTTAATATGATCCAAAAGTCCCTGGTAGAATTGACTCTGAAGAGTTGGGTCATTCAAGGAAGTCTCCACTGTCCAGCATCTAAGCTCCAAGCAGTAGTAGTAGTAGTAGTAGTAGTAGTAGTACAGTAATAGTAACTCTATGACCTCCCAGAGCCAATATAAGGATTTTGGATTTAGCTACAGCGACCTTGTCAGGGTTGTCATAAATGAGCCCAAGACCTGAGACGAATGTCTCAACAGAAAATGTCGAAGCCTGTAGATCTCAATGAAATAAAGACAAAATAATAATAACTTGTTGACTCTCGGCCCCTAAAGATATGGGACATAGGCGAAAGTATAATTTACTTGAAGCAGAAAGATGTATGAGACTAAGCAGACTGTAGCTCAACAGAGTGGGGAACCAACCAAGATGCACAAGGTCACCAGATCAAATCTCAAAACCAAGCCATGACAATCAATATATTTTGCAACAATAAGTTTGCGAAATTCTTGAGATAGTACAAGGGATTTATACATAATGAGATGTTTCTTGTGTGGCACCTTGGTAATGAGACACTTCAATCAGTTAAACCAGCTAATATTTTTCACTGTGTGGCAGGATTGCTGTATAATTACTGATAGATTTCAGCTGGTGTAATAACTTTCCATGGCTTTATGCACCTCTCTTTCTTTTTCTTTCTTCATGCGTTCAATACTTTTCCGTGTCATTTCTGATTATTACACATCACTAAATTTATGGACATCTTCACATAATTGAAAAAAGAAAGAATGGACAAATGTACAGAGACATTTTTGATAGCAATCTGCTGCCATCTGCATGGATGATGAAGATAAAATGAGGGTGGACATTTAAACAAGACAATAATCCCAAGCGCACAGCCAAGGAAACACTCAATTGGTTTCAGAGAAAAAAATACTACTAGAATGGCCCAGGAATCACCTGACCTAAATCCAATAGAACATTTTTGAAAGGAACAAAAGCTCAGAGTTTATAGAAAGAACCTTCAGGATTTGAAAAGTGTTTGTGCAGAAGAATGGACCAAAATCACACCTGAGCAATGCATGCAACTAATTTAGCAGTACAGAAGGCATTTTGAAACTGTCATCATCAACAATGGCTTTTGTATGAAGTATTAAATAAATTTCAGTAAGGTTGTTCAATACTTTCTTCCCATGTCATCTCTCATTATTAGACATCACAAAATTTATGGACATCTATTGTTGAATTATTTGCCTGTGTGGATTGGATTGTATGTTACTAACATCTGGTGAGAAATTCATGAAAATAGCATGTTTAACAATATATTCACGTAGAAAGTTGGGGACATGTTCAATACTTATTTCACCTGCTGTGCATATACACTGTTCAAAAAAATAAAAGGAACACTAAAATACCACATCCTAGATATCAGTGCATGAAATATTCCAGTTGCAAATCTTTATTCATTACATAGTGGAATGCGTTGAGAACAATAAAACATAAAAATGATCAATGTAAATCAAAATGAAAATTCCAAAAAGGTCTCGATTTGGAATGATACTCAAAATCAAAGTGGAAAATCAAATTACAGGCTGATCTAACTTCAGTGGAAATGCCTCAAGGCAAGGAAATGAAGCTCAGTAGCGTGTGGTGGCCTCCATGTGCCTGTATGACCTCCCTACAATGCCTGGGCATGGTCCTAATGAGGCGGCGGATGTTCTCCTGAGGGAGCTCCTCCCAGTTCTGGATTAAAGCATCAGTCAACTCCTGGGCAGTCTGGGTGCAACGTGGCATTTGTGGATGGAATGAGACATGATGTCCCACATGTCCTCGATGGGATTCAGGTCTGGGGAATGGGCAGGCCAGTTCATAGCATCAATTACTGCAGGAATTGCTGACACACTTGAGCAACATGAGGCCTAACACTTTCATGCATCAGAAGGAACCCAGGGCCCACTGCATCTGCATATAGGCTGACAATGGGTTTGACGATCTCATCCTGGTACATAATGGGAGTCAGGGTACCTCTGGCTAGCACATGGAGGGCTGTATGGCCCTCCATAGAAATGCCTCTCAACACCATTACTGACTAAAGTGCCAACGGCCATGCTTGGGGATGTTGTCTGTTGCAGCATGTTCAAGGCATCAAAGGACAGTATTGCCACATAATCTTCTGTCCTCATGATGCCATCTATTTTGTGAACTGCACCAGTCCCTCCTGCGGCAAAACAACCCGCCAACATGATGCTGCCACCCCCGTGTTTCACAGATGGGATGGTGTTTGTAGGTTTCATAGCTTTTTCCTTTTTCCTTCAAACGTAACAATGGTCATTATGACTAGTCTTGGCCCCCCCCCAGTGTTCGAGTTCGGTTTGTCGAACATTCGTCAAACGTTCGCCGAACTGAGCCGCCGTTCGACGAACACCTTTGAACCCCATTGAAAACAATGGCAGGCAACCACAAACACATACAAACACATAGAAAACACCTTCTAAGGTGTTCAAAAGGTGACAAACAACTCACAAGACACCACAAACACATGGAAAAGTGACAAGCACATATACTCATGTGAAAACAAAAGAGCTGGATGAGTAAAAGGAGGAGGAGACACAGATAGAGGAATGTCATGCCCTTCTAAAATCATGTAAAACACAGCAAAGGGACTCCAACCAGAGTCTCCCTTTTTTCCAAAAATTGGGCCACAGATACCACTTCAGTGGCATCACTTGTCCCCCAGTTGCAAACTTGACATGTTGATTTGCATCAAGCACATTATAAAATATGCCAGCCTTTACTCTCCCCAGGATGACACAGGGGTAGCAAAGTCCTTGCTGAACCATCACTTGTTCATCTTGGAACATTTTTAAAAAAAACAGCAATGGGACTCCAAGCAGAGTCTTTCTTTTTTCCAAAAATTGGGCCACAGACACCACTTCAGTGGCATCACTTGTCCCCCAGTTGCAAACTTGACATGTTGATTTGCATCAAGCACAATCCAAATACACAAACCTTTACTCTCCCCAGGATGTCACAGGGGTAGCAAAGTCCTTGCGGATCCATGACTTGTTCATCTTGATGAACGTTAGTCTGTCCACATTGTCACTGGACAGACGCGTGCGCTTATCTGTCAGCACACACCCAGCAGCACTGAAGACACATTCCGAGAGAACGCTGGCTGCAGGACACGACAAGATCTCCAAGGCGTAAGTGGCAAGCTCAGGCCATTTTTCAAGATTGGAAGCCCAAAATGAGCAAGGCTCCAGTTGCAGAGTCATGGCATCTGTATTCACTTGGAGATACTCCTGTGAGATTCACTCTGTGCACCACTGGTGTTTAGTGGAAAAGTCGAGCTAAGATTGCATAACAGCTTCTGTTGATACTTCTGCATACATGCGTCCCTTTCTATGGCTGGAATTATTTCGGCAAATTTTGACTTGTACCGGGGATCTAAGAGTGTGGCAACCCAGTAGTCAGCATTACTTCTAATTCGGACAATCAGAAGGTCATATTGTAGGTAGTGCAGCAAGAAGGCGCTCATGTGTCTTGCGCATCCATGCGGACCAAGTCCTTGCTGTGTTTGTGTCGGCGAGGTGATAACAGTGCTTCCTTCCTCTGACATCTCCCCCAAACCTCGAACAACCGAAATTTGACCAAGGTCTCCCTCATCTGCTGAGTCTTCCATGCTCATTGCCAGTTCGTCCTCCATTTCTTACTGGGCTCCTGCACCTTCCTCAACAGCTTGGCTGCTACCATGCGCCCTTGTTAGTCCCTCTCCCCCACCCTTCCATGCCTGCCGCCTTGGTGATGCTGAACGTCTGGACCTTGTAGATCTTGGTATCCCTTCTGCATATGAATCCTCCTGTACTTCCTCCCCTTCCTCTTGTCCCACCCCCTGACTCCGAATACTGTTTAGAGTGTGTTTCAGCATGTAAATGACTGGAATTGTCATGCTGATAATGGCATTGTCAGCGCTAAACATATTCGTCGCCATGTCGAAACTGTGCAGAAGGGTACATAGGTCCTTGATCTGAGACCACTCCATCAGCGTGATCTGCCCCACCTCTGCATCTTGTTGACCCAGGCTATACGTCATAACGTATTGCGCCAGGGCTCTGCGGTGCTGCCACAGTTGCTGCAACATGTGGAGAGTCGAATTCCAGCGTGTCGCCACATCGCATTTCAGGCGGTGAACCGGCAGGCTGAAAGACTTCTGGAGCGATGCAAGTCGGTGAGCTGCGCCGTTTGAATGGCGGAAGTGAGCAGATAGTGACTGTGCCCTGTTCAGAAGCTCATCTAGGCCGGGATAGTGGGTTAAAAATTGCTGGACAACAAGGTTCAACACGTGAGCCATACAAGGCATGTGTGTCACGTTGCCCCAGCGAAGGGCCGCACCCAGGTTTGCAGCATTGTCGCACATGGCCTTCTCTGGCTGCAAGGTGAGTGGAGACAACCATTTACGAAACTCGCTCTCCAGAGCTGACCACAACTCCTCAGCTGTGTGACTCTTATTTCCCAGACATTTCAACGTAAAGACCGCCTGATGCCGTTGAGCTCTGCTGCCAGCATAGTAAGGAGTAACGTGGGTGGCCTAACCAGACAGGCTTTGGGCGGAGTTGGAGGACCCAGATGAGGTTGAGGAGGCAGAAGCAGTGGAGGAACTTCTACATACAGAGGATTGACGCACAACTTGTGGGGACGGCAAGACTTATACAGCAGAGCCTTCTCCATCTCTTACCATAGTTACCCAGTGCCCAGTCAGCGACATGTAACGCCCCTGTCCATGTTTACTGGTCCAAGTATCAGTGGTGAAATTCACCTTGTCACACACAGAGTTTCTCAAGGAAGCAGTGATGTTGTGTGCGACATGCTGGTGTAGCGCAGGCACACCTTTCTTGGAGAAGTAGTGGCGACTGGGTATCTGGTACTGGGTCTCTGCGACGGACATAAGGTCTCGAAAATCCTCTGTGTCCACCAGGCGGAAAGGCAGCATTTCTGTAGCCAACAGCTTGCAGAGGGTGAAAGTCAACCTCTTAGCTTTGTCATGGCTCAGAGGAAATGGCCTTTTACTTGTCCACATCTGAGGGACCGAGGGCTGGCTGCTGTGCTGAGATGACGTTGAGTAGGGTGTTCCATGAAAACTGCTGGTCTGTGAGGAAAGTGCAGGCGGAGACATAATGTTGCCTTCATCTAAAGGTGGTGCTCTCGATGTCTGAGAGAGCTCTACAACAGCAGCTTTTTCCCTTTCAAAAACAACTGACAACCTGCCAATCACACTGCCTGTTGTGGTTAAAGAGGAGGAAGGTCTGCATTGCAAAGCATGTGTGATTGCTGTCCCCACAGTCATAGAGGATGAATAGCGCGCGGATGCACTTGAAGGGGCAGACGGTGGTTGGCCCGCTCCGCTAGGCCGCATTGTAGCACAGTGAGCTTCCAACTGGGACTTATGCTTGTAATTCATGTGACGGTTCATGGACGAAGTAGTCAAAATAGTGAGTTTTGGGCTTCTTCTTAGACATTGGTGACAAATCTTACAGATGACATGAGTTGGGAGATCCTTTGCGATGTCATAAAAGGACCAGGCTAGAGAAGGCTTAGAGCCCATGCGACCTGCAGAGCTACCACGACTTGTGCTCAGAGGTAGAATTGTGGCTGACGATGCAGTTGTTGACGTGCTTCCAGTACTCCGTTTCTGTCCAGGAAGGCGCAAGCTAACCTCGTCGTCAGTAGCATCCTCCTCCACCGCCTCTGCTGACCTCCTCGAGTGCCTGACTGTGGGTTGACAGTAAGTAGGATCTACAACCTCATCATCAACCTGTGTGTTTGCACTCCCCTCGTCCTCAGACCTAACCTCTTCCGGCCCTGACTGAATAGTTAAGTTGTCATTCAAATCAGGTATCTGAGTCTCATCGTCATCAGTATGTTCCTCATTGTCTCCACCAAGAGGAGTTACAGTTTGGGAATGAGGGTTTACATTATGCTCATAAACTTCTTCATCAGGGCCTGAATCTGACTCACAAAGCTTCTGGGCATCACTGCAGATCATTTCCTATTCTGGACTCACTGTAGCTTTGGAGAAGACCTCTGATTCCCAGGCTATAGTGTGACTGAACAGCTCTACAGACTCACCCATCTTTGTTACAACATACTCTGCAGGGCGGGTGGAGACTTGAGAGCTGGTAGAAAGCAAGTGCGATTGGGGTGACAACTCAAAGGACTGGAGTTTTTTGGATGTTAAAGTTGAGGTGGAGAAGAGGCCACTTGATGGAGCACTTGAGATCCATTCAAGCATGTGCTTTTTATGTGCATCATCTACCTTTGTTAAAATTGTTCGGTTCCGTAAAAAAGGGATCACATCAGATTGTCCATGGAAAGTAGTAGACATCTTACTTTTGCTGGAAGATGGCCTTTCTTCAGCAGATGTTACTGTAGCTTTACCACCTACCCCACGGACACAAACTTTTTTTCCCTTTGCAACATGCCTGTTCCCCTTTCCACCAGCATTTGTCCTTTTGCCACTCATTTTGTTTGTGACCAAATTGGACACTTAAAATGTTGTAGCAAAACTAGAGAGGTGGTGTAGATTGCAGAGGTGGTCTAGCTTTATTGACAGCTGAAGAACCAACATTGACTATCCCAGACAATTTTAGAATGCCCCTAAAAGTGGCAGCACTTTTTGCAATTAAAATTGCGTAGCAAAAATGAAGAGGTGTGTAGAATGCACACTTAGTGTACCTTGCTTGACAGCAGAGGAACCCTAAGTTAGTATCCCAGACAATTTTAGTATGCCCCTAAAAGTAGCAGCACTTTTGGAAAATAAAATTACGTAGCAAAAATGGACATGTGTTTAGAATGCACACTTGGTGTACCTTGCTTGACAGCAGGGAACCCTAAGTTAGTATCCCAGACAATTTTAGTATGCCCCTAAAAGTGGCAGCACTTTTTGCAATTAAAATTGCAAAGCAGAAATGGAAAGGTGTGTAGAATTCACACTTGGTGTACCTTGCTTGACAACAGAGGAACCCTAAGGGGCACTTTGCACACTGCGACATCGCAGGCCGATGCTGCGATGCCGAGTGCGATAGTGCCCGCCCCCGTCGCAGCAGCGATATGTGGTGATAGCTGGCGTAGCGAAAATTATCGCTATGCCAGCTTCACACACACACTCACCTGCCCTGCGACGTCCCTGTGGCCGGCGACCCGCCTCCTTGTTAAGGGGGCGGGTCGTGCGGCGTCACTGCGACGTCACACGGCAGGCGGCCAATCGGAGCGGAGGGGCGGAGATGAGCAGGATGTAAACATCCTGCCCATCTCCTTCCTTCCGCATATCCTACGGAAGCCGCAGTGACGCCGGTAGGAGATGTTCCTCGCTCCTGCAGCTTCACACACAGCGATGTGTGCTGCCGCAGGAGCGAGGAACAACATCGGACCATCGCGTCGGCGTAATAATGAATTACGCCGACGCTGCACCGATGATACGATTACGACGCTTTTGCGCTCGTTAATCGTATCATCCAGGCTTTACACACTGCGATGTCGCATGCGATGTCGCATGCGATGCCGGATGTGCGTCACTTTCAATTTGACCCCACCGACATCGCACCTGCAATGTCGCAGTGTGCAAAGCCCGCCTAAGTTAGTATCCCAGACAATTTTAGTATGCCCCTAAAAGTGGCAGCACTTTTGGAAATTACAATTGCAAAGCAGAAATGGACAGGTATGTAGAATGCACAGGTGCTGTAGCTAGCTGGTCAGCAAAGGAAGCCTCACTTTCTATCCCTGCCAATGAAACAATGCCCCAAGGAATTGCCTGAGCTGATTTAGGCAGACGCTGTGATATAAACCCCTGCACAGCGCTGGCACAGACCTGCCTAGCAGAAATGGCTATGAACAGCTGTAATGTAGCCCTGAAAAGGTCCCTAAAGCGATGTGTAGATTGCACTGTATGTATATAGCGCACACAGCGGCAGCAGCGGGAGCGGTAACTGTCACCCACGTGCAGCAGAGAAACAATGGCGGCGACATGGAAAATGGCCGGGTCTTATAGGGCAAAGATATGTGACATGCACAGCCAATGACACATGCCCTTGCTTGTTTGGCAAAAATCCACTTTGCTGTGTGTGTGTCTGTGATTGGCTGACAGCCTGGCCTGCCCCACTGTACGGTTAGGAAAAAAAAAATGGCGATCGCCATTCTTTCAGCACTCTGCAGCAGCACTGATCTAAACTCTTCGTACACTATACGCTGAATTTTGATAATATCATGATTCACAGTGACTCACAGTATTACAGTGAAAAGCCAGCTAGTAACTAGCTACGCTTTTTGGTGATCGAACCGTTATCGAACGTAACTCGAACAGCTGAACTTGAAGCAAATCGTTCGAGTTCGTCGATCGACTCAAACGTCGGCCAAAATCACTCGAATTTGAAATTGGCGAACCGTTCGGCTCGAACATCGCTCAACTCTAATTATGACCAATTAGTTCAATTTTAGTTTTGTCAAACCACAGGATATTTCTCCAAAAATGTAGGTCTTTGCTCCTGTGTACATTTGCAAACATTAATCTGGCTTTTTTATGTTTCTTTTGGAATAATGGCTTCATCCTGGCAGAGTGGCCTTTTAGCCCAAGTTAATACCATACTTGTTTCTCTGAAGATAATAACACAATCTTACCAGCTTCTGCTAGAATCTTCACAAGGTCTTTTGCTTTTGTTCTTGGGTTGAAATGCACATGTCTGACCAAAGTAAGTTCATCTCTGGTAGTCAGAAGCAGTCTCCTTCCTGAGTGGTATGATAGCTGGACATTCCCATCTTGTTTGTGTAGCGCCCCTACCCTACCGGAGGAGTATGGTGGAGTACTCCCGGAACCACAGCACTGACGGGGTACAGAATCCTAGGTCAAGCAAACGTTTCAGTCAGACCTGATAAAATCTGCACAGTGAGGGGACCATCAAGGACCTCACTGACCTTGACGTTCGGAACACAGTAGCAAAGGGAGAACCGGGGAACAGGACTAGAGACTTCGACCCCACAGGGTTCACGCTACCGTCATACGGACTACCATTAAGAGACTAACAGGAGGGGACCTCCAGCTGCTCCAAGCCACGGGGACCACCAACCAAAGAGAGGTGCAGGTGAAAGAAGCCACCAGGTCACTAAACCGGCACTGGGACTTAGGGGACCTGCGGTCAGCACCCGCCTTCCTCGGGTGACCAGTTTCCACCTTGCCATGAGTAAAGGAACCAATTACACTGCAACCCCTTGTGTGGCCTACTTTCTTTCAACACCCATCTACCTCACCTGTCCTCTGGAGCCTGGCCCTGCTTGCGGAGGGCCTAACACCAGCCCCAGTAGTGAGAACTGTGCAGCGGCGGCTCCATCCACATAGCCGCAACCCGCAAGTGGCATCACCTGATAAACTTTAATTTAATTCCCCTGTAAATATACCCTTTTTAAAAAGCACCCAGGGCACGGGACCGGGCAAGGGCCACCAAGTGACATTTCCCCAGTTATACACCGCCTGGGACTGAGTACCCCATAACCCTGGGCGACACATTTGTACTTGCATATAATTGTTTGTACAGATGACCAAGGCACCTTTAGGTATCTGGAAATTGCTCCCAAGGATGAACAAGGCTTGTGGAAGTCCACAATTCTCTTCCTGAGATCTTTGCTGATTTCTTTTGACTTTCTTATGAAGCTACACTAATAAGCAGTGTTTTAGGTGTGCATTTAAATACATTCTGAGGTGTGTCTCTAATTAACTCAGATTTTGACAATAAACCTATCAGAATCTTCCAAAGACATGGTATCATCATATGGGTTGTGTTACGAGGGGGACCCGGGGAAGCGTGCCAAGATGGGGAATGGACAGCTTCCGCCGGTCAAGGTCCACTGTGCGGTGTAAGGGACCGCTGCTATGGTGGGTGAAGAGTGAGCGGGTTGCTGCTAGCGATCGTCTGGAATGTCACAGACGATCTATGTACACCGGTCTGCCCTAACCTGTGTGGGTTGTATGGCAGGGATCACACGGCTCGGTGTACCTGTTGCACGGGGAAGCACAGAGGTGCCCACGCACGTGTGCCAGTGGAAGTCACGAGAATATGGCATGAGGGTAGCACAGAGGTGCCCACGCACGTGTGCTTTCAATAACCAGGTGAGTCCAGTGGAGACTCGAGGAGCTCACCTGGGACAGGAACACGGCCTGTAGTAGGAGCTACTGCCGGAGCAGCAAGGCAGGGACACGGCCTGCAAACCAGGTGCTGCCTAAGCAGCAAGGGCCAAGCCCACAGAGGAAGATAATGCCTGAGCAGTGGCGTGGCAGCACGCTGCCAGACATCCAAACATAGAAGGACGGTCGCGCGCCGCCATGATGGCAGGAGGAGCTTTTAAGGAGGTGTAGCTCCAGCCAAGGGCGGGCGCGAGGCGGAGATGACGGACTTGACCCAATCAGGATCCACGACATCCCAGCCTGGCCAGTCAGGATTCACCACGTCACCAGCCTTGTCATCAAGCCGTGTGACGTCAGTGGGCGAATCAGGATCCACCAAGCATAGCACATGCTCACCCTCCTGCCTCTGAGAAATAGAGGCGGGATCCTCGGTCTCACAATGTGTAGAGATAACGGGAGTCTCACTGCTTCCCTGAGCAGCAAACCTCTGCACATTGCGCAACCTCACAGACCTTCGAGGCTGCTGAGCAGGAGGAGCTGCGGCAGGCAAGGAATGGGAGACCGCCTCATTTCTTGCAACAGGAGTACCACTAGGTGTCACCCTTGTGCTGCCTCTCTGAGGAGGTTTCTCCTGCACTCTGCGCAGTCTGGCAGACCTTCGGCGCTGCTGAGCAGGAGCACTCGTGGCAGGCAAGGAGACTGTCTCATTCCTTGCCACAGGAGAGCCACGAGGTGTAACATTACCCCCCCGTCTAGGCCCCCCCCCCCCTGCCCATGCTCGAAGGCCGCTATCAAACCCGGGGCGTGGATATGATCCTCCAATTCCCAGGATCTATGCTCCGGACCACGGCCGACCCACTCCACAAGGTAGTACCTCCTGCCCCGTATAACTTTTGTCTCCACAAGCTTCGCCACCTCAGAGTCGTCGGGCGGGGGGTCAGTTTGAGGCGTCAGGGACCCCGAGAACTTATTAAGTCGTACGGGTTTCAGGAGGGACACGTGAAAGGTGTTGGCTATAGCCCAGCGTGGAGGGAGCTGGAGTCGGTATGCCACCGGGTTCACCTGCTCTAGCACTTTAAACGGACCCAGGTACCTAGGGGCGAACTTGGCTGCCTGTACCCGTAGGTTAACATTCTTAGAGGACAGCCACACTAGGTCACCAGGGGCGAAGGATGGTGCAGGGCGGCGGCGCTCATCAGCCGTTGTCACCATCCGGTCTTTAGCCCTCTTAAGGGCCTCTTGGGTGTTATCCCAGATCTCCCGGGCCTCGGTCGCCCAATCCTCCACTCTAGGATCGGGTGACGTTATGGGCATAGGAACCGGGATTCTGGGATGTTGTCCGTTATTGAGCAGGAACGGAGTCTGACCAGAGGATTCATGGACCGAATTATTAATGGCAAATTCGGCCCAAGGAAGGAGGTTAGCCCAGTTGTCGTGGTGCGCGGAGATAAAATGGCGGAGGTAAGTTACCAAGGTCTGATTGGTCCTCTCTACCAGTCCATTGGTTTCGGGATGGTATGCGGAGGAGATGTTCAGCTCTATCTGCAGGAGCTTACAGAGCTCTCTCCAGAAGCGAGACGCGAACTGGGGACCCCGGTCGCTCACCACCTTGTCAGGCATGCCATGCAGCCTAAATACATGCCTAATGAATAAGGTGGCGAGAGCACGTGACGTCGGGAGTCGTGGGAGAGGCACCAAGTGGACCATTTTAGAGAAGTGATCCGTGATGACCCATACGACCTTGTGACCTGCTGACTTGGGCAGATCTCCCAGGAAGTCCATTCCCACCACTTCCCAGGGACGATCCGGCACTGGCAGTGGGTGAAGAAGACCTGCTGGTCTCTGCCGGGACGGCTTATTCCGTGCACACGACATACAGGCTCCCACATACTCCTGTATGTCCTGGGGTAGTCTCGGCCACCAATAGTGCCTAGTCACAAGGTCTCTGGTCCTTTTGACCCCAAAGTGACCCCCGACCTTGGAGGCATGGGCCCACGATAGCACCTCATTCCGTAGTTCAGGGGGAACGAGGGTCTTGCCAGGTGGCACCTGGTCCAAAGAAGTGGGAGTGACCATCCTCAAGCTGTCCGGGGGTAGTATAAGACGAGGCTCCTCCTCGTCCTCCTCCAACACAACCATACAACGTGACAAGGCATCGGCCCGTACGTTCTTCTCACCGGCCAGGTGGCGGATAATAAAGCGGAACCGGGAGAAGAACAAGGACCAACGGGCCTGCCTTGGGTTCAGGCGTTGTGCTGTCTGGAGGTATGTGAGATTTTTATGGTCGGAAAATACTTCAAATGGATGCTTCGCACCCTCCAGGAGATGCCGCCATTCCTGGAATGCTAGTTTCATCGCCAGTAACTCCCTATCCCCTATGGAGTAGTTCCTCTCGGCCGGAGAAAAGGTTTTGGAGAAAAAGAAACATGGATGCTTCCTTCCTCGTTCGTCTTTCTGGTACAGGACTGCACCAGCACCGACCGATGAGGCATCTACCTCTAGTAGAAAGGGTTTGGAGATGTCTGGACGATGAAGGATGGGAGCTCTGGAGAAGTAAGTTTTGAGAGTGTGAAATGCCTCTACCGTTTCCCGTGTCCATGCTTTGGGATTAGCGCCCTTGCGGGTAAGGGCAATGATGGGTGCTGCCACCGTCGAGAAGTTGGGAATGAACTGGCGATAATAATTGATAAACCCCAAGAATCGCTGGATCGCTTTCAGCGAGCGGGGCTCAGGCCATTTCATCACTGTCTCCAACTTCCCCGGATCCATTGCTAACCCCTGACTGGACACGATATACCCCAGGAACGGCAAGGATTCACGTTCAAAAACGCACTTTTCTAGCTTAGCATATAACGAATGAGTGCGGAGCCTCTTAAGTACTCGGATGACATCCCTCCGATGGGTGGCAAGATCGGGGGAGAAGATAAGGATATCATCCAGGTATGCAACCACGGAAAGATACAAATCCCGGAAAACATCATTCACAAAGTCTTGAAATATGGCGGGGGCATTGCAGAGTCCGAAGGGCATTACGAGATACTCGTAGTGACCGTCCCTGGTGTTGAAGGCGGTCTTCCACTCATCGCCCTCTCGGACTCGCACTAGATTATACGCCCCGCGTAGATCCAGCTTCGTGAAGATCTTTGCCCCGCGGAATCGATCAAATAACTCCGTAATGAGGGGCAAAGGGTATTTGTTTTTGATCGTGATTGCATTTAATCCCCTGTAATCGATACAGGGGCGTAGATCCCCTTCCTTCTTTTGCACGAAGAAGAACCCCGCACCGGCCGGTGAAATAGACTTGCGAATGAACCCTTTTGCCAGGCTGTCCTGAATATATTTGGACATAGCCTCCGTCTCTGGAGCAGAGAGGGGATACACTCTGCCCCTAGGGGGCTCGGAGCCTGGCTTCAGGTCTATTCGGCAATCGTATGGCCGGTGGGGAGGAAGGGTATCTGCGGCCCTCTTGGAGAAGACGTCCCTGTAGGCCTCATAAGGTGTCGGTAAACCTGGCTCCCCTGTATTCCCTGAGGACCCAACCGACCTAATGGTAGCGGGTGGTTCGGTAGTCACGAGGTGCTCCCTACAGGATCCCGCCCATGATGAGATCTCCCCTGTTGCCCAGTTGAGTATAGGAGCATGCTGTCTCAACCAGGGGAGGCCCAGTAGGATCTCATCCGTCCCCCCTGGAAGCACCAGGAAGGACACCTGCTCATGGTGTCCTGGTGATACTTCCATCCTGAGAGGGATGGTGATCTGGGTGATGGGATCGACTAGTAGGGACCCGTTGACTACCCGAACCCTGAGTGGCTTGGGCAAGAGAACCAGGGGAACTGAGTATCGGGTTGCCAGGGAGGTCGAAATGAAATTGCCATCAGCGCCTGAGTCCAGGCAGGCCAGAGCAGAGAAGAGAGTAGTGCCAAACTGCAACTGGGCGCTGATAGTCAACCTAGAGGGAGAAGCAGCGTCTAGGAACCCCCCTCTGATAGAAACTAGACGCTGTCTTTTCCCGACGGTTTGGGACATCGGGTAGCTATGTGTCCCCTCTGCCCACAGGAAAAGCAGATGACACCAGACCGAGAACCTGGGGTAGAGGAGACCGCTTTGGACACCTCCATTGACTCCACGGAGTCGCCTACAGAGCTGGCTGGGAGACCTGTCTGGTGGAAGACTGGAGCCAGACGCTTTTTAGGCCATGAGGACGTGGGTGCTGAAGAGACCTCGAGCCTCCGCTCCGCCTGGCGGATGTCTATGCGAGAGGCAACCACAATCAAGGACTCTAAAGTAGCAGGCACCTCACGCGTGGCCAGTGCGTCTTTGACGAACCCTGCCAGGCCCTCCCAGAACACAGGGACAAGGACCTTATCGGGCCAGTCCAGCTCTGCGGCAAGTGTCCTAAAGTGTACGGCAAAGTCCCCGACTGAAGCGGACCCTTGCCGAAGTCGTAGGAGGCGCAGCGCGGAGTCGTGGGTGACTTGAGGCCCGAGGAACACCATTCTCATGGCCCCAAGATAAGATGCTAAGTTAGTCACCACCCGATCTCCGCGCTCCCACAACGGCGTAGACCACTTCAGCGCTCTCCCTGTGAGCAGGGACTGGACGAAGGCTACCTTCGCCTTCTCGGTAGCGTAAAGATTCGCGGACAGCTCTAAGTAGGTGGAAACTTGGTTTATAAACCCACGGCACTCGGAGCTGTCCCCGCTAAAGCGCTCTGGAAGCGCAAGGCGAGGAGACCTTCCGCCCAATAGCACAGCCTGGGTAGCCGCCTGGGTGGCGACTGTCGTCAGAGCAGTCTTGTCGGAGGAAGACTGCTCCACTGCTGCCAAACGTGATTCCAACTGCTGCACATAACACAGCAACTGCTGCTGCTCTTCAGCCATAGCCAGACCTTTGGCGCGACCGTAATGTTACGAGGGGGACCCGGGGAAGCGTGCCAAGATGGGGAATGGACAGCTTCCGCCGGTCAAGGTCCACTGTGCGGTGTAAGGGACCGCTGCTATGGTGGGTGAAGAGTGAGCGGGTTGCTGCTAGCGATCGTCTGGAATGTCACAGACGATCTATGTACACCGGTCTGCCCTAACCCGTGTGGGTTGTATGGCAGGGATCACACGGCTCGGTGTACCTGTTGCACGGGGAAGCACAGAGGTGCCCACGCACGTGTGCCAGTGGAAGTCACGAGAATATGGCACGAGGGTAGCACAGAGGTGCCCACGCACGTGTGCTTTCAATAACCAGGTGAGTCCAGTGGAGACTCGAGGAGCTCACCTGGGACAGGAACACGGCCTGTAGTAGGAGCTACTGCCGGAGCAGCAAGGCAGGGACACGGCCTGCAAACCAGGTGCTGCCTAAGCAGCAAGGGCCAAGCCCACAGAGGAAGATAATGCCTGAGCAGTGGCGTGGCAGCACGCTGCCAGACATCCAAACATAGAAGGACGGTCGCGCGCCGCCATGATGGCAGGAGGAGCTTTTAAGGAGGTGTAGCTCCAGCCAAGGGCGGGCGCGAGGCGGAGATGACGGACTTGACCCAATCAGGATCCACGACATCCCAGCCTGGCCAGTCAGGATTCACCACGTCACCAGCCTTGTCATCAAGCCGTGTGACGTCAGTGGGCGAATCAGGATCCACCAAGCATAGCACATGCTCACCCTCCTGCCTCTGGGAAATAGAGGCGGGATCCTCGGTCTCACAATGTGTAGAGATAACGGGAGTCTCACTGCTTCCCTGATCAGCAAACCTCTGCACATTGCGCAACCTCACAGACCTTCGAGGCTGCTGAGCAGGAGGAGCTGCGGCAGGCAAGGAATGGGAGACCGCCTCATTTCTTGCAACAGGAGTACCACTAGGTGTCACCCTTGTGCTGCCTCTCTGAGGAGGTTTCTCCTGCACTCTGCGCAGTCTGGCAGACCTTCGGCGCTGCTGAGCAGGAGCACTCGTGGCAGGCAAGGAGACTGTCTCATTCCTTGCCACAGGAGAGCCACAAGGTGTAACAGGTTGTCCCATATCCCATATTGTTTAAAAGCATAGTACTTTTAGTGTATGTAAACTTTTGACTTTGCAGAAAGTAATAAAAATGCTTTAGGGGGCCATATCAAACACAGGGGGAGGTGTGCCATCCATAGGGGCCATATCAAACACAGGGGGAGGTGTGCCATCCATAGGGGGCCATATCAAACACAGGGGGAGGTGTGCCATCCACAGGGGGCCATATTAAAAACAGGGGGAGGTGTGCCATCCATAGGGGGCCATATCAAACACAGGGGGAGGTGTGCCATCCATAGGGGGCCATATCAAACACAGGGGGAGGTGTGCCATCCATAGGGGCCATATCAAACACAGGGGGAGGTGTGCCATCCATAGGGGGCCATATCAAAAACAGGGGAAGGTGTGCCATCCATAGGGGGCCATATCAAACACAGGGGGAGGTGTGCCATCCATAGGGGGCAATATCAAACACAGGGGGAGGTGTGCCATCCACAGGGGGCCATATCAAACACAGGGAGAGGTGTGCCATCCATAGGGGGCCGTATCAAACACAGGGGGAGGTGTGCCATCCATAGGGGGCCATATCAACCACAGGGGGAGGTTTTCCATCCATGGGGGGCCATATCAAACACAGGGGGAGGTGTCCCATCCATAGGGGCAATATCAAACACAAGGGGAGGTATGCCATCCATAGGGGGCCATATCAAACACAGGGGGAGGTGTGCCATCCATAGGGGGCCATATCAAACACAGGGGGAGGTGTGCCATCCATAGGGGGCCATATCAAACACAGGGGGACATTTGCCATCCATAGGGGGCCATATCAAACACAAGGGGACGTGTGCCATCTATGGTGTGCCATATCAAACACAGGGGGACGTGTGCCATCCATAGGGGGCCATGGGCAGCACAGGGGGATGTGTGCCATCCATAGGGGGTCATGGGCAGCACAGGGGGATGATTGCCATCCATAGGAGACCTGTGCCAGCTATAGGAGACGTGTGCCATCTATAGGAGACCTGTGCCAGCTGTAGGGGATATGTGCCGGCAATAGGGGACGTGTGCCAGCACAGGGTAATGTGTGCCATAAATGGGGGACGTGTTCCATCAATAGGAGACATGTGCCAGAAATAGGGGACGTGTGCCAGCAATAGGGGACGTGTACCATCAATGGGGGACATGTGGCATCACTGGGGGACATGTGCCAGCACAAGGGGGCTATATTCAATATAAGGGGGCCAGATCCAGATTAAGGGGGCTAATTTTAGGATGGAGGGGGCTATGAGGGACATATAACCTATATGATTTGTTAGATGGACACTGGCATTATAAGACGGACCCCATTTAACATTAAAAAAAAAATTATTTTCCTTCACCAAATTTGGGGGTGCGTCTTATAATCACGTGCGTCTTATAAAGCGAAAAATATGGTAAATAATCTTGGTAATCCCAATTGACCTAAAATGGGAAAGGTTTATTCTGATTAGTGTTAAAAAACATATGTGTCTTGTTAAATATTCTATTCTTTTTTTTTTGTCACTTCACCTTCCTAAAATTACTGCTTACTGTATAAAAATCAAGACATCATCCACTTCTATAGACAAAAAAATAAAGATTAAAAGGTCTCAGAAAATGGCTACTCAATCATTTTTTAAGGTATTTAAAGAGAACCTGTCACGAGATTTTTTCCATATAAACTGCAGCCAACACCAATAAGCCCTTATGTACAGAATTCTAGAATGCTGTATATAAGTTCCTAAGCCGATCTATACAAAATGAAAAATCGTTTCCTCCTCTCTGTTTGCGATTGCCATCCTCGTTCCCTGCTTAGTGTGGATGACGCGTCCTATGTGTCTTCAGTTGTGCTCTTGCGCATGCATTCTTCTCTCTTTCCTGCTATAATGTATGAGCACAGAGAAACGTCAAAGAACACCCGTGCATGGGCACTACAATACTTTGCTCTGCCCTCAGCAGGAATGCAACGGTGGACACTGTGGGGATGACGTAGAACATAGGATACGTCATACACACGAAGCAGGGAAAGAGGATGGCGATCACAAGCAGAAAGGAGGTGCTGGATCAAGATCAGCAACACCCATCAGACCAAACAGCCCCACAGATGAGTATAATAAAATTGCTTTTTAATGTTATACAGATCAGCTTGGGGACTTATATAGAGTATAAGGGCTTACTGCTGATGGCTGTACTATCTATGGGGAAAATCTGGTGATAGGTTCCCTTTAATTTTTAAAAACAGTAAAATATTCAGTATATATAAAGCAAAACTATATAAATTTGGAAGGGCCATAATCATGCTGAGCTTGAAAATAAAATAATAATAATATTTTTTTTACTGCACAATGAATGTAGAAAGTACTAAACAACAATGGTGGAATTGATTGCATATGGCTATGTCAAAGAAAAAAAAGTAATAACTGTTGAAAGATAAAGCAGAAAAAGTGAAAGATTAAATCTAAATTTCCCACTATAGGATTGGGTTAAGGCAAAAACTGTTATAACCTGTAGGAAAGTTTGCAGCTTGCTAGATCTTGAGTCTTGCAACATCACAGCATGATCTCAGCATGAATTGGTGGTGGTATTAAAGTAACATTGACAATACAAGCAGGGGGTTATTGAATGCATTAACCATCTAATATCCACATTAACGAATCAGAACTTATCCCACAATATTGGCCTGGTAAGAAGAGTGCATTAAGTATCAATGTGCTCTCCAGGTCTATACTCTTAGGGGCACTTTGCACACTACGAAATCGCAAGCCGATGCTGCGATGCCGTGAGCGACAGTCCCCGCCCCCGTCGCAGCTGCGATATCATGGTGATTACTGCCGTAGCGAACATTATCGCTACGGCAGCTTCACATGCACTTACCTGCACTGCGACGTCGCTCTGGCCGGCGAACCGCCTCCTTATTAAGGGGGCGGGTTGTGCGGTATCATAGCAACATTACACGGCAGGCGGCAAATAGAAGCAGAGGGACGGAGATGAGCGGGACGTAAACATCCCGCCCACCTCCTTCCTTCCGCATAGCCGGCGTGAGTCGCAGGACGCAGGTAATGGCGATGTTCCTCGCTCCTGTGACTTCACACACAGTGATGTGTGCTGCCGCAGGAACGAGGAACAACATCGTAACATCGGTATTTCCCAATTAATGGAAATGACCGACGCTACACCAATGATACGATTACGATGCTTTTGTGCTCGTTAATCGTATCATAAAGGATTTACACACTACGATGTCGAGAGCGACGCCGGATGTGCGTCACTTTCAATTTGACCCCACCGACATCGCACCTGCGATGTTGTAGTGTGCAAAGTGCCCCTTATTCTACTCTAGAAACAAATATTTTTATACACTTTCATATCTTTCATCTACTGTCCACCCAATTCAGTGTTATAAGCATATAATAAAAATAATGGCATCTTTCATTTTACATTAAGAATCTTCCTAGAAATAACTTGGCTGACATTTGGGCTTGACTGATTTATGAGACTTGCACAATTTATGTCCCATTGTCTGTTCAGCAGCTGGATTATTTGTGTGAATGAAAACCATTTCCGTATAAACCCCTTTCCATCTTTTATTTAGTAAGGCGATTTCTAGGTAGAGGATGGTCTTCCTAAGAAACATCCTACTAAACTATATTTACTTAGGGACAAGTGAAATATAAATCAACTGATGTATTTCCTTTCTGAGTGTAATCCAAGTTGTGACCCGCAAAGGTTTTTGTGCATGTAAATGGGAAAGGAAAATTAGTTGTCAGTGGAGTGAATATTGTACCTATGCCTTTAATGCTAAATGGACTCACTTTATCATTAGGAGTAGATATTAGAAATGAAAAGATCTTTGAAAACTAAAATTTTTAAGTTTCACAAAATTTCCCCAAAAATTAAATTTTGTGTTGAATCAAATCCCTGTGAACCTTTATATTGCACAGTCTCTAATTACTTAGAGGATACATGTATAACACTTTGAGGTTTCCTCTAATGATCTAGAAAATACATATATATAACACCGTGATGTCTCCTTGGACTTGATTGAACTGCTTTTAAGCTCTTTTATTGCAAACACCGTCTTATTAATTAATTCATTAAAAAAAGGAATAGATAGCACCTTTAGGGGGGCCCAAAAGCTGCCAAAACAGCTCACATCCTTTTACAGTGCACCCACCCTGTTGTGACACAGCCATTAATTTTCTAGACTATTAACATAAGAAATATTGAACGAGTGTTAGCAGTAGGCATGTTGCACTGAGAACCCTGCCACTACAGACCAAGGTACAACTTTGAAAACCAGTCTACAGATTTGAAAAAATTAGAGGCAGACAGAAGGACAGTGGCATCAATTGGCCCAGAATACCCATAGTGGTTTGGCCCAGCATGGTGGCATAGGCCATGCACCAGACAGAGTCTTGCCCAGCTATCACAGCTTTCAGAGGTGGGTGGATGAATGAGTGACAGGTGTAGGTCTGATGTTCTGAGAAGCATGCCACTACAGACAAGATACAACTTGGAGACCCATTTTGGAGTCTACCCATTTGAAAATATTAGAGTCAGACAGCAGGACAATGGCATCAATTGACTAGAGTACTCTCTAGTGTTTTGGCCCAGCAGTGAGGCATAGGCCATGCACAAGACAGGGTCTGGCACAGCATTTACAGCTATCAAATCAAGAGTGGGATTGACTCATCTTGGAGTCTCCATATTTCCAAAAATTAGAGGCAGACAGCAGGACAGTGGCATCCACTGGCCCACAGGTCTTAGCGCTGCAGTCAGGTATGGGCCATGCACCACACAGGGTCTGACTCAGCATTTACAGATTTAAAATTAAGAGGTGGGTGAATGGAGGAGTGACTGGTGTAGGTCTTGTGCTTAGAGAAGCCTGCCACTACAGACAAGACAAAACTTTGAGACCCATCTTGGAGTCCCGACATTTTCCAAAATTATAAGCAATAATAGGCAATTATGAGCAAGACAGTGGCATCAATTGGCCCACAGTACCCATAGTATCTTAGCGATGCTGTTAATCATTGGGCATACACGACACATGGTCTGGCCCAGCATTTACAGCTTTCAATTTACATGAAATGTCAGGAATGGGTTAACCTGCGTTCTGATGCTTTAACAGTGTGGTGCAGTGCACTTTTTTTGGGGGGGGCAACAAATTAAATCTCAAAATATTTGAATTTGTATGAAAGCTTGAATTTCAGGAAATTCTACTCAAACCTCCACAGACCGATGGAAGAATTCTGTTTGTCTAAACACATATAGATTGGAACAACAAAATATTAAATTCAAGGGAATCTGTCACCAGGTTTTTGCTTCCTCATCTGAGAACAGCATAATATAGAGACAGAGATCCTGATACCAGTGATGTGTCACTTACTGAGCTGTTTGCTGTCATTTTGATACAATCAATGTTTTCTCTGCTGCAGATCTAGTAGTTATACAGTGCTCATGAATTTACTGGACTACCTGGCAGCACACAAAGTAGTCCTCTAATGATAATCTACTGCTGATTAAACAGGGATTTATTCAAAACTACACTAAGCAACCCAGTAAATGATACATTGCTGGAATCAGGATATCTGCCCCTATGCTATGCTGATTTCAAATTAGGTGGCAAAAACCTGATGACAAATTTCCTTTAAGATGAAAGCAAGAATTGCAACAATTGTCTTGAACCAAAGAGATTAATCAATTATCCTTCTAACGAACCCATCCATAAGAACAGGTCCCATATACCCATTTTGAAAGTTAACCCTAAGATCGCTTTTATATTCTTGAAATGCCCTGTCACAAGGCCATAGCTATGAGACAAGTACAAAAGTCATCCACCACCAACAAACAAATCTTGCGCTGCTGTTTAAAATTCATCTTCTACCTCAGTCTGTAAAACTACTTTATATATCTGTGCTAATCTAACCTACATAGCTGCAATTATCAATAACATTACCAGGCTCATTGGCCACAAGTGGAATACAGATTTCCAGACAGAATCAGACATTGATTTATATAATGAGGTAGAAAATCTTAAGTTGCTATCTGCAAGAATAAATCAATTCTGCAGCTATAAGGTCAGAACTATTCTGCCAGGTTACTTTTTGTGTGCATAGGATGTATCTATAATAGTACTAATGGCATTGTGAAGAATGTGTTTGTGTTTCTGGCAATTTAATGAAAATAGTGAGTCACCTAACTTATTCTTGTATGAGATTGTAGTACAACACCTATCAGGACATTCATTTATAGACAGTGGCGTAACTAGAGTTGATGTGCCCAGGTGCAAAGTTTGGACCTGGCCCCCCCCTCCCCCTATGTACACAGGTACTCAGGGTACGAGATAATGATGCCGACACTTGGCTCTTTCCCTCAGCACCCAGCTTTGCTATGTTCTGATATCCATCTTATCCTCAGCACCCAGCTTCCCCATGCTCTGCTATACATTTTTCACTCAGCATCCAGCTTTCCCATTTCAGAGCATGGGAAAGCTGGGTGCTGAGGGAAGATGTATAGCAGAACATGGGAAAGCCGGGTGCTGAGTGAAAGCGCCTCTTTCCTTCAACACAAAACTTTCCCATCCCATGCTTGTATTTTTGTTCCTCTTGTATATAGTTCTCCAAATACAATAATGGCCCCCAAATAGCCCCCATATAGTATAAAGGGTCCCTCATAATCTTTCACATATTGGAATGCACCTCCAATTATCATAATCCAACTCCCATAGTCCTCCATGTATTATAATTCACTCCATAGTTCTCCAAATATTATAATTCATGCTATACTACTCCATATATTATACTTTACCACATAGGCCTCCATATATTATAATGCAGCCCCCATAGCACTGCATGTATCATAATGCAGCCCCCATAGTCCTATATGTATTATAATGCAGCCACATAGACCTTCATATTGTATTATACAGCCCCATACTCTTCCATGTATAATGTACCCCTATAGTCCATATATAAGGTGTCCTTCATATTGTGTTATGCAGCCCCATACTTCTCAATGTATAATGCGCTCCTATAGTCCATGTAAAAGGTGTTCTTCATGTTGTATCATGCAGCCCCATAAACCTCCATGTATATTGCAACCTCATAGACCTCCATGTATAATGCAGCACCATAGAACTCCATGTATAATGGAGCCCCAAAGGCCTCTGGCCAGCGTGTACTCACTGATTAAAAAAATAAAACCAAGTCCTTACCTCTCATCGTTCGCCTGCTGCTTCGGTCAAAGCGTCTTCCTGTCCTGCATTCTGCAGTCTCAGCATAGCAGTCGCACAGTGGTGACATCCCCGTTCTCGGCTGCACTGAGACACACATGGGGAAAATGATGAAGCATGGAGCAGAGTACTCCACTCGATGCCTCATCATTACTGTGTGCAATGATGGGTGAGGGCCCATGGGCGGGGGGGGTGCCACCACTGAAATTGGGCTCCCCTGACTCACTTGCCCCATACTGGCCATGTGGTCTGCCACAGAATAGCACAGCTCCTCTCTCACAGAGAGGAGCTGGCTTCTTTCCTGCAGGGTGGGCGCCAGGCCCCTAACCCTGCCGGGCCTGGTCGCAATGGCAACCGTGGTCATTACGTCCCTGCATATAATGCATCAAATTGTGGCAAAAACGCTTGTTTTTACTGCGGCATTTTTCCTGCCACTAGATGCAGATTTGGTGCAGACATTTCTGCAACCAAATCTCCATCGTGTGCACATAGCTTTAGAGGTGTATTTGATTTAGCACTCAGCAGTGCACAGTAATTTAGCCATATTTAGCACAAAGATCCTGGTTGCCCTGTCTTCAACAAACAAACTGCTCCAAATACTTCCCCCACTGCTCATATTCATTCAGTCCCTTATCCCCCTATGAATTTGTAACTGTTTACATTAAGATATAATGCAAAAAGGGCCAGATGCACTTTTCTGCATTAAATCTTACTGTTGACCCTGTCCATCCCATGGCTACCTGCACATTACTAAATAAATTAAGAGTCAACATCGGGTCACTGAACAGAGCAAGTGGGAGAGGGAGGCAGCAGAGGCTTTGCCTCACAACAAGTCACTGTATGTGCCTGTTGGCCCACTGTCTCTGCCAGTCCTGTCTCACCTGACCTGACTCATCTCCTGCGACGGCTGACATGCATCTACAGAAAGTCAAAGCAGTCACTGTCTGCACACACTGTAAAACAGTAGAAGACGAGGCAGGCAGAGTCAGCCCGGGGTCACAGGCAGGAAGAGGCTGGAGGGGGCGGAGCCCAGCGTTGCCGGCCGCTTGTATTAAAGCTAGTATAGTGTAGCGCCCCTAAAGCCATCAGGGAGCTACAAGGTTCTGCAATCCCACCAGGATGCAGGGCCTACCCCCTAGGGCCCCGGAAGACCTTGTACCTGTCACACACAAACACTCCAGGTAATCCCAGTTTTCTCCAACAATCCCCCATACTATGGTGCAAGGCTAGGGTCAGACCAATGGATGGCTGCCTAGAGGTGGAGCCAGTCCAGTCCACTAGTTGACCAGGTGGGAGGGGAAGACAGTGGACAGTGAGAGTCTGAGTAGGAGAGGAGTGAAGGTGGACGTGAGGAGACGCACTGACACAGAGTTAACAGTAACCTGGTGCCCAGGAGGGTAGTTGCCGGTGGAGTACTCCCAGCACTACGCACCAATGGGGTACAGGACCCTAGGACAGGCATAAAGCTCTAGGCAGGCCAGTTAACACCTGCACAGCGAGGGGACCATCAAGGACCACGGTGACTCTAAAAATCTGAGACTCACTAGCAAAGAGAGAGGCGGGGACAGGACCAGAGATGCCAACCTCACAGGGTTCACGCTACCGTCATACAGACAGCAGTGGAAAGAAACACCATTGGACGGGAACCCCCAGTTGCTCTACGCCACAGGGACCCACTAACAAGAGACACGTGCAGGGGAAGAAGGTACCAGATTACTAAACTGGCACTGGGACAAAAGGGATCTGAAGCTGAAACCAGCTAACCTCGGGTAACCAGATACCACCAGAAAGTGAGTGAAGAACCAGTTGCACTGAACCCCTTGTATGGACTACCTTCTTCCGACACCTGTCATTACACCTACCCTCTGGGGCCCAGCCCTGCTTTCAGAGGGCCTAACATCCAGGCTGTCAATAACACCAGCCCCAGTAGTGGACATTGTGCAGCGGCGGCTCCATCTGCATAGCTGCAACACCGCAAGTGGCATCACGTGTGAACACTATTCTAATCACCTGTAAATATATCCCCTTTACAAAAAGGGCCCAGGGCACGGAACCGAGCAACAGCCACCAAAGTGACATTCCCAAGATATACTGTTGTGAATACATTTGGTATATTTGGACTAGGTTCCAGTTTGGGACTCCCTCTTGTGGTCAGTGCTGGTAATGAAGTTGGCTTGCTGAATAGAAACCAGACAGCTGGGGATGATTGGCAATCAGGGTGTTCTGACTGGGCCTATGTAATGTAGTAGTGTTCTCTTTTTCCTGGCCCATGCTCAATGTTGCTTCCTGTGTGCTAAGGGCATTCTGAAGCCAGCCCTGCCTTCTGTGTCTATCAGAACTCCTTTCAGATAATTTTGGTGTTTGTACCTCTGCTGGTGGTTTCCACCTTCTTGTCTTTTTTCTGTTTAGGTACTAAGGCTTATTTCCCATTTTGCCTGTGTGGAGTTCTGGGTGGAGTTGGATCATTCCCTGCTGGGAATGTCTGTGTACCTTGCTCCATATTCTGCCATGTATGTTGTTTTGCCATGCTTGTTACTAATTTCAGTCCCCCCACTATATTAGTGTTTTGTTTGGATCCCAGTAACACCTGAGTACTGATATAGTCGGGAAGAGTCCGCGTGGACTCAGTATTTTTCCATATCAGGCGTGTTGATTCTTTATCTAGGGTATTGCACGGCTGCAGACAGTGCGGTTTTCTGTCCTTTTCCTATTTAGATAGTTTGGGTCTCATCTTTGCTGAATCTGTTCTCTGCCTGTGTATTGTGTTTTCCTACATCACAGTCATCTTTAGATGTGGAGGTCTATCTATATCTTTGGGGACTTCTCGGAGGCAGATTAGCCTTTCTGTATTTCTCTCTGTAGGGATAATTAGTTCTCCGGCTGTGTCGAGGCGACCAGGTCTTTGTAGGCACGTCCCATGGCTACTTCTAGTTGTGTGTTAGTGTTAGGTCTGCAGGTCACTGAGATTCCAACCACTCTGGTAACTTTCTGGGTTTCCTAGTTTTTTGTTCTTTTTCCAATCCTCCTCGGTCACTGAATCATAACAATATACCCTGCCAGGGACCGAGTACCCCATATCCCTGGGCGCGACAACCCTTTTTCCCGGCGTCACGATAAGGATTGAACTGGACCCAGTCAAACCAGGTGACGTGTGCCTTAAAGACTGTGTTTTATGGACTGTGCTTTATTGCTTGAAAAACCGCCGCCATTTTGCTGTAAAAATTAACTGCGCCACAGCAGAGCAAAAAGCGTGAAAAGAAAGCCCTGCCTCCTGGGAGTATCCTGTATGTGAAACAAAACCGGAAGCAAGGAACCCGGAAGCCCTGCTACAGAATGCCTCCAGGACTGCGACAAGCAACATGTCTGCACCAAGGGAATGTGACAGCGCCCCAGGTCACGCAGGGACCTGGACCGCGGAAAGGCTAGAGGTGGAAGTCCAGCGGCTGTGATGGAATCTGCGAGCAGAACACCTGCAGCGAGTCGAGGAGTAGAAGGTGGAGATGATTGAGGTTGTGGCAGCCATGCGGGCTCAAGAGAGTGGAACGATGCTTGACCAGGCTACGCCAACCCAGACACCGGGATCCGTCCTCGACCAGGCCGCGTCACTGCCAGAGCCAGCGAGACCATAAGTGGTCGCATCACCTTCTCCGCTGGAGAAGAAGCAAGCTTCAGCATCTGATCCAGTGACGTTTGCCCAGGCTGCGACGTCTTCGGGAGCCACGGAGGAGGCCGCCGCCAGCATTGACAATCTTCCCCAGGTACTGTGCCCAGTCGCTGTCGGGCACCCGGCAGCGTGCTACCCTGAACCAAGTAGCAGGAAGCCAGCAGTTGTCACCTGATAGCGGGCATGGGTGGAGGAGGATACCCATGAAGGCTGCAAGGCTATCATCACCCAGCTGCCCCGAGAGCGGGAGCAGCGAGAGGCCAGGTGAGCGCAAGCAGAGGCCAGAGACCTTCAGGAGAAACAACGCCTGCGGCTTGCCACCTGCCATGCCCAGGGCCTGTTCTACCAGAGTGTGGTTGACCGCTTCAGTTTCAAAAGGGGATGGGGTTTCATTGCGGAGCCCGGCCTGAAGTAGTGAGTTTTCATCTCCCACTGGGATGTGAGACCCCATCTCCCAAGAGGACACCCAGACTGGGATCTGCATGTGGGTGACAAGGTTGCCTACACCCGGCACTATGGAGAGCGGGGCTGTTATGCATTTGATGTGGAGTTCCTTACAGAAAAGCCAGCCCCCACTCTCACTTCAGCACCAGTCCCCCAGCTGCCACCAGGAGGCAGTGCAGTTGCATGGGACTAGTGCACTCAGTCTGCAAGTGCTGATCCCAGGAGGCCAAGTGAACCAGATGGCTTCATCCCAACACCCTTGTATCTAAGACCTGGTATGCTACCAGTTTGTTTCTTTGTTTACTGTTGAATTGCTCCTGATTGAAAAAGTTTAAAATATGTGCTGAAAAAGGTTTACCAGTTTTTCATATTTTAATAAAAATGGACCCAAGGCTGCAGGACTGGCAACCGCCAAAAACTCTTAACCTGTAAAAAGTTGCACCAGTTGTGCATCACCGGAGTACACACCAGTGGACCCTGTTTGAGCACCGCCACCAAGGAGAGGAAGGTTGGAGGAATGGTTAGGGACAGCGATGGCCCAGACCTGGTTACCAAAGGGACAGGTGATCTGCCTCCTTAGAGGGTTCTGGGACCAGGATCTTTGGGTAGTGGGTGAAGGGAGAGGTACTCCAGTTAAGCAATGTTAAAGTGATGAACCGCCCCTGTGGGGGAAGACCTGTTATGTTTTACATGTTGCCATAAAAATAAAAGTGTAACCAGTTTCACTTGCAGCCTGAGGACAAGCTGGAATTAACCAAGGGGGAATGTAGCACCCTTGAAGCCATCAAGGAGCTACAAGGTTATGTATCCCCACCAGGATGGAGGGCCTACCCCCTAGGGCCCTGGAAGACCAATGCCGGTCACACACAAACACCCCAGGTAATCCCAGTTTTCTCCAACAATCCCCCATACTATGGTGCAAGGCTAGGGTCGGACCAATGGATGGTCGCCAAAGGTGGATCCAGTCCAGTCCACTAGTTGACCAGGTGGGAGGGGAAGACAGTGGAAAGTGGAGTCTGAGTAGGAGAGGAATGAAGGTAGACGTGAGGAGATGCACTGACATGGAGTTGACAGTAACCTGGTGCCAAAGAGGGTAGTTGCTGGTGGAGTACTGTGAAGTACTCCCGGAACTACGCACCAACGGGGTGCAGAGCCCTAGGACAGGCATAAATCTCCAGGCAGGCCTGTTAACACCTGCACAGCGAGGGTACCATCAATGACCTCGCTGACCCAAAAAAATCCGAGACTCAGTAACAAAGAGACAGCCGGGGACAGGACCAGAGACTCCAACCCCACAGAGTTCATGCTACGTCATACGGACAGCAGTGGAAAGAAACACCACCGGACGGTGAACCCAAGTTACTCTACGCCACGGGGACCCACTAATCAGAGACAGGTGCAGGGGAAGAAGGTACCAGATTACTACACTGGCACTGGTACAAAGGGGACCTGAAGGTGAAATCAGCTGGCCTCGGGTGACCCGCGGCGGTTCCATCTACATAGCCGCAACACCGCAAGTGTCGTCACGTGTGAACACTATTCTAATCCGCTGTAAATATATCCCCTTTACAAAAAGGGCCCAGGGCACGGAACCGGGCAGCGGCCACCAAAGTGACAGTTCCAAGATATACACTGCCTGGGACCGAGTACCCCACATCCCTGGGCGCAACTGTAGTATAGACACAGCGCAGCTCCTCTCTCACAGAGCGGAGTCGACTGTTTATCTGCAGGGTGGAAGTTGGACCCCTAACCTGCCAGGCTCGGTCTCAGTGGCGACCTCTGTGACCACGGTCATTACGCCCCTGTCTATAGTTCTATAATTAGTATGACACATGATAGTAGAACACAACTCAAAAACAAGTTCATATGCCTGTAATAAGCTTGCCCAATTTATACTAGGGTCTTTACCAGAACCTAGTACCATTTCTGCTAAAAGGTTTTACTAGACAAAAAAAATCAAGCATTTTATCAAAACCTAAGGGAATCCGTGTCAGAAGATGTTGTTAAGCAGCATATGGCTGCAATGTTTAGGTCTGTTAGACCTAAAAATGTTTAGGTCTCTTGCTATGATAAGATGCAGTTAACGTGTGGAGCATCCATATAGCATTTGAGAGCAATGGAAGAAAAACAAGCAGACTCATCTTCACCACATAGAAAGAATCCAATGTAAAGTGCCAGAGAGGAGCAGTCGTGGACAAAGGTCATGGCGGACCTCAACCCACCCTGGCACAGTACAGGCACAGGGGGCAGAGTGGAGTAGGTGGTATGTGGTGTAGAGGTGACTGCTGCCGTTCATCTTCTAGGTCCTGTTCACTCCAATGGGTCTTGAGCTCCGCTCAGTCAGGAAAGAGACAGACACTGAGTAACATTTACTTCACTTTACTGCTTGCAGACAGACAGTTTTAAATGGTTTACAGGAGACTTGTCATCATCATTATCTTTCAAGTACATTAACTCTAACATACCGCTCGGCTTTGCAGGGATGGCCATAATGGGGCAACTTATCCTCCCACTTTAAACCCTCTTCCCCAGCATGGTGGTGGATCACACAGCTTGGCTTACAGACAATTGGACTCATTTGTTGCCCACCACCGCAACTGCTTTCAAGTACCGACAAATAACATCTACGGTAGGAGCGTCCCACTTTCTCCCTACGTCTCCATAAGACTTAGGACTTATGTCCTGCTGCAATAGAGCCCCTTCTAATAGCTTGGCTTCTCTCCTTCTTTCTGTCCTGTCTCTGTAGAAGGGACCAGGGATGGTGAAGGTATGGGCTTCCTTCACTCCTTGAATCCTGTCCCTGTCACTTCTACCCTTCTGTACTCTACTCTGCTTCTTCTGTCCTTCCAGGACTTCCCTCTCTTGTTCTGCTCTGTATCACAGTCTTTCTCTATCTGCCTGAAACAGGACGTTTGTTCACTTATATCTCCTCCTGTGCTTATGAGCCATCCTCTCAATAACTCTTGCTGCCCCATCATCTCCCAGTCCATCCCTTCTCTCTGAGGGACCCGGGATCCATGACCTCTGGTGGCAGCCGGCCGTATCACAGAAGGAAAGATACACATTAATACAAGGCAGTTAATACAAATACAATACAGTGTCATTACAACAATGACCACAGGGATAGGGGGTGGTAGGGCACTGGTCATCCTTTTACAAAAGAATAAAAAGTCTTAGAACTTTAGTGCTGGGAAAGGAAACAAACATTGCTCAAAGGATAAGCACTTGGTGCTTCCAGCTTGAGGTAACGTTTCCCTACTGGCAGAGAAGTGGGATGTTATTATGAGCCCACAAACTCAAATCAATTAAGTCCAGAATTAAATAAAGTTTTGCTTACCATTGATTCATTTCTGGCAAGAGTAAGACTGATGGCAGAGAGGGAGTAGAACATTTTTTGCAGTTGGAGACTTGGATCCAGGTGGTCTTACCTTTTAACTTGAGTAGCATGTGTACCCTGAAAGCTCCTTCTCATCTAGGTTACAGTAATCCAGATGTCTTTTAACTAGAGTTGAACGATGTTCGTGGCTCGAGGTTTGCCAATTTCATGTTCAAGTGATTTTGGGGGGTGTTCGAGCTCGAACTCGAGCTTTTTGCTGAAAGCTCGACAGTTTGAGTTACGTTCGAGAACGGATCGATCAACTAAAAGCCTAGCTAGTTACTAGCTGGCTTTTCACTGTAATAGTGTGAATCACTGTGAATCATGCTATTACGAAATTTCAGCGTATAGTGTGCGGGGGGGACAGGGTTTAGATCTGTGCTGCTGCTGAGTGCTGAGATAATGCCGATCGCCATTTTTTTTTTTACCTAACCGCGTGTGCAATGGGGCGGGCCAGGATGTCAGCAAATCACAGACACACACACAGCTAAGTCGATTCTTGCCAGACAAGAAAGGGCATGTGTCATAGGCTATGCATATCACATGTCCTTGCCTTATAAGATACGGCCATTTTCCCCTTCGCCGCCATTATTTGTCTTCTGCATGTGGGTGACAGTCACTGCTCACGCTGCTGCTGCTGCTGCTCCTGCTGTGTGCGCTATAGAGATACAATGCAATCTAGTATATAGGATTAGATCAAATAAGTCCCGGGAATATTACAGTTTGACAAGGTAAACAAAATATTCCCAATATTAAACAATTTTTATTACAATAAAATTCCACACCACAGTGTAAAACAAACATAAGACCAAGAGGTCATGTACATATAAATAATGTCAAATGACAATTCAATATAGAAAGGTAGCAGTGGTTCACAATCAAATTAGAGCATAGGACTTATCTTGTAGGCTGTAATTAATTATTTGTTCAGCACCAAAGAATTTGGGGCATAGCAGTCCATACAGTCCAAGCAGTTATATGAGTCAGAATCCCCCAGTGTTTTTTAATTACCGAGAACACTCTATCAGATTGGGTGTCAAAAGTACCAATTATACGTGTGATGTTAGAGTTGTTATCACGTATCCTCGGAGTCATAAGCGAGTGTCTATTGGTACTTTGGGCATAGGCATAGGACTGCTGTAGGATGCGCCTAGGGTAACCACGCTCTAGAAACCGATCAAAAAGATCTGCTGCCTGTTTTTCAAAGTCATCCTCTCAGAGGATGCCTATGCCCAAGGTACCAATAGACACTCGCTTATGACTCCGAGGATACGTGATAACAACTCTAACATCACACGTATAATTGGTACTTTTTACACCCAATCTGATAGAGTGTTCTCGGTAATTAAAAAACACTGGGGGATTCTGAGGGCTGACCCCGACCTGTCTAAACACATTTCAAAATCACCATGCATTACATATAGGCGGGGACGTTCCTTGGGTGATAGACTCACTCACAGCATGTACCAGGCACCTAGACCAGAAGGAACTTGGTTGGATAGGAAAATTGTTGGTATGTTCCGTTGTGGTAACTGCAAGTATTGTGGATCAATGGAACAATGCAAGGGGATAAAAAGTGCGGCCACTGGCAAAACATTTTATCTGCGTGATTTCAGCAATTGTAGGACCTCCGGAGTTGTCTATAGGGCATCTTGCACGTGTCCTATGGACTACGTTGGCAAGACCCTGAGAGAACTCCGGAGGAGGGTGGGAGAACACCTTTCTGATATTCGGAACAGACGAGATACACCAATTTCCCGCCATATTAATACGATTCATCGTGGCGATGCAACTCATATTCGTTTTTCTGTATTAGAGCTGGTAAAACCTAGCCCTAGGGGTGGAGACTTGACAGGCTTCTTCTGCAGAAGGAGTCAGCATGGATATTTAAATTGGGCTCCCTTACACCAGGGGGGCTTAATGAGCAGCTTTCTTTCAACTGCTTCCTCCCCACTTAGCATAGACAGGGCTCATACTGTTTAAAAACTCCATTATGCCTTATTCTGGAAGAATACCCCCTTAGTTATAAGGGGTTTTATCTATATTGATGGATATGATTACTATTATTATTTTTGTAATGTACTTGCCCATAAGGTTTTGTGGTGAACATGAAATGTATGAATTGTGTATCTATGTTGCGTTATAAGCTACATATCTGTTCTAACATTATATGAAATTTATTCTAATTAAAGATTCTGTACTATTTATATTATCTTTCTATGTATACCTGGAGGTTTGGGGTGGTAGCTCCCGTGGATACGGTGCCTAATAATGTGATTTTGCACCGCTGTTCTAGTGATTCTTATCAGCGGTTGCAAAATTCATCTAAGTCCAAATTTTATGGCATTACGCATGCGTGCCCACATTTTTTCTACTGGGTCATGTGATCTGTATTCCTAATGACGCTGGCGCCGCATCTATGGAGACCGCGCGCATGCGCGGTGGCTCTTTTCTCCTTGCCAGTAGGTTTGACTCCTGTGGGACTCCGTTTGGCGCGTGCGCAGAGCACACACGATATCGGGCATGCGCGGTCTGAAACCCGGAGTGTGCTAGTTGAGCTGGCCTGTGGGTATTTTGATCCTCATAGGCCCCCGTTTGGTGCGTGCGTTAAGCGCGCGCCATATCGGGTATGCGCACCGGGTATTCTGACAGCATCCGCCCTGTTTGCCCACAGGTGTACTGAATGATGTGTGGTATATATATACCACACATGGTGGTGCAGATCCATGGCGATCACTTGGACTGTGGTGGTCATCTGCACAGTATTAACTGTACCATCGCTGATCCTGTTACCTGACGCCATGGACCTGCACACCTGATTTCCATATCATTCTGGGCAAGTACTAATCATTATTGTCTTCTCATTTTTTCATGCCATTGTGATAATGTTTTCAAACTGTGCACTTTATACGTATCTCCATGTTGATATAATGTATTTACCTCACAGCCTCCTGATGAACCACACTCTCTGTGTGGGGAAACGCGTCGAGGTGGAGTTACTGAGGTGGAATATTTTATGATATGAAGGCTGATGGTTCACTCCTAATATAAGGACTCCTGAAGAGCAATAGCATATAACTGCTTGGACTGTATGGACTGCTATGCCCCAAATTCTTTGGTGCTGAACAAATAATTAATTACAGCCTACAAGATAAGTCCTATGCTCTAATTTGATTGTGAACCACTGCTACCTTTCTATATTGAATTGTCATTTGACATTATTTATATGTACATGACCTCTTGGTCTTATGTTTGTTTTACACTGTGGTGTGGAATTTTATTGTAATAAAAATTGTTTAATATTGGGAATATTTTGTTTACCTTGTCATACAATGCAATCTACACAGCGCTTTAGGGATTAGGGACTGCTGGTCATTTCAGCCCTTTTCAGGGCTGATTTACAGGCGTTCATAGCCATAGCTGCTAGGCAGGTCCGTGCAAACGCTGTGTAGGGCTTTAGATAACAGCGTCTGCCTACCTCAGCTCAGGAAATTCCTTGCTGCATTTTTTCATTAGCAGGGATAGAAAGTGAGGCTTCCTTTGCTGTCCACTGACCACAGCACCCGGGCATTGTACCCACCCGCCCATTGTTGCCACGCTATTTTATTTGCCCAAAGAGCTGAAACTTTTTGTGCCATCCTAAAAGTTTCTGGAATACTAACTTAGTGTTCCTTTGCTGTCCACTGATCTACCACACCCGGGCATTGTACCCACCTGCCCATTGTTGCCACGCTATTTTATTTGCCCAAAGAGCTGACACTTTTTGTGGCATCCTAAAAGTGTCTGGAATACTAACTTAGTGTTCCTTTGCTGTCCACTGACCCACAGCACCCCTGCATTGTACCCACCTGCCCATTTTTGCCACGCTATTTTATTTGCCCAAAGAGCTGACACTTTTTGTGGCATCCTAAAAGTGTCTGGAATACTAACTTAGTGTTCCTTTGCTGTCCACTGACCCATAGTACCCGGGAATTGTACCCACTTGCCCGTTTTTGCCACACTATTTTATTTGCCCAAAGAGCTGACACTTTTTGTGCCATCCTAAAAGTGTCTGGAATACTAACTTAGTGTTCCTTTGCTGTTCACTGACCCACAGCACCCGGGCATTGTACGCACCTGCCCATTTTTGCCACGCTATTTTATTTGCCAAAAGAGCTGACACTTTTTGTGCCATCCTAAAAGTGTCTGGAATACTAACTTAGTGTTCCTTTGCTGTCCACTGATCCACAGCACCTGGGCATTGTACCCACCTGCCCATTGTTGCCACGCTATTTTATTTGCCCAAAGAGCTGACACTTTTTGTGGCATCCTAAAAGTGTCTGGAATACTAACTTAGTGTTCCTTTGCTGTCCACTGACCCATAGTACCCGGGAATTGTACCCACCTGCCCGTTTTTGCCACGCTATTTTATTTGCCCAAAGAGCTGACACTTTTTGTGCCATGCTAAAAGTGTCTGGAATACTAAGTTAGTGTTCCTTTGCTGTCCACTGACCCACAGAACCCGGGCATTGTACCCACCTGCCCAGGTTTGCCACGCTATTTTATTTCCCCAAAGAGCTGACACTTTTTCTACCATCCTAAAAGTGTCTGGAATACTACCTTAGTGTTCCTTTGCTGGCAATCACGGTACAGCACCTGTGCATGGTACACACCTGTCCATTTTTGCTACACAATTCTAATTGCAAACTGTGCTGCCACTGTTAGGGGCATACTAAAATTGACTGGGATACTACACTAGTGTTCCTTTGCTGGCAATCATGGTACAGCACCTGTGCATGGTACACACCTGTCCATTTTTTCAACGCAATTCTAATTGCAAACTGTGCTGCCACTGTTAGGGGCATACTAAAATTGACTGGGATAGTCAGTGTTGGTTCTTCAGCTGTCAATAAAGCTAGACCACCTCTGCATTGTACACCACCTCTCCATTTTTGCTACCACATTTTAAGTGTCCAATCTTGTTGCTAACAAAATGAGTGGCAAAAGGACAGATGCTGGTGGAAAGGGGAACAGGCGTGTTGGAAAAAGAAAAAAAGTTTGTGTCCGTGGGGTAGGTGGGAAAGATACATTAACATCTGCTGAAGAAAGTCCATCTTCCAGCAAAAGTAAGATGACTACAACTTTCCGTGGACAATCGGATGCGCTTCCTTTTTTATGGAACCGAACAACTGTAACAAAGGTAGATGATGCACAAAAAAAGAACATGTTAGAATGGATCTCAAGTGCTCCAACAAGTGGCCTCTCCTCCAACTCAACTTCAACATCCAAAAAACAACAGTCCTCTGAGTTGTCACCCCAATCGCACTTGCTTTCTACCAGCTCTCAAGTCTTCACCCGCCCTGCAGAGTATGGTGTAAGAGAGATGGCTGAGTCTGCAGAGCTGTTCAGTCACACTATAGCCTGGGAATCAGAGGTCTGCTCACAAGCTACAGTGAGTACAGACCAGGAAATGGTCTGCAGTGATGCCCAGAAGCTTTGTGACTCAGATTCAGGCCCTGTTGACCAAGTTTATGAGCATAATGTAGACCCTCATTCCCAAACTGTAACACCTGTTGGTGGAGACAATGAGGAACATGCTGATGATGAAGAGATGCAGATACCTGACAGGGATGACAACTTAACTATTCAGTCAGGGCAGGAAGAGGTTAGGTCTGAGGGCGAGGGGAGTGCAAACACAATGCTTGATGATGAAGTTCTAGATCCCACTTACTGTCAACCCACAGTCAGGCACTCGAGGAGGTCAGCAGAGGTGGTGGAGGAGGATGCGACTGACGACGAAGTTACCTTGAGGTTTCCTGGACAGAGTCTGAGTACTGGAATCACGTCAACAACTGCATCCTCAGCCACAACTCTGCCTCTGAGCACAAGTTGTGGTGGCTCTGCGTGTCGCATGGGCTCTAAGCCTTGCCTAGCCTGGTCCTTTTTTGACATTGCAAAAGGATCTCCAAAATCATGTGATCTGTAAGATTTGTTGCCAATCTATAAGTAGAGGCCAAAACCTCACCAGTTTGACAACTTCTTCCATGAATCGTCACATGAATAACAAGCATAAGTACCAGTGGGAAGCTCACCGTGATACAGTGCGGGCTAGCGGAGCGGGCCAACCACCATCTGCCCCTTCAAGTGCATCCGCGCACTCTTCATCCTCTATGACTGTGGGGACAGCTGTCACACATGTTTTTCCACGCAGACCTTCCACCTTTTTAACCGCAACAGGCAGTTTTCTTGGCAGGTCGTCAGTTGGTTTGGAAGGTGAAACAAGTGCTGGTGTACAGCTCTCTCAAACATCAAGAGCACCAACTTTGGATGAAGGCAACATCATGTCTCCGCCTGCACTTTCCTCACAGACCTGCAGTTTTCCAAGGACACCCTATTCCACACCATCTCCAAACACCAGCCAGATCTTGGTCCCTCAGATGTGGACCAATAAAAGGCCATTTCCTCCGAGCCATGACAAAGCTAAGAGGTTGACTTTCAACGTCTGTAAGCTCTTGGCTACCGAAACGCTGCCTTTCCACCTGGTGGACACAGGATTTTCGAGACCTTATGTCAGTTGCAGTGCCCCAGTACCAGATGCCCAGTTGCCACTACTTCTCCAAGAAAGGTATGCCTGCGCTACACCAGCATGTCGCACAGAACATTACCGCTTCCTTGAGAAACTCAGTGTGTGACAGGGTGCATTTTACCACTGATACTTGGACCAGTAAGCATGGAGAGGGGTGTTACATGTTGCTGACTGGGCACTGGGTAACTGTGGTGAGAGATGGAGAAGGGTCTGCTGAACAAGTCTTGCCGTCCCCACGACTTGTGCGGCAATCCTCTGTATGTAGAAGTTCCTTCACTTCTTCTGCCTCCTCAACCTCATCTGGGTCCTCCACCTCCGCCCCAAGCCTGCCTGGTCAGGCCACCCGTGTTGTAACTGCGCACAAGGAATCCCGCACACCTCCTTACTATGCTGGCAGCAGAGCTCAAGGGCATCAGGCGGTCTTTACCTTGAAATGTCTTGGAAATAAGAGTCACACAGCGGAGGAGTTGTGGGCAGCTCTGCGGTCTGAGTTTCGTAAATGGTTGTCTCCACTCAACTTGCAGCCAGGGAAGGCCGTGTGCGACAATGCTGCAAACCTGGGTGCGGCCCTTCGCCGGGGCAAGGTGACACACGTGCCTTGTATGGCTGACGTGTTGAACCTTGTTGTCCAGCAATTTTTAACCCACTATCCCGGCCTAGATGGGCTTCTGCACAGGACACGGTCACTCTCTGCTCACTTCCGCCATTCAACCGCCACAGCTGGCCGACTTCCATCGCTCCTGAAGTGTTTCGGCCTGCCGGCTCATCGCCTGAAATGCGATGTGCCGACACGCTGGAATTTGACTCTCCACATGTTGCAGCGACTGTGGCATCACCGCCAAGCCCTGGTGCAATACGTTATGACGTATAGCCTGGGCCAACGAGATGCAGAGGTGGGGCAGATCACGCTGCTGGGGTGGTCTCAGATGAAGGACCTATGCACCCTTCTGCACAGTTTCGATATGACGTTGAATATGTTTAGCGCTGAAAATGCCATTATCAGCATGAAAATTCCAATCATTTACATGCTGGAGCACACGCTAAACAGTATTCGGAGTAAGGTGGTGGGACAAGAGGAAGGGGAGGAAGTACAGGAGGATTCATATGCGCAAGGGATACCAACATCTACAAGGTCCAGACTTCAGCATCACCAAGGCGGCAGGCATGGGACGGTGGGGGAGAGGGATTAACAAGGGCGCATGGTAGCAGCCGAAATGTTGAGGAAGGTGCAGGAGCCCAGGAAGAAATGGAGCACGAACTCTTGATGGACATGGAAGACTCAGCAGATGAGGGAGACCTTGGTCAAATTTCGGTTGAACGAGGTTGGGGGGAGATGTTAGAGGAAGAAAGCACAGTTATCAGCTCGCTGCCACAAACACAGCGAGGACTTGGTCCGCATGGATGCGCAAGACACATGAGCGCCTTCTTGCTGCACTACCTACAACATGACCCTTGGATTGTCCGAATTAGAAGTGATGATGATTACTGGGGTGCCACACTATTAGAACCCCGGTACAAGTCCAAATTTGGAGAAATAATTCCAGCCATAGAAAGAGACGCATGTATGCAGGAGTATCAGCAGAAGCTGTTACTCAATCTTAGCTCGGCTTTTCCACCAAACACCAGTGGTGCACGGAGTGAATATCCCAGTTGAAACTTGCCAAACATGGGACTGTCTCATCATTTATCAGTCAAACCGTAACAGCAACACCGTATCTGGTGCTGGTAACAGCAATTTTATGGAATCGTTTCATAATTTTTTTAGACCATCCAATGCTAGGCCACAAGAGACAAGAAGTCTGACACATAGTCAACGGCTGGAGAGGATGATACAGGAGTATCTCCAAATGAACATCGATGCCATGACTTTGCAACTGGAGCCTTGCTCATTGTGGGCTTCCAATCTTGAAAAATGGCGTGAGCTCGCCACTTACGCCTTGGAGATCTTGTCATGTCCAGCTGCAAGCGTTGTCTCGGAACATGTCTTCAGCGCTGCTGGGTGTGTGCTGACAGATAAGCGCACGCGTCTGTCCAGTGACAATGTGGACAGATTAACGTTCATCAAGATGAATCCGCAAGGACTTTACTACCCCTGTGTCATCCTGAGGAGAGTAAAGGCTGGCGTATTTTTGAATGTGCTTGATGTAAATCTAACTGTCAAGTTTGCAACTGGGGCACAAGTGATGCCACTGAAGTGGTGTCTGTGGGGCCCAATTTTTGAAAAAAAGGGAGACTCTGCTTGGAGTCCCCTTGCGGTGTTTTTAAAAATGAGCCAAGATGAACAAGTCATGGATCAGCAAAGACTTTGCTACCCACCCCGGTGTCATCCTGGGGACAGTTAAGGCTGGCGAATTTTTGAATGTGCTTGATGCAAATCTACCTGTCAAATTTGCAACTGGGGCACAAGTGATGCCACTGAATGGGGTATCTGTGGGGCCCAATTTTTGGAAAAAAGGGAGACCCTGCTTGGAGTCCCCTTGCTGTGTTTTTAAAAACGAGCCAAGATGAACAAGTCATGGTTCAGCAAAGACTTTGCTACCTACCCCGGTGTTATCCTGGGGACAGTTAAGGCTGGCGTATTTTGGAATGTGCTTGATGCAAATCTACCTGTCAAGTTTGCAACTGGGGCACAAGTGATGCCACTGAAGGGGTGTCTGTGGGGCCCAATTTTTGGAAAAAAGGGAGACTCTGCTTGGAGTCCCGTGGCTGTGTTTTACATGATTTTAGAAGGGCATGACATGCATATATCTGTGTCTCTTCCTCTTTTAACTAGTCCAGCTGTTTTGTTTTCGCATGAGTATATGTCCTTGTCACTTTCCCATGTGTTTGTGGTGTGTTGTGAGTTGTTTGTCACCTTTTGGACACCTTTGAAGGTGTTTTCTATGTGTTTTTATGTGATTGTGTTTGCCTGCCATTGTTTTCAATGGGGTTCAAGAGGTTCGTCGAACGGTTCGTCGAACCGAACTTGAACGCGGCCTCCGTTCGACGAACCGAACCGAACTCAAGCCTTTAGAGGCTCGCTCATCTCTACTTTTAACCATCATGAAATTACAACCCAAGGGGAAGCAGAGTTGAGTCCAGGTCCAGGCGTGAAGCAAACACTAGTTTATGCAAATAAGTTAGAGTCTGATGTATCTGCGCAACATAAATCAAACAAATTTTCATGTAACAAAGAGAAATCAGAGTCCTGAGGCAGATACATTCCAGTCTTAGGAACTTGTCCAAAGAGTATTTCAAATCATGATAAAGTTTCTGGGGGTGTGGTCCCTAGACCTCAGAGCCAAACTCAATGCTTGAGCCCATTGTTTTTTAACGCTGCTTGTTTACACACATAAGCATTTTTGTTTTTTATAATAAGGTTAGTTATAATATTCAACCTTCTATCTTGCTGTGGGTTGAAAAACATCCAAATTTCCTATAACCAAATCTCTTTTTCCTATCTTGTGAAATGGTGAATTGTGTACCAAATTAAGTACCTCTATTGGGAAGAAATGTTCATTATTATCACTAATAATTCATCCTATGATTACGTTTTTTGGCATAGCAGATACATAACCTACTGTTCATATGGTATGGCGATGTAGTAACCAAATGCTTTTAACACAGGAACCTTTTTTCTGCTAAGGGCCATTTGGAAATTTCTACTATCATTCGAGGGCCGCACAGAATTATCAACTTGAAAATTACCCTGCTATATTTGATCAAACAATTAATTAACTCACCCCTTACTGTGGTGGCTAGAGCTGTTTCTCTTTGGTGCAGCTGTGATGTTCGTTGATATTGATCATGTTGCTTCTGAACTGCTTTTTCAAGTGTGTCTCGGTCTAGAGCGCAGTAAAATCTTTGGGATAAGTTTTGTAAATCTTTTACATCACAAAGAATATACTGGGACTGCTGTATTTACATAACATAGAATACATTGGGACCACTGTATATACATCACAGAAGACATGGATGGGGGCTGCATTATATACATCACTGGAGACGCTGGGGCAAATTCATCACAGGAGGGGCTCAGTATATAGATCACAGGAGGGGCTGGGGCATATACATCACAGGAGGTGCTGGGGCATATACATAACAGGAGATGCAAGAGCATAAACATCACAGAAGGGGCTGGGGCATATACAACACAGGAGGAGCTTGACCATATACATCACAGGTGGGGCTGGGGGCATACACATCAGAGGAGGGACTAAGGGCATATACATCAAAGGAGGGCTGGGTGCATATACATCACAAGAGGGGCTGGAGGCATATTCAACACAGGAGGATCCAAGGCATGTACATCACATGTGGGCCTGGGGACATATACATCATTGGAGGGGCTGGGGGCATGTACATCACAGGAGGAGTTCGGTGCATATGTGGCGTCCCTGGGGCTTTATGCGCCACAGGGTACTGAACCTGATTTTAGGTTCTGTGCTCATCCCGGATTCCTAGGTGACCAGTGCCAGTTTCACACAACACCACAAACTACATACAGCAGACTTCCCTCCCCAATGGAGACTGGGACCAGGGTCGGGTCACAAAGGGGGTCACCACAGTGGTTGGGTCTATAGGATGCCACGGCACTTAGGGACTCCTGATCCACTGGGTCCGGGACTCAGGGTTAGGGAAGAGGAGTCACCGGGGAGTGGGAGGAGCCAAAGAACCATTAGTGACAGTTGGAGTGGGGAGTCGTGAGGGACTTCGGTCGAGAGAGAAGCTCACCTAGTGACGTCGGTGGGACATAGGAGTTACGATCGCCGGTGGCATACGGTGTCAGTTCCCCCGGGACCGGCGCAGTCAGGGTGTTGAGCCGTAGGTTAGGGAATGCTTCAATCTCGCCTAATAAATCTACCGTGAGAGAAGATTTCACATTTCTTCACCAACCACAGTGTCCGGGGCACAGTTGCACATAGAGACTAGGAATTGAGACTTAGACCCAGCCCACTACAGGTTTGCGCTGCCTGCGAATCGACCAGGACTTGTACACACAAGAAGGGGACCCCAAGTAGCTTCAAGCCATGGGGACCCGCCAACAACAGAGTGCATAGAGGAAGGGTCCACCAGTCACAATACCAACACTGGGACCCGAAGAGTTCGTTATGGAGCCCATCTCGGTGGAGACCGGCACCCCGCGGGTAGAAAGGACAATCAGTGAGTAAATTACTTGAACCGCAGCCCCTGTGTCGTCTGTTTACTTGCCGTCACCCTGTATCTCAGAGCCACTGTCACTACAACCACCATCATCCTCTCTGGGGCCTAGCTCTGCTTGCGAAGAGCTGAAATATCTTAGCTGTGTCACACCATCAGCCCCAGCAGTGAGAGAGACTATGCAGCGGTGGCTACCTCTCATAGCCGCACACTGCACGTGGCGTCACAAACTTCATTTAATTGCAAATACAACTCCCATCATCACCACCATCATCCCCTTCATTTGTTAAAGACACCACTAGCATCACGGAGCCAGACCCCCGCCACCGCTGATGTCCCCGGACTAGTCCGGCCCGTTTCCAGTACCCTCGGCCCTGGAGTAGGGCGTGTCACATATACATCACAGGAAGGGCTGGAGCATATGCATCACAGGAAAACCTGGGGGCATATACTTCACAGGGGGACTGAGGCATACACATCACAGGAGGGGCTGGGGCATATACATCATGGGAGGGACTGGTGGTATATACTTCACAGGAGATGCTGGGGAATATACATCACAGGAGAGGCTGGAGAAAATACAGTATATCACTGGGTACGTTGGGGGCATAGACATCACTAGGAGGCATAGACATTACTGAGGGTTATATACATCACTAAGGCTATATACATCATTGAGAGGAATAGACATGGCTGTGGGACACTGACATCACTGGGGGAACACACATCAATAGGGGCACATACAAAACTGAGGGCATATACATCACTGGGGGCATGGGCATCATGGAGGAACAGACATCACAGGGTATATATATCATTGAAAGGCACAGAGATAACTAGAGGGGCACATACACATCACTGGGTAGCACAGACATCACTAAGAGGGTACATACAGCACTGGAGGGCACATACATCACTGGCGGTTATATACACCACTGGGTAGTATGTACATCACTGGATGTGTACAGACATCACTAAGGTGCACATACATCATTATTGGAGAATTTGAATATACATCAATGGAGGGGATAGAAAGCACAAATGATATATACATCACTGGTGGGCACATACATCACTGTGGTGTATACAGCACTGGATGGTATATACTTCAATGAAGGGGACATAAATCAATAGGGGTATATACATCACTGGGGCATAGACATCACTGGGGAGCATATAAAGCACTGGGGGCACATACATCATTTGGGGTACATACAGCATTGGGGGGTATATACATCAATGACGGGGACATAAAGAACTAGGGGTAGATACATCACTGGGGGGAACATACAGCACTGGGTGCACATTCATCACTGGGGGGCACAAACAGCACTGGAGGTATATACATCACTGGGGGCACAGACATCACTGGCGGGGGCACATGCAGCACTGGGGGATATATTCATCACTGTGGAGATATACATTGCTGGAGGGGCCCATACAGTACTGGGACAGTGGGGCTACTTTCCTCTTCTAAGTTCTGTGGGTCTGAGCACATTGCGCATTAACCTTGCCCACAGTACGGACATAACCCTTCAGTGTATGCACATGTGACACGCCTGCACCGGGGCCTGGGAGTTACTCATTACCGGGCCGGCTCTGTTTCTGTCTGGGAGGATGTCATGGTGACAGGGCCCGGTTCTGTGACCCCGGCAGTGTTGTTTAATGGCTGATGATGGTGAGGAATTATTTACAGTGGAGATGTCATGACGCCACCTGTGGTATGCAGCAAGATAGGTGCCGCCGCTGCTGTTCCGTTCCCCTGGGGTCGGTGGTGACACAGCAGCGTTGGAATAGCTCTCCATAGGTAGAGCTGGGCCCCAGTGCTGTTGGGAGTAGTAGTCTGTAATGGTGGCGTGCAGGAATGTAATCTCAAGATTTTACTCACTGTTGAAAGTTCCTGGTTTACATAACCGGTCAAATGTCGCCCCCGGAGTGCTGAGTTCTGCTGTGATGGGCTCCAGCCGATCCCCGGGTAGTTTGAAAGGCACAACCCCCATGCACCCTTTTATGTTCCTTCCATGGTCGTCTTCCTGTACTGCCCTCTCCCACCTGTCCTGCGCCTACGCACACAGTGTCCGCAGACCCTGTAGGGGGGCTTGAAGCTCTGTCCCTTGGCTTTATGTGGTCACCTTCCAGCAGATTCATGTGCGGATGTGGCTTTGGTACTTGCAGTAACCTTAGCCTCCGGTTTTCTAGCTGAGCCTTGTAGTTGTCCACTAGTTGATGGGCCAGTCCCCTACTGCGGCCAAGTCCTTCCACTCCAGTATGTCATTTGTGGAATGAGACCACAGATGTATATCACACTTTCCGTTGGCCCTAGGACCCCTTCTCTCCAATGCCTGGGCCGAGCTGCCCCAGCTCCAGACCACAGGTTTTCACTACTCCGCATCCACTTCCTAACTGGCTAACGTTCCTCAGTGTACCCCCACCAACTAGACTCCATTTCCCAGCTTGCCGCCATAACCCCGGTCTGATGGAATGTTGCTAAATGAGAGTTTAGCTGTATTTGTGTGCACCGATTTGTGACCTGCTCCTTTCCCGGGAATGGGATACCACACCTCTGGCTGAGGTGCAGTACCTCTGTGGCGACTAAAGCCTCAGAGGCGCAACACATGCAGTGTTCAGTAGTGAACACTGCATGCGCATGCTTGTAAGAAACATGGGGCTTTAAAGGGCCAGCAGCCAGTAAGACGTGGCTGCCGCCTTAGCACTGCAATTACTGGGAAACTGCTCGTGCACAGCAAAAAAGGTTACAATAAGTTCGGTTATGCGAGTTGGATACTTAATTGTACTTAAATAGTATTGATAGCAAATACTGACAAACTATGCATCATAACCACATACATAAATGGTCACAGTCTGACTTTAAAATCATAACACCAATATTAACCCTCAAATTCAGCAACCAATTTAATCAGATTAGAGGCATTGTGATCAAGATATTATGAAGCAATTTGAGAATGAGACGTTAGAATAAATATCGAATGGAGTTAGTGTAGTAGCTAGAAAAGTCCAAGCATTATATTATCACCTATTCTTCTTTTATCAACCAAAAAAGCAGAAAGAAGCAGATTTATTTGATAATATATATTACAGATTTCCTATTCTCTTGGTTACTATGAATTCATGGGGGAAAATAAAAATGACAGTTAGTTTTTAACAGTCAAAATGTACGCTTATAAAACCAAACATACTATTGTTTCTAATTCTAATCCAGGTATGTCCCATAAAACTATATATTAACTTTAGTAGTGAAAATGTAATTATGGGCACATCTTGTAATGAATATCGTGGGCTGCATATCGAAAGATAAAGATTAGAATATGGAAATGTGACGCCCTGGCCTATCAGGTCATAACAGGGTATTGTGCAATCTGCCCTTCTGCATAATATCCCCATCCTCCTTGGTTACGGGTCCCTGGCCTTTGGTGTTGCTAAGAACAAGCTAATCGAAATCCTAGAAACACTCTGCACCACACCCACCAAACACACCAATGAGTAGCCTAAAGGGAATAGGACCGCCCACTTGGGGGGTTGGTTAAGGAGGATCAGGAGTGTAAGGAGCAGTCAGTTGTATGGTGACTCTTGTGAGGAGAGGTCACAAGTCAGTTGGAGAAGGACAGGAGCTGGGCTCCTTGCTAATACTAGGGGGCAGACGTTGGTCTGGGCCTCATAGGAAGGGATCGTGACAAGGGGCACGTAACTGCCGAGGAGGGCAGCCGGCGGCCTTGTACCATCTCCGGGCAGGGGCCAGGGCACGACAGGGTACGTGGACCCTAGGCCGGGAAGTAGCTTCAAGCGTCCAGGTAATTCACCCGACGAGGACGAAGTCTTCAAGATTCGTTCTCCACCCGCTCCAAAATCTGGGTACTAGCGCAACGAGGGGATAGGACTTTCCCAATACACAGTCCAGAACATCCCAAGCATGAACCCTGAGAGCAAGCTCACTCTGATAGCCATACGGTTGAGCGGGACTCGACTAGTTCTACACTACAGGGGGCCAACCAGGAAAGAAGGTGCCAAGGGAAAGGTCACAAGCTAACAAGCAACACCATCGGGTACGGGATCCAGGCGTGTTCCCTCCCTGCTGCAGCGGTGCTCAGAACTTACAAGTTTACAAGTTGTCGGTGTCAGCGTTATTGGGCTGAATGAGTACACAGTGATCCTTTCCTCCCCAACGGTACCCCCTTACTACCATCACTGAGCCCCGGGGCATTCCCCCTACCCATGGAGGGGTTAAACACCTGGCTGCCATCCCATTGCCACCGGGCGCTCCCAAGAGCAGCGGTGGTGCTCCACCTTACCACACACTGTCGGTGGCGTCACAAACTCTAAATACACAACCCCCTGTAAATACCCCTCTTTTATTTTGAGTGGCCGCACGACCCCTCCCGGGTCCGGAGACCCCTTGAGCCACCGCGGATCCGGATCCGAGCAGTCTTGGCTGCTGACGCTGGGGCGGTACAGACACATAGCACCAATTCTAATGGACAGAGCTCTACAGCTGTAAATCATTTATCATAACACATCACAGAAATACTATTGCCTTTATTGCATTTGGTTTAGAGAAGTCAACATTGATCTGAAAATGGTAATATAAAAAAATATATTTCATTGATAGGTATGCATTTTGTAAGTTCACATTAGTCACTGAATTCACCAAAGTCATATATTAAAAAAAAGAAATAATGTTCCATTATTAGCTATTATTGCCATCCTATTAAGTTTACATTTATTTATTACTAGCTGTACTACCCGGCTTCGCCCAGGATAATAACTGTTATTAACAAAATAGAATGTATTAATAAAAATTTATTCTGCACACAAAAACCACAAAACAAATAGATAGAAATGTAATTAAAAGGCAAAAACTAAGCTAATAGAAGCATTTCACAACATATATTTCAACACGCCAGATATTCCACACAGATTTAACTAAATTGGCCAAGTAATGTGCTCTGTCTGTCTCTTTCCAGGTCTGTCTTTTTCCAGGTCTGTCTCTTTCCCCATCTGTCTCTTTCCCCGTTTACCTGTCTCTTCCTGTCTCTTTTTTGTCTGTCTCTATCTCTCTGTTTCTTTCCCCATCTGTCTCTTTCTAGGTCTGTCTCTTTCCCAGGTTTGTCTCTTTCCCCATCTGTTTCCCCGTCTCTTTGTGTCTTTTCCTGTCTGTCTCTTTCCCTGTCTGCCTGTCTCTGTCTGTCTCTTTCCTTGTCTGTCTCTATTTCTGTCTCTTTCCCCGTCGGTCTCTATCAAGGTCTGTGTCTTTCCCCATCTATCTTTGTCTGTCTCTCTGGCTGTCTCTTCCTTCCCTGTCTGCCTGTCTCTGTCCCTTTCTGCATGTCTGTCTGTCTCTTTCCCCATCTGTCTCTTTCCCCATCTGTCTCTTTCCAGGTCAGTCTCTTTCCAGGTCAGTCTCTTTCCAGGTCAGTCTCTTTCCAGGTCTGTCTCTTTCCAGGTCTGTCTCTTTCCAGGTCTCTCTCTTTCCAGGTCTCTCTCTTTCCAGGTCTATCTCTGTCTGTCTCTTTCCAGGTCTGTTTCTTTCCAGGTCTGTCTCTGTCTGTCTCTTTCTCCGTCTGTCTCTGTCTGTCTCTTTCACCGTCTGTCTCTGTCTGTCTCTTTCACCGTCTGTCTCTGTCTGTCTCTTTCACCATCTGTCTCTGTCTGTCTCTTTCACCGTTTGTCTCTGTCTGTCTATTTCCCTGTGTGTCTCTCTGTCTTTGTCTGTCTCTCTGTCTGTCTCTCTGTCTGTCTCTCTCTATCCGTCTCCCCACCAACATCTTATTACCTCACATATAAGCTTCTTATACTATGAATGTCTTTTGTTCCTATAGCAACCAATCACAGCTCCTGCTAATAACCTGTAGTTCCAGGCTCCATTTACTTTAATGGAGGCATGTTTTTTGGAGAGTAATTGTAAAGCGCGGGGTTAAATTTTCCTGTCAAAACATAGTCTACAACGTTCCCTGGGTCACATGAGGTGTCTGTGCAAAATTTCGTGATTGTAAATGCGACGGTGCGGATACACTTTTCATTTCACTTTTTCCCCATTATGTAGATAGGGGCAAAATTGATTGGTAAATTGGAATGCGTGGGGTTAAAATTTCGCCTCACAACATAGCCTATGACGCTCTCGGGGTCCAGACGTGTGAGTGTGCAAAATTTTGTGGCTGTAGCTGCGACGATGCAGATGCCAATCTCGGACATACACGCACACATACAGACATTCAGCTTTATATATTAGATTACTTTTCATATTTGTAATGTAACATTTATCTTTTTTGTAGAACTTATTATTATGTCCATCATGCCTTATTCGTATACAGATATTTAATTATATGTACTGAACAAAAACATAAATATAACACTTACGTTTTTTCTCCCATTTTTCATGAGCTGAACTCAAAGATCTAAGACTTTTTCTAAATACACAAAAGGCCATTTTCTCTCAAATATTGTTCACAAATTTGTCTAAAGGCTACTTTACACACTGCGATATCGGTCCCGATATCGCTAGTGTGCGTACCCGCCCCCATCTGTTGCGCGACATGGGCATATCGCTGCCCGTGCCGCACAACATCGCCCAGAGCCGTCACACATACTTACCTGTCCGGCGACGTCGCTGTGACCGGCGAACCGCCTCCTTTCTAAGGGGGCGGTCCGTGCGGCGTCACAGCGACGTCACTGAACCGCCGCCCAATCGCAGCGGAGGGGCGGAGATGAGCGGGACGTAACATCCCGCCCACCTCCTTCCTTCCGCATAGCGGCCGGGAGGCAGGTAGGGAGACGTTCCTCGCTCCTGCGGCGTCACACGCAGCGATGTGTGATGCCGCAGGAACGAGGAACAACCTCGTTACTGCTGAAGTAACGATTTTTGGGAATTAGGACCCGTGTAGCCGATTAGCGATAAATCACGCTTTTGCGACGATTTTACATCGCTGAACGCTGTTACACAAAGCTATATCGCTAACGATTGCGGAAGTGCGTCACCAAAACCGTGACCCCAACTACAAAATTCAGGCGATATCGCAGTGTGTAAAGCCCGCTTAACTCTGTGTTAGTGAGCACTTCACCTTTGCCAAGATAATCCATCCTCCTCATAGGTGTGGCATATCAAGATGCTGGTAGACAGCATGATTATTGCACAGGTGTGCCTTAGGCTGGCCACAATAAAAGAGCACTCTAAAATCTGCAGTTTTATCACACAGCACAATGCCACAGATATTGCAAGTTTTGAGGGGTGTGTAATTGTTGCCTGGGAATTGAATGGTAATTTCTCTACTGTAAGCCATCACCAAAGGCATTTCAGAGAATTCGGCTGTACATCCAACCGGCCTCAGAACCGCTGACCACGTAAAACCACATCAGCCCAGGACATCAAAATCCAGAATCTCCACCTCCAAGATTGTCTGAGACCAGACAGCTGTTGCAACATTCAATTTATATAACCAAAGAATTTCTGCACAAACTGTCAGAAACAGTCTCAGGGAAGCTCATCTGCATCATCCTCATAAGGGTCTCCATTTGTCTGCAGTTTGTCTTTGTAGCTTACTTGAGTGGGCAAATGCTCACATTGAATGGTGTCTGGCACGTTGGAGAGATGTTCTCTTCTCAGATGAATTCTGGTTTTCACTGTATGGGTAGATGGCAGATTGCGCGTATGGTGTTATGTAAGTGAACGGTTTGCTGATGTCAACACTGTGAATCAAGTGGCTCATGGTGGCAGTGGGGTTATGGTATGGACAGGTATACAGTCATATGAAAAAGTTTGGGCACCCCTATTAATGTTAACCTTTTTTCTTTATAACAATTTGGGTTTTTGCAACAGCTATTTCAGTTTCATATATCTAATAACTGATGGACTCAGTAATATTTCTAGATTGAAATGAGGTTTATTGTACTAACAGAAAATGTGCAATCCGCATTTAAACAAAATTTGACCGGTGCAAAAGTATGGGCACCCTTATCTATTTCTTGATTTGAACACTACTAACTACTTTTTACTGAGTTACTAAAGCACTAAATTGGTTTTGTAACCTCATTGAGCTTTGAACTTCATAGGCAGGTGTATCCAATCATGAGAAAAGGTATTTAAGGTGGCCACTTGCAAGTTGTTCTCCTATTTCAATCTCCTCTGAAGAGTGGCATCATGGGCTCCTCAAAACAACTCTCAAATGATCTGAAAACAAAGATTATTCAACATAGTTGTTCAGGGGAAGGATACAAAAAGTTGTCTCGGAGATTTACACTGTCAGTTTCCACTGTGAGGAAATTAGTAAGGAACTGGAAGAACACAGGTACAGTTCTTGTTAAGCCCAGAAGTGGCAGGCCAAGAAAATATCAGAAAGGCAGAGAAGAAGAATGGTGAGAACAGTCAAGGACAATCCACAGACCACCTCCAAAGACCTGCAGCATCATCTTGCTGCAGATGGTGTCAATGTGCATCGGTCAACAATACAGCGCACGTTGCACAAGGAGAAGCTGTATGGGAGAGTGATGTGAAAGAAGCCGTTTCTGCAAGCACGCCACAAACAGAGTCACCAGAGGTATGCAAAAGCATATTTGGACAAGCCAGTTACATTTTGGAAGAAGGTCCTGTGGACTGATGAAACAAAGATTGAGTTGTTTGGTCATACAAAAAGGCGTTATGCATGGAGGCAAAAAAACACGGCATTCCAAGAAAGCACTTGCTACCCACAGTAAAATTTGGTGGAGGTTCCATCATGCTTTGGGGCTGTGTGGCCAATGCCGGCACCGGGCATTTTGTTAAAGTTGAGGGTCGCATGGATTCAACTCAGTATCAGCATATTCTTGACAATAATGTGCAAGAATCAGTGACGAAGTTGAAGTTACGCAGGGGATGGATATTTCAGCAAGACAATGGTCCAAAACATCGCTCCAAATCTACTCAGGCATTCATGCAGAGGAACAATTAAAATGTTCTGGAATGGCCATCCCAGTCCCCAGACCTGAATATCATTGAAAATCTGTGGGATGATTTGAAGCGTGCTGTCCATGCTCGGCGACCATCAAACTTAACTGAACTGGAATTGTTTTGTAAACAGGAATGGTCAAATATACCTTCATCCAGGATCCAGGAACTCATTAAAAGCTACAGGAAGCGACTAGAGGCTGTTATTTTTGCAAAAGGAGGATCTACAAAATATTAATGTCACTTTTATGTTGAGGTGCCCATACTTTTGCACCAGTCAAATTTTGTTTAAATGCAGATTGCACATTTTCTGTTAGTACAATAAACCTAATTTCAATCCAGAAATATTACTCAGTCCATCAGTTATTAGATATATGAAACTGAAACAGCTGTTGCAAAAACCCAAATTGTTATAAAGAAAAAAGGTTAACATTAATAGGGGTGCCCAAACTTTTTCATATGACTGTATATTATGGAAAATGAACACATGCCTTTTATTGATGCCATTTTGAATGAACAGAGATACCATAACGTGACCTGAGGCCCATTGATGTGCTATTTAACCACGACCATCTACTCATGTTAGAGACACCCTGGGAATAGAGTGTCCTATTATTGTGGCCAGCCTAAGACCCACCTGTGCAATAATCATGCTGTCTAATTAGCATCTTGACATGTCACACTTGTAGGTGGATGGATTATCTCGGCAAAGGAGAAATGCTCACTAACACAGATTTAGATTTGTGAACAATATTTGAGAGAAAAAGACCTTGTGTGTACATAGAAAAGTCTTAAGTCCCCATTACACGCAACAACATAGTTAACGAGATGTCGCTGGGGTCACGGAATTCGTGACGCACAACCGCCCTTGTTAGCGACGTCGTTTCGTGTGACACGTACGAGCGACCGCTAACGATCAATATCCAGATCATTTTCAAAATATTGTTGCTTGTTCTGGACGCAGGTTGTTCGTCGTTCCTGAGGCAGCACACATCGCTACGTGTGACACCCCGGAAACGACGAACAACAGCGTTCCTGCGTCCTCCGGCAACGGGACGGGAGTGACGTTCATGTGGCTGCTCTCTGCCCCTCCGCTTTTATTGGTTGCCTGCTGTGTGACGCCGCACAAACCACCCCTTAGAAAAGAGGTTGTTCACCGGCCACAGCGACGTCGCTAGGCAGGTAAGTACGTGTGACGCGTACCTCCGATATTGTTCGCCACGGGCAGCGATTTGCCCGTGACGCACAAATGATGGGGGCGGGTGTGATCGCTAATTCCAAATTCCAAATTTTTTCTTTTTTTCTTCATATATTTAGTTACATATATTTATAGGTAACAATTATGTCATATAATCCTACAAAGTGATTATCTATTTTCAGATACATAGTCTGTTGATCAGATCATAGTAAATTTTTTTATCATTGATAGCTTTTTTCATGTGACGCAATTTACCAAGTCACCTCCAGCTTCTCCATTAATATCAATCAAACACATCAAGGCCTTATGATTTTTTTAGTTTTACAATGCCACAACTAAGAACTCCAGTTGTGTTTGAAACACCTTGGATATTATTTACCCGTATCACCTTGCCAAAACGATGGAATTTTAATGTGATAAAAATAGTGGCTATCTTACCCATATGAGCCAGAACTTCTTTTTCTTCAATTACCTAGGGAAACCCAATATCTACAAACAACCTTGGACAGTAGCTTCTGCAGTGGCTTTGGCTATATTTACATAACTTGTACCTACCATGGAAAAGAATCCATACACACATACTAATGCAATTTACACATAGACAGTTGTATGAAATAAATATGTAACACTACAAGTATTGCATTGTGAATAATTACAAAGTAATGAATCAATTACAGAATATGGTATTGATATTAATATTCTCCCGCCTGTACTATTGCAACCTCTTGCTCTCTGGCCTCCCTTCTAACAGTGTTGCACCCCTACAATCTATTCTACACTATGCTGCCCGACTAATCCATCTGTCCGCCCACTACAACCCCGACCTCTCCTCTCTGCCAATCCCTTTACTGGCTTCCCATTGCCCAACAACTCCAGTTCAAAACCCTAACCATGACCTACAAAGCCATCCACAACCTGTCTCCTCCTTACATCTGTGACCTAGCCTCCCGGTAATTACCTGCAAGTAACCTTCGATCCTCACAAGATCTCCTTCTCTACTCCCCTCTCATCTCCTCTTCTCACCACAGCATCCAGGATTTCTCCCGTGCCTCCCCCATACTCCTAGAATGCTCTACCCCAGCATATCAGACTCTTTCCTATCTTGACAAGCTTCAATAGGAGCTTGAAGACCCACCTCTTTCGTCAAGTCTACAACCTGCCATAACCCTCAGTCCACTATAGCACCGCACGACTATTTCTACCCTCACCTATTGTATCCTCATACATCCCCTGTAGACTGTGAGCCCTCGCGAGCAGGGTCCTCTCTCCTCCTCCACCAGTCACCAGTCTGTGCCTTGTTTTGTTTATGATTATTGTACTTGTCCATACTATGTATACCCATTTTCACATGTAAAGCACCATGGAAAAAATGGCGCTATAATAATAATAAATAATAATAATAATGCCTGTAAATATTTATGAAAAGATTGAACTGAATATGATAACTGACAATAAAAAAATAACAGGTTGAAGCGGGAAAGGTATCCTGTTAATTGCCGGGCACAACACAATGACATAATCCATTGTGTGCGGAGTAGCCTTGTTACCATGACATCCCATTCTCCAGATGACTATATTATTCATAAACAAACTTTGATGATAAGTTGATAACTAACAATGGTGAACAGCTGGTCTTCATTATTATGTATCAATGCATATGAGTAAGGATTTTACCTCGGTGATGGTAATAACTAGAGATGAGCGAACCAGCCACGGTTCGGCTCGAGCTCGGTTCGCCGAACCGAGGTCCCGTTTGAGTTCGGTTCGGCGAACGTTCGACGAACCGAACTCGAATCAATAGGAAAGAATGGGAGGCAATCACAAACACATAAAAACGCATTATAAATGTACACATACAATTAATAAACATTGCGATAACACTTACCGGCGCCCGCGATGCGTCCTGCACTCTGTCTCCTGTCACTATTCCTTCCGAAGATCGCTGCGTCCTCCCGATAACCAGCACTGACAGGACCTTCCGTGACGTCGTCAAAATAGCCATGTGACCAGTCATGTGGCTATTATCTCATTGGCTACAGACTGGTCACATGGCTTTGACGTCATGTCCTGTCCTAGGTCCTCTCATTGCACTCTCCGGTACACGGTGCACATTTGTGTATCGCCGTGTACCGGCGACATGCTCTAGCACACGGTCGACTCCCCGTTCCGTTAGGGACCGGCTGACACAGCCGGTCATTAACGGAGATCACCGTTGCCATAGCAACGCAGTTAGCGGTGACGTCACCGCTAACCGCGGCTCCGGGAATCACATGATCGGAGCACCGTTGCTATGGTAACGCGTCTGTCAGCATTACCGCTGTTACCGCTAACAGCCAGCAGCACTGATCTCTCACGGAGTGAAGGCTGCATGCTGCTTCCCGTGCAGCCTTCACGGAGTGAAGGCTGCACGGGAAGCAGCGTCTTCCCCCATGCAGCAGTGATGGAGCAGAGCTGCATTTGTTGAACGAGAAAGACAGAAGACCATGGATCGTGGAGGGCTGACAGTGAGTAATAAACATGGAGTCTCTAATGTGTCTGTGTATTTATTTCTATTAAAGTATTTTTTCTCTGTGTGGTGTCTTTTTTTAACCCTTTATTGGAGGTTCTTAATGGCCGGGTCAAACGTGCCTGACATTAAGAATCTCTGGCTTAATACTAGCTAGTAAAACAAAGCTAGTATTAAGTCATTATTACCCAGCAAGCCACCCGGCTTCAGGGCTGTTGGAAGAGTTGGATACAGCGCCAGATGATGACGCTTCTATGAAAGCGCCATTTTCTGGGGCAGCTGCGGACTGCAATTCGCAGCAGAGGCGCCCAGAAACCTCGGGCTAACCTGTGCTGCGGATTCCAATCCCCAGCTGCCTAGTTGTACCTGGCTGGACACAAAAATGGGGCGAAGCCCACGTCATTTGTACAGCAGGCAGGTACGGCTGCCCCCAACCCCCAGTTGCCTATTTGTACCCGGCTGGGAACCAAAAATAAAGGGAAGCCCTTTTTTTATTATTTCATGAATTTCATGAAATAATTAGAAAACAAATGACGTAGGCTTCGCCCCATTTTTGTGTCCATCCAGGTACAACTAGGCAGATGGGGATTGGAATCCGCAGCACAGGTTGGCCTGAGCTTTCTGGGCCCCACTACTGCGAATTGCAGTCTGCAGCCGCCTCAGAAAATGGCACTTTCATAGAAGCGCCATCTTCTGGCGCTGTATCCAACTCTTCCAGCACCTGCCTGCTATACCTGGCTAGCATATGGCGAAGCTCAAGTTTTTTGGCAAAAAAAATAAAAAATGCTTCCCTGGATTTTCCATTGCCAGTGAAGGTGCTGCTTGGATTACCCTTAGCTAGCAATACAAAAAATGCAGCGGGAGCCCATATATATTTTTTTTAACTATTTATTTAAATAACTAAAAACAAAATGGGCTTCCCTGTATTTTAATTGCTGGACATCACAGTGCTGTAAAAATAAATCTTTAAAAAAAATGACATAGCGCTCCGCGGTATTTTTGATTCTCAGCGCAGATAAAGCAGACAGCTATGGGTTGCCACCCCCATCTGCCTGCCGTTACCTTGGTTGGCAATCAAAATACAGAGAAGCCCATTAATTTTTTCTATTTAAAAAATAGTTAAAAAAAAATGACGTTGGGTCCCCCCATTTTTGATAGCCAGCTAGGGTAAAGCAGACGGCTGTAGCCTGAAAACAACAGCTGACAGCTTTACCGTGGTTGGGGATACAATGTGGAGGTCCCCCCAGGCTCTTTTTTTATAATTATTTTATAAATATTAATAATTACACAAAAAAAGTAGGGTCCCCCCCAAATTGGATCACCAGCCAAGGTAAAGCGGACAGCTGTGGTCTGGCATTCTCAGGGTGGGAAGGTCCATAGTTATTGGGCCTTCACAGCCTAAAAATAGCAGGCCGCAGGCACCCCAGACGTGGCGCATCCACTAGATGCTCCAATCCTGGCGCTTCACCCCAGCTCATCCCGTGCCCTGGTGCAGTGGCAAACGGGGTAATAAATCGGGTTGATACTAGCTGTAAAGTCACCTGAGATCAAGCCCAGCAGTTTGTGATGTCATGGCGTCTATTAGATACCCAACGTCATAAACTGTCAGTACTAACAAAAAAAAATCGACAAAAGAAATTTATTTGAAAAAACAGTCCCCAAAACAATCCCTCTTTCACCAATTTATTGTAAGAAAAAAAATAAAGGGGTCCCACGACGACTCTGGACCGTCTAGAATATGGGGGGGAGACACTCAGGGAACGTATCCCCCATTTTCTAGGAGTGCAGACCCTTCATGTGAGGAGTGTGGGTGCAATGAATCTGCACTCACTCTCCCTGGGTCCACAGCAGCAGAGTCCATGTCGTAACTGTTGCTACCAAAGCTGCAATGCCCTGCTCATGAGGTAAGGGCATGCCTAATCAGGAGAACTATTCTACATTTCCAAATATTGGTATTTGCTGATATTATTGCTATTCCACCTACTATATATTGGGGGATAGGATCTTGGAGATGGAATACCCCTTTAAGTCCAGTTATCCAGCTGAATGAATACTTAATAACAGAGCTCGCTATTTAGATGTGTTTCCTTGTGGCGTGTAACGGACTCTCATGTTTGGTAGTTGTTCAGCAGGGAAACTATAAAAGCAAATCCCTCCATTAGGAAATGTAGTATAGCTCTCCTGATCAATTATGTTCCTTACCTCATGAGCAGGGCATTCCAGTAATAATAATAATTTATTCATTTATATAGCGTTATTAATTCCATAGCGCTGTATGTCTTTGGAGTGTGGGAGGAAAACAGAGTACCCGGAGGAAACCCACGCAAACACGGGGAAAACATACAAACTCCTTGCAGATGGTGTCCTTGGTGGGAATTGAACCTAGGACTTCAGCAATGCAAGACTGCAGTGCTAACCACTGAGCCACCGTGCCGCCCATTTAGCTTACAGATGCATAACCACCACTCACTGTGTCTGAACACAGGAAGCTGAGCTGACAGCCGCTCTGTGCATGCGGCAGCGTCTATTGTGAAGGAGAGGCTGCACAGGTACTGTGGGACACCGGGGAACACCGGTGGGGTTATAGGGGGTGACCTGGCAGGGCCTGGGGAGGAGTTTTCTGTCGCATGTGTCATGGCATATGCAACAGAAATCAGAGGAGTAGGGTGAATGCGGCCGGCGCGCTGCTGTGCGCGCGGCCATCTTGGATTTCTGGGAGGGCATCAGGGGGGCACTTTGGCGACACCGGGGGCCCGGAGGGGACCGGGGAGGAGATTTATCATGTTTGTTCATGCCAGACGGGAGATAAATAATTTTTTACCGGCGCTGTCATTTACTGTAACGGGATCATGGGTGTACAGTGTATACCTGTGATCACGTGAGCGGGGACCGGAAAAACCGTCCTGAATCATGATCTCCAGGGTCTCAGCTACCCCCTGAAACCCCGGAGATTTTCTGACGGTGGGGGGCGCTATTCACTTATTTCTGCCTGCTGTTTATAAACGGCAGATCAGAATAAGGCTATATTAACACGACCGATCCATTTTTGCGGTCTGCAAAAAACAGTCCATTTTTTTTCACGGGTGCATCCGTGTGGCATCCGTTTCCGTTCCGTAGACGGTCCGTATGTCACCTGTTTGTCATCCGCGTGCCTTCCGTTTTTTTTGTGTACTGCCAAAAACCTGAAGGAGGGAAAATACATAAATTTACCCAGGATCCATAACTTCAACCTACATGAGGTGGTCACATGTTCACTCCAGTGCCATTTTCTACTGCTTTTCACAGCGTAGAGCGCTCTGGTGATTTTCCTGTGCTTGAACACTTCATATCAGTCTTTTCTGTCATTAAAATGGCAGAAAGACACATCATGTCCCACTCGCCTGCATTTTGTAATTTTGCACCCTTTGGTGCCTTTCATGTGGCACTAAGGGGTGCTTTGTATTTAGCCAAAAAAAATGAAAAAAAAAAATGACGTGGGGTTCCCCTATTTTTGTAGCCAGCTAGGGTAAAGCAGATGGCTGCAGCCTGCAGACCACAGCTGGCAGCCTCACCTTGGCTGGTAATCCAAAACTGAGGGCACCCCACGCTGTTATTTTTAATTAAATAAATAATTTTAAAAAAAAACACGTAGGGGTCCCCCCAAAATTGGATCACCAGCCAAGGTAAAGCAGACAGCTGGGGTCTGATATTCTCAGACTAGGGAGGTCCATGGTTATTGGACTCTCCCCAGCCTAAAAATAGCAGGCCGCAGCCGCCCCAGAAGTGGCGCATCCATTAGATGTGCCAATCCTGGTGCTTCGCCCCAGCTCATCCCATGCCCTGGTGCGGTGGCAAACGGGGTAATATATGGGGTTAATACCAGATGTGTAATGTCACCTGGCATCAAGCCCTGGGGTTGGTGAGGTCAGGCGTCTATCAGATACCCGACATCACCAACCCAGTCAGTAATAAAAAAAAATAGACGACAAACACATTTTTATTTGAAAAAACACTCCCCAATACATTCCCTCTTTAACCAATTTATTAGAAAGAAAAACAAATCCAGGTCTGGTGTAATCCAAGGGGTTGCCATGACGATCCACACTGTCCCAGTCAATGAAGAGCAGGATGTTCCCCATTGGCTGGGAGAGCAATGCAGTGACTTGAGCTAACATCAGTAGGTCAGCCCAGGTCACTGCAGGGGATGATAAGTGCTGCTGTCAGCGAGGTACATTACCTGCGCTGATCTCCTGCACTGCTGACAGCACCTGTCACTGAGTTCAATGACCTTCACAGCCAAGTATCGCGAGAGGCCCGTGACGTCACCGCTAGTCAGTCTCGGGTCGGAAGCGACAGAAGGTGATGTGACAAGCGGCGGCCATGGAGGACAGTGACAGCGCTGAGGTCGGGACTTCATCACCGCAGGTAAGCCGAGCGGGACCATGTGTGCAGAGTGCCAGGTGTGCAGAGTGCCAGGTGGGCGGAGTCTAGCGGGACCATGTGTGCAGAGTGCCAGGTGGGCGGAGCCTAGCGGGACCATGTGTGCAGAGTGTCAGGTGGGCGGAGCCTAGCGGGACCATGTGTGCAGAGTGCCAGGTGGGCGGAGCCTAGCGGGACCATGTGTGCAGAGTGCCAGGTGGGCGTAGCCTAGCGGGACCATGTGTGCAGAGTGCCAGGTGGGCGGAGCCTAGCAGGACCATATGTGCAGAGTGCCAGGTGGGCGGAGCCTAGCGGGACCATGTGTGCAGAGTGCCAGGTGGGTGGAGCCTAGCGGGGTAATGTGTGCAGAGTGCCAGGTGGGCGGAGCCTAGCGGGACCATGTGTGCAGAGTGTCAGGTGGGCGGAGCCTAGCGGGACCATATGTGCAGAGTGCCAGGTGGGCGGACCCATGTGTGCTGGCGGAGGAGTGCGAAGTGGGTTGAGCCTAGTGGGGTCATGTGGCGCTGAGGACGTCAGTGTCGTGGACTGCATGACTGGGGACAGGTGAGTGTGAGTGTGTGTGTGTGTATATATGTGTACATGCCGCGTGCAGGAGGGGGCGGAGCGAGCTGAGTGGGGAAGTGTCGGCTTCCTGCACACGTAACTAGGATAAATATCGGTTTACTAACCAAAGTGCTTTGCTTGGATACCCGATGTTTATCTTGGTTACCAGCTTCTGGCAGGCTGCCAGCAATGGCTCCTGCACACTGTAGCTGTAAAAAGCCCTGCTTTTGCTGCTAGAACCGTTCTCGAACGTAACTAGAACTATTGAACTTTAGCAAAAAGCTCGAGTTCTAGTTCGATCTAGAACAGCCCCCAAAATCACTCGAACCGCGAACTGGAGAACCGCGAACTGCGCTCAACTCTAGTAATAACGCATATGAAGGATGCTTTTATTAAATGGTTTCAAGCACATTTTTTTTTTATTTTTTTGCTATCAGATCTAAAAATTATGGATATGCGAAATCAGTGTTGTAAATATGAAGCTATAAATTATTTCCAATTCAGGTTCTTGGATTAATTTAACAGTCTAAACCTTATATTTGTATTTATCTCAGGAATATCTAGCCTTACCACAATAACATACTGTAGTTATGAGGTCCTCCTGATATTTGATGAACTCTCGAGATTTCACAATGATACTATGAGAATCTCAAGGGTAGTAGCAGTTATAATTGTTGTGCACCTAATAACAGGTAGCTGATTTCCTAGTAGACGTCATTCATCTTAATTTGCAAGTCTATATACATTATCGTTAATAGACGCTATCGGACAGTAAAATATTTCAAAACTAGCGATAAGCAAACGTACTTGTCATTGCTCGATACTCAATCTAGACACTCGGCAATTGATTGAGCATCTTGGTTGCTTGAGCGCCATGCTCAAGTCCCTGCACCACATTTTTTGAGGCTTTTAGTCAGCCAATCAACATGTGTAGATAGCCTGCCATAAACAGTATTGCCGTAGTCATGATAGCTGCTAGCATTACTGTGATTGCCTGGCCTCATTGCGTCATCATGTCTTATATAAGACATGGTGCTGTGATTCTTTGTCCACTGTCCTCCAGCTCAGAGAGAGTTGTAGGAGGGAGAGCTGAATTTAGAGAAGGTAAATAAGTAGTAATTGTATACTGCTACTGCACCATTAAAGCAAAAGTCCTTTTCATGGCTACATACTGTCTTTTTTAGTAAAACTGTTGCTTCCTACAGTCAATGTAGGGCTAACTGGTGGAGGAGAGATAGTTTAGAATTGGAAGCATATGGTCAGGGTTTATTACCTTCCAGTCCTCCTATCCTGATAGGCTTTGTGCGCATGTTGCGATTTTCCCGCTTTAACGCTGCGTTTTGAACTGCAGCGTTTCAGTGCCAAATTGCATGCATTCTGCCTCCCCAGCAAAGTCTATGAGAAGGCCGAAAATTCAATGCGCACATTGCGTTTTTAAATGCAGTATTTTGAATGCCAAAAATCGCTGCGGAAAAAAAAGCAGCATGTCACTTCTTCTGTGCGTTGTAGCTGCGTTGAAATCAATGATGTGGGTCAAAACGCAACCAAAATGCACTTGTACTGCATTTTTGTTGTGATCCGCATGCTTTTTTGACAAACAAAACACAGGTCTTTTCAGTCTCTAGGCCCTGTCACACACAGAGATAAATCTTTGGCAGATCTGTGGTTGCAGTGAAATCATGGACATATTGTTCCATTTGTACAGCCACAAACCTGGCACTGATTGTCCACAATTTCACTGCAACCACAGATCTGCCGCAGATTTATCTCTGTGTGTGACAGGGCCTTCTCTCTGTCAATGTTGGTCAATCGCTCTCTGTCAATGTCGGTCGGTCTCTTTCTCTGTCAGTTGGTCGCTCTGTCTCTCTTTGTCCGTCGGTCTCTCTCTCTGTCTGTCCCTCTCTCTGTCCATTGGTCGGTCTCTCTCCCTCTCTCATACTTACCGATCATGGGCGCGGTGCTTCACGGTTGTCACAAAGCTCCGGCGGCTTTTCCTCTTTTGAAAATGTCGGCCACTCATTATTCCATCTCGTATTCCCTGCTTTCCCCGGTGCCTATGATTGGTTGCAGTCAGACACGCCCCCACTATGAGTAACAGCTGTCTCACTGCAACCAATCACAGCCGCTGGTGGGCGAGTCTATACTGTGCAGTAAAATAAATAAATAAATAGTTAAAAAAAAGGACGTACGGTCCCCCCCAATTTTGATACCAGCCAGGGTAATGCCACACGGCTGAAGGTTGGTATTCTCAGGATGGGGAGCTCCACGTTATGGGGAGCCCCACAGCCTAACAATATCAGCCAGCAGCCACCCGGAATTGTCGCATCCATTAGATGCGACAGTCCCAGGACTCTATCCGGCTCATCCCGAATTGCCCTGGTGCGGTGGCAATCGGGGTAATAAGGAGTTAATGGTAGCCCATAGCTGCCACTAAGTCCTAGGTTAATCATGGCAGGCGTCTCCCCGAGATACCTTCCATAATTAACCTCTAAGTTAAAGAAAATAAACACATACACCGAAAAAATCCTTTATTTGGAATAAAAGACAAAAAAACCAACCCTCTTTCACCACTTTTTTAATCCCCAAATACCGAGGACCCGACGCATCCAGCTCTGCTACATGAAACTGACAAGAGCGGCCATAGACCACGACCGCTCTCTCTCAGCTCCACGCAGCAACTGAAGTGAGCCGCACGATCAGCGATGACATCTGTCAGGTTACCTGCGGACACCGCTGGATCCTCCAACTGTGACAGCAAGTCGCCCGACTGACTGAAGTGAGCTGCGCAATCAGCGATGACGTCAAAGGTGAGTTGCGGTCTCGGGTGGAGGACTCCAGCTGGCCGCGGATAACCTGAGTGATGGCACCGCTGATCGCGCTTCTCACTTCAGTCACTCAAGGGATTAGCGGTCACCGGTGAATCCTTTACGGGTGACTGCTAATCAGGACGCAACACACAGACAGAGCCACGAGATGACAATGAAGTCGGATGAACTTGATCCGAGTTCATTCTCATCGCGCGACTCTGTCTGTGTCTGCTGTCAGCGGGCATGTAGCAGAGCTGAATTGTCGGGGGACCGCACTGACAAAAATGCATCCAAAACGCATGAAAAACGCATGGAAAATGCATCCAAAATGCACGCGTTTTGGATGTATTTTTTTACAAACGCAGTGTTTACATTTCTGCAGTCTGCCAGAGGGTGCGTTCTTTTCCGCACTGCACATAACGCAATGTGTGCACATACCCATACTGCTGCTGCAATTTAAAACAAAAAGTCCATTTCAGGGCTTCATACTGCTATTTGTGTTAAGGTGAACTCTTAACCAGAGATCACTAGTTGCCTACTGCCTGGCCGAATTGGTATGGACCAAGTGCATTCGTAAAGAAATCACACCAGACACAGTCGGATATGAAATCTCTTCTTGGTCACAGTAAAAATGGCACCGAACAGAGAGAGTACAAGAATGCGTCCTCTTGATATAGGCTAGGGGCGTACACAAGTTCAGATATGCCCATTTAGTGGGACAGTTCATGGGCTAGCCAATGGGGAGATCCGTGTTGCTGTTGATGGGCGGTTCTGACTTCAGTGGATGATACCATGGTGATGGGAGGGACGTCATCTGGTGGATCCATGCTGATGGTTTGGTCTGTGATGTCATCGGGGGCCATCTTGGCTTCCTCTTAAGAGTGACTGGCTTATGTATAGAGAATTTATTTAATTGAACACACTTCTCACAGTGCTCTATGTCCAGAGGTTAATTAAGTATTTCATATTATGGCTCTCCTCAACACTTGCAGTTAGTGTAGAGATAGCTGGTGAAGGAGGGATAGTTTCGGATTAGAGGTATATAGCCAAGGTTTATTGAATTACTGTCTTTCTATAATTATACTGCTGCACCCTAAAACCAAAAGTCCTTTTCTGGGCTACATACTGTGATTTCTTTCATAAAATCGTTGCTACCTGCAGTCAGTTTAGCGATAGCTGGTGTAAAAGAGATAGTTTAGGGTTAGAGGCATACAGCCAGGGTTAATTGCCTTACAGTCCTTTTATACTTTACTGCTGCTGCAACCTCAAACCAAAAGTCCTTATTAGGGCTACTTTTTGTCTATATTTTTTTTTAGTAAAACTGCTGTTATACTACCAGTGTAGTGATAGCTGGTAAAGGAGGGTTAGTTTAGTATTAGAGCATATTAACAGGGTTTATTGCCTTACAGTCCTTCTATAATTATACTACTGGTGCAACTTAAAAGCAAAAGTCCTTTTCAGGATTAAATAGTTTCTGTTTCCTATTAAGCAATCAATATAATGATTTGGGCTATTACAACACCATAGTTACCGTTAAAACACCTATCTTCTCTTAGCCATAGAAACTAATATACATAGATAAACAATGGTAGAAAAAGTATTTTTCGTGCAAAAATCTTTATATTTATATATATATATATATACAGTACAGACCAAACGTTTGGACACACCTTCTCATCTCTAGAACAACAATTAAGAGGAGACTTTGTACAGCAGGCCTTCATGGTAAAATAGCTGCTAGGAAACCACTGCTAAGGACCGGCAACAAGCAGAAGAGACTTGTTTGGGCTAAAGAACACAAGGAATGGACATTAGACCAGTGGAAATGTGTGCTTTGGTCTGATGAGTCCAAATTTGAGATCTTTGGATCCAACCACTGTGTCTTTGTAGAAAAGGTGAACGGATGGACTCCTCATGCCTGGTTCCCACCGTGAAGCATGGAGGAGGAGGTGTGATGGTGTGGGGGTGCTTTGCTGCTGACACTGTTGGGGATTTATTCAAGATTGAAGGCATACAGAACCAGCATGCCTACCACAGCATCTTGCAGTGGCATGCTATTCCATCCAGTTTGTGTTTAGTTGGACCATCATTTATTTTTCAACAGGACAATGACCCCAAACACACCTCCAGGCTGTGTAAGGGCTATTTGACTAAGAAGGAGAGTGATGGGGTGCTACACCAGATGACCTAGTCTCCACAGTCATCAGACCTGAACCCAATTGAGATGGTTTGGGGTGAGCTGGACCGCAGAGGGAAGTCAAAAGGGCCAACAAGTGCTAAGCATCTCTGGAAACTCTTTCAAGACTGTTGGAAAACCATTGCCGGTGACTACCTCTTGAAGCTCATCAAGAGATTGCCAAGAGTGTGCAAAGTAGTAATGAAAGCAAAAGGTGGCTACTTTGAAGAACCTAGAATATAAGACATATTTTCAGTTGTTTCACATTTTAAGTATTTCATTCCACATGTTTTAATTCATAGTTTTGATGCCGTCAATGTGAAACTACAATTTTTAGAGTCATGAAAATAAAGAAAACTCTTTGAATGAGGAGGTGTGTCCAAATCTTTTGGTCTGTACTGTATATATATACATATCACATAGTGTTATTCTCATTTGAGCCGAAGGGTACATCAGATGAAGTATAACTTTTTATCCAATTATATCTTCATAATTTTTATATCAAAATCCATTCATTTCAATTTTTATCACGTGCAGATGGAAAAATATATCCAGGGTTAGCCGACATATAGTCCAATACACTAAATAGTGTCTCCCTATTAGGTTAGAGGTATAAAGTGCGCTGCAATCATTTCTCACTTATTGCACTATGGCCAAAGTCCAGCGAAAACTCACTGAAGTAAGCCTCCTAAACGGTGAGGATTTTCTGGTTCCACTGGTTCAACCTACTTGCATGATGCAACTGACTTGGCAGGCAATCATCAACTACCTGTGGCATACCTGCAGCGTGACATTTTGGGGGAGGTCCTCTTTCTCAAACTGTCTTTTTATTTTATTTTGTGACTGGATTTTATAAATTTTGCGTAACCTACACTTGATAAAAATGGAAATGAATGTTTTGGATATAAAAATGATACACATATACAGCTCTGGCAAAAATAAAGAGACCACTTCAAAATTGTCAGTTTTTCTGATTTTTCTCTTTATAGGTATATTTTTGAGTGAAATGTAAATTGTCCTTTTATTATATAAACTACTGATAACATGTCTCAGAATTTCCAAGCAATATATTTTGTATTTATTTTCTTAAAATCAGAAATGGTCAAAATAACATAAAAAATGCATTGCTTCAGACCTCAAAAAATGCAAAGAAAACAAGTTCATAATCATTTAGAAACAAAAATAATAATAATGTTTTAACTCAGGAAGAGTTAAATTTTGCGAAGAACGTATGAATTAAGCCGCATACAAGGTTATCCTGGAAAAACAGTTGCTTTCTTCTGCTCAGTCAATGTTCCCCAACTCTGAGAACTGTTTTTTCCAGCAGGACAATGAGCCATGCCACACAGCTAGGTCAATCAATGTGTGGATGAAGGACCACCCCATCAAAACCCTGTCATGGACAGCCCAATCTCCAGACCTGAACCCCATTGAAAACCTCTGGAATGTAATCAAGAGGAAGATGGATAGTCACAAGCTATCAAACAAAGAAGAACTGCTTACATTTTTGCACCAGGAGTGGCATAAGGTCACCCAAAAATAGTGTGAAAAACTGGTGGAAAGCATGCCAAGACGCATGAAAGCTGTGATCTGCACAACTTACATATGCGCCAACATTATAAAATTCACATACCAGGAATATACTAGATTAGTTCCGATATAGGGTCAATTTTTGGGGTTTCAACTGTTTCAGTACATCAGGGGATCTCCAAATGTAACATGACGCCCACAGACAATTCCATCAAAGTCTGCGTTCAATAAACATCACTCCTTGTTTCAAGACTCAACAGTGTGTCCAAATAGCAGTTTTCCACAACATATGGGTTATCAGGGTATTGAAGAGAAATTGTACACCAGATTTTGGGATCCATTTTCTTCTGTTACCCTTGTGAAAATTAAAAAATGCAGGGCTAAACTAACATTTTTTTTGGAAAAAAAATTATTTTTTTCATTTTCACAGTTCAATGTTGTAAAATTCTGTGAAGCACCTGTGGGTTCAAGGTAGACAATAGAAATCTAGATAAATTCGTTGAAGGGTCTAGTTTCCAAAATAGAGTCACTTGTGGGTGGGTTCCACTATTTAGGCACATCAGGGGCTTTCCAAACGTAACATAACACCCGCAGACAATTCCATCAAAGTCTGTATTCCAAAATGTCACTCCTTCTTTCAGAGCTCAACATTGTGTCCAAGCAGTAGTTTCCCACCAGATATTGGGTATCAGGTTACTCGGAAGAAAATGTACAACAAATATGGGATAATTATTACACTAGTAATTACACTCAAATTTGTGTTCCAAAATTTAACTCTTTTCTTTCAGAGCTCTACAGTATGTCCAAACAGTAGTTTCTCACCCCATATGGGGTATGGGTACACTCAGTAGTCATTGCACAAAATGTTTTGGGTTCATTTTCTCCTATTACACTTTTAAAAATGAAAAAATTGGGGCTAAAGCAAAATTTTTGGGGAAATATCCCAGTTTTTCATTTTCACAGTTCAACGTTGTAAAATTCTGTGAAGCACCTGTGGGTTCAAGGTACTCACCACTTGACCAGATAAATTCCTTGAGGGGTCTAGTTTCCAAAATTGGGTCATTTGTATGGGGTTTGCACTGTTTATGCACATGAGGGGCTCTGCAAACACATCATTGCATCTGCTATCGATTCCAGCTAATTTTGTATTCTAAAAGTCAAATGAAATGAAATATAAAAAAAACACCCTATTTCAACACTTTATTAACCCTCAAAACACCCAGGTCCGATGTAATCCACACAAGGTCCCACAATGATTCCAGCTCTGCTACATCTGAAAGTGGCCATAGAGCATGACCATCATCCGCTGTGAGCTTCAGGCAGAGAATGTCTGAGCTACACGACTGGTGACTAGTGATGGACGGACTCGCAGATACCCAAGACAGGCTGCAGCTCCCAACTTTGTGCTTACCCTGGCTGTGTATCGAGAAAAAACTGTGGAAAAATATAGCACAATAGGGTCTTATCTGCTATAAATTGTCAAGTAAATGTAATTGAATACACCCACCTGATGGAGTTGTGACAGTCACAATGCTTGTATCAGCATAAGATGTGATAGCAGCAGCCCCGGGATATTGCAGTTGTAGATATAGATAAGAACAGGTTTTGAATGCTATCACCAAGAAGCGATGTTGATTAATTAATCTCTTTATTCATATGCAGGTCAAGTCAATGTGTTTCCGAGGTCGCAGCCTCCTTCATCAGGACAACAGAGAAAATAAAAAAACGATGAAGGAGGCTGCGACCTCGGAAACACGTTGACTTGACCTGCACATGAATAAAGAGATTAATTAATCAACATCGCTTCTTGGTGATAGCACGGCATTAAAAACCAGTTCTTGGCTGTGTATCAAAATAGGAGGAACCGCATAGAGCTTTTTTTTTTAAAAAAATATTTAAATAAATAATTTACAAATCAGCATGCTGTCCCTCTCAATTTTGATACCCAACCAAGATAAAGTCCGACAGCTGGGGGGCTGTATTCTCAACCTGGGGATTCCCATGCTTATTGAGCCCCCATCCTAAAAATAGCAGCCTTCAGCAGCCCAGGATTGTCACATCCATTAGTCACAATAATCCCAGAACTTTACCCAGCTCTTCCCGATTGCCCTGGTACATTAGCATTCGGAGTAATAAGGGGTTAATAAAGCCCACAGCTGCCATTGAGCCCTAAATTACTAATGAGAGGCATCTATGAGACCCCCCATTACTAATCTGTAAGTGGAAGTAAATAAACACAAATATTGAAAAAATCCTTTATTTGAAATAAAATACAAAAAGCATCCGCTTTTACCACTTTATTAACCCCCAAAACATCTCTGCCGGTCTGACGTAATCCACACGAGGTCCCATGATATTTTCAGCTCTGCTACATCTGAAGTCACAGAGTACGATCATGGAACATGACCGTCCGCTGTGGATGTTAGGCTAAAACTGAGGAGCGATGAGCGGTGCTGGTATTCAGGTTAGTTGAGGTGAAGTCACTTAATGAAGTTACCTGAAGTCAAGTTACCTAGGGCACTGATGGGTAGTCATGACAGCTGTGAGTCAGGTCATGCATGACCCCTGTGTCTGGCATGACGATCCTCATGTGAACATCGACTGTGAGCAAGTTTACCTAGGAGATCTTGATTTCTGCTATACAGAGAAGCATATGCATATAACTGCAGCTTCTTCATATTCCTGAAGGGGACTAGTAAATACAGTAAAAGGTTTAAAACAGTTTTAAAAAATAAAAGAACACAAAAGATCAAATCCCCCCTGTGCCCCTTAAAAATAAAACAATCCAATAAAAAATTAAAAGGCACAAATTTGGTATTGCATTCAGAAATGTCCAAGGTATCAAAATATAAAATAAATACATCTGATTAGTAAACACTAGAGTTGAGCGTGGTTCACGGTTCGAGGTTCTCCAGTTCGCGGCTCGAGTGATGTTGGGGGCTGTTCTATATCGAACTAGAACTCGAGCTTTTTGCTAAAGCTCGATAGTTCTAGATACGTTCGAGAACGGTTCTAGCAGCAAAAAGACAAGCTAATTACTAGCTGGCTTTCCGCTGTAATAGTGTAAGTCACTCTGTGTCTCACACTATTATGAAATTTCACTGTATAGTGTGCGGGAACAGCGCATTCAGATCACTGCTGTTTGGATAATGGCGATCGCCATTTTTTTTCTTTTTTTCCTTGTCTTCCTTCCCTAAGCGCGCGCGTTTAGTGGGGCGGGCCAGCATGTCAGCCAATCCCAGACACACACACAGCTAAGTGGACTTTTAGCCAGAGAAGCAACGGCATGTGTGATAGGATGTCCATGTCACATGTCCCTGCATTATAAAAACGGACATTTTCCTCCAGCACGCCATTATCTGCCTTCTGCGTCTTGGTGTCAGTCACCGCTGGCGTAGCTCCTGTCTCCGATACTGCTGTGTACGCTCTATACACAGCGCTATACAGAATAGGGATAGAAGTTTCTTTCAGCCATTGCAAGGGCTAATACCGGCAGGGTCAGAGCCATAGGTGACAGTCAGGTCCGTGAAAACAGATTTTAACAGCTACAAAAGATGACAGCGTCTTTGTAGCTAAGGTCAGGGATTTCCTTGCTGCATTTCCCCATTAGGAGGGATAGAAAGGGAGGCTTCCTTTCCTCTACCCAAACCCACAACCCTGCCACTGTACCCTCCTGCCCTTTGCATACTCAAACTCATTGTTACTAAGCCATTATACTAGCAAACACTGAGGAAACTTAGTGGCATCCCAAAAAGTGGCTGTTGGACTTCATTATTGTCCCACTGGTGCCAAGCTATTTCTAGCACCTCTGCATGACACCCTCCTGCTCTTTTTTCAATAAGCTATAATAATAGCAAAAAATGCTGCCATTTAGTGGCATACAAGAAGTGGCTGTTGTACTCCATTAGTGTTCCACTGGTGCCAAGCTATTTCTAGCACCTCTGCATGACACCCTCCTGCTCTGTTTTTAATAAGCTATAATAATAGCAAAAAATGATGCCATTTAGTGGCATATAAGAAGTGCCTGTTGTACTCCATTAGTGTCCCACTGGTGCCAAGCTATTTCTAGCACCTCTGCATGACACCCTCCTGCTCTGTTTTTAATAAGCTATAATAATAGCAAAAAATGCTGCCATTTAGTGGCATACAAGAAGTCGCTGTTGGACTTCCATTAGTGTCCCACTATTGCAAATCTATTTCCATCACCTCTGCATTGCACACTCAGACTCATTGTTACTAAGCCATTATACTAGCAAACACTGAGTAAACTTAGTGGCATCCTAAAAGTGGCTGTTGGACTTCCATTAGTGTCCCACTGGTGCAATTCTATTTGCAGCACCTCTGCATGACACCCTCATACACATTTTGCTACGCTAATTTTATAGCAAACTCAGGGAATTCCTTGCTGCATTTGATCATTCGGAGGGATAGAAAGTGAGGCTTCCTTTACTGTCCTGGTACCCACAGAACACGGCCACTGTACCCACCTGTCCACTTTTGCCACGCTATTTAATTTGCCCAAAGAGCTGACTCTTTTTCTGCCTTCCTAAAATTGTCTGTAATACTAAGTTAGTGTTCCTTTGCTGCCAAGCAAGGTACAACACATGTGCATTCTACACTCCTTTCCATTTCTGGAATGCAATTATTAACTGCAGGTAGTCCAGCCAATCTGTGACAAAGGTGCAGGCGTGGATATAATGTAGCCTGCATCCAATGATGGTTCTATCGATGTCTGACAGTTCAACAATACCTTCTGTTTCCACTTCCAAAACAAGTGATGACCTGCCAATCACACTCCCTGTTGCGGGTAAAGGAGTGGAAGTTCAGTGTGAAAAACCATGTGTGACTGCTGTCCCCACAGTCACAGAGGATGAAGAGCACGCAGATGCACTTGATGGGGCAGGCGGTGGTTGCACAGGCACGCTAGGCCGCATTGTAGCACAGTGAAATTCACATTGCGACTTATGCTTCATTTTAAGTCGTGTACAGGGTGGGCTCCCCAGTATGCAGCAAAACCATGCAACAGGAAAAGGACTCTAGTCAGTTGGGTTGATAAATGATTGTTTAACTTTACCAAAACAAACAATAAGAACCATGCATACAATTTAAATAATTGAACAATCTATTCTGTTGCCTACTACCTGCTAATCCCTCTTCGTAGCAGTAATTGTGTGTTTGTGCGTGTGTGTGTGTGTGTTTGTGTGTGTGCAAACATGACTTACCAGTGGCGCATCACAAGAGTTTCCCAGTTATTTACCTAAACATATAAAAACATAAAAAACACATGACCCCCCCTGAATACCCTTGTTAGCTGAAGCCTCACAGATAATGCAGATGATAACAGTGTGAATGCAAACCACACAGCTCTGCAACACAGTCATGGAAATCTTGAAAATCAACAGTCAATGCAAACATGTGTCGCTGTCCCTCTATGAATTAAACTGTACGTGACAATTTGACAGTGCAGAGGCAGCAAGTCTTATTGTCTATAAATAGTCGGCCTACCCAGAACAGATATGTTTTTTGCTAATAAAACAAAGTGTTGCGTGCCCGCATTATTGTTTGGGCACAGCCTACCGTACCCGGGTACTGTGATGTCCAGTTGCCATAAATACAGACTTTACGCTCCTCTCACGGTAAGCAGTATAGACAGCACCGTAAGTATATTGGTCTGTGGCACAGGATGCTGCTCACTGGCGTTACGGTACTCCTCACCAAACTCCAAAATGACTCCCCTCACAATTGAACGAAGTGTTTCCGCGGTGGCTACTTGGTTGGTAACGCAGAACGGTTAAGACCAGCTCCTGTCCTACAAGTCCTGCTTGTGCAGCCCAGTGGCATTAACAGGCCTGCTGCTGCTGATGCGCCTGCTGTCCACAGGTGTGGCCCGAATGCACACGGTCAGCGTACTCAATGGCCCCTGTGATGTTAACAGGGAGTTCCTGGGCTGGGTGGGCGTGTGGACCCTGTGACGCTAACAGGGCTCCCAGTCTCCAGATCCGAGTGGCGTCTAACTCGGTTCAGGCTACTATTAGTTGCATAGCCACACAGCTCTGTATCCTCCACCTAACCTTCCAGTTGCCAACCTCTCCTTTTCCATCTGGGAGCACGGTGGACATTGACTGCTGATGGGGATATATACCTTTCTCTTTCTTTTCTTATTAATTTTCGTTATATAGCGGTAACATAGTATATACCACCTTATCCAAATCTGCCAGTCCCATCGTAACAGATGGTGTTTCTTCAACAAATGTTACTTTTGCTTAACCACCAAACCCACGGACAAAAACTTTTTTCCCCTTTCCAACACACCTGTTCCCCTTTCCACCAGCATCTGTCCTTTTTCAACTCATTTTGTATATGATCAAAAGTGCAACTCTGCAGGGACACCGTACTCAATGCCATCTCAGCACAGCAGCCAGCCCTCGGTCCCTCAGATGTGGACAAGTAAAAGACCATTTCCTCCTATCCATGACAAAGCGTTGAGATTCACTCTGTGCAGCACTGGTGTTTAGTGGAAAAGCAGATCTAAGATTGCGTACCACTTTCTGCAGATACTCCTGTATACGTGCGTCCCTTTCTATGGCAGGAATTATTTCGCCAAATTATGTCTTGTACCGGGGATCTAACAGTGTGGCAACCCAGTAGTTAGCATTACTTCGAATTCGTACAATCCGAGGGTCATATTGTAGGTAGTGCAGCAAGAAGGCGCTCATGTGTCTTGTGCATCCAGGAGGACCAAGTCCTTGGTGTGTTGGTGGCAGAGAGGTGAGAATCGTGCCTCCTTCCTCTGCCCTCTCCCCCCAACCTCGCACAACCGAAATGTGAGCAAGCTCTCACTCATCTGCTGAGTCTTCCATGCCCATCGCCAGTTCGTCCTCCATTTCTTCATGGGCTCCTGCACCTTCCTCAACACTTTTTGATGATACTATGCGCCCTTGTTAATCCCTCTCCCCCACCATGACTGCCACCTAGGTGCCGCTGACCATCTGGACCTCGTAGATCTTGTTATCCCTTCCGCATATGACTCCTCCTGTACTTCCTCCTCTTCCTCTTGTCCCAACACCTGACTCCGAATAATGCTTACAGTGTGCTCCATCATGTAGATGACCAGAATTGTCACGCTGAGAATGGCATTGCCAGTGCTAAACATCTTCGTCGACATTTGTAAACTGTGTAGAAGGGTGCATAGGTCCTTGATCTGACACCACTCCAGCAGCGTGATCTGCACCACCTCTGGATCAAGTTAGGCCAGGCTATATGTCATAACGTATTGCAGCAGGGTTCGGCGGTGCTGCCACAAACGCTGCAACATGTGCAGATTCAAATTCCTGCGTGTCGGCACATCGCATTTCAGGCATTTAACCACCAGACCTAAAGACTTCTGGAGCGACGAAAGTTGTTGAGCTGCTGTGTGCGAACGATGGAAGTGAGCACATAGCGAGTGTACCCGCTGCACAGGGCCATGTAGGCCGGGATGGTGTTTTAAAAATTGCTGGAGAATTAGATTCAACACGTGAGCCACACAAGGCACATGTGTCACATTGTCACGGCGAAGGGCCGCACCCATGTTTGCATCATTGTCACACTCGGCCTTCCCTGGCTGCTGGTTGAGTGGAGACAACCATTGATGAAACTTGGTCTCCAGAGCTAACCGTCCACAACTTCTCAGCGGTGTGGCTCACATTTCCCATACATTTCAAAGTAAACATTTGACCGCATGATGGCATTGAGCTCTGCTGCCAGCATAGTAAGGAGGAGGTGTGTGGTTTTCTTTGTGCGCAGTTACAAGGAAAGGTGCCCTGACCACACAGGGTTTGGGCCGAGGTGAAGGACCCACACGAGGTTGAGGAGGCAGAAGCAGTGTATTAACTTCTGCATACAGAGGAAGGATTGATACAACTCATGGGGACAGCAAGACTTGTACAGCAGACCCTTCTTCATCTCTCCCCATAGTAACCCATTGCCCAGTCAGCGACATGTAACGCCCCTGTCCATGCTTACTGGGCCAAGTATCTGTGGTGAAATGCACCCTGTCACACAGTTTCTCAAAAAAGCGGTGATGTTTGGTGCGACATGCTGGTGTAGCGCGTGCACGCCTTTGTTGGAGAAGGAGTGGCGCCTGGGCATCGGCTCTTGGGGCACTGAGATGGGCATAAGGTCTCGAAAATCCTTGGTTAAAAAGGTTGGAAAGGAAGCATTTTGGTAGCCAACAGTTTGCAGATGCTGAAAGTCAAGCTCTAAGCCATGTCATGCCCTTCTAAAAGCATGTAAAACAAAGCAAGGGGACTCCAACCACAGTCTCCCTCGTTTCCACTAATTGGGCCACACACACCCCACTTGACTGGCATCAGTTGACCCCCATTTTCAAGATGAAAAAGATGCTTTGCATGAAGCACTCTCAAAAATACGCGGTCCTTTCACCTCCCCTGGCTGAGCCAGGGGAAGAAAAGTCCTCTGAGAGCCATAACTTGTTCATCTTGGTTCTTTTTTCAAAAGCGAGGGGACTCCAACCACAGTCTCCCTCGTTTCCACTAATTGAGCCACACACACCCCACTTGACTAGCATCAGTTGACCCCCATTTTCAAGATGAAAAAGATGCTTTGCATTAAGCACTCTCAAAAATACGCATGCCTTTCACCTCCCCTGGATGACCCAGGGGAAGAAAAGTCCTCTGAGAGCCATAACTTGTTCATCTTGGTTCTTTTTTCAAAAGCGAGGCGACTCCAACCACAGTCTCCCTTGTTTCCACTAATTGGGCCACACACACCACACTTGACTGGCATCAGTTGACCCCCATTTTCAAGATCAAAAAGATGCTTTGCATGAAGCACTCTCAAAAATACGCGTGCCTTTCACCTCCCCTGGCTGAGCCAGGGGAAGAAAAGTCCTCTGAGAGCCATGACATGTTCATCTTGGTTCTTTTTTCAAAAGCGAGGGGACTCCAACCACAGTCTCCCTCGTTTCCACTAATTGGGCCACACACATCCCACTAGACTGGCATCAGTTGACCCCTATTTTCAAGATGAAAAAGATGCTTTGCATGAAGCACTCTCAAAAATACGCGTGCCTTTCACCTCCCCTGGCTGAGCCAGGGGAAGAAAAGTCCTCTGAGAGCCATGACTTGTTCATCTTGGTTCTTTTTTCAAAAGCGAGGGGACTCCAACCACAGTCTCCCTTGTTTCCACTAATTGGGCCACACACACCCCACTTGGCTGGCATCAGTTGACCCCCATTTTCAAGATGAAAAAGATGCTTTGCATGAAGCATTCTCAAAAATACGCGTGCCTTTCACCTCCCCTTTATGACCCAGGGGAAGAAAAGTCCTCTGAGAGCCATGACTTGTTCATCTTGGTGAACGTTAGTCTGTCCACATTGTCAGTGGACAGATGCGTGTGCTTAGCTGTCAGCACACCCCCAGCAGCACTGAGGACACGTTCCGAGAAAACGCTGGCTGCGGGACACAACAAGATCCCCTAGGCGTACGTGGAGAACTCAGGCAATTTATCCAGATTGGAAGCCTAAAATGAGCAGGGCTCAAGTTGCACAGTAATGGCATGGACGTTCCCTTGCATATACCCATATCTGTGTCTCCTCCTCTTTTTCCTTGTCCAGCTCCTTTGTTTTCGCATGAGTATATGTCCTTGTCACTATCCCATGTGTTTGTGTTGTGTTGTGTTGTGAGTTGTTTGTCACCTTTTGGACACCTTTGAGGGTGTTTTCTAGGTGTTTTTATGTGTTTGTGATTGCCTGCCATTGTTTCCTATGCGGTTCGAGTTCGGTTCGTCGAACGTTCGCCGAACCGAACTCGAACGGGACCCCCGTTCGACGAACCGAACTCGAGCCGAACCACGGCCGGTTCGCTCATCTCTAGTAAACACCATAACAAAAAAAATTAAAAACACCAGAATTACTTTTTATGTGCTGCTGCAATATTTAAATAAAATGCAATAAGAGGTGATCAAAACATTGTATCTACCCAAAATTAATATCAGTAGAACCATTTGCTGAGGGAGAAAAAATTAAGTCATCACTTAACTCCAGATCCTGAAAAATAAAAACAAGGTTCTGAGAAAATGGCGCCAAAAGCAAAAATTTTACAAACTTCTGATTTTTTTTCACAAGTTAAACATATTTGGTATCTACTCACAGTGACCTGGGGAATCATATTTCCTGGTAAGTTTTACCATATAAATAAAATTAAAAAAACATTGTGGAGTTGCACTTTTTTTGCAATTTCACTCTACTTGGATTTTTTTTTTTATGGGGCAGAATGAAGAGTATGATTCAAAAGTACAACTTGTCTAGCTAAAAAAAAAGCCCTCATACAGGTATATTGATAGAAAAGCAAAAAATTTATGGTGGAGGAAAAAACGAAAATGAAACAAACGGTAAATGACCATGGCGTGAAGAGGCTCATTAATCTCTAAAATCTTTCTAACTCTCTGCCTGAGGAAGTTATGTTGGTAATTCATTGAAAATGGTTAAATAAGATGCTTTTCTTCAATGTAATAAATATTACAGCTCTGGTTATTCATTTTATTAATTTAATTAAATTTCTGAAGATTTTTCATTATTCAAGAATTTTTTTTATTGCTAAATTTGAATTCTGAAATGATTTTTTTCTCTAAAATCCTGCTTTAGAGGAGTTTTCTGGAAATCGATTCATTATAAATTATTGATTAAAGGGCACTTTACACGCTGCGATATCGCTATCGATATCGCTAGTGAGCGTACCCACCCCCCGTCGGTTTTGCCTCACGGGAAAATCGATGCCCATGGCGCACAACATCGCTTACACTCGTCACACGGACTTACCTTCCCTGCGACGTCGCTGTGGCCGGCGAACTGCCTCCTTTCTAAGGGGGCGGTTCGTGCGGCTTCACAGCGACGTCACACAGCAGCCGTCCAATAGAAGTGGAGGGGCGGAGATGAGCGGGTGGAATATCCCGCCCATCTCCTTCCTTCCTCATTGCCGGTGGACGCAGGTAGGAGATGTTCGTCGTTCCTGCGGCGTCACACATAGCGATGTGTGATGTCGCAGGAACGACGAACAACCAGCGGCATGCACCACCAACGATATAATGAAAAGGAGCGATGTGTCAACGATCTTTGACATTTTTGTGATCGTTGATCGTCGCTCCTAGCTGTCACACACTGCGGTGTCTCTAACGAGGCCAGATCTGGGTCACAAACACCGTGACCCCGACAATATATCGTTAGCGATATCACAGCGTGGGAAGCACCCTTAAGATCGCTGATCCCTTGGGGTTTCTGAGTATAGTGGATGCTCTCACTCATTGACTGACAGTCTTCTATGTAAGAATGTGCAAAAAGCTATTTATTAATCTGCCTAGCTCCATTGTGCTAAAGCATACTGCTTGTAGATAAGACTGCACGTTCAATGTGGCAGGTTCCTTTTAATTATCTAGAATATGATGCTTTTTTATGAATAATTGATCATAGTTTGCATGAAAATAACTTTTTTTCTTAAATAGTTATTATAATTATTTTAATAATTTCATGTTAAAATCCACATTACTATTCAACTCTTTTTGGAATAACCTTTTGCTTTGAACAGTGTTGACACGGCTGATAATTATATTTCAAATTCTTTTTTTTTTGTTAGGACAAATATTTTACTCTATTATTAAATGACCAAAGAGAATATGTCTCATCAAAAATTTGTGTAAGGTCTTTAGTCTCATAATATGTTGTTCTCTTTTAGTGAGAGAACTGAGAAATAATACTTTGATAATCTTAATCAAAAGCCACAATTAACAAACTTCCCATCAAAAAGAAAAAAAATGCTAATTTTTTTCTAAGATCGTTAGTTGCACTGGATAAAATTAGTACAACATGTTCAGATTTGACATAAGCGATACAGCTAGATCATTTTTGCCCCAAGCCAATACTGAGATACATTATACAAGGGGCTGCTGATAAGTCTTTGGCTTTGTGATTTTTTTTGTTTCTATGGTAACGAATATTACATCATATGAAAGCCTTATGTGTCAAATATATGTTTTCAAAACTTCGTGTTTGTTGCTTATGGCAACAGTGTTCTACGCATGCGGAAAAACAAAATAGCAGAGTCTAATGTGATATTCACAGCAACTGAGAGCAGAAGAGTGATAAAATTCTTGTTTCTTCAAGGAAAGTCCGCAAAGAATATCCATGGTGATATGTTGCAGACATTAGAGAATCAATGCCCTTCATATTCCACAGCAAAGAACTGTGCATTTAAAATGGGCCACTTTAGCACCAGTGATGAGGAACGTCTTGGATGACCAAGAGTGGTTCTTGTTCCGGAGATGGTCGATGCTGTGCACAACCTCATACTGGAGAATCGACGAATTTCAGCTAAAGCAATAACAGACATCATGGGGGTTTCCCGGGAATGTTTTTGTGTCATTATCCACTCAGGTGATGGCATCTGTGTTCTGGGATAAGGAGGGCGTGCTGCTAGTGGACTACCTTCAAAAGGGTTCCACTATCAATGCAAGGTATTACAGTGAACTTTTGGATCAATTGAAGGCAGCTCTGAAACCCAATAGGCGCTGCAAGCTATTCAAAGGACTCTTGTTCCTCCCAGAAAACGCCTCTGCTCACACTGCACAAGCGACCATGGCAAAAATGTCAAAGCTGGGCTTCCAGCTGGTTGACCACCCACCTTATTCACCAGATCTAGCTCCCTCCAACGATCATCTGTTTCTAAACATATAGAAGCACCTCAAAGGTACCAAATTTCACACCATTTCTAATGCCATGGCTGTGCGGATGCCTGGTTCGAGGCACAACTGAAATCCTTCTTTTTGCTAGGCTTACAAAACTTGGAATACCGATGTAATAAGTGTGTTGACATCAGTGGAGAGTATGTGGAATAAATTAAAAGATTCCTCATCCTATCTCGTTTCTTTCTGGGTAAAGCCAAAGCTTATCAGCAGCCCCTTATAACTGGTTAAATAGTGGCCAAAGTTCAGCATTAAACCATGGGACCTCACTTGTTCCTGGAAACAGCAAGATCAAGCAGTGTGATCTAGCTCAGCAAATATAAAAGTAATAACAAAAGTATTTCACATTTTATCCAGTCTAGGCAGCAATTCATTAACAAATCTATTCTCTATAGAATGCAATGTTAAAAAAAACGAATCCAGGAGAAAACAGTCATTTAACAACAAACAAAAAAGTTGTGTTTGCACAACTTTTTGGCCAATGGATTTCTGAAGGATCCATTCTAATGGATAACCACTGGACATGTAAACTGAGCCTTAGGGATGAGCAGACCCATTTAGCTAAAAGTTCATTTGTGACCCAGAACTTGCCCACAAACCTCGAACCCCAAATAATTCAATGGGAGAAATTCTGGGTCTGCCACTAACCTATGGACCCTCGTTCTGAGAACGTTTTCAGAACAAAGCTCCAAAGTTGGATTATGATTAAACACAGTTGGATTATGTCAGAACTTTGAGGATTTCTTTTTAATTAATATAATGTTAAATGAGGGAGTGTGGGGGAGTCTCTTATTCAAATAAACTATTTTTTCCCTGAGTGTGGGTTTTTTATCTGTATGATTACCAGGTTAGCAATGAAGGTGTCTATTAGACGCTTCTCCATTACTAACCCCTAGGTTTGATGTCGGCTGTCAATTCACAGCTGACATCAACATCAAAAGTATTACCTGATTGCCACAACACCAAGGCAATTGGGAAGAGTCAGGGAAAGCACCAGAATTGGCGGATCTTATGGATGAGCCACTTCTGGGGCAGCAGCAGGCTGCTATTTTTAGGCTGGAAAGAGCCCAATAACAGTGGATCTTCCCAGCCTGATAATACCAGCCTGCAGGTGTCTGCTTTACCTTTTCGCTGGTTATTATAAATATGGAGGGACCCCATGTAATTTATTTTTTTTTTAATTTATTGTTCACAACAGCCTACAGGCATCCTCTGCATGTCGAAAAACTTTTTGATTTGCGGCACTGCAGCCAAACTTTATTAGCATACCAACAGCAGTAATCGAATTCCAAACTGAAACACAGATTTTTTAAATGTTTGTGTTTGACCTCGAGCCCTGGACATGGAATGTCAGATACAAACCCTGAACTTTACAGTTTGGGTTCGCTCAACCCTATTCATAATCAATTCCCAATCCAAACAAGTTCAGCAATTGAATCACAAAGCATACACTGTGTGCAGAATTATTAGGCAACTTGTATTTTAGAGGATTTTTTTTTATTATTGATCAACAACTATGTTCTCAATCAACCCAAAAGACTCATAAATATCAAAGCTTAATATTTTTGGAATTTGCAGTGGGGTTTCTTTAGATTTGGCTATCTTAGGAGGATATCTGTTTGTGCAAGTAACTATTACTGTGCAGAATTATTAGGCAACTTAATAAAAACCAAATATATTCCCATCTCACTTGTTTATTTTCACCAGGTAAACCAATATAACTGCACAAAATTTAGAAATAAACATTTCTGACATGCAAAAACAAAACCCAAAAAATAAGTGAACAATATAGCTACCTTTCTTTATGATGACACTCAACGGCCTACCATCCATAGATTCTGTCATTGCTTGATCTGTTTATGATCAACATTGCGTGCATTAGCCACCACAGCCTCCCAGACACTGTTCTGAGAAGTGTACTGTTTTCCCTCCCTGTAGATCTTATATAGGGTGTTGATGTCATTACACCACACCCCTCCTGATTACAGAGATGCACATCACCTGATTTTCTTAATTGGTAGTTGGCTCTCAAGCCTATACAGCTTGGAGTAGGACAACATGTATAAAAATTATCATGTAATCAAAATACTCATTTGCCTAATAATTCTGCACACAGTGTATATAATATTTGAGCTCATTTGCTGGCGATCCTACTTTTTACACTGAAATAGAAATTTTTATCCTCAACACATCCCTTCATGTAAAAAAGTATCTATCAGTCACTTCTTATGGAAACAGTATTGGGGACAGTTGAGTGGCAAAAAACACACAATAGAAAAATAGGACAGGGAAGGGAAGGAGATGACTATCAGTGTAGGGCTAGCAACAAGTGCCTCAGCATATGTACTACAGTATAGATGACCTGATTGACAGGGTTTAGATGCCCAACTGAGCATTGGCTATCAGCTGTGACTATGAGAGAACATTGTATAAGACAGAGAGTGAACAGTCTGGCAGGTAAATGGTATGGTGATTAACTTAATGGCATCAGTTATAGGTAAAGGAACGTTGGCACTGATCCATGGCGCAGAAAATTACCTCTTTGACATTGCACTGGAGGCTGGATTTGACAGTGCATTCATGGCAAACTGAGCCACTTCTTGACAGTGTTCCAAATTCCTGAGCAGACATTCATGGGATTGTGACTCAGGGTTTTTGTCACAGAAAGTATACAGTGCAAGTACGACCTGGCTATTAAAATTATGTGACTGTTTGCTAATAGTGATGAGGAAACCCATGGATATTCGAGTTTGCCAAACCGATATGGGTAAAAAAAAAATTGGGTTTGGCAAGCGATTGTGACCCCGAACTTGACCTTTAATAATTAACCCCATACAAGTCAATGGTGAGATCAAGTTTGGGGCTGTAAAATGGTTGTAGTAAAGGCTAGGGGGCTTCAAAAGGAACCTAAATGGGGATAAGAATAAGTTAATTTCCCTGCAAACAAATCTGGAAAGGTAAATGACTTAAAGGGATTTTGTCACCATAGCAATTATGGTTACATAGCAAATTACAAATTGGTGACAAAGTGGCTTAAGGATAACAATGTCAAAGTTCTGGAGTGATGATCACAAAGCCCTGATCTCAGTCCTATTGAAAATTTATGAGCAAAGCTGAAAAGACCAGTGCAAGCAAAGAGACCTACAAACATGGCTCAGTTACACCAGTTCTGTCAGGAGTAATGGGCCCAAATTCCTACCAACTATTGTGAGAAGCTTGTGGAAGGATATCCAAATTGTTTGACCCAAGTCATACAATTTAAAAGCAATGGTACCAAATACTAATGAAATGTATGTAAACTTTTGACTTTGCAGAAAGTAATAAAAATGCCTTAAAACATTATCTCTCTCTCATTATTCTGGCATTTGGCAAATATAAATAATTTTGGTAGTCATAAATGACCTTAATGGGAAAGGTTTATTCTTATTTCATGTCAGATAGTGAGAAAAAACATGCATGTGCATCTTTTTATATGGTGTATGGCAACGTCTGGTCAACTACATATATACATATATATATCTCTATCTATATATATATAAACATATATATATATATATATATATATTATTTTTTGCTTATATTTTCCCCCTTTAAAAAAGTTACTTAACACTAAATGCCTATGTTGTCAGTTACATACATATCCAGAAAGTAATTTGTGTTAACAGCCAGCAGTGTTATTGTAGAGTGCATGATTGTTAGATTCAACAGTTCCAAAATCTAAACTTTTTTTAAGGTTTTTTTTCTTTGTAAGCTAGACAGTTGTGTTTACATTTCTTGATTATGGAAACTATGGGGATTTTTTCGTTTTTTACATGCAAGTCTTGGATTCAGGATTTTGTTTTAGTACCAAAATTAAAACAGAGGGGTATTAAAATGCCTAACTTGTTTTCAGTGTGTGACGTATAAGAAACAGCTTTTATTAAAGGGAAACTGTCGCCAAGATTTCACACCCCAAACTATATATATGTGCATCTGGTTCTTTCAAAAACATGTCCAGCAATACCTTTACATAGCCAGTCCATTCTTCTGTTACTGATAAATCAGCATTTGAAATACTATTCACATAACTATTGTAGATCTCAAACTTTTGTCACTCCAGCTCTATTCCTTACTCAGCCCTGCCTCCTTCTGCTTTACTGACTGTTCCATTACCTGAAATCACACAGCAAAAAACAGCTATCAGTCAAGGAAGAAGAGGGGGAGCTGGGTGAAGAAAAAGGTTGAAGGGATAGAGGCTTCAGATCATTAATACCCATTTGCATAATAATACAAATAGATATTGGAGATTTAATAGAATTATCCTTTTATTGTTAAAAAATATATATATCTTGCCCATCTTACAATCCAGTAGGTACACTTTCTGTGGCATACAAGCCTTGGATTCAGGATCTTAGTTTAGTTGCAAAATTTGGACAGAGGTATTGAAATATTCTTCTTGTTTGCAGTGTGTGAGGTACAAGAAACAGCTGTTATTACGATGCACCTGTCACAAAGATTTCCCTGCCATACTATAAATATGTGCATGTGGTTCTTTCAAAAAGATGTCCAGCAGTAGCTTTACATGGCAAGTCTAGTCCTCTGTTATTGATAAATTAACATTTGAATTGATATTCAAATGGCTATGGTAGATCTGAAACTTCTATCACTCTAGCTTTATTCCCCACTCGGCCCACACATGCAAAAAACAGCTGTCAGTCAAGCAGGAAGAGTCAGAGCTGGGTAGGCAGTAGAGCTGGAAATGGAGGACTGGACTGTCCATGTAAGGGTATTAATGTACTTGTCTTTGAAATGCACATATACCTTTTTTGGGATCTGAAGTCCTTCAGACAGATTTAATTTACTTCAGTGAGGTCACGCAAGGTTACACACATCGCCCATCAAACAGAGGGCAATGCTGCCCCCCCGACGAGAGCAGTGATGACATCAGTAACCTTACATGCCCTCACTGCTCTCACCTAGTTTCACAAAGAGCATAGCAAAACCCGTAATGTCTCACTAGCGGTGAGGTCATGTAAGGTTACTGACGTCACCGCTTGTGAGAAGTTACTGCACGTAACCTATGGAGCCTCGGTCTCAGCTCTAGGCTCCATAGCTATCATTAGAGAATCGACGGATGTTCTGGGATTACACCTCACATTGCATTTCGTTGGACATGCAGGTTTTTCTGGGGGAAGCTAATAAAGTGATGAACGAAATAATTTGTCTTCTTTTTATTTATTTATTTATTTATTCATTCATTTAACCTCTCTCTTTTTATGTCTTTCACCTTTCCATTATTGGACCACATCTGAGTCCATAGATTACATCGGATCTTCAGGGGTTTTTAATAATGAATTGCTTAACGAGGGAGTCAAGGAGTGCTTTTTCAAATAAAATATTTTTTCCTGTGTCTGTGTCTTTTTTAACTCTTTACTATCCAGGTTAGTAATGGGGGTGTCTGATAGACGCCTCTCCATTACTAATCCATGGTCTTGATGTAAGCTATCAAGTCAAAACTGACATAAACCCCAAAACCATTATCCCCATTTCCACTGCACCAGGGCAATTGAGAAGAGCCGGACAAGGTGCCCAAATTGGCATATCTAATGAATGCACCCGTTCTGCGGCAGTTTCGGGCTGCTATATTTAGACTGGGAGGAGATAAACATCCATGGCGCCCTTCCCACCCTAATTATTCAAGCCCCTAGCTCTCTGCTTTACTTTGGCTGATTAGCAAATATTTTTTTTTAATTATTTATTAATTTAAAACATGGGGTTCCATCAATTTTTGATAACCAGTCAAGGTAATGCTGACAGCTGGGGCTACTTTTAGCTAATATTTTATGGATATTGGTCCCTTCCCAGCCTGATATCAGCCCGCAGCTGCTGCTTTACACTACAATACAGCAGACTGACTGCAATCAATCACAGACGCTGGAACAGAGGGTTGGCAAGGGAAGCAGTGCATATTAATTATATTTAAACATGGGGCCAGTGGAGCAGTCTGACAGTCATCTTAGATGCAGGGAAACATGGTATATGTAACTGTCCTGCTTTTACTCCCATTTGCTTCCTTTTGCAGCCACCGAGCCACCCTTACTATGATCATTTTAAAGCTCTTAAGTTTGGGTCTCCATTGACTTTTATGGGGTTTGGGTCCGTGTTTAGTTTGAATAGCCAGACTGAACTTTGGACTAAAGTCCATCTGAACCGAGAGAACCTGAACATCCACGGGTCCACTCATCCCTACAGATGAACAGATTTAAAATGAAGAGAAAAGCAAAAAGAGCTAGAAAAGTAAGGGTTTTTGTTTCTTACTATTATGGTTCCTCTCATAGATCTTCCTGTCCAATGTTAGATGTGTATTTATTATATTCCAAGATTTTTCCTGTAATCATTGGTATGTCTAAGTTGTATGACCTAACAAAACAGTTACAATACCTAAATTAATATCAGCATGTGAATAGAATTTGATTAATCTGTATGTAGGTAATGGTGATCACTTGTAGCATAGCTGAGAGTATGTTACTTGAATGTGAATATAATGATGAAAGAATTGTGCTTGAGGAACATAGTGATGTTTCCTGTGGATTTCTGGAAAAAAGAAGTGTTGCATTTGTCTATCTGTGACAAACTGTGATGAATGAAATAGGTTATTTTAATAATGTGAGTGAAATTGTGTGTTGTAAGGATTGTGAACAGGAAATATCTAATAGTGTATGTGTTATAAAGTGTTAACAAGGTAATATATGTCTAAAAGATTTTGAGTTTGCATACAGTGTAGAAGAGTTATAGGATGATGTCTATGTCCAGTCAAAGTCAAAAGAATTTCTGGGATGTGTGAAAAAGGGAAAAGAACTAAATTACCTTGACTAATGGAAGGATGGTGACATACACAGAAGGAACAAAGGCAGCCCCTTATAGTACCATCATGAAAAGAAAAGAAAATGTTTTCCTATTTCCTGTATTTGTTTAAATAACATGAAATTAAATTGATTTCGTTGGCAATTGTATATCACTGATTAATGATTTATACAAATGATCCAATCATAAAAGGCATGCCCTCTTGTGTCTAAACAGTAGCTGAAGAAATAACTAATTGATGCTAGACTAACAAAATGGGATTTTAGTTTTAAAATGTGTCTATAAAGATATACAGTGTTGGTATTGATGGTTAGTTTATCTCTAGTAAGTAAAATAAGCAACTTCTACTTTATATATTCGAACTGACAGTATGCATGTTAAATATACAGTATGATACATATATGAAGAGTTTTAGAGGCTATTGATACATCAGTAATATTTTGTGGTATTTTTTTTTTTTTTTTTTTTTTTAAATTATAGGGATTATTGAATTGTCAGTCCACAAAACTAGTTAGAAAACTATACCACCCATCTTTTCATATACTCCTGAAAGAAAAGAAAAGAAAAGACTTGTTACAGCTGTGTGACTATGAATGAGTATTTAGGTTGACAACTGTGTAATGTGTACTGTGCTGGAAACTAATATTATTGCTTCATATGACTTAATTAAAATTTGAGCACAGTGATTCAGTATGATGATAGTTTTGCATTTTTTTTCCTTTTTCTGGATTATTACAAAATTAGACTCTTACTGAATCTTTCATGAGTAAATTATATTGGTGCACTGAATAATTGTTCAGAAAATAAGAAATCACCAGAGGATTTCATCTGATCTGAATTATATAGATATTGATAGCTAATTCCCATCTCTATGTGTGTATATTAAACCCAACTATGTTAGCATTGCTAGGTTCAAGTGAGGGGACAGAGGAATTGGCAGGGCATGAACACAGACTGAAAATGGGGATGGGCCTTTAAATCATTAACATTTTTTCTGATGATGATAATGGTTGTTTGGTACTAATAAACACTGAAGTGAGAAATTCAGGATGTTGCTGAAGCTCAATTGCTAATGCAGATACTGAGCTTTTTGTAGATGGCTCCAGATGTTACTATAATAGGAGTCCATGCACTAGATATGCAGGGACCACCTAAGTGGAAGATGTATCGATATAGGATCCACTCTCACCCTCTTTTTCAGTGAAGGAGGCAGGGCTGAAGGCACAAGCTGTAGTGTGTACAATGGCAGTAGATCACTACAGTGTACAGGTTAAGTGTGGCACATGACTATGGCTCACCTGGAGGAACAGCATGGATTTTGTTGGTCCTTAGGAACAAATATACATAATGCTTGAAAGTATCAGGCAGAGTTTTAGTGCTATGGTGCTACCTAAGCAGTGGCTATTGTGAAAGTCCATACTTATACAAAGGAAAAAACAAGACCAGGGTAATGACCTGGCAGACACTGCTGTTAAAGAAAAGTAGCTGTAATCATACCACTACCAGAGAACTTAGCATGCAGCAGGATACAGTCATCACTTAAGTAAAAGAAGAATGGAAGAGTAAGGGAATGTGTGTGTGTGTGTGTGTGTGTGTGTGTGTGTGTGTGTGTGTGTAGTGTGTGTGGCGATCAAGTGAGAAAAGTTTTCTTGTCAGGTCACTCTTCCCTATAATGTTCATTTGGTGCATGGTCCAACTCAAAGTGCTAAAGGAACCAAGGTAAATCTGGCGAATTACATTTGTTCAGCACCAGGCCAGGGTTTAATCAGGATGTGGCTACATGGTAAACAAAAAAGTGACAATGTTTTGAATTTTTTACTTTCAGGCACTCATCATCCACTACGGCTTTGAATGTGAGACTACCATCATTTTATAAAAAATCATCTTGGCTATCTCATACATAACTTTGGCCTGCCACTATGTAGCATATGGTTAGTTATGCAGATTCTTGTTATGTCACTGGATTGTTACTGTGTTGCTTCTAAAAATCTAAATTTAAATTTTATTACTTTTTTAGTATTTTGTAAATCCGCCTTTGGTTTTCAACACTGCCTGAATATTTTTTTGGGCACGCTGTTAATTAGATTCAATCATGTCTCAAGCAAAATATTATCCCAGATATCTTCTACATGTTCCTAATGTGGGTGCCTACTGGCCAACTCACTTAGGTATATATGCACCACATTCTTCCACTCTACCCACAATGTTTCTATTGGGTTGAGGTCTAGGGACTGTGAGAGCCAATCCAGCACCTCTACTTGATTATCATTGAACCATATCTTCACCAATCTCAGCGTATGCTTTTGGTTAGTTTTCCTGCTGTAAAACTATACTGTATATCGTCTTTATCATAGCCATAGTACTCATGTGTACAAAGTAACTTGTCTTACAGGATAATTACATATATCTCAGCATTGAGATGATAATTGAACCGGGTCAAGTATACAGTGTCTTTGGCTGTAAAATAACCCAATATCATCAGACTTCCTCCACCAAACTTAACAGTTCCTTCAATTTCTAGATTCGTTACCATTAGCCCTTTTTTCCCTTATTTCTTCCAGACCCATTTGCACTCATCAAAGCCTAGTCTATAGACTTTTGCTCATCTCTCCAAATCACCCACTTCTAATCTGTCCCCTTTTGTACTTTTGCAAACCGGAGCCAACTCTTGATGATATTGAAGTTGAGGATTCTTCACATTTCTTTGGACCACTATTCCAAACGTATGTAACATGCATTGCACGGTGCTTGCATAGATGTCTAAGATCTATTATGAAGTATATGATCCCCTAAGCCTGCTGTTTTTGTCAAACCAGAACTGATGGACCTTATGATAAGCTGACTTGTTGACCCCAATATTTTGCCTGGAACTGCACTTCTTGGCTTTTGAATGGATGGACAGACTTATTTTCGTATTATTCCAACTGTTATTGCACTCACATGTAGTTTGTCCATTTTCTTGGCCAAGAGGACACATTTCACATGAGATGTATTGGGGAATATTTAGAGAATGCAGCAGCAAATGCTTACTCCATAATATCCTCAGAGCATTAGGAAAGTTGAGGGGATAAGTGGAACACTGACGTTAAAGATTCAGAAAATGGTTCCACAAGCAAGGAAGTCATGGATTGAAAGTCTGTGAATAGATTTATATTCAGTAAGAATCATTAATAGCAGAAAGACTGAGATTTCTCACAATAACATTCTTTTTGGTAGTCTTGTTAAGACAGGCTGTTATTTACTACAACAGACAATACCACACATTTCTCACCATGTTTTATTATCTATTTCAGATGCAGAAGGCCTGGAGGACTAAAACCTCTACCTTTACCTATCCATGTTCCTGGACTCATCTGGCCTGTGTTTCTGTATCCATATCTGTAGTCTGTTCCTGTGTCCCAGTACCAGCTTGTATCCTGTACCCTCTCCTGAGTCCTGACACAAGTGTCTATCTTGCCTGAGTCTGGTGTCCTGCCTGAGTCCGGTGTCCTGAATGTGTCCGGTGTCCTGATTGAGTCCAGTGTGTCCTGCATCCCGTGTATCCAGAGTCTGCCATGTCCAGAGAGTGGCATATCATATGACTAGTGTATTCAGAATCTGACATATCCAAAGACTGGCGTATCCAGGTTCCGGTGTCATCTACTGTATGTCCTACCTGTGTACCTGTTCCAGTTCATACCTGTGTCCTAGTATTAGCCTGTGCTCCTGTCCATGGCCTGGTACCAGATTGTGTTCCTGTATCCTGAACCTATGTCCCGGTGCCCGCCTGATTCTTGTATCCATTCCTGTATTCCTGTATCTGCCCATGTTTTACACCCATGTACCTACCTGACCTGTCTGTACCTGTACCAGCTACAAGTCTTTTGATTATCCTGATCCTGTTCTGGCAGAGGCTGTACTCCATCCAGCCTGTTTTGGTTCTGTCAGCTTCTCCAGATCCGAGGACTACTTTGGAGTTGTACTTGGTGTCTGTCGGCAGCTAAGTCCAACCTCCCCTTCAGAAGCTCTGGTGAATACCCAGCAGCCACTTAATAATGCCCTTTCAGAGAAAGCCCATGATCCATGGTCCAGAGGATCCACATCCCATTCTCATCAAAATCAGTTGTTGCTGATCCGCCCTTTACAAATGTCCCACTTTCTGTAACAATGTTCCCTGTGCTGTAATAATGTGCGCCGCCCTGGCCCATCTTCTAATAATAATGTCCTCATGGCCCCATTCTGTAATGGTGTCCCTGGTCTTGGCCCCATTCTGTAATAATGCTTCCCATCCTGGTCCCATCTTGTAATAATTTTCCCCATACTGGTCCCATCCTGTAATAAATGTTCCCCATGCTGGGACCTTTCATGTAATAATGTCCTCCATTCTGTAATAGTGTGCCTCATTCTGTAATAATGTCTCCAGTCCAGGGGCTATCCTGCAATAATGTCCTCCTTGCTAATCCCATCCTGTAATAATGTCCTCGGTCTGGTAATGTTCTCTGCTCTGGCCTCATCCTTTAATAATGTCCTCTATCCTGTAATAATTCCCCCCATCCTGTCTTGTAATAATGTCCTGGATCTTATAATAATGTTCCCCATTCTGTAATAATGTCCCCATCCTTAAATAATGTACCCCTTCCTAGTTCCAAACTGTAATAATGTACTTTGTCCTGTAATAATGTCCGCTGTCCTGTAGTAATGTAATTAATACTGACCCAATTCTGTAATAATGTTCCATATCCTGGTCCCATACTGAAATAATGGTCCCCCTACTAGTACCATCTTGTAATAATGTCCCATTTACTATAAAGATGTCTTCCATCCTGGTCCCATTCTGTAATTTTGTCCCCTTTCCTTTAATAATATCCTCTGCCCTGGACCATTCCAGTAATATTGTCCCCCTTCCTGACAATATCCTGTAATAATGTCTTCCATCCTTTAACATTGTCCTCCATCCTATAATAATTTCCCCTGTCCTAGCACCATCCTGTAATAATGTCCCCTTCTTTTAATAATATCCTCTTCCTTGGCCCCATCCTGATATATTGTCCCTCTTCCTGTAATGATATTCCATGCCCTTGCCACATCCTGTAATAACGTCCCTCGTTCTGACCCCATCCTGTAATAATGTCCTCCGTCCTGTAAAAATGTGGCTCATCCTGTCCCTATCCTATAATGATGTCCCTCATCCAGGCTCTAACTTGTAATAATGTCCTCTGTCCTGTAATAATGTCCCTTGTCCTGGCCTAATTCTTTAATAATGTTCCCCATCCTGGTCCCATCTTCTGATAATGTTTCCCCATACTGGTCCCATCCTGTAAAAATGTCCCCCATCCTGGGACCTATCATGTAATAAAGTCCTCCATCCGAACCCCATCCTGTAATAATGTCCCTTGGTCTGGTAATGTCCTTCGTCCTGGCCCCATCCTGAAATTATGCCCCCTGTCCTTGCTCCATTGTGTAATAATGTGCCCTGGCCCCAAGTCCTTCATCTTGCAATAATGTTCCTCATCCTATAATAATGTCCCCATCCTTTAACCCCTTCATGACCGGGCGATTTTCCGTTTTTCATTTTTGTTTTTTGCTCCTCTTCTTCTGAGAGTCGTAACTTTTTTATTTTTTTGTCAATCTTGCCATATGAGGGCTTATTTTTTGTGGGACGAGTTGTAATCTTAAATGAAACCATGAGTTTTACCATATAGTATACTGGAAAATGGCAAAAAATTCAAAGTGTGGTGAAATAAAAAAAAAGTGCAATTGCTCAATTGTTTTGGCGGTATTTTAGTCACCGTGTTAACTATATGATAAAACTGATGTGTTGGTGTGATGCCTCAGGTCGGTACATACAAAATATGTATAGGTTTACTTTTATCTAAGGGGTAAGAAAAAATTCAGAATTTTGTATAAAAACAGTGACGCACTTTTTGCACCATTTTCCATGACTGGTAGAGTTCTCAGTTTTCAGGATATGGGGCTTAGTGATGGCTTAGTTTTTGCATCTTGAGCTGGCATTTTTAATGGTACCATTTTTGCGCAGATTCGCCATTTTGTTCGCCTGTTATTGCATTTTGTGCAAATTTTGCGTCAACCAAAAAACATAATTTTGGCGTTTGGAATTTTTTTAGCCACTACACCATTTACCGATCAGTTTAATTGACTTTATAGTTTGATAGATAGAACATTTCTGAATGTAGCAATACCAAATGTATGTACATTTTTAATTTTTTTTATTGTTTAATTTTCAGCGGTGCAAATAGAGGGTGATTTGAACCTTTAGGTTTTTTCATTTTTTAAAACTTTTTAAAACTTTTTTTTAAATATTACTAGTCCCCCTAGGGGGCTATAAGGATCAGCAGTCTGATCGCTTGTTTATTTTTGTTGATCAGAGCTGCACAGCTCTGATCAGCAGAAATGCAGCACTCCTGTTAAGCTATGTGCCCACAGGAGATTAAACCTGCGGATATATCTGCAGGTACATCCGCAGGTTTCTCGCAGCTGCTTGCTGGATTCCGCAGCTATTTTTGCTGCGGAAGTACAGCAAAATAGCTGCGGTAAACCTGCGGACATTTATGCGGCTTACCTGCGGAAGATCCGGCTCTATCTCCATAGTGGAGAGCCGGGATTTCCGCATGTAAATCCACAGAAATAACACATGCAATTACATGCGGCTGCAGGACATCCGCAGCATGATCCGCAGCCGCATGTATCCACAGCATGGACACAGCACTCCCCATGTCCCATAGGATAACATGGGGAGTGTCTGTACATGCTGAAACCTGCGGATTTATCTGGAAAATCCAGAAAATCCACGGATTTTCTGCAGATAGATCTGCAGCTTTAATCTCCTGTGGGCACATAGCCTTAGGTGGGCTTTGCACACTACGACATCGCAGGTGCGATGTCGGTGGGGTCAAATTGAAAATGACGTACTTCCGGCATCGCATGCGACATCGTAGTGTGTAACGGTTCGATGATACGATTAACGAGCGCAAAAGCGTCGTAATCGTATCATCGGTGCAGCGTCGGCGTAATCCATAATTACGCTGACGCGACGGTCCGATGTTGTTCTTCGCTCCTGCGGCAGCACACATCGCTGTGTGTGAAGTCGCAGGAGCGAGGAACATCTCCTACCAGCGTCACCGCGGCTTCCATAGGATATGCGGAAGGAAGGAGGTGGGCGGGATGTTTACATCCCGCTCATCTCCGCCCCTCCGCTCCTATTGGCCGCCTGCCGTGTGACGTCGCTGTGACGCCGCATGACCCGCCCCCTTAATAAGGAGGCAGGTCGCCGGCCAGAGCGATGTCCCAGGACAGGTGAGTCCATGTGAAGCTGCCGTAGCGATAATGTTCACTACGGCAGCTATCACAAGGATATCGTACCAGCGACGGGGGCGGGGACTATCGCGTGCGGCATCGCAGCATCGGCTTGCGATGTTGCAACGTGCAAAGCCCGCCTTAGAGTCAGCACTCTGTCTCTAACTGAAAATATATCATGATAGCGACAGGAGTCATCACATGACCTGTCGCTACCATGGCAACCATTGACTCCCCGTGATCGTGTCATGGGGTCTCCAATGGTGACAGGGAAAGGTCCTTTCCCTGCTGTGGCCATTTAAATTATGCTGGCACATTTTGACAGCGCGATCTAAAGGGTAAACAAGTACACATGACCGCACATGTCTGCTGTTCAAATTAGTAGACGTGCAGGGATCACTGCCGGCTCACCGCACATGCACTGCTTCCCTTGCTCACCAGCAGTCCCTGCGTCACTGATTGGTTGCAGTCAAACAGCGCCCTCAACATGTGTAACACCATGTCTTACTGCTTTCAATCACACACTCTGTCTGCTTCTATATTGGTGTAAAAATAAATAAATAAATAAATTAAAAAATTTGCCTAGGGTTCCCTCATATTATGATATTCAGCACAAATAAAGCATACAGATACAGGCTGCAACTCTGAGCCTTGTGCTTATTATGGATGTGTATCAAAATTAGAGGACCCCCATGTGGCCTTTTTAAAAAAAAATTAGCTAAATAAATAAATTTAAAAAACGATGTGCACCCCCCCAATTTGCAGTTTAGGTCCACCAATCACTAATGGAGATGTGAAAAGCACGATAAACTATAATAGGTACTTGTTCTACCGGTTAAAAACACGGATAGAACACGTGCGTGACTTACAGCCATCTGAATAAGGTCTCTGCTTGTGAGCAAGACATCATCTAAGATCAGTGATTGGTCTCACAAATACTATTTTGTTCAATCTATAATTGAACTGACCTCGAAATTACTAATCCTTCATCAAAGTAGAAATGCAAAGCCCACATGTCATATCCCACAGCAAATAAATGGTAAATGAAATGGCACTGAAATTTCCTAAAAGTTTGATGAAAGTTCTAGGAGGGCAAAAAAATTAAAAACCTTACAAATATACAATATATGCTTGGAAACTATTCCTAAAAAGTTCTTTAACATTAAACTATAGAATATTTAATGTTATAAGATTTGTTTCCGTGAAGTGTTACTAGATTGTAACCTGATAGAAAGAGTGAACCGCGATTTTACTGGTGAAAGATACACGGCTTAGCTGCCTTTTTGTCTTGCACAGTACGGTGAAGAAATATCCTGCTGAACTGGCGAATAAGCAATCAGCGGTACAATGTGCGCTGCTCTCTGACAAGCATTTTAATTTGCAATGACTTGTTTTGGGCCAATTGTGAAGCATGTTTGTGAAATCCACCTACATCCAGGACTGATTGAAAGAAAACATAACCCCACTGGTTAAACTTTATAACTTTCCAAAGTCATGTCTGCCAACTACCTCTCTACTAAAGGTTCCATTTATTTCCTCTTAGGCTTTTCATCACATAAAGCATTAGCTTGCATATGACGACTGTTAATGATGGTGTTATCTTCTTGACCTAGCAGTATTGAGAAATATATTATAATGCAAATAGTTTTGTCACTATATAATGTATATATTTTTAAAATGTACAATATATATTAAGTGTTCTACAATTTTCTTTACTGTATTTTATATTTACCACTTTAATCAGATATGTTAATTATGTTTTGTAAAAACAACAAAGAAATTAAACATCCAATTTTTTTCTTTCTGCTTTTCAATTTTAGACATATCATTAGTTAATTAAGTGTATATTTCTATTGTATATGTACAGTTATGCTCAAAAGTTTACATACCTCTGCAGATTTTTTGCTTTCTTTGCCTTTTTCAGAGAATATGAATGATAACACATTTTTTTCCACTCATGGTTAGTGGTTGGGTGAAGCCATTTACTGTCAAACTACTGTGTTTTCTCCTTTTAAACCATAATGACAACTAAAAACATTAAAAATGACCCTGATCAAAAGTTCACATACACAGTTCTTAATACCGTGTATTGCCCCCTCTAACATTAATGACAGCCTGAAGTCTTTTTTGGTAGCTGTGGATATGGCTTTTTATTTTCTCAGATAGTAAAGTCGCCCATTCTTCTTGGCAAAAAGCCTCCAGTTCCTGTAAATTCCTGGACATTCTTGCATGAACTGCAAGCTTGAGTTCTCCACAGAGTGACACAATGATATTGAGCTCAGGAGGCCGAGATGATCACTCCAGAATCTTCCCTTTGTTCTGCTGTAGCCAATGACAGGTCGACTTGGCCTTGTATTTTGGATTGTTGTCATGTTGGAACGTCCAAGTACGTCCCATGCACAACTTCCAGGCTGATGAGTGCAAATTTACCTTCAGTATTTGCTGATAACGTGCTGCATTCATCTTTCTGTGACCAAGTTTCCTGTGCCTTTGTAGCTCACATATTCCCACATCATCAGTGATCCACCTCCGTGCTTTACAATAGGAATGGTGTTCGTTTCATCATAGGCCTTGTTGACACCTCTTCAAATGTATTGTTTTTCGTTGTGGCCAAAAAGTTTGATTTTGGTCTCATCACTCAAAATTACCTTGTTCCAGAAGTTTGGAGGCTTATCTCTGTGCTGTTTGGCGTATTGTAGGCTAGATACTTTGTGGCATTTGTGGAGTAATGGCTTTCTTCTGGCGACTCGACCATACAGCCCATTTTTCTTCAAGTGCCGCCTTATTGTGCATCTTGAAACAGCCACACTACTAGTTTTCAGTGAGTCCTGTATTTCAGCTGATGTTATTTCTGGGTTTTTCTTTGTATCCGGAACAATTTTCCTGACAGTTGGGGTCAAAATGTTTGTTAATCTACCTGATTGTGGTTTGTTTTTTACAGAGCCCTGATTTTCCATTTGTTGATCACAGTTTGAACACTGCTGACTGGCATTAGCAATTCCTTGGATATCTTTTTGTATCCGTTTCATGTTTTATACAGTTCAACTATCTTTTTCCGTAGATCCATTGACTATTCCTTTGGTTTCTCCATGACTCACAATCCAGAAATGTCAGTGGCTGGATGAAAGATGCAAGAGTCTGTCTGGATCTCAGAAACTCACTCAGCTTTTATGCACACACACTGATTACAAGCAAACAGGTCACACAAGTGAGGATGTTACCTTTATTAGCAATTCAAACCCATTTGTGTCAACTTCTGTGCATGTTATCAGGCCAAAATCACCAGGGTATGTGAACTTTTGATCAGAGTCATTTGGATGTTTTTGATGGTCATTATGATTTAAAAAGTGAAAACACAGTAGTTTGACAATAAATGGCTTCACCCAACCACTGACCATGAGAGGAAAAAAAAGATTTTTCAGAGATTTATATTTTCTGAAAAAGGCCAAGAAAGCAAAAATTCTGTCGGGGTGTGTAAACTTTTGAGCACAACTGTAAGACAACAGTATAGATAACATTAGTAGTTTTCATATATTTAAAGGGGTTTTCTCACTAACAAAGTTAATTTCAAAATTGATTTTAATTAATAGATCTTGAAATAATAATAATTTCCACAATTGTATGTGTTTAAAAAAATGTTACTGTGCTGAGATAATCTTATATATGTGCCCCAGCTATGTACTGTGTAATGGCCGTGTCTGACTGTACGAAGGCATGATCTGATCATACCACATCTCCTAGGCAGGTGAGGACACAAGAGAGTATAAAAACATTACATCATGGGATCATAGCTGATTCTTTTTGTGAGGTAAAACATTTCCCTGCTTGTTTTAAAGGGAACCTGTCACCAGATTTTTACCTATTAAACTAAAAGGATCACCTTCTGCAGCTCCTGGGCTGCATTTTATGAAGGTGCACCTTGGCCTTGACTCCCCTTCCAGACCCCAAAAATAACTTTATAAAACTTGGCCGTTAGGTATGCTAATTACCTGTGTTGGCCAGATGGGCGGGCTCATTTTCTGCTCCTGTTCCCCCTCCTGCCGCTGATCGCCGTCCTCCTTTCTTGATTGATGGGATGACGTCTCCGTCATCCTCCTCGTCGCATTTTCAAATCTCGCGCCTGTGCAGTTGGGTCGGCTCGTGCAGGCGCAGTTCGCTCTGCCATATTGCGGGGAGAGCAGAAAACATAGCTGCCCTAGCTCGCGCCGGTGAGCTAAATGCGCAGGTGCGAGATTATCATTGTCTCATTCTCATCATCCCGGGCTAAGAATCATCTTTTCACCTGTTGCTGGTGTGCATAACACAAGAATTTCAGCCTAAGAATAAAGCTCTACTGAAATCTTCATACATGCCTCTGCAGCAGAGTTGACATTGCCTGACAAAGTTCTTGGTGCAAGTAGTGGTTGAATAGAGAATAAGAATAATAAGTGGTAATTCAGGAACACCTATTCACTTGTTAGCATAACAGATTTATACATTTAGCTTGCATGTTTTACTGAACGTACATCAATTTGATGCTTTAAATGTACCTTTACTGATTATCTGTTTTGCTTAGGACATCTATTTGACTATGTGGTGAGAAACACCACACAGGCTTATGAAAGGGTATGTTTCCCCAAAATATTGCAACAGGTAGGTGAGCTTCTCCTCATCCCCATGTTTGGACATACAGTACGGACTTGATTTGGACAATCTGAGTGATATGTAAGTTTAGTTCCTTGGTTATGAATGTTTATTTCTGTAACATGCACATTGATAATTATATTTAAAATAATGTTTGCATGTCAAAAATGTCTTATTGTGCATTGTATAAGACTTCATCTTCAGATACATGAACTCTATAAAAGAAATGTAGGATTTTCTAACTATTACACTGATGATTACACTGCTCATGAAAGATTTTGTTAAATGAATACTGTTGATTGTTCTTAAAGCATTTTTGTCTGCTGATTCTGAATCTGCAATCAGAATTTTCTTATCAGGCACCAATTTTCCATAGTTTAGTTTTTTTCTAATACATTTAGCCTGCATTGCCCTTTCATAAATAACTTTCTCTTTTTAGGTGCTAGAATTGTAATAAATTCTCACTGTTCTAGTAAAATTGGTTTGTTTTTTTTCATACTTTGGGCCATGTGATGTTCGGCTCTCCATGCACTTGGTGGCATGGCAGCGTTGGACTCTGTTCACACTGCAGAGTCTGACAAGTCACCTGATGATTCAGAGTTGTTCAGCAAGAGCCAGGTGTTGGTTAATGCAGTTTCATTGGTCTTCTGCCCTTTAGGAGTTAATTCCTGCAGACTGATGAGCAGGAAATAGGAGCTCAGGGTGGTAATTGTCACATGAAGCTGTCTCCTTCCTATTTAAGGTACTGATTTCTTCCAATATGCACTCATAATAGCTTCAACGTAGCTCCAGCGATTCCGGTCTTAGTGGTGATCCAGTTCATGGTGATCTGTAGTTGCTATTTTGTGTGAGCACATTAGGCCTTTGTACTCCCCGGTCATGGTTGGGTTTTTCTTTGTCAATAAGAAAGATGGTGGATTAATACCATGTAACCTCATATACCACATATTTTGTTTGCTATGGTCAGGATTGCACCTATCTAACAATGAAACCATTTATATCCTAAAGAAGAATACATATGATGCTAATGTTCCTTAAAAGATACATTTTTATTAATGACAAAATTATTAAAAATACATATATGGACAAAAGGGTACAGCAAGGCAAGGAGAAATACAGCTGCGACTCCCATTCATTGGGGAGAAGATGGGTTGGGACCGACAAAATCCTTCACATAAATAGAAAAAATCTTAGTGATCAGGGATCATTAGTCTACATACAATTGTACTGCATCAAAGGTCACTGTATGCGTGGAAGCATTACTAGTAATTTACATACAAAATGACAGAAAGAGACCAAAGGTCAACACTGACTATATACTTTATTATCCCAGTGGATTGAGCGAATTACAGTAAATAAATGTCAGCATCCTTTGGTCTCCTCCGTCACCGCGTTGAGCCGTGGTGGGAGGGAGCCGCAATCACTGCTGTAAGGTCTGTATGATTTACTCTGTTGATGTGCAAGCATTTCTGGAATCTGTGTATGAGGTGTGTAGCTGCAATTTGCGGCGGACGCCATGGCTAGTTTGTGAATCGTGGACTGGCGATCAAATAGCACACACCTCTTTGCCCCTTATAGTGGGTGGGGGTATGTGATATCCACCAGGCTGTCTAATTGATTTATTATTTGTGAGTGGGTTGGTCTGTACGTGCCCTCTGGCTTGGACTTTATGAGCCACAGACTGGGGAATTTCCATCTCCCTGATACATTATCTTGGGAGGTACGGACTAGTTAAAATACAATATATATCTTAGACCATGCCCCCATACATGTTCTGCTGTGACTCGGAATTCTGGTGGATTGTGATATAATGTGATATTTACCCTCTACATGTGGCTTGCCAGTTACATGGTGACGGAGGAAACCAAAGGATGCTGACATTTATTTACTGTAATTCGCTCAATCCACTGGGATAATAAAGTATATAGTCAGTGTTGACCTTTGGTCTCTTTCTGTCATTTTGTATGTAAATTACTAGTAATGCTTCCACGCATACAGTGACCTTTGATGCAGTACAATTGTATGTAGACTAATGATCCCTGATCACTAATATTTTTTCTATTTATGTGAGGGATTTTGTCGGTTCCAACCCATCTTCTCCCCAATGAATGGGAGTCGCAGCTGTATTTCTCCTTGCCTTGCTGTGCCCTTTTGTCCATATATGTATTTTTAATAATTTTGTCATTAATAAAAATGTATCTTTTAAGGAACATTAGCATCATATGTATTCTTCTTTAGGATATAAGTGGTTTCATGGATTAATACCATGTCCGGATTTCTGGGAGTTGAACTAGGTTACGGTTCATGATCCAGATCCCATGCTGCTCATTCCGGATCTTTTCAACCAGATTTCCTGTCCTAAGTGGTTCTCTTAGCTCGACCTCAGGAGGCCTATAATCTGATCAGGGTCCATGAGGAGGATGATGAAAAACGGTATTTAATATTCCAGAGGGTCACTGAAAATATGGAAATGCCCTTTGGTCTAACCAATGCGCCTGCAGTATTTCAACACTTTATTAATAATGTGTTTGCTCACCTGTTAGGTAGGTTTATTGGCATTTACCTGGATGACATCCTCATTTATTCCCAAGACCATAGGTCACATGAAGAGCACATTAAACAAGTGTTACAGTTAATCAGGTCAAACAAGCTTAACACCAAACCGGAGAAGTGTGTATTCTTGGTTCAGGAGTTGCCTTTCCTGGGTACATCATTTCCTTGTCTGGTTTCAGGATGGAGCCTTATAAGGTGCATTTTTTTTTACATTGGGACAATCCTTAAAATCTTAAAGCTCTACAGCGGTTTCTAGGTTTCGCAAACTATTATAGAAAATGTATTAATAATTTTTCTGCCATAGCCAGACCTCTGACCGATATGACGAAGAAAGGGATGGAGTTCCCTGACTGGTCTGAGAGTACTTGACATACTTTGAGTATTTAGAAAAGTGTTACGTGTCAGCTCAGTCCTTAAACAGCCCAATATGTCTCTTCTATTCACTGTTGAGGTGGACGCTTCTGAAGTGGGGGTCGGGGCTGTGCTGACTCAGACTTCGTCATTGGGTAAGCTTTGCACATGTGCTTTCTTTTCCAGGAAGTTGTTGCCCACAGAATGTAATTATGTAATAGGTAACAGGGAATTACTAGCAATCAAGCAGGAATTTGAGGAATGGCAACACTTCCTAAAGAGGCCATTAACCTGGTTACTGTTATTACTGACCACAAGAATCTATTGTAACTCAAGACCGCTAAGTAGAGATGAGCGAACCAGCCATGGTTCGGCTCGAGTTCGGTTCGCCGAACAGAGGTCTAGTTCGAGTTCGGTTCGGCGTATAGGAAACAATGGGAGGCAATCACAAACACATAAAAACACCTAGAAAACACCCTCAAAGGTGTCCAAAAGGTGACAAACAACTCACAACATGACACAAACACATGGGAAAGTGACAAGAACAAATTCTCATGCGAAAACAAAACAGCGTTACGATGAAAAAGAGGAGGAGACACAGATATATGAGTATATGCAAGGGAACATCGATGCCATTACTGTGCAACTTGAGCCTTGCTCATTTTAGGCTTCCAATCTGGATAAATTGCCTGAGCTCACTACGTACACCTTGGGGATCTTGTCGTGTACTGCAGCCAGCGTTCTCTCAGAACCTGTCTTCAGTGCTGCTGGGGGGTCTGCTGACAGATAAGCACACACGTCTGTCCACTGACAATGTGGACATGGCTCTCCGAGGACTTCTCTTCCCCTGGGTCATCCAGGGGAGGCGAAAGGCACGTCTATTTTTGAGAGTGCTTCATGCAAAGCATCTTTTTCATTTTGAAAAGGGGGGACAACTGATGCCAGTCAAGTGGGGTGTGTGTGTGGCCCAATTAGTGGAAACGAGGGAGACTGTGGTTGGAGTCCCCTCACTGTGTTTAAAAGAACCAAGATGAACAAGTCATGCCTCACAGAGGACTTTTCTTCCCCTGGGTCATCCAGGGGAGGCGAAAGGCACGTGTATTTTTGAGAGTGCTTCATGCAAGGCATCTTTTTCACTTAGAAAATGGGGGTCAACTGATGCCAGTCAAGTGTGGGGGGGGTGTGTGTGTGTGGCCCAATTAGTGGAAACGAGGGAGACTGTGGTTGGAGTCCCCTCGCTGTGTTTCTCAAAGAACCAAGATGAACAAGTCATGGCTCTCAGAGGACTTTTCTTCCCCTGGGTCATCCAGGGGAGGCGAAAGGCAGGCGTATTTTTGAGCGTGCTTCATGCAAAGCATCTTTTTCATTTTGAAAAGGGGGGTCAACTGATGCCAGTCAAGTGGGGTGTGTGTGGCCCAATTAGTGGAAACGAGGGAGACTGTGGTTGGAGTCCCCTCACTGTTTTTTACATGATTTTCGAAGTGCATGACATGCCTAAGAGGTTTAGTTTCAGCATCTCAAACTTGTTGGCTACAGAAAGGCTGCCTTTACACCCTTTTGTCACCGAGGATTTTTGAGACCTTATGCCCATTGCAGTGCCCCAAGAGCCGATGGCCATTCACCACTCCTTCTCCAAGAAAGGGGTGCCCGCGCTACTACAGCAGGTCGCACACAACACAGATACTTGGACCAGTAAGCATGGACAATGGAGTTACATGTTGCTAATTGGGCAATGGGTAACTATGGTGAGAGATGGAGAAGGGTCTGCTGTACAAGTCTTTCCGTCCCCACGAGTTGTGTGTCAATCCTTCCTCTGTATGTACAAGTTCCTCCACTGCTTCTGCCTCATCAACCTCGTGTTGGTCCTGCACCTCAGCCCAAACCCTGTGTGGTCAGGCCACCCTTTCTTGTAACTGCGCCCAAGGAATCCCACACACCTCCTTACTATGCTGGCAACAGAGCTCAAGGCCATCAGGCAGACAAATGTTTACCTTGAAATGTAGGGGAAATGTGAGACACCGCTGAGTAGTTGTGGACGGTTAGCTCTGTAGAGTGAGACCGAGTTTCATCAATGGTTGTCTCCACTCAATCAGCAGCCAGGGAATGCCGGGTGTGACAATGATGCAAACCAGTCTGCGGCCCTTCTTAAGGGCATTGTGACACACGTGCCTTGTGTGGTTCACGTGTTGAACCTGGTTTTCCAGCAATTTTTAAAACACTATCCCGGCCTACATGGCTTTCTGCAGAGGGCACGGTGTAATGCCTGCCTGGGACGACACACTCAGACGGCTGTAAAGGATAGGCTAGAGGGAAGCCACTCATCAAGCTGGACCCCCAGAACCCTGAAACCCTTTAACCCCTATACAGTGATTTTGAATGACACAGGGCCCAAGTTGATCAATACCTGTGGAAGGCTGCAGTTCCAGAGAATAGTAGTCATGCAGGGTCAAAACATTAATTGAGTTAGAGGAACAGAATGGGAGGGACAGGACTTAATCAGAAAGCAAGCAGAGGTGAAATGCGAATCGGCCAACGAGGTACATAAACAGCAAACAGGTAAAGTAGTCAGGTAACAAGCACACAAAATCATAAAACTGAACTAAGGGTAACAGTAACCAGAGGTTCATAGCTATGTCTGGCAGTGGTCTGCAGACAGGAGGGGCCTAAAAAAGGGTGTGGTGTCTTCCCATTGGTTGTAGCTGAATGATGGTACTTCATCTGTGAGATACCCACCACCTGCATTCAGCCATTGGTTCTGCATCTGTCAAGGTAACGCAGCCCAGTGGGTGACCATAACCTACGTCCACTTGCGCCGCTGGCATCGACTCCTCTCCCATCATCAGCACTATGCACGAAATGAACACGTCACCTTGCGACAGGAGTACAAATTGACGTAACGTTCTACGTTGGTGACTTAACAGCCGTGTGCGGCAATGATGCAAACATGTCTGCGGGCCTTCGTCAGGGCAATGTGACACACGTGACTTGTATGGCTCACGTGTTTAATCTGATTCTCCAGCAATTTTTAAAACAACATCCCGGCCTACATGGCCTCGTACAGCGGGCACGCTCGCTATGTGCTCACTTCCATCGTTCGCACCTAGCAGCTCAACAACTTTCATCGATCCTGAAGTCTTAAGGTCTGGTGGTTAAACACCTGAAATGCGATGTTCCGACACACAGGAATTGGAATCTGCACATGTTGCAGCGTGTGTGGCAGCACCGCAGAGCCCTGCTGAAATACGTTATGATGTATATCCTGGGCTAACTTGATCCAGAGGTGCTGCAGATCACGCTGCTGGAGTGGTGTCAGATCAAGTTTGCTATAAAAATAGCATTGCAAAATGTGCATGAGGGTGTCATGCAGAGGTGCTAGAAATAGCTTGGCACCAATGGGGCACAAATGGAGTACAACAGCCACTTTTTGGATGCCACTAACTGGCAGCATTTTTTGCTATTATTATAGCTTATTAAAAACAGAGCAGGAGGGTGTCATGCAGAGGTGCTAGAAATAGCTTGGCACCAGTGGGGCACAAATGGAATACAACAGCCACTTTTTGGATGCCACTAACTGGCAGAATTTTTGCTATTATTATAGCTTATTAAAAACAGAGCAGGAGGGTGTCATGCAGAGGTGCTGGAAATAGCTTGGCACCAGTGGGGCACAAATGGAGTACAACAGCCATTTTTTGGATGCCACTAAGTTTCCTCAGTGTTTGCTAGTATAATGGCTTAGTAAAAATGACCTTGAGTGTGCAATGCAGAGGTGCTGCAAATAGATTTGCACTAGTGGGACACTAATAGAAGTCCAACAGCCACTTTTAGGATGCCACTAAGTTTCCTCAGTGTTTGCTAGTATAATGGCTTAGTAACAATGAGCTTGAGTGTGCAAAGGGCAGGAGGGTACAGTCGCAGGGTTGTGGGTCTGTGTAGAGGAAAGGAAGCCTCACTTTCTATCCCTCCTAATGGGGAAATGCAGCGAGGAAGTCCCTGAGCTTAGCTACACAGACGCTGTTATCTTCTGTAGCTGTTAAAATCTGTTTCCATGGACCTGACTGTCACCTATGGCTCTGAGCCTGCTGTTATTAGCCCTTACAAGCGCTAAAAGAAACTTCTGTCCCTATTCTGTATAGCGCTGTGTGTAGAGCGGACACAGCAGTATCGGAGACAGGAGCTACGCCAGCGGTGACTGACACCCAGACGCAGAAGGCAGATAATGGTGTCCTGATGGGCAGATACCCGTTTTTATAATGCAGGGACATGTGACATGGACATCCTATTACACATGCCATTGCTTCTCTGGCTAAAAGTCCACTTAGCTGTGTGTGTGTCTGGGATTGGCTGACATGCTGGCCCGCCCCACTACACGCGCGCGCTTAGGGAAGGAAGACAAGGAAAAAAAAAAAAATGGAGATCGCCATTATACAAACAGCAGTGATCTGAAGGCGCTGTTCCCGCACACTATACGCTGAAATTTGATAATAGTGTGAGTCACAGAGTGACTTACACTATTACAGCAGAAAGCCAGCTAGTAATTAGCTTGGCTTTTTGCTGCTAGAACTAGAACCGTTCTCGAACGTAACTAGAACTATCGAGCTTTTAGCAAAAAGCTCGAGTTCTAGTTCGATCTAGAACAGCCCCCAAAATCACTCGAACCGCAAACTGGAGAACCACGAATCACGAACCACGCTCAACTCTACCGCTAAGTGCCTTTCTCCAAGACAAGTTTGGTGGTTCTTGTACTTTAAAATATTTAACTTTTTTATCACCTACCGCCATGGATCTAAGAACATGAAGGTGGAAGCCTTATCCAGGTGTTTTCCTAGGGGAGAACATTAAGAAGAACTTGTGCTCATCCTGCAAAAAGGGGTAGTTGTGTCAGCACTCAGTACTGAGGTGGAGTCTGAGATTGCTGAGGCCCGGGACAAGGCATTATTGGGGCCAACAGGTTATTTGTTGCCCTAAACCTTCGCCTTAAGGTTCTGGGGGAGCATCATGATTCTGTTCTAGCCAGTCACCCTGGGGTGAAGGATAGAGTTGAGCGATGTTCGAGGTTCGCCAATTTCATGTTCGAGTAATTTTGGGGGTGCTCGAGATCGAACGCGAACGCGAGCTTTATGCTAAAAGCTCGATAGCTCAAGTTACGTTCGAGAAAAGTTCGATCAGCAAAAAGTCTAGCTATTTACTAGCTGGCTTTTCACTGTAATAGTGTGAGTCACTCTGTGATTCACACTATTACCTAATTTCAGCGTATAGTGTGCGGGGGTGGCGCGTTTAGATCAGTGCTGCTGGGATAATGGCGATCGACATTTTTTTTTTTTCCTAAGCGTGCGTGCAGTGGGGCTGGCCAGCATGTCAGCCAATCCCAGACACACACACCGCTAAGTGGTCTTTTTTGCCAGACAAGCAAGGGTATGTGTCATAGGCTGTCCATGTCACATGTCCTTGCATTATAAATACGGGCATTTTCTCTCACGGCACCATTATCTGCTTTCTGCGTGTAGGTGATAGTCACCACTCACGCAGCTCCTGGCGCCGCTCTGGCTGTGTACACTATACACACAGCGCTCTACAGATTAGGGACAGAAGTTTATTTCAATCCTTTTCAGGGCTCATTTTCTCAGGCTCAGAGCCATAGGTGACAGTCAGGTCCGTGAAAACGCTGTATACAGCTTCAGATAATAGCATCTGTGTACCTAAGCTCAGGGAATTCCTTTCTGCATTTCACCAGTAGGAGGGATAGAAAGTGAGGCTTCCTTTCATGTCCACTGACCCAGAGAACCCGGTCATTGTACCCACCTGCCCACTTTTGCCACACTATTTTTATATCAAACAGTGCTGGACATAAGTGGCATCCAAAAAGTGGCTGCTCTACTAATTTTGTGTCCCACTGGTGCCAAGCATTTGCCAGCACCTCTGCATTAAACCCTGATGCACATTTTGCTACACTATTTTTATAGTAAACAGTGCTGAACATAAGTGTCATCAAAAAAGTGGTTGCTATACTCCATTGCTGTCCCACTGGTGCCGAGCATTTTCCAGCACCTCTGCATTCAACCCTCATGCACATTTTGCTATGCTATTTTTATAGCAAACAGTGCTGAACATAAGTTGCATCAAAAAAGTGGCTGCTATACTCCATTGCTGTCCCACTGCTGCCAAGCATTTACCAGCACCTCTGCATTAAACCCCCATGCACATTTTGTTACGCTATTTTTATAGCAAACAGTGCTGAACATAAGTGGCATCAAAAAAGTGGCTGCTATACTCCATTGCTGTCCCACTGGTGCCAAGCATTTTCCAGCACCTCTGCATTCAACCCTCATGCACATTTTGCTACGCTATTTTTATAGCAAACAGTGCTGAACATAAGTAGCATCAAAAAAGTGGCTGCTATACTCCATTGCTGTCCCACTGGTGCCAAGCGTTTTCCAGCACCTCTGCATTCAACCCTCATGCACATTTTGCTACGCTATTTTTATAGCAAACAGTGCTGAACATAAGTGGCATCAAAAAAGTGGCTGCTATACTAATTTTGTGTCCCACTGGTGCCAAGCATTTACCAGCACCTCTGCATTAAACCCTCATGCACATTTTGCTACACTATTTTTATAGCAAACAGTGCTGAACATAAGTGGCATCAAAAAAAGTGGCTGCTTTACTCCATTGCTGTCCCATCGGTGCCAAGCATTTTCCAGCACCTCTGCATTCAACCCTCATGCACATTTTGCTACGCTATTTTTATAGAAAAACAGGGCTGAACATAAGTGGCATCAAAAAACTGGCTGCTATACTAATTTTGTGTCCCACTGGTGCCAAGCATTTACCAGCATTTTTATAGCAAACAGTGCTGCCAGTTTTAGGGCCATAGTTGCATTGTCAGGGATAGTCAATGATGGTTCTTCAGCTGTCAATAAAGTTAGACCACCTCTGAAATCTACACCACCTCTCAATTTTTGCTACCACATTTTAAGTGACTAATCTTGTCGCTAACAAAATGAGTGGCTAAAGGACAGATGCTGGTGGAAAGGGGAACAGGCGTGTTGGAAAAGGAAAAAAGTTTGTGTCCGTGGGGAAGGTGGCAAAGCTACATTAACATCTGCTGAAGATAAGCCATCTTCCAGCAAAAGTAAGATGTCTACTACTTTTCGTGGACAATCCGATGTGCTCCCTTTTTTACGGACCCGAACAACTGTAAGAAAGGTAGATGATGCACAAAAAAAGAACATGCGTGAATAGATCTCAAGTGCTCCAACAAGTGCCCTCTCCTCCACCTCAACTACCACATCAAAAAAAAAACAGTCCTCTGAGTTGTCATCCCAATCACAATTGCTTTCTCCCAGCTCTCAAGTCTCCACCCGCCCTGCACAGTATGGTGTACCAGAGATGGCTGAGTCTGCAGAGCTGTTCAGTCACACTATAGCCTGGGAATCAGAGGTCTGCTCCCAAGCTACAGTGAGTACAGACCAGGAAATGGTCTGCAGTGATGCCCAGAACCTGTGACTCAGATTCAGGCCCTGATGACCAACTTTCTGAGCATAATGTAGACCCTCATTCCCAAACTGTAACACCTGTTGGTGGAGACAATGAGGAACATACTGATGACGATGAGACGCAGATACCAGATTGGGATGACAACTTAAATATTCGGTCAGGGCAGGAAGGGGCTAGGTCTGAGGGCGAGGGACGTGCAAACACAACGCTTGATGATGAAGTTCTAGATCCCACTTACTGTCAACCCACAGTCAGGCACTTGAAGAGGTCAACAGAGGCAGTGGAGGAGGATGCAACTGACGATGAAGTTACCTTGCGCCTTCCTGGACAGAGTCGGAGTACTGGTAGCACGTCTACAACTGCATCCTCAGCCACCACTCTGCCTCTGAGCTCTGAGCACAAGTCTGAGTGGCTCTGCAGGTCGCATGTCCTCTAAGCCTTGCCTAGCCTGGTCCTTTTTTGACCTTGCAAAGGATCTCCCAAATCATGTGATCTATAAAATTTGTCGTGAATCTATAAGTAGAGGCAAAAAGCTCACCAGTTTGACAACTTCTTCCATGAATCGTCTCATGAATACCAAGCATAATTCCCAGTGGGAAGCTCACTGTGCTGCAATGCGGCCTAGCGTAGCGGCCCAACCACCGCCTGCCCCTTCCAGTGTGTCCGCACGCTCATATTCTTCTATTACTGGGGGTACAGCTGTCACACCTGGTTTTCCACGCACACCTTCCACCACTGTAACCGCAACAGGCAGTTTGCTTGTTAGGTTGTCAGTTGGTTTGGAATGGGAAACAAGTGCGTGTGTACAGCTGTCTCAGACATCGATAGCACCAACGTTGGATGAAGGCAACATCATGTCTACGCCTGCCCTTTCCTCACAAACCTTCATTTTTCCAGGGACACCCTACTCACCACCGTCTACACACAGCAGCCAGATTTCTGTCCCTCAGATGTGGACAAATAAAAGGCCATTTCCTCCAACCCATGACAAAGCTAAGAGATTGACTTTATCCCTCTGTAAGCTCTTGGCTACCGAAATGCTGCCTTTCTGCCTGGTGGACACAGAGGATTTTCGAGACCTTATGTCCATTGCAGTGCCCCAGTACCAGATGCCCAGTCGCCACTACTTCTCCAAGAAAGGTGTGCCTGCGCTACACCAGCATGTCGCACACAACATCACCGCTTCCTTGAGAAACTCTGTGTGTGAACGGGTGCATTTCACCACCGATACTTGGACCAGTAAGCATGGACAGGGGCATTACATGTCGCTGACTGGGCACTGGGTAACTATGGTGATAGATGGAGAAGGGTCTGCTGCACAAGTCTTGCCATCCCCACGACTTGTGCGTCAATCCTCTTTCTGTCTTAGTTCCTCCAACGCTTCTGCCTCCGTAACCTCGTCTGGGTCCTCCACTGCCGCCCCAAGCCTGCCTGGTCAGGCCACCAGCGTTGTAACTGCGCACAAGGAATCACGCACACCTCATTACTATGCTGGCAGCAGAGCTCAACGGCATCAGGCGGTCTTTAGCTTGAAATGTCTTGGAAATAAGAGTCCCACAGCGGCTGAGTTGTGGGCAGCTCTGCTGTTCGAGTTTCATAATTGGTTGTCTCCACTCAACCTGCAGCCAGGTAAGGCCGTGTGCAACAATGCTGCAAACCTGGGTGTGGCCCTTCGCCTGGGCAAGGTGAAACACGTGCCTTATATGGCTCATGTGTTGAACCTTGTTGTCCAGCAATTTTTAACACACTGTCCCGGCCTAGATCGCCTTCTGCACAGGGCACGAAAACTGTCTGCTCACTTCCGCCGTTCAACCACCGCAGCTGAGCGACTTGCCTTGCTCCAGAAGTCTTTCAGCCTGTCGGTTCATCGCCTGAAATGCGATGTGCCGACATGCTGGAATTCGACTCTCTACATGTTACAGCGACTGTGGCAGCACCGCCGAGCCCTGGTGCAATACGTTATGACGTATAGCCTGGGCCAACGAGATGCAGAGGTGGGGCAGATCACCTTGATGGAGTGGTCTCAGATCAAGGACCTATGCACCCTTCTGCACAGTTTCGACATGGCGACGAATATGTTTAGCGCTGACAATGCCATTATCAGCATGACAATTCCAGTCATTTACATGCTGGAGTACACGCTAAATACTATTCGGAGTCAGGGGGTGGTTCAACAGGAAGGGGAGGAACTACAGGAGGATTCATATGCGCAAGGGATAACAACATCACCAAGGTCCAGACGTTCATCATCATTAACGCGGCAGGCATGGGACCATGGGGGAGAGGGATTAACAAGGGCGCATGGTAGCAGGCAAAATGTTGAGGAAGGTGCAGGAGAACATGAAGAAATTGAGGACGAACTGTCCATGGACATAGAAGACTTAGCAGATGAGGGAGACCTTGGTCACATTTCAGTTGAAAGAGGTTGGGGGGAGAAGTCAGAGGAAGAAAGAACGGTTAGTACCTCTATGCCACAAACACAGCAAGGACTTGGTCCGTGTGGATGCGCAAGACACATGAGCGCCTTCTTGCTGCACTACCTATAACATGACCCTCGGATTGTCAAAATTAGAAGTGATGATGACTACTGAGTTGACACACTATTAGATCCCCGGTACAAGTCCAAATTTTGTGAAATAATTTCAGCCATAGAAAGGGACGCACGTATGCAGGAGTATCAGCAGAAGCTGTTACTCAATCTTAGCTCGACTTTTCCACCAAACACCAGTGGTGCATGCAGTGAATCTCCCAGTTGTAACTTGACAAACATGGGACGGTCTCGTTATCAACAGTCTAACAGTACCAGCAGCACCGTATCTGGTGCTGGTAACAGCAATTTTATTGAATCGTTTCATTTTTTTAGACCATCCTTTGCAAGGCCAACAGAGACAAGAAGTCTGACACATAGTCAATGGCTGCAGAGTATCTCCAAATGAACATTGATGCCATGACTTTGCAACTGGAGCCTTGCTCATTTTGCGCATCAAATCTTGAAAAATGGCCTGAGCTCACCACTTACGCCTTGTCTTGATCTTGTCGTGTCCAGCTGCCAGAGTTGTCTCTCAACGTGTCTTCAGTGCTGCTGGCTGTGTGCTGACAGATAAGTGCACGCGTCTGTCCAGTGACAATGTGGACAGACTAACGTTCATCAAGATGAACAAGTCATGGATCCGCAAGGACTTTACTACCCCTGTGTCATCCTGGGGAGAGTAAAGGCTTGTGGATTTGGAATGTGCTTAATGAAAATGTACCTGTCAAGTTTGCAACTGGGGCACAAGTGATGCCACTAAAGGGGTGTCTGTGTGGCCCAATTTTTGGAAAAAAGGGAGACTCTGCTTGGAGTAACCCTTGCGGTGTTTTTAAAAATGAGCCAAGATGAACAAGTCATGGTTCAGCAAAGACTTTGCTACCCACCCCGGTGTCATCCTGGGGACAGTTAAGGCTTGCGTATTTTTGAATGTGCTTGATGCAAATGTACCTATCAAGTTTGCAACTGGGGCACAAGTGCTGCCATTGAAGTGGTGTCTGTGGGGCCCAATTTTTGGAAAAAAGGGAGACTCTGCTTGGAGTAACCCTTGCGTTGTTTTTAAAAAGGATCCAAGATGAACAGATCTGGGATCACCAAGACTTTTCTAGACCTTCCCCGGTGTCATCCGGGCGACAGCTAAGGCTGGCATATTTTGGAATGTGATTGATGCAAATGTACCTGTCAAGTTTGCAACTGGGGCACAAGTGCTGCCACTGAAGTGGTGTCTGTGGGGCCCAATTTTTGGAAAAAAAGGGAGACTCCGCTTGGAGTAACCCTTGCGGTGTTTTTAAAAATGAGCCAAGATGAACAAGTCATGGTTCAGCAAAGACTTTGCTACCCACCCCGGTGTCATCCTGGGGACAGTTAAGGCTTGCATATTTTTGAATGTGCTTGATCCAAATGTACCTGTCAAGTTTGCAACTGGGGCACAAGTGCTGCCACTGATGTGGTGTCTGTGGGGCCCAATTTTTGGAAAAAAGGGAGTCTCCGCTTGGAGTAACCCTTGCGGTGTTTTTAAAAATGAGCCAAAATGAACAAGTCATGGTTCAGCAAAGACTTTGCTACCCACCCCGGTGTCATCCTGGGGACAGTTAGTGCTTGCGTATTTTTGAGTGTGCTTGATGCAAATGTACCTGTCAAGTTTGCAACTGGGGCACAAGTGTTGCCACTGAAGGGGTGTCTGTGGCCCAATTTTTTGGAAAAAAGGGAGACTCTGCTTGTAGTAACCCTTGCTGTATTTTTAAAAATGAGCCAAGATGAACAAGTCATGGTTCAGCAAAGACTTTGCTACCCACCCCGGTGTCATCCTGGGGACAGTTAAGGCTTGCGTATTTTTGAATGTGCTTGATGCAAATCAACACATCCAGTTTGCAACTGGGGCACAAGTGCTGCCACTGAAGTGGTGTCTGTGGGGCCCAATTTTTGGAAAAAAAAGGAGACTCCGCTTGGAGTAACCCTTGCGTTGTTTTAAAAAGGATCCAAGATGAACAGATCTGGGATCAGCTAAGACTTTTCTAGACCTTTCCCGGTGTCATCCGGGTGACAGCTAAGGCTGGCGTATTTTGGAATGTGCTTGATGCAAATGTACCTGTCAAGTTTGCAACTGGGGCACAATTGCTGAAGTGGTGTCTGTTTGGCCCAATTTTTGGAAAAAAGGGAGACTCTGCTTGGAGTAACCCTTGCGGTGTTTTTAAAAATGAGCCAAGATGAACAAGTCATGGTTCAGCAAAGACTTTGCTACCCACCCCGGTGTCATCTTGGGGACAGTTAAGGCTTGCGTATTTTTGAATGTGCTTGATGCAAATGTACCTGTCAAGTTTGCAACTGGGGCACAAGTGCTGCCACTGAAGTGGTGTCTGTGGGGCCCAATTTTTGGAAAAAAGGGAGACTCTGCTTGGAGTAACCCTTGCGTTGTTTTTAAAAATGATCCAAGATGAACAGATCTGGAATCAGCAAAGACTTTGCTAGACCTTCCCTGCTGTCATCCGGACGACAGCTAAGGCTGGCGTATTTTGGAATGTGCTTGATGCAAATCAAAACATCCTGTTTGCAACTGGGGCACAAGTGCGGCCACTGAAGTGGTGTCTGTGGGGCCCAATTTTTGGAAAAAAGGGAGAGTCTGCTTGGAGTCCCCTTGCAGTGTTTTTCATGATTTTAGAAGGGCATGCCATGCCTATATCTGTGTCTCCTCCTCTTTTTCCTCGTCCAGCTGTTTAGTTTTCGCATGAGTATTTGTTTTTGTCACTTTCCCATGTGTTTGTGTTGGCTTAGGAGTTGTTTGGCACCTTTTGGACAACTTTGAGGGTGTTTTCCAGGTGTTTTTATGTGTTTGTGATTGCCTCCCATTGTTTCCTATAGGGTTCGAGAGTTCGACGAACGGTTTGACGAACGGTTCGTCAAACGGGGCACCGTTCGACGAACCAAACCGAACTCGAACTCTAGGGGGGTGGCTCATCTCTAGTGAAGGATACATTTGACCCCCTATTGCATTGGTTTTGATGGCCCAAAATCTGTAAGCATGTGGTCTCCTACATGTTTGCATGTACCGTCTGTGCACAATCCAAACCATCACACTTTCATCTGTCGGGGTGTTTGCTACCTCTTAGTGTACCTAGCAAACCCTGGACAAGCATATCCATGGATTTCAATACGGATATTCCCCCCTCTGCTGGTAACACGGTTATTTTAGTGGTGGTTTATAGGTTCTCTAAAATGACCTAATGCCTTACCGTATCTACCTAACGCCAAGACATTGGCCTAGGTTTTTATATGAGAGATTGTAAGACTTCATGGTGTCCCATTTGACATTGTATCTGATAGGGGTACTCAATTCATTGTGCACTTCTGGAAAGCATTCTGCTCTCGGTTGGGTATCAAATTTTCACACTCATCGGCCTTCCATTAGCAGTCCAATGGTCAGACGGAGCACATGAATCAAAATCTAGAAAAATATTTGCGCCATTTTATGTCTGACAAGCAGGAGGAGTGATCGGCATTCCTTCCCCTGACAGAATTCGCTATTAATAACCACCGTCATGAGTCCACTGGAGTATCACCCTTTTCCTGTGTGTATGGGCAACACCCTCATTTTTATACATTATATAATGGTCACTCTTCTGGGCTACCGGGGGAGGATCAGACAGGGTCGATATTATCGTCTACCTGGAATAATGTGCAGCAGCAGTTGCATAGCATGGGCTCTACACATAAACATGTGGCTGACAGTGGACGTGTGCCTGGTCCAGACCTGTGCTTGGGTGATTGGATGTGGTTATAGAAAAAAAAAACATTAGGCTGAAGGTACCGTCCCTGATCCTGGAACCTTATTTCATTGGTCTATTCAAAATGTCTGCCATAATCACTCCGCTGGCCTATCATTTAGCATTACCAGTGGTATACAGGATTCTTGATGTGTTCCACAATTCTCTTTTAAAGAGATTTGTGGGGTCGGGAACCTCGCCTCCTGCCCCACCACCCCAGTCTTGGCAGATGGCTCCACGGAGTTTGAGATATCTAAAGTTATTGACTCTCAAGTGGTGCATCGCTCTCTGAAATATCTGGTACACTGGCAGGGTTACAGTCTGGAAAAGAGGCCAGCATTGCAAATTCATGTGAATCGTCCAGTTATGGCCTTTCATCGCAACCATTATGAGAGATACATGTCAGTTGGGCCTGAGGGTCCAGAGGTCTCTCGTAGAGGGAGGGGTACTGTCATGTGATGTTCAGCTCTGCACTCACTTGGTGTCTCGGCAGTGTCAGACTCTATTCATGCTACAGAGTGTGACAGGAAACCTGATGCTGCAGAGTTTTTCAGCCAGATACGGGTGTTGGCTGATGCAGGTTCACTGGTCTTCACCCCTGCAGGAGTTAACACCTGCAGACTGATGAGTAGGAGCTACGAGCTCAAGTTGCTAATTGCCATGTGCAGCTGTCTCCTTCTTATTTAAGGTACTGATTTATCCCAGTATGTGCTGATAATAGCTTCAGCGATTCCGGTCTTAGTAATGATCTAGTTCATGGTGATCTGTAGTTGCTATTTTGTGTGGTGTGGACGTTCCCTTGATGTGTGTTGGATTGGACTGGGGGATACTTTGCAGCGCCATCTGGGGTGTGTGGTCAGGAATTGCTGCGAGATGTTGCTCTCCTCTGGGGCTACTGTTAATGCAGCACATATAGTTCAGCTCTCTACAGTTGGAGCGAGCCCCAGGGAGAATGAGGACGATGGGGACGGCTGATGGTGCCGAAGCACAGGGCAGCGGCGCTGGCAATGACAAGGATGACACAGGGGGCTGCGGTTCAAAGTTCCGTTTACTCACAGTTCTTAAGGTGCCCCGGAGGTGCGGCTCTCCGCCGCCATGGATGGACTCCAGTCGATCCTGGGTGAATCTGAGGCAATCACCAATGTCTGTGCAAATGTGTGAGACCTTCCTCCTTGCACTACCACATGGTTCCCCATAGCTTGAAGCAATTTTGGGAACCCCACTGTTGGTGTTATGTGTCCCGTACTGTATGCAGGTGACGTGGGTCCTCGCCATGGGGTCAGACCATAGCCTTGACCCCGGATCCTATATGTCATTGTGCTCTGGGAAGTGGGAAGTGGATGATGGGACATGAAATCCCCATCCCCTGCAGATTTGTTGGAGTCCATGAAGGTGTCCCCAACCGAGGGTTCTGCACCCCGAATGCGCTGGTACTGTGGGAACGGTTAGGCTTGACCTCAGCTACCATGTCTCCTCTTGTCCCAACATCTCAACTGGCTGCCTCTTTCTCTCGCCCTCTTTCAGTCTCACTCCTGCAGACTCAGAGTGGTGTTGTGTCCCTTGGCCCTGGGACTATATCCATCTACCTCCCGTCCCAGGGCCAGCTTGCTAGATGCTGCTCCCAAGGCTGTCTGCTCTGTTCTCTGTCGTGAGCTGTTCTGTTCTAAAGTGAAACTGCTTGTCTTTTTTACTCATTAAGAATGGCCCCCACCTCAGAAATGACTCAGCAGTGCTAGGGGATTTCCGAGCCTGGTTTCCTGTGTGTGATGACTCATGCTAGATGGATTTTCTGTGTGAGTGCAGAAACTAGTGATTACCCTCTTCTCAACTGGGAGAGAATTACAACTTAAACCAGATGTAATTCCCTGTGGTGACTGAGCCTCTGGGACGCCACACCACCATCAAGCCTACCTTTGAAATAAGGGACAGCGCAGGTTCTCGAGTGTGAGGGCGAGCCTAGGATCCCCTGTTCCATCATTTCATGCACCATGACACTTTGGCAATAAACAGTGTTCTGTATTTTTTCCAAGGCTGACTAATCTTAGGGATTTGCAGGCTTTGGGTTTTCACGGGTTACATACCAAAAACCTTCATTATCTCACTGTTCTTTGAGAATATTTCTTGTAAGAAAAAACTCGCTAAGTTTTCTTTTACCTTAAACTTATTATACATTTTTTTATTTTAATTCTGTTGTTTTGTGCCATAGGACATTCTGTTAAATATGTTGCACAGTTGTGTTAACTACACAAACAACTTTTGCTATATTTGTGGCAAAGTGACTTGAAAATCATAGAGAAGCATAACGTCGTTGGTGAACAAAAGTTATTTCCTGGATTTTCAGTATAAAATTGGAGATAAGGGCCCTGTGCGCACTAGAAAATGGAATTTTCTTAAGAAAATCCTGCACCTTCTGAAAGATTACTGCACCAGCGGTAAAAAACCACAGCAAACCGCACCCGAAAACCGCATGTGGTTTTGGTGCGGTTTGCCGTGGTTTTGATGCGGTTTTGCCCCGGTAATGCCGCAAATTTTCCGCAGGTTGTTCCCTGCAGATTTTTACTATTACCTATGGCAAAAACCACAGGTACCTGCTGAAAAGAAGTGACATGCACATTAATTCCACAGCGGAAATTCAGCTGCAAAACCCGCAGGGACAAAAAAACACAGTATCCGCACAGCATTTTTTTATCCCCATAGGTTTTGCTGGAGAAGGACAGTAGAAATGTTATCAACATTTTCTGCAGCATTCCTTCAGTGAAATCCAGGGCAATTTCGCAGTAAAATCTGCAGCGTGCGCAGAGGACCAAAGACAAACTATGAGCCCCCTATATTTGTTGCTCATCTTGTGTTATACTTCTCACAAGTTTTTTCAATGGTAAACTAAGGGACATGGCATTTGCTGTTCCAATGGTATAAGGAGCAAGTGACCATTATACAGTGCCTACAAGTAGTATTCAACCCCCTGCAGATTTAGCAGGTTTACACATTCGGAATTAACTTGGCATTGTGAACATTTGGACTGTAGATCAGCCTGGATGTGTGAAATGCACTGCAGCAAAAAGAATGTTATTTCTTTTTTTATTTTTTTTTTTAAATTGTGAAAAGTTTATTCAGAGGGTCATTTATTATTCAACCCCTCAAACCACAAGAATTCTGTTTGGTTCCCCTAAAGTATTAAGAAGTATTTCAGGCACAAAGAACAATGAGCTTCACATGTTTGGATTAATTATCTCTTTTTCCAGCCTTTTCTGACTAATTAAGACCCTCCCCAAACTTGTGAACAGCACTCATACATGGTCAACATGGGAAAGACAAAGGAGCATTCCAAGGCCATCAGAGACAAGATCGTGGAGGGTCACAAGGCTGGCAAGGGGTACAAAACCCTTTCCAAGGAGTTGGGCCTACCTGTCTCCACTGTTTGGAGCATCATCCGGAAGTGGAAGGCTTATGGAACTACTGTTAGCCTTCCACGGCCTGGACAGCCTTTGAAAGTTTCCACCCGTGCCGAGGCCAGGCTTGTCCGAAGAGTCAAGGCTAACTCAAGGACAACAAGGAAGGAACTCCGGGAAGATCTCATGGCAGTGGGGACATTGGTTTCAGTCAATACCATAAGTAACGTACTCCACCGCAATGGTCTCCATTCCAGATGAGCCCGTAAGGTACCTTTACTTTCAAAGCGTCATGTCAAGGCTCATCTACAGTTTGCTCATGATCACTTGGAGGACTCTGAGACAGACTGGTTCAAGGTTCTCTGGTCTGATGAGACCAAGATCGAGATCTTTGGTGCCAACCACACACGTGACGTTTGGAGACTGGATGGCACTGCATACGACCCCAAGAATACCATCCCTACAGTCAAGCATGGTGGTGGCAGCATCATGCTGTGGGGCTGATTCTCAGCCAAGGAGCCTGGCCATCTGGTCCGCATCCATGGGAAGATGGATAGCACGGCCTACCTGGAGATTTTGGCCAAGAACCTCCGCTCCTCCATCAAGGATCTTAAGATGGGTCGTCATTTCATCTTCCAACAAGACAACGACCCAAAGCACACAGCCAAGAAAACCAAGGCCTGGTTCAAGAGGGAAAAAATCAAGGTGTTGCAGTGGCCTAGTCAGTCTCCTGACCTTAACCCAATTGAAAACTTGTGGAAGGAGCTCAAGATTAAAGTCCACATGAGACACCCAAAGAACCTAGATAACTTGGAGACACCCAAAGAACCTAGATAACTTGGAGAAGATCTGCATGGAGGAGTGGGCCAAGATAACTCCAGAGACCTGTGCCGGCCTGATCAGGTCTTATAAAAGACGATCATTAGCTGTAATTGCAAACAAGGGTTATTCCACAAAATATTAAACCTAGGGGTTGAATAATAATTGACCCACACTTTTATGTTGAAAATTTATTTAAATTTAACTGAGCAACATAACTTGTTGGTCTGTAAGATTTATGCATCTGTTAATAAATCCTGCTCTTGTTTGAAGTTTGCAGGCTCTAACTTATTTGCATCTTATCAAACCTGCTAAATCTGCAAGGGGTTGAATACTACTTGTAGGCACTGTACATTGCTATTTTTGGAATGACAAATATTGCTGGAATAACAAGTAAAACAAGGAATTCAGTTAAATATCCAAACATTCATTGTGTAATTACATAGCTCAGAGCTGCCAGTCCCCACTACACTAATATTTTAAATCTTGTATCCAGAAGAAGATTCAGACGCTGATTTGGTTGAAGAGGAAGCTGATCAGGAAGATCCTGATTTTCTAGGCCATGAGTCTGGAGAGCCTTAAGGTACCGTCACACTAAGCAACTTACCAGCGATCCCAACAACGATAGGGATCGCTGGTAAGTTGCTAGGAGGTTGCTGGTGAGATGTCACACTGCGACGCTCCAGCGATCCCACCAGCAACCTGACCTGGCAGGGATCGCTGTAGCGTCGCTACACAAGTTGCTGGTGAGCTCACCAGCAACCAGTGACAAGCCCCCAGCGCCGCGTGGAAGATGCTGCGCTTGGTAACTAAGGTAAATATCGGGTAACCAACCCGATATTTACCTTGGTTACCACCGCACGGAGCTACACGTGCAGAGAGTAGGGAGCAGCGCACACTGAGCGCTGGCTCCCTGCTCTCCTAGTTACAGCACACATCGGGTTAATTACTCGATGTGTGCTGCAGCTACATGTGCACAGAGCAGCGAGCAGCGCACACCGCTTAGCGCTGGGTCCCTGCTCTCCTAGTTACAGCACACATCGGGTTAATTAACCTGATGTGTGCTGCAGCTAAATGTGCACAGAGCAGGGAGCAGCGCACACCGCTTAGCGCTGGCTCCCTGCTCTCCTAGTTACAGCACACATCGGGTTAATTAACCTGATGTGTGCTGCAGCTAAATGTGCACAGAGCAGGGAGCAGCGCACAATGCTTAGCGCTGGTTCCTTGCTCTCCTAGTTACAGCACACATCGGGTTAATTAACCCGATGTGTGCTGCAGCTACATGTGCACAGAGCAGGAGCCGGCACTGACAGTGAGAGCGGCGGAGGCTGGTAACAAAGGTAAATATCGGGTAACCAAGGACAGGGCTTCTTGGTTACCCGATGTTTACATTGGTTACCAGCCTCCGCAGAAGCCGGCTCCTGCTGCCTGCACATTTAGTTGTTGCTGTCTCGCTGTCACACACAGCGATGTGTGCTTCACAGCAGGACAGCAACAACTAAAAAATGGCCCAGGACATTCAGCAACAACCAACGACCTCACAGCAGGGGCCAGGTTGTTGCTGGATGTCACACACAGCAACATCGCTAGCAACGTCACAAAAGTTGTTCGTTAGCAGCGATGTTGCTAGCGATGTTGCTTAGTGTGACTGGACCTTTACAAACTAAAGTACTGTAGATAGATATAAATGAGTTAGTTTATGATCGAAATCTATCAAAAAGTCAGGGGTAGCTTTTGGCTTTGAGGCTCAAAGGATCGCACTTGCTGGAGCAGGGGCCAAAATATGTTCTTGCCATCATAGCCAGCAGAAGCATGAATACTTATTTTAATTGGACGGGCACTTAGTTTACTGCAAAGATGCAAACTCTTTGATAGATGCCATGGGACAATAGCACTTACCTCAAGAATGGAGACTTTTCATAGACTTTTCTAGGACCAGTTTAAAAGCAAGACTTCTGCATAATGGCAACACAACTCCATCTTTTCCTCTTACTTATGCAACAAGTCTTAAAGAAACATGTGAAAATAAGCGACTACTGCTGTACAAAATCCATAAGGAAACTACAAGTGGAATATTTGTGGCGATCTGAAGGTAACAGCCTTGGTTCTTGGGCTGCATTTCGGCTATACAAAGTTTGGTTGATTTTTCTGTGAATAGGACAGCAGAGAATGTAAAAACCATTTCCCAAAAAAACAGTGGCCACCAAAAAAATTGTTTGACTCCTTGAAGAAAGAATGTCCTCCATCAGTCTCTGGTAGCTCCAGAAAAAAAGATTTTCTTATGCCACTCCACATAAAATTTAGGCTGATATAGAACTTTTTGTCAAGGTGATGGATCATGACGGCAAGGGTTTTGCATACTTCAGATACAGGTTTCCACAAATCAGCGAGGTGAAGATTAAGGGAGGAATTATCGTGGGTCCAAAAATAAGAGAAATTGTGAAAGACATTGATTTTGACACAATATAAGTGACACTGAGGCACCAGCATGTAAGGGATTAAAAAATAAAGTGGTCAACTTCCTTGGCAACCATAAAGCACCAAACTATAGAGATCTTAGAACTGAGTTATTACAATGCTATAAAGAATCGAGATGCAATATGACTCTTAAGATACATTTCCTGGACTCACATTTTTTTTCCCCGATAACCTTGGATGTCCATGACGAGCACGGGGAGTGATTTTATCAGGACATTGCACTACTTGAAGACCATTATGAAGGCAAAAGAAGCCCAAAAAAGGGAGACAAAAAAGGGACGCACCTGCAGCTAAATATTCAAGAAATTCTAACAAATTGTTTTTTAAATATTTAAAAAAGCTAAAATTTCTAATAAGTAATTTCTGTTGAAAATTAAAATTGTCAAAAATGTAAACTCCTCTTACTCAAAATCTCTGCCGGATAAAAAAAAGTCTGAAGCAGATTTTGAACTGGGGACAAATTACCATAAGAAAAAGCTTATTTGAGGAACTAAAATTTAGTACACCATTGTTATTTTAGCATTCCATAAATGTAAGAGATTACATATTTTTTTAGGGAAACCATATGGAACAAGTTTCATTGTATATACTGTACAAAACATCATAACAATGCATTCTAGTCTCTTAGTCATTGTGTCCTGTAACCCTAAGAGTAATGATCTTTCATTTTTTATTACTTTATTGACTTATTTATTGTTGTTAGGTTCCAATTTATGTGCTCTGACTGTATGTTCATGCCATCTTCCCATGTGTATTGTATATTTGATGGGACAAAAACTGACAGGCATCTGAGGAGGCAGTGGATAACAGGAAATTTGATAAGAGAAATGTCAATTACTACATGAACACCGCTGTTCTTGTCAACTCTTTTCTTCCCTGTCTCCTTACATCATGTTGGACATTGGAACATATCTACTGGTGTGATCATTAGGATGTTTGCAGTTATCAGTCACAAAGCTGTATTGACAACATAAGTACAAGATCATACCACACAGATATGACATTGATTTAACTGAGACAATGAATTATTTTTCTAAAATAAATATAAAAAATATTCTGAAACATTTGTGTTTTCATTTAGGTTTTTTATACATCTATTATATATTGGAGAGGATTTGTTTTACACTATTCTTTAAACATTTATAATTTAGATTTGGTGCAGAGACATTGCTATTATGTTAAAAGATCAGGGGTGCAATTTCCAGCAAAAATTGTATTAAAGACAATATAATTTTAGAACACACAAGAGGCTTAGAAACACCATCACCGCTGTATACTGTCCCTTTATATTAATTTAAAAATTAGCTCTGTAGGGCTTGGATTCTGTATATGGAAATAAATCAACCAGCCTTTATGACAAATAATTTGCCCTGTCAGGAACAGTAATGTACATATGATAGTAAAGGCTGCTTTACATGCTTCAATTAATCGTGCGATCGCACCCGCCCCCATCGTTTGTGCGGCACGGGCAATTTCTTGCCCGTGTCACACAATGCTGTAACCCCCCATCACACGTACTTACCTTCCAATTGACCTCGCTGTGGGCGGCGAACATCCCCTTCCTGAAGGGGGAGGGACGTTTGGCGTCACAGCGAAGTCACACACTGGCCGGCCAATAGAAGCGGAGGGGTGGAGATGAGCGGGATGTAAACATCCCGCCCACCTCCTTCCTTCAGCATTGCTGGCGGGACGCAGGTAAGCTGCAGTTCATCGTTCCCGGGGTGTCACTCGGAGCGATGTGTGCTGCCTCTGGAACAATGAACAACAGGATGTTCGATTTTTAGAAAATGAGCGTCGTGTCAGCGATGAACAAGAAGGTGAGTATTTCTGCTCGTTCATAGCTGTCACACGCTACGATATCACTAACGATGCCGGATGTGCGTCACTTATGACGTGACCCCGCCGACATCTCGTTAGATATATTGTAGCGTGTAAAGCCCGCTTTAGTCTCTGAATAATGAAGTCATGCAATTAACAAATATCTGACGCAAAGACCGGTACTATGAATGTTGTCACTATACAGTGGTGTCAAACCAGTACCACAAGAGGTGCTTGGCAGCATATAGTGAAGTCATGATTACAGTGCATTTACATACAGTGAACCACAGGTGACTTGTCTTGTCTCTGAAGAATTTTCTGCCCTGAATAGAGATGAGCGAACCCAGGGTTCGGTATTCATATCAAACACAGACTTTAGAAAAAAAAACAGAGTTCAGGTTCTTTATGTATGCAAACCACTCATGCAATAATTGTTGTGCTCGGGTACACTCAGTGTTTGAACGGCTTGCACTGGGGGTAACAACAGTGTGATCATATGTAGTGTGAACACACAAAAAACATCTAAAACACCACTCACCCTTGCCCAGAATTGTTCTGTTTATGGCTGGCTGCATGTGAGCGGAGATCCGAACTGCCCAATTAGTGACTTCCGTTGGTGTTCAGGTCAAGTCCGGGTCCCAAACTGAACTTTATCTAAAGTCTGGCTGAACCAAACTTCCACGGGTTTGCACATCTCTAGCCCTGATTTTTTTTTGGCACTTAGATTTTTCCGTACCACCTCAACCTCTTCATAAAGTCTCCAATTTGCTGTCGCCTTTAACAATATGCTGCTGCAAATTTAGTGTCCCAAATAAATTGTAATAGCTGCAAACAAATAGGGTGCCAAGTTGTAATAGAGCTGCCTTAATTTCCTACATGATATTAGTTTTTCTTTGGGCTAGCAAAATACTCACAGCAGGATTATTTTTCTGCACATGACATTTTATACGGGGTGCAGCCAGGCCCCTTAATGTTTGGACTTGCATATTGGAGACTCCGTCCCTATATGGTGAACACTAGTACGGGGCAGCCCACCTGATGGAATAGTATGGGTATGTAATGGGCTGCTGACTGGGTTAATATGTGCCTGTAAGTGTGGACGGAGCCCTATGCAAGCCAGTAGTGTGCAATTTTACCATCCAGCGATCACCCCTCCAAATTCTGGAGTTCTGTGAGTGATTTGCTCCTCTTGCACCTGTGATACTTCCATCTATTGGGGGTTTCGCTGCACCCTGTTAGTGCATTAGTTTTTCGTGGCCTGAGCAGTTGACCACTGCTTTATCCTGCCGTAAGTATTCTTCTTTGGGCCCCAAAAGTAACAACGTACTGTACATTTTGTGCCAAACACAGTATTATTACCCTCAAACTATATTACAGCACCTAAAACAGTACTTACTCTGACTAATCAGTAATACTACAGTCATTGTGTTCTGCACTTTAAGGCTAGTGTCACACTAGTGTATAGCATCTGCTGCAAGAGCTAATGACACTCGGCTCAAACTCTGAAATAACCCTTAGAAGTCACAATTTTACCCCAAATAAAGGGACTGAAATAAGCTGGGTAAAAATTAAAACTTAACTTTTAATATTGAGGTTAAAGGGACAAATACAAAAACAGAGTGGCACAATCGCAACCCTTAACAGACACACATAAATGACACATAGTGGCCCCCCTGGGGGTAACCAGGGGAAGATTAGATGAAAAAATTACCCGGGTGAGTTTTACTGCAGTACATCCAATCTGGGATCTTAAACCAGACGGGCAACATAAAACTGCAGTCATTCACATCACCATATATAGTACAATAGTTTGCAAGGATAGATTGCTACATAGAGGGGTAGAAGGAGTGTGAATAACTCAGAATCAACCAAACATGGGCAACCGGGGAAATTAAATAATTATTTACCACCAAGTACTTCCAGCCACACTATCCAAAATGCAAATAGGCAATATTAGACCACAGCCTGTAACAAAATTATTAATTCTTATGCTAGCATGAATAAATTCAAATGTGCATAGAAAAATAAGTGTCAATGAAACAAAACAAAATTTCCATACAAATAATGTGGCAGAAAGACTAGATAACTAGGAGAACCATAGAAAAACAATTGAGGGTGGCATTGAGTGACAACATAAAAAATCCCACATTGATTGGTATTCAAGATTACCCCCTCTAATTTTAATAAAGTGTCTTGGAAAAAATTGCAACGGTCTCACTAGTCATATTAGAAGATGAAGGGGAGATGGTGGTGTTCCCTCCCTGTGTCAGCAGCCGGGCTGCTCGGATCCAGATCCGAGGTGGCTCGAGGGGCGTCCGGACCCTGGGGGTCTTATGGCCACTCAAATGAAGGGGGTTATTTACAAGGGAAGTTGTAGAGTTTGTGACGCCACCCGTGGTGTGTGGTAATGTGGAGTACCACCGTTGAAGTTGGGAGTACCCAGGGGCGATGAAGTGGGGCAGCAGGATGTCAGAACCCTCCATGGGTAGGGGGGATGCCCTGAGACTCAGTGATGGTGTTTGGGGGTACCGTGAGGAGCGAAGAGAGACACTTTCGTACTCACATAGTCTATAAAGCTGACACCGACAACTGGGTAAACCAAAGTTCTGGACACCGCTGCCGCTGAGGGGAGCTAGTTTGGGTCCTGTCCCCGAGGTGTTGCCTGATGATCTGTGACCTTCTCCCTGGCACTTAGTTTACTTCTTGGTTGGCCCCGGTAGTATAAAACTAATCAGGTCCCGCTCCCCAGTGTGGCTAACTGTGGGAGCTTGCTCTCAGGGTTCACGCTTGGGATTTCTTGACCATTTTGGTGGAAAGTCCTATCCCCCTCGTTACGCTAGTACCCCGATTTTGGAGCCGGTGGAGAGCGGAACTTGAAGACTCCATTCTCGTCGGGTAAATTGTAAGGTTGCCTGAAGCTACTCTCTGACCTAGGGTCCACGTACCCTGTCGTGTCCTGGTCCCAGCCCAGTGATGGTACAAGGCCGCCGGCTGTCCTCCTCGACAGTTCCATGCCCCTTGTCACGATCCCCTGCGACCAGGGGTCCAGCTCTTACTAGGCCCAGACCACCGTCTGCCACCTGGTCGCTTCCAAGGAGCCCGACTCCTGACCTCCTCAACCTTCACTTTCAAACTCCACTCACTAACTGCTTCTCTTGACACTCCTGACCTCCCCTTACCAACCCCCCCAGGTGGGCAACCCTATTCCACTCAGGCCGTCCACTGCTGTATCTGGTGGGAGTGGTGCAGAGTGTACCTAGGACTTTAATTGGCTGTTGTAGGCAACACCGTGTAGTTGGGGACTAATAACCAAGGAGGAGGTGGATATTGCACAGAAGGGTAGATTGCACAATACCCTGTGACGACCTGATAGGCCAGGGCGTCACAGTTCTATAGCAGGCGCAGGCTCAAACTCTGCTGCGAGCATGAGCTGAGTGTCGTTCTACTCATCTTATGATCGGATCACATGTGTGGACAAGATCGAGAGATTAATTTCTCTATCATCTCCATTGCCTGTCTTTGGGGATATTGGACTGCACTTGGATGACATCTGAGTGCAGTCTGATTTTTCACATGCACTCATACACTTGGTCCGAGTGCAATGAGAGATTTTATTCACATTGCACTACTCCAAATTAAACGCTAATGTGAACTCTAAAAGTTACACCAAGCAAGATAAGTTAAATTCTTCAATCTCCAAATATTAATAGTGCCCCTTTGTTCCCTACACACATTATTAGTGTCCCCCGGTGTTGACGTCACTTATTTTCCCTATTACCACTATTGCCTCCACATACAGTAGCTGTATTCTCCTCTCCACACACATAGTAGTAGAATGCAAATGACCAGAATACTCACCAAGCCCTGTTCTCGCAATGAATGAAACAACTTAGTTTGCTGGCCTCTTTTGGCCATTGAAGCCAGTGACTTGGCAAATGCAGATACAATGATGTCAGTCCTGTCAATCACTTTGAATGCATGCTGCTTTCTGGCTGACATGAGACCAACCTCCTGGTCACTTGTAACGCTCTAAAATGGAGTGCATTTTACTCGGGATCCAGCCCTCCTACTATCTCAATTCTTCTCAGGGTCACCACCGGGTCTTAGAACAGCCAGTGAGACTGGTGAGGTCCTGTGGGTGCCACTGACTGAAGCTGTAAATTTCTGCCTGAGGTGAGGTTTTCATCTCAGCTCTTGGCAGATGCAGCCTTGGATTACAGATTTCATCTTGGTAACCTGAATTAACTATCTTATCTGAGAGCAGCATGATGTAAGCAAAGAGGCAGTTAGTTCAACGATGTATCACTTAGATTACATCAAAGTTTACTGTATGACACAGTGAAAGATTTTAGATTATATATGTAGCAGTGCTGGAAGTGCTGCCCCTTCCAACACCTGGCTTTTAATGCACATTTCCAAGGACAGAAGCTGCTAATCACAGTGGGGGGCGGAGACTGGCTACAACTCAAGGGCTGCTAAGATCCACTAATGATAAAGATAACAGGCTTAAACTAACATTGCAGGTAAACAAAAAAAGACTGTGAGATAAGACAGGCAGGGCTGAATTCTCTGTCTTAACTCTTGCAGCATGCTGTCTCCAGATTACATTGCAGAAGCTGCTGACAGAGTCCTTTTAATAAACAAAAAACGATTACACAGCATGAAAATGGGGTGAAATATTTTTTTTGCAGACAACAGCATTTCTACAACTGTTATTACATTAATGTAGAAATAAACTGTCATGTAAACTTCACACAAATCTGAACTCAGATTATTTTAATGCATAATTATCAGACTTCAGCTTCTTAAACAAAATATTTTACACATATTGTAATTATTTTTGCATTTTGAATGAATAAATTACATACACCTAATAATACAAAGACTTTATATATATATTTGATTCATAGTCTGTTAAATACACTGCTGTAAATAAAACACAGCTGTTTCTACACATTAGATTAAATAACTATTGACATTAATTTTGCTCAGCTCCCCTAATTTTCTTCTATTGCTTTTGATCTGAAATAGACATAAAGTCATTGAAATTAGATTTTGCGGGCTCTACTGAACTTTTACAAAAATTTAGAATACCAGAAAAGCCTCTTATTGCTTATATATGTATGACACTCTGAGGTCAACCAGGTGTGTATGGAACCTGGTAAAAGCTCTGTAATGTGACGTTATTGATTTCCAAATGACTTCAACTTGACTGGTTAGGGGAAAGCAGATGGTAACCTTTGTTAACCAGTAGCCTATTAAACTACATACTATAGTTTCAGAAAATTTTGGGATACCTAAATTGTATAAAGAGCCCAAAAAGTATCTCTTTTTTTATGGCAAATGCCTCATAAAAAATTAAGACATGGCAGGTAAGGAGATGTCTGGCAGTGTAGGACAAGCAATGACAGCCCTGGCAGCAGTAATGCAGTGTAGCACTATAAAACACAGTGGGCAGGCAGGAAATATGTGGCTGGTGGGGCTCAGCAATGTCCATTGCAGCAGCAGAAAGACTATGCCAAGTCTTTCTTTTCTTCCAGATTCAGTCTCTGCTTTTTCTCTTCCTTTTGATTCTTCCAAAACCTGCAAAATGTAACATGGACCTTGAAGGTCCCCAACAGACAAAGGGTGGCAATGAACAGGTGCAAGTTGATGTTTAGCCTTTATTGTTTCTTTAATATTGGTGTGTGTTTTTTTCCCTGGTAAATATGTAAGTACTGGAAAATTTTGTCACCTCTTCCAAAGGCTTTATTAAGTAACACGTGTATTTCATCAGCTGCCAATATTGGATCTCAAAGAAACCCATGTTCCAATTTGCCTGCTGTATAATGGAGTCCATCACCAGTCTACACTGCTCGTACAGACCCTGCAACATATACTGTGTAAAACTCCAGCAGGTTGTTTTTTGGTTTTGAAAGCCAAGAAAGCGTGCTTTGCCAAATATTACTTATTAAAATTAACTGACACTTTTCTGGCTATAGCCACTATAGCCCCCACCTTCCTCATGCATGTATATTTGTGAAAAAAAAGTTGCACATTTAAATTTAACATGTAGACCATGCTTTGAGCGTGAGTTTCTTTACCTGACTGTAAGGAAGCCAGAAGGTTACCTGCATTGTCTTTCTCAAAAATTCTGAGTTGCACCTTTATGCACAGCAGCAACTCATCAGCCTTATTGCTTTTCTCCTCCAGGCTGTCAAGCTGTAAAACCACTTGGAGGTGCTTTGCGTGAGCGAGAATGAGGGTGATGTGTGGACTCAACAAAGTGGCATGCATTTTGGGCATATCAGTTTAGCAGGATTCAGAGGAATTGCAAGAGGACACACATGGCTGCTGCCTGGCGGCAGAGTCGTGGGGGGTTTCACCACTTATCTCAGTTGTAGTGGAGCATCAATGGTGCTAAAAACATTCAGCTGGTGAGCTGTAAAACTTGTGTATTGTCCCTGGCCATAGTTGCTGCTCCAGGCACCTAAACAAACACCAGGTATTAAAACTTAATTTTTACTAAATCCGTTAAAAATATCAAACATTTACATGCAATCATTCAAACCAATTGAAAAGGTAACCATAAAAAATTCCATACAGGTTGATTTTTGGCTGCGGATTAAAGGTACCAGAATCACTATGCTATATTTTTCAACTTGGAATCGAGATTTCAAATTTCTGCCCTATCACGTTCAGGGTTGGTTTATTTATGTTCACCTTTCACTGCACTCCCTCGCTGGATAAACCTCTAGGTGGACTTGTTTGTAGGAGTTCTAGCCCTTCAGTTTAGTGGTTTATCTTTGGGTAAACACCAGTTGAGTTCCTGCTGTGAGTTGTTTTTTTTTCCTGACCAGCACCTATTCCTTTCACCTTATATGTATGTTTTTACTTTTTAACACTGTGTTTTGTGTCTTACTGTACACTTTATTCTACGTTTGTAAGCAGTGTGTTGCGGCCTCCTCTCTCATCCTTCAGGAAGTACGAGAAACTCTTTGATGGACTTTTACAGAGTCAGGTCCGAGGTGGTATTAGTTGTGGTGCAAGGGTCTTTCTAGTCTGTACAGGGACCAGCTTGGTATCGACGCATCTCTCTATAGCAAGTCCTCCCCTTTTCTGTTACCCATGTGTGAGAGTATTTATGTTAAGAACTTTTAGATGTCCCATGAAATGTTTTATTACAAAGCTGTTCTCCATTAAAATGATTGCTGTGTTCATGATCGCCTAGTTCATGCATTTTCAGGGAGAACAAGGGACATTCTATACAATGGATTAAAATGAATCAGATTTTCAAGTACAGGCAGTACCGAATGTACATTTAACTTCCATATGATCCCTACTTTATGCTGCTCACAGAATAGGTAGCAAAAAAACCAGCTCATAAATTCCCTTTAAAGGGAACCAATCACCAGGATTTTCATATATAAGATAAAGCCAGTGCTATACTGGCACTATCAGGCAGCTTATCTACATATCATTAGTAGTCAGCTCCCATGTTTAGGCTTTCAAATGCAAAAAAGTGAAGTTTATAAATTCAGCAGCTACTTGAGTGACAGTTGCCTCTGAGCTGATAATCTCTGGGTGGGTATTCATATGGATTCCCGCCCCCCTGCCACCTGTTTCTCCCTCTATGGTAAGTATTATACAAACAATTTACTTTTTTAAAGGACCTGTGGTGAGGTCATACCCATATGACCAGAAGGGGAGGGGCCTCAGCCAACAAAGCTGGATACCAGATCACATGGGTTTGACCTCACACAGGTCCTTCAAAAAAGTGAATAGTTTGTATAATAATTACCATAGAGAGAGGGACGAACAACAGGCAGGGGGGTGGGAATCCATATGAATATCCACCCAGAGATTATCTGTTCAGATGCAACTGTCACTCAAGTAGCTGCTGAATTTATAAACTTCACTTTCTTGGATTTGAAAGCCTAAACATCCGAGCTGACCACTAATGGAATGTAGAGAATCAGCCTGATAGTGCCAATATGGCACTGGCTTTAGCTTATATTCGAAAATCCTGATGATTGGTTCCCTTTAAGCCTGGTATACAAATTTTTTTTTGTTTCAAACCAACAAAGGTCCCTGGTGGTTAGTCCTTGACATGACCCCCTGAACAAAAGATCTCTCTGTATGTGTTTTTCTGCAAAAAGGATAACCGGCTTTCTGACAGTGCAATACAGAATGTGCAGCTTTATAAAAACAGCTATAAAAAAAGTTTTGGTCAAATATTAAGACGTTCCTCTGAAAAATTGCTATTCACATAAACAAGAAAACTGTAGGGCACACACAGCGCAGCCTAGGTAAAGTGTAACATCCCAGGTAATGTGCACCCTTTAAGACTGGTTTACAAAATGTAAGTATTATTGAGTCAAGCCTTTTAAACTTTTTTCAAACGACTAGTCCAAGGAAGCAATGAAAAACAGGAGAAAATTCCGGCACCAGACGTCTCTTCATTAAAATCTTCAATATTTTATTTGCATGTCAAGAATAAAAAATTCATGTGGGGACCCAGCCCATAAACATCTGACGCATTTCGAACAAAGTTCTTAATCAAATATGGCCAATGTTTTTGGCTCTTTGGGTCCATTGAAAGATTGTTTCCCATGTGGTAATTGTCTTTCCTGACCCAATATCTCTCGCTGCTCAGAATTCACAACTAGTGATGGCCTAAGGACCTTTGCAATTAGAGAACACATCTCCTGCAATACCACTAATATCATCCACTATGCCAAGTGTGAGTGTAAAAAAATTTACAATGGTCTCACTTCAAGGGAACTCTGAGTGAGAGTCAGAGAGCATGTGAGAGATATTGGTGCGGCAAAGATAAAGACCAATGAGACAGAATTAAAAACTATCACGCGCCATTTTAAAAACTTCCACGATTGCAATCCTAAATACTTAAAGGTGAAAGGAATTGATGTAGTCCATTGTTGCATAAGAGGTGGCGATATTAAGAGGCTTTTGGCACAGCGGGAAATGAAGTGGATTATTAACTTAGATACCTTGACCCCTAAAGGCCTCAATGAGGCGCTGAATTTTGCTTCCTTTTTGTAGATTTGGATTACTTCTCCTGTGTATATAATGTACCATTTTTTAATTTTAATTTTGTTTTTAACACATCGGTGCTATTTTGAATTGTTGGTATTATAATCTAAAACCTATACCTTTGCTACTCTTGTAGGACATTCTTTCCATCCTGCTGATATATTTAGTTATGGACCTGGTTGAAAATTCATCGTCATATCCTCCAGTTACATGTACATGGACTTTTTTGCACTGTCACTTTACGAAGACTATGGCGCAGAATTTGGTGGATTTATTCAAAATAAATTATATGTATTTGATCTTTTCATTGGAGGTTGTATTGGGAGGCTGAATACTCGTGGCAGACTCTGGTAGATTCAGACCAATCCGGTCACATGACTCGCTATTTAATGTCCTGCAATTGAGGCAGTAGCTAAGCTTCCCTGAGGAAGCAAATATCTATTGACGCGAAACGCGCGTTGGAGAGTTCTTTGCCACACAAGTGAAGTGCAGAAGTGAGGTGCATCCACCCATGGGGAAGCTGTCAGGATTTCTGAACAATACGTAGCCACCTTTGTATCTATATGCTGCATCAATGGTTGATTTCTTGCATTATTATACATCACTTGGTGGTTTCAATGTGATTTAGTTAACTTAGGCTCTCCTGGGTTTTTGGATAATTAATCCTCCTTTCTTTGCCCTTCAAATGTATGTGGGTGTTTATCCCTTTGTATGCCATCTATTAGCACGTTTTATTATTTTCTATATTGTGGTGTGATTTTCTGTTTTTTTTAACTGATTTTGTGATAATTAAAAACTTTATATTTATCCTTTAATGCTCCTGGTTCTCCTCTTTTCTAAGTCTATGATAGAGTGGTTTTTCTCTCCCAGAATTTATGCTTTAAAATGAGATGATGTGCATTGGTCAAATATTTATGTATCTCAGTCTAGTTATCAGAGACGCATAGTCTGTGACTGGCTTTTACAAGTACTGTATGCTTCACTAAAATGCTGCAGTGTTTCAGAGTAAGGCATGGGCTACAATGCAACGTTTTGTACTGTTAGGCTATGTTCACACTGGGCATTTTTGCAGCATCTTTTAGCTGCAGATTTGCCTTGGTTTTATGCAAATCCATGCTAATAAAACACTCCTTTTTCCAGTCACAGCAAAGTCTATGAGATTTCTGAAATCTCATGCACACACAAACATGTCAGGATTTTTTCCTGATGGTTTTGTGAAATACCTCCGTGTTTTGATCCGGTAACGTGGAAGATTAGAAAAAACTCCCATTGGTGAAAAAACAACAAGAAACAGGAGTAATAAACCACAAATATCACATTTTAATATCCACCAGACGGCATCATAACCATAGAAAAACACTAAGTAACTCCTCAAGGAAATCACTAAAATGCCACAATGTCATAAAACAACAACTTTTATTGATATATTTTTTTAAAAAAATGACAATTTTTACTTTTGGCACAATAGGACAGTGTAGACCACAAGTGAGTCCCTCCTAACATGGGAGGGGTAGGTGCGGACGCAATCAGACCATCGGTATAGGTCAAGTATTATACAGAGTAACCATATTCATTAAATATATACAGCCTACCGTGTGGCCCATGGAACCTCACGGGCAAACCTCAGATACACATGACATACTCCTGAAGCACTCCCACATGGTATAGACATAAATATAAAGTTCAAAATGACATGCACTTAGCCAATGTGGGTGTGCCCAGGAGAATGCTATACCACCAGTACGTAAATCAAAAGTTTAGTTAGTAATTAAAGTTTATAGCACTTCTTCCAGTAACGGATCATGCCAAAACAGCATAAATCACATTGAGGCTGTGAGGGAGGGCATCACCACTGCATCAAATTAGAGAATGTACTGCCCAAATAGAATCAGAGCGGTGATGTCCAACCCCACCAGTCACCCACCAGTTCCATGAACCATCTGGACCATAAACTCACATAAGGGCCAAAAGAGTATACAGACCTAACCGATGAATCGACCACGTACCCGCAACCACCACGCCTCAACGCGTTTCACTGCTGCTTCTTCGGGAGGCAGGTGTACTATAGAGACATTTGGGGATCTATTTATACCCTGGATTAATCAGCGAGCGCAAAAGAACATGTGTTTTTTCGGCACGGACGCCACCATACTATGTGGTTTAAACAGGAAGTGACCCGGCACTAGTTCCGGTCATGACGTGGAGCCGTCAGTCACGGGGGCCATGGCAACGTGATGCCATAGACACCGCGCATGCGCGGCCACACGCCACTCGACCGTACTGAAGCGCTGGGAATCCACTGCAGGGCTTTGCCGCGCTCCACATGTATAGCGCTATGATCTCCTTTTAGAGCAGGGATATTAATAGTAATATATAGTTAACTAAACCTCATAAATTATGAGGGGAGCCTCATGGACATAAGGTTATTACAAGATAGTAACATAGCCAAATTTAAAGGGAATATATAAATTTTCAGCATATTCTTTATACAACCAGAAAGGATTATAACCATTATCATAAGATATTTGAATCATGGTATAGTTTTTGTGGCCCAATAAGGCCCTATACCCCACTGGATGATCTATAAGACAGGAGAGCTTATATATGGAGTATCCATACATTATATATATGCAGATGTTATTAAGCTGAAATAAGCTAGCAATCTGAACTCCATAGCAACCAAACATCAGTAGTACACATGTTGTCAAGCTGGAATAAGCTAGCAGTCTTGAATCCAACAATGCGCCAGTAAAAACGCATGTTATTAGACGCATTCCACAGTCCATGCCAGCAATGCACCGGTGAATATAGGACACGATGTTGATAGACAGACGCCAATAATGGTCCTCAGATTCTATTCCATAATTCAATGTGCCAACTTCCTGCTTATCCAGTCAGAAGATAGATTCATTCTTTTTAATCCAAGACCCCGTATCTGGCCATATTAAACGACTCCTCCATTATATAGAAATGTCAAAAGATACCTAAACTCCATAAACTCAATGAAGGAGAAAGAGAAATATTAGTACACCTTAAAGCAACCCAATACCAATAACCAATTATTATCGTAAGAAAGTCATTAAAATATAAAAAAATTTAATTTAAAACAATAATAGTGCAAACGTCTCCGAACAAGAGTCAGCGTAATCACTTAGAGAAAGGCATTAAAGCCAAAATTCTCATTTAACCCACTTGGAGATACCGTGCCCAACCGGTATATCCATCGGCTCTCCAGCCGAGCCAGGGATTTTCCTATATCCCTGCCACGTATGTCGATGTTAATCTGATCAATTGCTTTGATCAGAAGGAGCCGAGAAACAGAGTTATGAAACTCCTTAAAGTGGCGGGGGATAGTTTTTAATTTTTCCTCATCAGAGGCCTCCTTAGAATTTTTGATATCGCGCACATGCTCGCCCACCCGGGTTTTAAGTTCCCGAGTGGTCATGCCGATATAAAACAAATTGCAAGGTAAGGTATAACCTAATGTCGTACTCCTTATCATCCCTGGTCCCTCTAGAGGTCTTGGCCTTGCGCATGTTTGCGCATGTCTTACATAGGCCACACGGGTAGAAACCTACAGTTCCAGAAATCATTCTGCCACTATTCCCTAATCGGTAATGATTATGGACAAGGTGGTCCTTGATATTCCTTGCCCTGCATGCAGTCATAAGAGGGGATGATGATAAATTTCTACTCAGAATAGGGTCGGTCTTGAGAATGTCCCAGTGTTTCTTAAGTATCCCTCCTATGTCCCTCCAACGATTATTATATGTTGTAATTAATCGTACTTCATTTTCTTTCTGAAGTCTGGGTACAGAGTAATTGGGATACAGAAGAGATTCCCTGGTGCATACTCTTGCCCGATCCAGACCACGCTTTATTACTTTTTTACTATAACCCCGACGCAAAAACCTCTCTGTCAAATCATCGGCTTGCCTAGAAAAAGCCCCCTCAGTGGAACAAATCCTCCTGGCCCTCAAAAACTGGGCCACGGGGATGCCCCTGATAGTCGCCGGGGTATGAGAGGATTTTGCGTGGAGGAAGGCGTTAGTGGCCATAGGCTTCCTATATATTTCAGTGCCTAATACACCCTGTTCCGTAGTCCTAATTTTTATATCCAAAAATTGTATCTCATGGCCACATTTATATGTCAGAAAGACATTGATGGGATTCTGATTGAGCCTGTCTATAAAACCAGCTAACTCACTGGGGGACCCCTCCCACAGGAACCAGATGTCATTGATATACCTCATCCAATTGTGTACCCTACCAATATCGACATCTGGTTCCGTGAGGAAAATCTGTCTCTCCCAGGCCCCCAGGAACAGATTTGCATAGGCCGGGGCGCAGGCTGCCCTCATAGCGGTCCCGCGCCTCTGGATATAGACAGACCCCCCAAAAGTGAATACGTTATGTGTAAGAACGTATTCCAATAGTATAAGCAGCAGTTCCACAAGTGCCCCATCGAGATTACTGGAGTTCAGGAACCACGCTACCGCTTTGAGACCATCATGGTGATCAATGGACGTGTAGAGACTTTCCACGTCCGTGGTCACCATGATGGTCCCCCTGTCCAAAGTGATATTGTCTAGCCTCCTGAGGGCCTCCGTAGTGTCTTTTATGTATGATGGTAGGGCAGTGGCCAGAGGCTTTAAGTAAAAATCCAGCAGCTGGCACACTCCCTCACAAAGCCCATCCATACCCGACACTATGGGGCGTCCAGGAGGATTAGAATAGTTTTTATGTAATTTGGGAATCAGGTAGAAGGTGGGTATCCTGGGATGCCTGACAACCAGGCAATCAAAAAGCTTCTTTGGAATGGTGCCCTTGGTACAGGCCTCTTCCAGGATCCCCACCAATTCCACCTGAAATTCCTGTGTTGGATCAGTATACAATTTTTGGTAGCAGGTTCGATTGCCCAGCTGTTTATAGGCCTCCTTCTCATACATGATGTTAGGCCAGATTACAAGGTTGCCACCCTTATCAGCTGGCTTAAACTGTACATCATGCCACTCTTTCATCTCATCTAGGGCTCTGCGTTCCTGCGGGCTCAAGTTGGAATATCTATTGGGTTTATGATTTAACCCCTCAATGTCTTTGGTGACCATTCTGACGAAAATATCAAGTGCAGGACATAAACTAAGTGAAGGGAATTTTTTTCGATTTTGCATATAGATGGACTGGAAACTTACTTATCTGGGCTCCTGCAGACTCCTCCGCTAGGGCCTCTAGTATTTCTACTGCCGCTTCCTCCCTTTCCACTTCAGAGGGCCCCCCTGTGAATGATTGGGTACAAATACGTTTGAACAGTAATTTTCGTGCAAAAAGATGGACACCTTTGATAGCAGTAAAGGTATCCAACTGCATGGTAGGGGCAAAGGACAAACCCCTCTCAAGCACTTGGATCTGGATGTCAGATAATACATGATTGGAGAGGTTGGTTACCTTAAGTTGGTCCGTCCTTTCTTTTGCTGCCTGAAAGAGGGGAGCTGTTCTTCTAACACCACCTGATCTGGTATTAATAGAACTGACCGATGGTAATTCAGTCTCAGATTGATCCACCTCACTGGCCGTAGTCGTTGATGAAAAGGAACCCATTTTAGATCTACCCCTCTTGGATGGTCCTGTTTTAAATTGCCATCGAAAGATCTTTTTATTGAAAACAGGAGTAGTTGGAACCTGGGCAGACTGCAATTCCCTATCAGACCACACTAGAAGTAGCCGTGGAGCGTTCCTAAAAACCTAGACGCCACGTCATTGCCTGAGAAACTAGCTACGCCTCCCAAAATGAGGAAATCTACCTTGCCTCAGAGTAGTCCCCAAAGGAGTAGATAGCCCCCACATACAAAGATTACGGTGATATAGGAAAACACAATACTCAGATAGGAAAAATAGATTTAACAAAGGCGAGGCCCAACTACCTAGATACAAAGGAAAGGAACTGTTTGTGGTCAGTACAAAATCCCTGTAGAAAAATACCAAACTCCTGATAGTTAAAATGGCCCTGGAGGTCATACAACCTCACCCCCACTATATCAGGTAATCCTGTAAATAATGGGAGAACAAAATACCAAAAAAGAACACAAAATACAGAAGAGCAAATAATCAAATTAGACTGGGATAAAATCACTTTTTCTGCAGGAGAGCTAGCACAGGGGAAACCCCCATGCTCACAGCACAAAAAAACAGAACTTCACCTGCAAGAAAACAGATACAAAGCAAAACAAGGAAAAACAACAGCCTAAAGTGTAAACAAGGAAGCAAGGCAAAAACTGAAAACGTATCTGCAGTAGTCTTGCTCAGGGATACAGGGAAGGACAAAGCTCCAGGCTGTCACGCTCCCCGGGTCCTCTGCTCCGCTTCCCGGTTCACCTGCCACGCTCCCCGCTCTCCAGCCTCCATCGCCCGCGCTTCCCAGGCCTCCTGGTCCCCGCTCCCGGCGCCCGTCGGCTTCCCAGCCCCAGCCCGGCTCTGCTGCGTCCTCCTCTCAGCTTCCTGCCCTGGCTTCTGGCACCCGGGCCGCGCGCATGCGCATTAGGGCGCGCGCGCGGTCACTGACCCTTTCTTAAAGGGCCAGTGTCCACTGACAGGAAATGAAGCACACAGGTACGGGGTATAAAGGGGTGCAATGTCCAAGGGGGCGGGGCCTGATCTTCGTGTTTCCCAAGCTAGGAGTCAGGTCTCCTTGTGTTCCTGTGAGATACTTACCTCTCTCTCTTCTAGAGCCGATCCTGCATTGCCATCCGGTCCTGCCGTATCCCGAACCCCGAACGCTGCCTTTCTGCCATCCTGACAGTCCGCACTATCTCTGTTCCCTGCGGTGACCCGTCATCTCGCTCCAACGGTTCCGGACCCCGCCTGACATCATCCCGGCTTCCGAACCTGAGCTCCGTCACCCGGACCACCATCAGTGACCTCGTGGTTCCAGGGACTTCTCCATTGTGCTCTTCTGCGCAGACTGTTCTGCTACCTATAGTGCTCCGGCTACCGGACTCCTTTCCTCATCGGGGAGTTTGGCCCAGTGGATCCACCTCCCGGGTCTGCCCATCCACCTGGCCCTAACAGTAAGATCAGGCCATGGATCCCGCCGAAGCACTAGCGGCCTTGCATGAGGAACTCCAACGCCAGCGTGAAGTCCAGACCCGCATGCTGAACTTTATGACTTCCGTGGACGCCCGCTTGAACACGCTACAAGCATCGGTCACATCTTCAGCACCTCCGGCCTCCACTAGTCAATCCACGGCTCCCGCTCCCGTGGCAGCCTCTTCGGATGCTTCCAGACTTCGTTTGGCCTCACCACCCCGGTACGCCGGAGATCCCAAGACCTGCAGGGGGTTTATAAACCAATGCTCCCTCCATTTCACGCAGCTGCCGCATTTGTTTGCCTCTGACCAAGCCAAGGTTGCCTTCATAATGTCTCACCTAGAGGGCGAGGCAATGGCGTGGATGAACCCCTTGTGGGAGAAGGAGGACCCTATGACCAAGAACCTCCAGGAGTTCCTGCAGGCTTTTCGCAGCACCTTTGACGAGCCCGGACGCGCCTCCGCGTCTGCTTCATCTCTTCTCCGGTTACGTCAGGGAACTCTGACGGTGGGTCAATACGCCATCCGTTTCCGCACCTTGGCTTCGGAACTCGGGTGGAATAACGAGGCCCTAACCGCCGCCTTCTGGGAAGGACTTTCGGGTCGAATCAAAGATGAGCTGGCTGGTCGTGACGTACCGTCCACCCTGGACGCCCTGATTACCCTAGCGACTCGAGTGGACATTCGCTTTCAGGAGCGATCCAAAGAGGTGTCCCGTGAGAGACGTCCGGTACGGCATTCCTCTCCTCCGCAGAAGCCCGCCGTACTTCAGTCAACGGCATCTGGTGTCTCCGTCCACGAGCCCATGCAGATCGACCGTGTGCGGCAGTCTGAACAACGCCGAGCAGAGCGGCTCGCCAAGGGCCTCTGCTTCTACTGCGGAGAGGGCACACACCTGCTACGCTCCTGTCCAGAAAGGCCGGGAAACTCCAAAGCCTAGGGTTGGTAGGAGAGGCCACCCTAGGTGCTGGGACTCTCTCAGACCCGGTTACCTGGACTGTGCAAGTGACAACGGGAGAGACGCGGTTCACGGCTGAGGCGTACCTCGATTCTGGGGCAGCAGGCAATTTCATCCAGCAGGCCACGGTGGACAAGTACCAGGTGCCTGTTACTCCACTCGACAAACCCCTCGTGATTGCCTCTGTGGATGGGAGACCCCTCTCTGACACCATCTCCTGGATCACCAGGCCGGTTGAATTGCGTATTGGTGCTCTGCACACCGAGAACATCGCTCTCTACGTCCTCCCACACATGTCACATCAAATCCTGCTGGGCCTTCCTTGGTTACGGACACACGACCCTTCAGTCAGCTGGGGCACTGGTGAAATCACTCGATGGGGCTCTTCTTGCCATGAGAACTGTCTGAAGACCATACAACCCATCTGGCGACCTCCGGTTCCAGAGTCCCTACCGGGACTACCCTCAGCCTATTGGTCCTTCACGGACGTCTTTGATAAGAAGGAGTCAGAGGTACTTCCGCCACATCATCCTTACGATTGTGCCATTGACCTGCTCCCGGGAACTACACCACCTCGAGGACGGATATATCCACTGTCTCCAGCCGAAACAAGGGCCATGTCTTCTTACATCACAGAGAGCCTGGCAAGGGGATTCATTCGGAGATCCTCCTCTCCTGCTGGAGCAGGCTTCTTCTTCGTAAAGAAGAAAGAGGGCGACTTACGCCCATGCATAGACTACCGGGGATTGAACCAAATCACCGTAAAAAACAAGTATTCCCTGCCGCTCATCCCCGAATTGTTTGATCGGCTCAGAGGAGCTCGCGTGTTCACCAAGTTGGATCTTCGGGGTGCCTACAACCTGGTCCGTATCCGCTCGGGGGACGAATGGAAGACCGCGTTTAACACTCGCGATGGGCACTATGAATACTGCGTGATGCCCTTCGGCCTGTGTAACGCACCAGCAGTCTTCCAAGAATTAGTGAACGACGTGTTCCGGGACCTTCTCTACGTCTGTGTGGTGGTATATCTGGATGACATCCTTGTCTTCTCTCCGGACCTTCAGACCCACCGAGAGAACGTGCAACTGGTTCTACAAAGACTGAGAGAGAATCGTCTGTACGCCAAGTACGAGAAGTGTGTCTTCGAACAGTCTTCTCTCCCCTTCCTGGGTTACCTCATCACCGATACCGGACTGCAGATGGATCCAAAGAAGGTCTCTTCCATTCTCAACTGGCCTCCTCCTTTTGGACTGAAGGCAATCCAACGCTTTCTGGGATTCGCCAACTATTACCGCCAGTTCATCCCTCATTTCTCTGCTCTGACTGCTCCTCTCTCCGCCTTGACCAAGAAGGGGGCTAATCCAAAGGACTGGTCACCTGCGGCCGACGCCGCGTTTGGCTCCCTAAAGCGGGCCTTTGCCTCCTCTCCTGTACTCCACCGTCCGGAGTTAAACCGCCAGTTCACCTTGGAGGTGGATGCCTCCTCCTCGGGAGCCGGAGCAGTGCTCATGCAGAAGTCCTCCTCCGGGAAGATGGTGACTTGCGGTTTCTTCTCCAAGAGCTTCTCAGCGCCTGAACGCAATTACACCATCGGTGACCGAGAACTATTGGCAGTCAAACTGGCTCTGGAGGAATGGCGTTATCTTCTGGAAGGAGCAGTGTACCCCGTTATAATCTACACGGACCACAAGAACCTGGAATACCTGCGGTCTGCTCAGCGACTGAACCCACGGCAAGCCAGGTGGTCCTTATTCTTTGCCCGGTTCGATTTCCAGCTCCATTTCCGACCCGCGAACAAGAACGTACGCGCTGATGCCTTGTCTAGGTCTTTCATGCCCATGGAGCATGAAGAGGAGACATCCCAACCCATCATCTGTCCAAGTAAGATTATTCCGGTGGCTCCTGTCACCCTGGCCCAGATACCGCCCGGGAAGACCTATGTCTCTGAGACTGACAGGCAAAAAGTGTTACACTGGGGCCATGCCTCGAAAACAGCCGGTCATGCTGGCCAGAAAAGAACTTGGAGTGCGATTGTACGTCATTATTGGTGGCCATCCCTTCGCATGGACGTCGCCTCTTTTGTCTCTGCCTGCTCCTCTTGTGCCAGGAACAAGACGCCCAAACACCTGCCATATGGTCGTCTTCTGCCTCTGCCTATACCCTCAGTTCCCTGGCAACACATTGCGATGGACTTTATTACGGACTTGCCATTGTCCTCCGGACACACAGTCATATGGGTCTGGTGGATCGGTTCTCTAAAATGGCCCATTTCGTCCCTATGGCTGGACTGCCCTCTGCCCAGGAACTCGCGGACGCCTATATACATCACATCTTCCGCTTGCATGGCTTTCCATCACACATTGTGTCCGACAGAGGAACTCAATTTACCTCCCGCTTCTGGAGGGCTCTCTGTAAACATCTGGGAGTAACCCTGGACTTTTCTTCAGCCTACCATCCTCAGTCGAACGGCCAAGTGGAACGGGTCAATCAGATTTTGACCTCTTTCTTACGTCACTACGTCAACGCCCATCATGACGATTGGTCCACGCTTCTTCCTTGGGCTGAATTCTCCCATAATCACCACGTCAGTGAGTCCTCCTCCAGTTCTCCCTTCCATGTCGTCTACGGACTTCAGCCTTCGGTCCCATTGCCTGTATCCTCTTCCTCGGATGTCCCTGCTGCTGATGCGGTAGTCCGTGACTTTACAACCATTTGGGACTCAGTTAAGGCGTCCCTTGCACGTGCATCCCTGCGGATGAAGAGACACGCAGACAAGAGACGTCTGGATCCTCCGTGTTTCTCCCCCGGAGATCTCGTCTGGCTTGCTTCCAAGTACGTCCGATTGAAGTTACCATCTTACAAGCTGGGTCCTCGCTACATCGGACCGTTTAAAGTCCTCGGCAAGATCAATGAGGTCTCCTACAAACTGCAGCTCCCGGCCACAATGAGGGTACCCAACTCCTTCCACGTCTCCCTGCTCAAGCCGGTTGTCCTTGGTCCCTTCTCCGCTGCTGCCAGTCCGGCTCCTCCTCCTATTGCTGATGACGACATCTATGCGGTAAGGGATATCGTGGCCATGAAGACCGTACGGGGTCGACAGTTCTTCCTGGTGGACTGGGCAGGGTATGGTCCTAAGGATAGGTCCTGGGAGCCTCGGGAGAATGTGGGCACTCCTCTCATCCGTGCCTTCCTGTCCCGGTTGCGGGGAGGGGGGCATGGGGGGGGTACTGTCACGCTCCCCGGGTCCTCTGCTCCGCTTCCCGGCTCACCTGCCACGCTCCCCGCTCTCCAGCCTCCATCGCCCGCGCTTCCCAGGCCTCCTGGTCCCCGCTCCCGGCGCCCGTCGGCTTCCCAGCCCCAGCCCGGCTCTGCTGTGTCCTCCTCTCAGCTTCCTGCCCTGGCTTCTGGCACCCGGGCCGCGCGCATGCGCATTAGGGCGCGCGCGCGGTCACTGACCCTTTCTTAAAGGGCCAGTGTCCACTGACAGGAAATGAAGCACACAGGTACGGGGTATAAAGGGGTGCAATGTCCAAGGGGGCGGGGCCTGATCTTCGTGTTTCCCAAGCTAGGAGTCAGGTCTCCTTGTGTTCCTGTGAGATACTTACCTCTCTCTCTTCTAGAGCCGATCCTGCATTGCCATCCGGTCCTGCCGTATCCCGAACCCCGAACGCTGCCTTTCTGCCATCCTGACAGTCCGCACCATCTCTGTTCCCTGCGGTGACCCGTCATCTCGCTCCAACGGTTCCGGACCCCGCCTGACATCATCCCGGCTTCCGAACCTGAGCTCCGTCACCCGGACCACCATCAGTGACCTCGTGGTTCCAGGGACTTCTCCATTGTGCTCTTCTGCGCAGACTGTTCTGCTACCTATAGTGCTCCGGCTACCGGACTCCTTTCCTCATCGGGGAGTTCGGCCCAGTGGATCCACCTCCCGGGTCTGCCCATCCACCTGGCCCTAACACAGGCCAGGAACAGAGACTGAGAAAAATACAATTATAACCGGCGCCCGCAGGGCACAAAGTGCTCACCTATATAGACTTGACTTGTCTGCAATAGCACTTCCCCAATTCCCAATTAACATCGACACCTCTCTGAGTCACAGGCTCAGATTCAGCTCCACTACCATTCCTGGCCACCAGACGGAGCTTCAGAACAGCACCCACACAGATGACATTCACAACAGTACCTCACCTTGAGGAGGGGTCACCGAACCCTCACCAAAACCACCGAATCTGTCAGGGTGGGCATGGTGGATAGATTTTCGGTCTGGTTGAGCGCTATTGAATGGGCCCATTCAATAGCGCTCAACCAGACCGAAAATCTATCCACTATATGCCTACTCCCGACAAGGGAATTCGGTTAGAGCTGCTAAGTGGAACAGGACCTGCTAGATCTAACGTGAAATCTCCAGCTGAAGGACGGTGGATCGCACAGGCGCTCCAGGATCCAAGGTGCCGGTGAATCCTAGGAGCCAGCAGCGATGCCTAACTCGGACTCCTCCAGCACAGCAACGGAACATCAGCGGTGATAATAGAAACCCCCTACCCCGGAGGATATATCTATCTATCCATCTACCACCGGGGTTGTGCGAGGGCGCACAACCTCTTCAGGTGAGCAAAACCATAACTGTACTAAATACATTTTCAGCTCACGGGTGCTTCTCATATGCGCTACTCTATTTTTTCAGTAAGGATGGGCATGGTGGAAGGCACGAACCAATCTGTCAGCGTTAATGTCAGAGGCAAAGACCCAAGAATTGTCCTCCTGACCATAACCCTTCCACTTAACAAGATACTGGAATTTTCGCCTATCAAGACAAACTACTGGCTCCACATGTTTCTTCAACAAAAAGTAATGAAAAATATTATGAATTCTGAACGACTCACGAAGAGCCAAACGAAGAAATATGGGATTAAGAATCTTCAAAATCATATAGGGCTCAATAAATCTAGGCTAAATTTAGGCAAGGAAACTCTCATAGGAACATTCCTGGAGGACAACCAAACCCTGTTCCCCACTTTAAACCGGGGATCAGCTGTCCTACGTTGGTTGGCAAATCTTTGAGCATTATCCTGGGATTGAAAAAACTCACTAGAATTTGCACAATCAGGCTTGGATCTAGAACAAATCCTATAAGACTGCACGAAGCTCCTGACATCGCGAGACAATGAAGGCCACCAAAAAGATCCACTCACAAATCCCTGGTGACAAAAATCCCAGGATGATCAGCAAAACTCTAGTCTTCCATTGATCAGGAACATAAAGCTTCCCCACAGGACATCTCTCAGGCTTGCCCCCCTGAAATCTCTGAAGTACCAACCTTAAATCAGGCGAAATAGCTGATAGGACCACACCTTCATTCAGGATGTTAGATGGCTCCACAACATCCAGAGAATCAGCAGAGAAACTCCTATAGAGAGCATTGGCTTTAATACTCTTAGTGCCCGGAAGAAAAGAGACCACAGAATTGAAACATGTAAAAAATAAAGCCCACCTAGCCTGCCTAGGATTCAGTCTCTTGGCAGATTCGAGATAGGTCAGATTCTTATGATCAGTGAGCCTCACAATTTGATGTCTCACCCCCTCCAGCCAGTGTCTCCATTCCTCAAAGGCCCACTTCAATGTCAATAATTCCCAATTACAAACATCATAATTATATTCAGACAGAGAAAACGTCCGAGAGCAGAAGGCAGAAGGCTTAGGCTTGGAAGTACTAGGATCTCTTTGAAAGAAAACGGCTCCTGCTCCAATCTCCGAGGTATCTATCTCCACTTGAAATGGAATAGAAACATCAGGTTGCTGCAGGACTGGGGCAGAAGTGAACCTCTTTTTAAGCTCTTGGAAAGCCATAATTGCTTCTGAAGTCCAATTCTGAACATCAGTTCCCTTTTTGGTCAAATCGGTCAAAGGCTTAACCACACTCGAGAAATTGCCATAAACTTACGATAGAAATTGACAAAACCCCAAAATTTTTGAAGGGATTTTTCAAAGAGGTTGGCTGAACCCAGTCATGAATGGCCTGAACCTTGACCGGATCCATTTCCATAGAAGCCAGGGACAAAATAAACCCCAAAAAGGAAATTTTCTGCATGCCAAAGAGACATTTCGATCCCTTAATGAACAATGAATGTTGCCTAAGTATCTGAAAAACTTTCCGTACCTGCTGCACATGAGCATCCCAATCATCAGAAAAAATCAAGATATCATCCAAATAGACAATCAGGAATTTGCCAATTAGCTCCCGAAAAATATCATACATGAATGATTGAAAGATAGAGGGGGCATTAGTCAGCCCAAAAGGCATCACTATGTACTCAAAGGTCAATACTGGCCCGGCCCAGCACTCGGATACTCTTGAACCCTTGCAGGTCTTGACATCACAGAAAAACGCTGTAAACAATGCCACAAAAAACACCACAAAAACCGCACCAAAACCACTGATGACGCCTAGGAGAAATCCACCCACAAGATCAGAACAGGGACATAATCGAAAGAAGACCTGAATGGGGAACATAATAGCAGGATGGAGGACTTATATTACTGGAAGGGGCCTGTGAAAGAGGGCATTACACCAGGTTGGGGGACATATATTACTGGAAGAGGTCCAGGATGGAGGACATTATACCAGGTAAGGGAGACCTTATATTAGGAAGGGGCCCAGGATGGAGACATTACCAAGTTGGGGGACATTATTTCTGGAAGGGTCCTAGGATGGGGGACAATATTTCATGAAAAGGCCCAGGATATAAAATATTATATTTGGAAAGGGCCAAAGATAGGGAACATTATTACAGGAAAGGGCCAGTGTGAAGGGCATTATACCCGAAGGGGCCAGGATGGGGTGAAATTTTGTAGGAAAATGGCATAAGATGGGGGACATTATTATAGGAAGGGATAAAGTTCAGGTACATTATTACAGGATCTTGGACACTGTTACATGAGAGGGGCGAACACGTATGTCTCCCCATGATCCAGAACGCTACAATCAACCTCTGCCAAACATGCAGGTGTGGCCCAGGTCCAAATTTTGTATCTGGACTATTGACTCTTGATACGCATCTGTCCAAGACTTTGCTTAAAAGCAACAGATGGTGGCCTCAGCAGTCATGGTAGCCTCAGCAGAAGTGCCATAATACTAGTATAACTACTCAGCAATAAGAGCCACTTTGACAGTAACAGGACTTGTGACCACTAAGGACTAGAGTTGAGCGGATTGCTAATAATCTGGGTCCGGCGGATCCGTCACGGGTTGCCCCAGAAGTCCGGATCCGATCCGGAACCCGACCCAATGTAAGTCAATGGGGGGGGGGGAACCGGATCCGGGACGAGAGAGAGAGAGAGAAAAAAAAAAAAATAATCCCGGATCGTGCAGCCGGATTCCCGAATGCAGGTCGGACCCGGATCGGACGCTGAAACTGCACGGATCTGGATTTTTACAGTTCGGATCCGCTCAACACTACTAAGGACCTTAACTGACTGATTGTACACGAAGACCAAGGGCATTACTGGAGCTTCAGTGCTGAATCGCTGAGGACAGAAGTGGTGAGACTGTTTGACTTTATTTGATTAAATCTGCGGTTTTAAAGATTAAATCAATCTCTGGATCACTCCAATAGTAGATGCCTACTTTTATTTGCTTCACCTCATACAGTATTTAGGGGTACTTTATCTGGAATTTTGACAAATATGTAATAACCACCTACATGTTATCCATGTCATAACAGCAGAACATGTCATCTTAGCACATTTCACACAATCCTATTTATCACTCATAAATCATTTTCTTAATTATGACATCTAAATTGTCTCTTTGTATTGTATCATTCTGTAGCATAAAAAAGGAAATATATTTTTAGTGTTACTAAATCTACACAAAAACCATGCTGTAATATTGTTTTAATACTGCAAGTGACTCACATGGGTGGTTTGGCGTAATAATGTATTTTTCTTGAGGGAGTTTAGGGTCACAGGAACACACAACTGCTTCTGCATCTAAAGGGAAATCATTTTCAAAACAGGAGGAAACAGAAGGAGAGTGCCCAAATCCCGTTAAAAATTATGGGGCTTTGTGTACCTCCCTCCCACACAACACTTTCTAAAGGCACCCCCCTATGGATTTCATCAAAAGAACACAATCTTGAAAAGGAAAGATTTATATTTTTGATTGCTTGCAGTTACATGTGAAATGCATTGAACTACTCAGTTTTCAATTCCAGGAGAATTTAATTGAAAGTACCCAGAGCTGTATGCACAATGGTTTTATTTCATTTGCTTCTCAATTTTGCCTTCTTCCCCATTGTTTTCTGTCACAGTTTTTTTCTATAAGCTTTCAGGCTTCCACCACTTAACTTTGGTTGTACCTCATTTGTGGGGAGATTTGTTTTTCTTCATAAGGCAGCATTCTCAGAAGAATTGTGACGCTAACTCAATGTTCTAGCATCTCACTTTGTGAAAAACAGGCAGACCCTTCGTCTAGACATTATCAAATATACTTATTGCTTTATTACAAACAGGAATTTCCCCGGTATGAAAAAGCAAACCACAATCAAATACAATACTTATAAGAAGTCATCTTCATCAGCGCACATACACAATTAACACACTGATTGTTTCATGTAATATTGTGTACCAACTCTACACCATTAAACAAACTAACATTCAAATACTGTAACTCCATGCAGGGCCGCTATCAGGGCATTACAACTGTGACTAGTGTAGGAGGCCCGGTGAAGAGGGGGGCCCGGCCATGCCCGGGATAATTACTTAGCTTTATTAAACCCCGGCCGGGTCCCCCCTCTTCACCAAGCCCCAGTCACAGCCACAGCAGGAGGACCCGGCAGTTTGGACACACCTTCTCATCTCTAGAACAACTGTTAAGAGGAAACTTTGTGCAGCAGGCCTTCATGGTAAAATAGCTGCTAGGAAACCACTGCTAAGGACAGGCAACAAGCAGAAGAGACTTGTTTGGGCTAAAGAACACAATGAATGGACATTAGACCAGTGGAAATCTGTGCTTTGGTCTGATGAGTCTAAATTTGAGATCTTTGGATCTAACCACCGTCTCTTTATAGAAAAGGTGAACGGATGGACTCTACATGGCTGGTTCCCACCGTGAAGCATGGAGGAGGAGGTGTGATGGTGTGGGGGTGCTTTGCTGGTGACACTGTTGGGGATTTATTCAAAATTGAAGGCATACAGAACCAGCATGGCTACCACAGCATCTTGCAGCGGCATGCTATTCCATCCAGTTTGCGTTTAGTTAGACCATCATTTATTTTTCAACAGGACAATGACCCCAAACACACCTCCACGCTGTGTAAGGGCTATTTGACTAAGTAGGAGAGTGATGAGGTGATGAGTGATGAGGTGCTATGCTAGATGACCTGGTCTCCACAGTCACCAGACCTGAACCCAATCGGGATGGTTTGGGGGTGAGCTGGACCGCAGAGTGAAGGCAAAAGGGCCAACAAGTGCTAAGCATCTCTGGGAACTCCTTCAAGGCTGTTGGAAAACCATTTACGGTGACTACCTCTTGAAACTCAACAAGAGAATGCCAAGAGTGTGCAAAGTAGTAATGAAAGCAAAAGGTGGCTACTTTGAAGAACCTAAAATATAAAACATATTTTCAGTTGTTTCACACTTTTTTAAGTATTTAATTCCACATGTTTTAATTCATAGTTTCGATGCCTTCAATGTGAATCTACAATTTTCAATTGTGTGTCCAAACTTTTGGTCTGTACTGTATATATATATATACAGTATATATACATATATACTGTATATATGGGGCAGCTTGTGAGGTGGATAGTATACAAAGGGGCAATGTACTTGAGGGATATTATACAGAGGGGCAGTGTGTGGGGGGATATTATACAAAGGTGTAGTGTGTGGAGGGATATTATACAGAGGGGCAGTGTGTGGGAATATTATACAAAAGGACAGTGTGTGTGGTGGGGATATTATACTGAGGACTAGTTTCTGTTTGGTGGTGATATCATGCAGAGGACCAGTGTGCGTGGGGGGGGGGACATTATACAGAGGAGCAGTGTGTGGGGAGATATTATACAGAGGAGCAGTGTGTTTGGGGATATTATACACGAGGCATCGTGCGTAGGTATGTTATACAGAGAGGCAGTGTGTTTGAGGGATATTATACAAAGGGGAGAGTGGGCGAGATATTAAGGACAGGGGCGGTATAGAGGGTGTATTATGTGGAGGGTCGGTGTAGAGGGTGTTTTATTAATTTTTTGAGGGAAATACTTCATTCTCTGGAACATCTTCAAGGGTGCTAACACTTTTGGCCATGACTGTATGTGTGTGTGTGTGTGTGTGTGTGTGTGTGTGTGTGTAAAAATGTATATATATATATATATATATATATATATATATATATATATATATATATATATATATGCACGTTTTACCAAGCATGGCAGTGAAAGTGTGTAAGGTTTGAGCGATGGAGACGGAGCCGGGGTTGCCTTTGCGGAGTATCAAGGGGGCCCAAAATTTTGCCAGTATGGGGCCCTAAAATTCCTAGTGGTAGCCCTGACTCCATGGTAACTTTATTGAGAAGTACCAATCAGGAAATGAACACAAGAAATTTTCCCAATTACTAAGTATGCCTTGGGCTACAGATAAGTCAATCCTTAAAATGTAGAAATGATGTAGCACAAGTAGTTCAGCTCACCTCAAAATTCCCATGTAATATAATGCACTCTCCTTAGTCCTCAATATATAATGCACCCCATAGTCCTTAATAAATTATAATGAATCTCCATATATAATGCATAGTCCATAGTCCTCCATATAGTATAATGCACAGCCCATAGTCATCCATGTAGTATTATTGCCACCATGTATTTACTGATTTACAAAAAATTAATTCTTCTCCCTGGTCCCCTGCTGTTTTGGTCTTGGTAGGGACTATTTTGAAGCTGTGCTTTTACTGCTCTGCACAGCGGGCATGATGAAGTTACGTCTTCGCACCTACTGTGCTGGTCTGTCAGATCACAGACACAAAAAGGGAGAATGATGATGGAGGGAGTGGACAGCAGAGTGCTCTCTCTTTCATTATTGCTTTCAATTGTTTCGGCATCTGCTTGTCCCGCTAGGTACAGGGAAAAACCAAGCGAATGGCGAAAGGGAAGGGAAGGGAAACCCTGTATTTAGGGAAGGTGAAGATGGTGACCCCTGACCAAACCTACTGCTGGTCCCTTGGGTCCCTCATCACCCTAGATAGGCTCCACACCTATGCGCTGAGCCGAACACCTAACCCTAAGTAGGGAATAGATGGAATTAGCTCTTCATCAACCCTACTAAACACTAAAGGAGACAACAAGGAGGTCACACAGGGAAAAAAGCATGAACTAATTATCCACAAATGACTCAGGTAGAAGTTCAGCAAAGTAACAGCAACAACACCACAGCTGAGTACAAACCACCTGCTTGCAACCAAAGCTTGATTGAACTGAATAATACAGTATCACCAGTAGAGATGAGCGAACCGGTCGCGGTTCGGCTCGAGGTCGGTTCGCCGACGAACCGAACTCGAACCAATAGGCTATAATGGGAGGCAATCACAAACACATAAAAATGCATTATAAATGTACACATACAGTTAATAAACATTGCCATAACACTTACCGGTCCCCGCGATCCCTCCTGCACTCTGTCTCCTGCCGCTATTCCATCCGATGATCGCTGAATCCTCCCGGTGACCGGCACTGCCAGCAGAGATGCAGGACCTATCGTGACGTCAAAATAGCCATGTGACCAGTCACGTGGCTATTATCTCATTGGCTAAAGACTGGTCACATGACTATGACGCGTCATGTAGGACCTGCGAGTGCATCTCTCCGGTACACGGTGCACATTTGTGTATCGCCGTGTACCGGCGACATGCTCTAGCACACGATCGACTCCCCGTTCCGTTAGGGACCGGCTGACACGGCTGGTCATTAACGGAGATCACCATTGCCATAGCAACGCAGTTAGCGGTGACGTCACCGCTAACCGCGGCTCCGGGAGCACCGTTGCTATGGTAACGCGTCTGTCAGCGTTACCGCTGTTACCGCTAGCAGCACTGATCACTCACGGAGTGAAGGCTGCACGCTGCTTCTCGTGCAGCTTTCACGGAGTGAATGCTCCACGGGAAGCAGCGTCTTCCCCCATGCAGCAGTGATGTAGCAGAGCTGCATTTGTTGACCGAGAAAGACAGAAGAGCAGGATCGTGGAGGGCTGACAGGGGGTAATAAAGATGGAGTCTATAATGTGTCTGTGTATTTATTTCTATGAAAGTATTTTTTCTCTGTGTGGTGTCTTTTTTTTAACCCTTTATTGGAGATTCTTAATGGCCGGGTCAAACGTGCCTGACATTAAGAATCTCTGGCTTAATAATGGCTAGTAAAAAAAAGCCAGTATTAACTCATGATTACCCAACAAGCCACCCGGCTCCAGGGCTGTTGGAAGAGTTGGATACAGCGCCAGATGATGGCGCTTCTATGAGAGCGCCATTTTCTGGGACGGCTGCGGACTGAAATTCGCAGCAGAGGCGCCCAGAAACCTCGGGCTAACCTGTGCTGCGGATTCCAATCCCCAGCTGCCTAGTTGTACCTGGCTGGACACAAAAATGGGGCGAAGCCTACGTCATTTGTTTTCTAATTATTTCATGAAATTCATGAAATAATAAAAAAAGGGCTTCCCTTTATTTTTGGTTCCCAGCCGGGTACAAATAGGCAACTGGGGGTTGGGGGCAGCTGTACCTGCCTGCTGTACCTGGCTAGCATACAAAAATATGGCGAATCCCACATAATTTTTTCAGGGGGCAAAAAACTTCTGCATACAGTCCTGGATGGAGTATGCTGAGCCTTGTAGTTCTGCAGCTGCTGTCTGTCAGTATGGAGAAGAGCAGACAGCAGCTGCAGAACTACAAGGCTCAGCATACTCCATCCAGGACTGTATGCAGAAGTTTTTTGCCCCCTGAAAAAATTATGTGGGATTCGCCATATTTTTGTATGCTAGCCAGGTACAGCAGGCAGGTACAGCTGCCCCCAACCCCCAGTTGCCTATTTGTACCCGGCTGGGAACCAAAAATAAAGGGAAGCCCTTTTTTTATTAGTTCAGGAATTTCATGAAATAATTAGAAAACAAATGACGTAGGCTTCGCCCCATTTTTGTGTCCAGCCAGGTACAACTAGGCAGCTGGGGATTGGAATCCGCAGCACAGGTTGGCCTGAGCTTTCTGGGCCCCACTGCTGCGAATTGCAGTCTGCAGCCGCCTCAGAAAATGGCATTTTCATAGAAGCGCCATCTTCTGGCGCTGTGTCCAACTCTTCCAGCACCTGCCTGCTATACCTGGCTAGCATACAAAAATATGGCGAAGCTCACATCCTTTTTTTGTAGTTTTTTGGCAAAAAAAATAAAAAATGCTTCCCTGGATTTTCCATTGCCAGTGAAGGTAACACCAAGCAGTGGGGGTTAGCAGCCAGTAGCTGCTTGGATTACCCTTAGCTAGCAATACAAAAAATGCAGCGGGAGCCCATATATATTTTTTTTAATTATTTATTTAAATAACTAAAAACAAAATGGGCTTCCCTGTATTTTGATTGCTGGACATCACAGTGCTGTAAAAATAAATCTTTAAAAAAATGACGTAGCGCTCCGCGGTATTTTTGATTCTCAGCGCAGATAAAGCAGACAGCTATGGGTTGCCACCCCCATCTGCCTGCCGTTACCTTGGTTGGCAATCAAAATATAGGGAAGCCCATTAATTTTTTCTATTTAAAAAATAGTTAAAAAAAAAATGACGTTGGGTCCTCCCATTTTTGATAGCCAGCTAGGGTAAAGCAGACGGCTGTAGCCTGAAAACCACAGCTGGCAGCTTTACCGTGGTTGGGGATCCAATGTGGAGGTCCCCTCAGGCTCTTTTTTATAATTATTTTATAAATATTAATAATTACACAATAAAAGTAGGGTCCCCCCCAAATTGGATCACCAGCCAAGGTAAAACGGACAGCTGTGGTCTGGTATTCTCAGGGTGGGAAGGTCCATAGTTATTGGGCCTTCACAGCCTAAAAATAGCAGGCCGCAGGCACCCCAGACGTGGCGCATCCACTAGATGTGCCAATCCTGGCGCTTCACCCCAGGTCATCCTGTGCCTGGTGCAGTGGCAAACGGGGTAATAAATCGGGTTGATACCAGCTGTAAAGTCACCTGAGATCAAGCCCAGGAGTTTGTGATGTCATGGCGTCTATTAGATACCCAACATCATAAACTGTCAGTACTAACAAAAAAAAAAAATCGACAAAAGAAATTTATTTGAAAAAACAGTCCCCAAAACATTCCCTCTTTCACCAATTTATTGTAAGAAAAAAAATAAAGGGGTCCCACGACGACTCTGGACCGTCTAGAATATGGGGGGGGGACACTCAGGGAACGTATCCCCCATTTTCTAGGAGTGCGGACCCTTCATGTGAGGAGTGTGAGGAGTGTGGGTGCAATGAATCTGCACTCACTCTCCCCGGGTCCACAGCAGCAGAGTCCATGTCGTAATGGTTGCTACCAAAGCTGCAATGCCCTGCTCATGAGGTAAGGGCATGCCTAATTAGGAGAACTACTGTAGAGGAAGCTCTGCTCACTGGTATATAGGTGCTCAGAGGTAATAATAGATAAAATTAGTGAGTAACCTCGGCACTCTAAATCTCCCAGACTAAGTCAGTAAGTCACAACGGATAGTAATGCAAAATCGCTCTTTATTGGTCCGTATTAAGAAAAAACAATTTTTCATAAGCATATATGTTTGAAAAAGTGGAGAAAAAATGGAGAAAAAATGGAGAAGAAGTGGAGAAAAAGTGGAGAAAAAGTGGAGAAAAAGTGGAGAAAAAATGGAGAAAAAGTGGAGAAAAAGTGGAGAAAAAGTGGAGAAAAAGTGGAGAAAAAATGGAGAAAAAGTGGAGAAAAAGTGGAGAAAAAGTGGAGAAAAAATGGAGAAAAAATGGAGAAAAAGTGGAGAAAAAGTGGAGAAGAAGTGGAGAAAAAGTGGAGAAAAAGTGGAGAAAAACTGGAGAAAAAAGTGGAGAAAGAGTGGAGAAAAGGTGGAGAAAAAGTGGAGAAAAAGTGGAGAAAAAAATGGAGAAAAAGTGGAGAAAAAGTGGAGAAAAAGTGGAGAAAAAGTGGAAAAGAAATGGAGAAAAAGTGGAGAAAAAGTGGAGAAAAAATGGAGAAAAAGTGGAGAAAAAGTGGAGAAAAAGTGGAGAAAAAATGAAAAAAAAGTGGAGAAAAAATGGAGAAAAGGTAGAGAAAAAGTGGAGAAAAAGTGGAGAAAAAGTGGAGAAAAAAATGGAGAAAAAGTGGAGAAAAAGTGGAGAAAAAGTGGAGAAAAAGTGGAGAAAAAAATGGAGAAAAAGTGGAGAAAAAGTGGAGAAAAAATGGAGAAAAAGTGGAGAAAAAAATGGAGAAAAAAATGGAGAAAAAGTGGAGAAAAAGTGGAGAAAAAATGGAGAAAAAATGGAGAAAAAGTGGAGAAAAAGTGGAGAAAAAGTGGAGAAAAAATGGAGAAAAAGTGGAGAAAAAATGGAGAAAAAGTGGAGAAAAGGTGGAGAAAAAGTGGAGAAAAAATGGAGAAAAAGTGGAGAAAAAGTGGAAAAGAAATGGAGAAAAAGTGGAGAAAAAGTGGAGAAAAAAATGGAGAAAAAGTGGAGAAAAAGTGGAGAAAAAATGGAGAAAAAGTGGAGAAAAAGTGGAAAAGAAATGGAGAAAAAGTGGAGAAAAAGTGGAGAAAAAGTGGAGAAAAAATGGAGAAAAAGTGGAGAAAAAGTGGAGAAAAAGTGGAGAAAAAATGAAAAAAAGTGGAGAAAAAATGGAGAAAAGGTGGAGAAAAAGTGGAGAAAAAGTGGAGAAAAAAATGGAGAAAAAGTGGAGAAAAAGTGGAGAAAAAATGGAGAAAAAGTGGAGAAAAAGTGGAAAAGAAATGGAGAAAAAGTGGAGAAAAAGTGGAGAAAAAGTGGAGAAAAAATGGAGAAAAAGTGGAGAAAAAGTGGAGAAAAAGTGGAGAAAAAATGAAAAAAAAGTGGAGAAAAAATGGAGAAAAGGTGGAGAAAAGTGGAGAAAAAGTGGAGAAAAAGTGGAGAAAAAAATGGAGAAAAAGTGGAGAAAAAGTGGAGAAAAAGTGGAGAAAAAAATGGAGAAAAAGTGGAGAAAAAGTGGAGAAAAAATGGAGAAAAAGTGGAGAAAAAAATGGAGAAAAAAATGGAGAAAAAGTGGAGAAAAAGTGGAGAAAAAATGGAGAAAAAATGGAGAAAAAGTGGAGAAAAAGTGGAGAAAAAGTGGAGAAAAAAATGGAGAAAAAGTGGAGAAAAAATGGAGAAAAAGTGGAGAAAAGGTGGAGAAAAAGTGGAGAAAAAATGGAGAAAAAGTGGAGAAAAAGTGGAAAAGAAATGGAGAAAAAGTGGAGAAAAAGTGGAGAAAAAAATGGAGAAAAAGTGGAGAAAAAGTGGAGAAAAAATGGAGAAAAAGTGGAGAAAAAGTGGAAAAGAAATGGAGAAAAAGTGGAGAAAAAGTGGAGAAAAAGTGGAGAAAAAATGGAGAAAAAGTGGAGAAAAAGTGGAGAAAAAGTGGAGAAAAAATGAAAAAAAGTGGAGAAAAAATGGAGAAAAGGTGGAGAAAAAGTGGAGAAAAAGTGGAGAAAAAAATGGAGAAAAAGTGGAGAAAAAGTGGAGAAAAAATGGAGAAAAAGTGGAGAAAAAGTGGAAAAGAAATGGAGAAAAAGTGGAGAAAAAGTGGAGAAAAAGTGGAGAAAAAATGGAGAAAAAGTGGAGAAAAAGTGGAGAAAAAGTGGAGAAAAAATGAAAAAAAGTGGAGAAAAAATGGAGAAAAGGTGGAGAAAAGTGGAGAAAAAGTGGAGAAAAAGTGGAGAAAAAAATGGAGAAAAAGTGGAGAAAAAGTGGAGAAAAAGTGGAGAAAAAAATGGAGAAAAAGTGGAGAAAAAGTGGAGAAAAAATGGAGAAAAAGTGGAGAAAAAAATGGAGAAAAAAATGGAGAAAAAGTGGAGAAAAAGTGGAGAAAAAATGGAGAAAAAATGGAGAAAAAGTGGAGAAAAAGTGGAGAAAAAGTGGAGAAAAAAATGGAGAAAAAGTGGAGAAAAAATGGAGAAAAAGTGGAGAAAAGGTGGAGAAAAAGTGGAGAAGTGGAGAAGAAGTGGAGAAAAAGTGGAGGAAAAAGTGGAGAAAAAGTGGAGAAAAAGTGGAGAAAAAATGGAGAAAAAGTGGAGAAAAAGTGGAGAGAAAAAGTGGAGAAAAAATGGAGAAAAAGTGGAGAAAAAGTGGAGAAAAAGTGGAGAAGAAGTGGAGAAGAAGTGGAGAAGAAGTGGAGAAGAAGTGTTTGTTCATGCCAGATGGGAGATAAATAATTTTTTACCGGCGCTGTCATTTACTGTAACGTGATCATCGGTGTACTTTGTATACCTGTGATAACGTGAGCGGGGACTGGAAAAACCGTCCTGAATCATGATCTCCAGGGTCTCAGCTAGCCCTGAAAACCCGGAGATTTTCTGACGCCGGGGGGCATTATTCACTTATTTCTGCCTGCTGTTTATAAACGGCAGATCAGAATAAGGCTACATTAACACGACCGATCCATTTTTGCGGTCTGCAAAAAACAGTCCGTTTTTTTTCACGGGTGCATCCGTGTGGCATCCGTTTCCGTTCCGTAGACGGTCCGTATGTCATCTGTTTGTCATCCGTGTGCCTTCCGTTTTTTTTGTGTACTGCAAAAAAACTGAAGGAGGGTAAATGCATAAATTTACCCAGGATCCATAGCTTCATCCTACATGAAGCGGTCACATGTTCACTCCAGTGCCATTTTCTACTGCTTTTCACAGCGTAGAGCGCTCTGGTGATTTTCTTGTGCTTATGCACTTCATATCAGTCTTTTCTGTCATTATAATGGCAGAAAGACACATAATGTCCCACTCTCCTGCATTTTGTAATTTTGCACCCTTTGGTGCCTTTCATGTGGCACTAAGGGGTGCTTAGCTTTGTATTTAGCCAAAAAAATGAAAAAAAAAATGACGTAGGGTTCCCCCTAGTTTTGTAGCTAGCTAGGGTAAAGCAGACGGCTGCAGCCTGCAGACCACAGCTGGCAACCCTCACTTTGGCTGGTAATCCAAAACTGAGGGCACCCCACGCTGTTATTTTAAATGAAATAAATAATAAAAAAAAAAAACACGTAGGGGTCCCCCCAAAATTGGATCACCAGCCAAGGTAAAGCAGACAGCTGTGGTCTGATATTCTCAGACTAGGGAGGTCCATGGTTATTGGACTCTCCCCAGCCTAAAAATAGCAGGCCGCAGCCGCCCCAGAAGTGGCGCATCCATTAGATGCACCAATCCTGGTGCTTCTCCCCAGCTCATCCCGCGCCCTGGTGCGGTGGCAAACGGGGTAATATATGGGGTTAATACCAGATGTGTAATGTCACCTGGCATCAAGCCCTGGGGTTGGTGAGGTCAGGCGTCTATCAGATACCCGACATCACCAACCCAGTCAGTAATAAAAAAAAATAGACGACAAACACATTTTTATTTGAAAAAACACTCCCCAAAACATTCCCTCTTTAACCAATTTATTAGAAAGAAAAACAAATCCAGGTCTGGTGTAATCCAAGGGGTTGCCATGACGATCCCCACTGTCCCAGTCAATGAAGAGCAGGATGTTCCCCATTGGCTGGGAGAGCAATGCAGTGACCTGAGCTAACATCAATGGGTCAGCCCAGGTCACTGCAGGGCATGACAAGTGCTGCTGTCAGCGAGGTACATTACCTGCGCTGATCTCCAGCACACTGACAGCACCTGTCACTGAGTGCAATGACCGCCGCCTTCACAGCCAAGTATCGCGAGAGGCCCGTGACGTCACCGCTAGTCAGTCTCGGGTCGGAAGCGAGAGAAGGTGATGTGACAAGCGGCGGCCATGGAGGACAGTGAAAGCGCTGAGGTCGGGATGGCGGGACTTCATCACCGCAGGTAAGCCGAGCGGGACCATGTGTGCGGAGTGTGTGTGCAGAGTGTGTGTGCAGAGTATGTGTGTGTGTGTGTGTGTGTGTGTGTACGTGTGTACATGCCGCGGGCAGGAGGGGGCGGAGCGAGCTGAGCGGGGAAGTGTGGGCTTCCTGCACGTAACTAGGATAAACATCGGGTTACTAACCAAAGCGCTTTGGTTGGATACCCGATGTTTATCTTGGTTACCAGCTTCTGGCAAGCTGCCAGCGATGGCTACTGCACACTGTAGCTGTAAAAAGCCCTGCGTTTTGCTGCTAGAACCATTCTCGAACGTATCTAGAACTATCGAGCTTTAGCAAAAAGCTCGAGTTCTAGTTCTATCTAAAACAGCCCCAAAATCACTCGAACCGCGAACTGGAGAACCTCGAACCGCGAACCGCGCTCAACTCTAATCACCAGCCCAAGTCCAAAGAAAATGGGATTATTTCAGCACATGGAGAATACTGATAATCAGCAGCTGGATGGAAGGAGGGCTCCGCTGGGTCCTAAAGGGGAAGAGATGCAAACCCAACAGGAAAGCTACCTAATACAACACACCATGTGGAGAATTATTAGGCAATTTGTATTTTAGAGGATTTTTTATTATTGATCAACAACTATGTTCTCAATCAACCCAAAAGACTCATAAATATCAAAGCTTAATATATTTGGAAGTTGGAGTGGGGTTTTTTAAATTTGGCTATCTTATGAGGATATCTGTTTATGCAGGTAACTATTAATGTGCAGAATTATTAGGCAAATTAATAAAAACCAAATATATTCCCATCTCACTTGTTTATTTTTACTAGATAAACCAATATAATTGCACAAAATTTAGAAATAAACATTTCTGACATGCAAAAACAAAACCCCAAAAAATTAGTGACGAATATTACTACTTTTCTTTATGATGACACTCAACAACCTACCATCCATAGATTCTGTCAGTTTCTTGATCTGTTTACGATCAACATTGCGTGCAGCAGCCACCATAGACTTCCAGACACTGTTCCAAGAGATGTACTGTTTTTCCTCCCTGTAGATCTCATATTTTATGAGGGACCACAGGTTCTCTATGGGGTTCAGATCAGGTGAACATGGGGGCTATGTCTTTATTTTTTCATCTTTCAGACCTTTACTGGCCAGCCACGTTGTGGAGGAGTTGGATGCATGTGATGGATCATTGTCCTGCATGAAAATCATGTTTTTCTTGAACGATACCGACTTCTTACTGTACCACTGCTTGAAGAAGTTGTCTTCCAGAAACTGGTAGTTGGTCTGGGAGTTGACCTTCACTCCTTCGACCCGAAAAGGTCCCACAAGTTCATCTTTGATGATACCAGCCCATACCAGTACCCCACCCCCACCTTGCTTGAGTCGGAGTGGAGCACTCTGCCCTTTACTGATCCAGTCTGTGGTCCATCCATCTGGCCCATTAAGAATCACTCTCATTTCATCAGTCCATAGAACCTTTGAAAAATCAGTCTTTAGATATTTCTTGGCCCAGTCTGGACATTTTATCTTATGTTTCTTGTTCATAGGCGGTCGTTTTTCAGCCTTCCTTACCTTGGCAATGTCCGTGAGTATGGCACACCTTGTGATTTTTGATACTCCAGTAATGTTGCAGCTCTGAAATATGGCCATACTGGTCGCAAATGGCATCTTGGCAGCTTCACGCTTGATTTTCCTCAATTCATGGGCAGTTATTTTGTGCCTTTTTTGCCCAACACGCTTCTTGCAACCCTGTTGGCTATTTCCCATGAAACGCTTGATTGTTCGGTGATCACGCTTCAAAAGTTTGGCAATTTCAAAACTGCTACATCCCTCTGCAAGCCATCTTAGAATTTTGGACTTTTCAGAGCCCGTCAAATCTGTCTTCTGACCCATTTTGCCAAAGGAAAGGAAGTTGCCTAATAATTAAGCACACCTTATATAGGGTGTTGATGTCATTACATCCCACCCCTCCTCATTACAGAGATGCACATCACCTGATTTACTTAATTGGTAGTTGGCTCTCAAGCCTACACAGCTTGTAGTAGGACAACATGTAGAAAAAGTATCATGTGATCAAAATACTCATTTGCCTAATAATTTTGCACACAGTGTAAGTACTAACAGCAGGAACAAAAGGAAGTCAGGGAGAATTTTGGGCAGCCAAACGCTGTGACCTTCCATTGCCAGAAACTACATGACTGTCTGTCACCCATGACACAGCCGTGACAGTACCCACCTTCTGAGAGTAGTCTCTGCAAACTCAGGACCAGGCCTATCTGGATGGGCAGCATGAAATGAATGAAACATTCTTGTAGCATTTAGACCCGATGCTGGGACCCACATCCTCTCCTCTCCTCTGGTCCAAAACCCCTCCAGTGCATCAAGTATTGAAGGGAACAACGTAGAAAATGAGAGTCAACAATTTTAGCTATTGAAACTCCAAATTACCATCAACCATGATTGGGGCTGGGTTGCAAGGGGGATGGCTCCAAAGGTTCCACATACTTTTTGAGTAATGTACTGTGAAACACATTGTGGCTCTTAAGACTAGAGTTGAGCGATGTTCGAGGTTCGCCAGTTTCATGTTTTCATGTTCGAGTGATTTTGGGGGGTGCTCGAGATTGATCTCGAGCTTTTTGCTAAAAGCGCGACAGTTCGAGTTACGTTCAAGAATGCTTCGATCAACAGAAAGCCTAGCTAGTTACTAGCTGGCTTTTCCCTGTAATAGTGTGAGTCACTGTGATTTACGCTATTATCAAATTTCAGCGTATAGTGTGCGGGGGCGATGCGGTTTAGATCTGTGCAGCTGCTGAGTGCTGATATAATGCCGATCGTCATTTTTTTTTCCCTAACCGCGCGTGCAGTGCGGCGTGCCAGGATGTCAGCCAATCACAGACACACACACAGCTAAGTGGATTTTTGCCAGACAAGCAAGGACATGTGTCATAGGCTGTGCATGTCACATGTCTTTGCCTTATAAGATACAGCCATTTTCTCCGCCGTCGCCATTATCTACCTTCTGTGTGTGGGTGACAGTCACCACTCACGCTGCTGCTCCCGCTCCTGCTGTGTGCGCTATAGACATACTGCTATCTACACTGTGCTGTAGGGATTAGGGACTGCTGGTTATTTCAGCCATTTTCAGGGCTGATTTCCAGGCGTTCATAGCCATAGCTGCTAGGCAGGTCCGTGCAAACGCTGTGTGCAGCTTTAGATAAAAGCATCTGCCTACCTCAGCTCAGGAAATTTCTTGCTGCATTTTTTCATTAGCAGGGATAGAAAGTGAGGCTTCCTTTCCTGTCCTGGTACCCACAAAACCCGGGCACTCTACCCACCTGCCCAGTTTTGCCACGCTCTTTTATTTGCCCAAAGAGCTGACACTTTTTGTGCCATCCTAAAAGTGTCTGGAATACTAAGTTAGTGTTCCTTTCCTGTCCACTGACCCAGAGAACCCGGGCACTCTACCCACCTGCCCAGTTTTGCCACGCTTTTTTATTTGCCCAAAGAGCTGACACTTTTTGTGCCATCCTAAAAGTGTCTGGAATACTAAGTTAGTGTTCATTTCCTGTCCACTGACCCACAGAACTCGGGCACTCTACCCACCTGCCCAGTTTTGCCACGCTTTTTTATTTGCCCAAAGAGCTGACACTTTTTGTGCCATCCTAAAAGTGTCTGGAATACTAAGTTAGTGTTCCTTCCCTGTCCACTGACCCACAGAACCCGGGCACTCTACCCACCTGCCCAGTTTTGCCATGCTTTTTTATTTACCCAAAGAGCTGACACTTTTTGTGCCATCCTAAAAGTGTCTGGAATATTAAGTTAGTGTTCCTTTCCTGTCCACTGACCCACAGAACCCGGGCACTCTACCCACCTGCCCAGTTTTGCCACGCTATTTTATTTGCCCAAAGAGCTGACACTTTTTGTGCCAACCTAAAAGTGTCTGGAATACTAAGTTAGTGTTCCTTTCCTGTCCACTGACCCACAGAACTCGGGCACTCTACCCACCTGCCCAGTTTTGCCACGCTTTTTTATTTGCCCAAAGAGCTGACACTTTTTGTGCCATCCTAAAAGTGTCTGGAATACTAAGTTAGTGTTCCTTCCCTGTCCACTGACCCACAGAACCCGGGCACTCTACCCACCTGCCCAGTTTTGCCATGCTTTTTTATTTACCCAAAGAGCTGACACTTTTTGTGCCATCCTAAAAGTGTCTGGAATATTAAGTTAGTGTTCCTTTCCTGTCCACTGACCCACAGAACCCGGGCACTCTACCCACCTGCCCAGTTTTGCCACGCTATTTTATTTGCCCAAAGAGCTGACACTTTTTGTGCCAACCTAAAAGTGTCTGGAATACTAAGTTAGTGTTCCTTTCCTGTCCACTGACCCACAGAACCCGGGCACTCTACCCACCTGCCCAGTTTTGTCACGCTTTTTTATTTGCCCAAAGAGCTGACACTTTTTGTGTCATCCTAAAAGTTTCTGGAATACTAAGTTACTGTTCCTTTCCTGTCCACTGACCCACAGAACCCGGGCACTCTACCCACCTGCCCAGTTTTGCCACGCTATTTTATTTACAAACTGTGCTGCCACTGTTAGGGGCATACAAAAATTGTCTGGGATAGTCAGTGTTGGTTCTTCAGCTGTCAGTAAAGCTAGACCACCTCTGCATTGTACACAGCTGTCCATTTTTGGTGCGCAATTCTAATTGCAAACTGTGCTGCCACTGATAGGGCCATACTAAAATTGTCTGGGATAGTCAGTGTTGCTTCTTCAGCTGTCAATAAAGCTAGACCACCTCTGCAATCTACACCATCTCCCAATTGTTGCATCCACATTTTAAGTGGACAATCTTGTCGCTAACAAAATAAGTGGAAAAGGACAGATGCTGATGGAAAGAGGGACAGGCGCGTTGGAAAAGGAAAAAAAGTTTGGGTCCGTGGGGAAGGTGGGAAAGCTACATTAACATCTGCTGAAGATAGGCCATCTTCCAGCAAAAGTAAGATGTCTACTACTTTTTGTGGACAATCTGATGTGCTCCCTTTTATACGGAACCGAACAACTGTAACAAAGGTAGATGATGCACAAAAAAAGAACATGCTTGAATGGATCTCAAAGGCTCCAACAAGTGCTCTCTCCTCCACCTCAACTTCAACATCCAAAAAACAACAGTCCTCTGAGTTGTCATCCCAATCACACTTGCTTTCTCCCAGCTCTCAAGTCTCCACCCGCCCTGCAGAGTATGGTGTAACAGAGATGGCTAAGTCTGCAAAGCTGTTCAGTCACACTATAGCCTGGGAATCAGAGGTTTGCTCCCAAGCTACAATGAGTACAGATCAGGAAATGGTCTGCAGTGATGCCAAGAAGCTTTGTGAGTCAGATTCAGGCCCTGATGACCAAGTTTCTGAACATAATGTAGACCCTCATTCGCAAACTGTAACACCTGTTGGTGGAGACAATAAGGAACATACTGATGACAATGAGACGCAGATACCAGATTGGGATGCCAACTTAACTATTCAGTCAGGGCAGGAAGAGGTTAGGTCTGAGGGCGAGGGGAGTACATACACAACGCTTGATGATGAAGTTCTAGATCCCCATTACTGTCAACCCACAGTCAGGCACTCGAGGTCAACAGAGGCGGTGGAGGAGGAGGCAACTGACGACGAAGTTACCTTGCGCCTTCCTGGACAGAGTCGGAATACTGGTAGCATGTCTACAACTGCATCCTCAGCCACCACTCTGCCTATGAGCACCAGTCGGGGTGGCTCAGCAGGTCGTATGTCCTCTAAGCCTTGCCTAGCCTGGTCCTTTTTTGACATTGCAAAGGATCGCCCAAATCATGTGATCTGTAAAATTTATCGGGAATCTGTAAGTAGAGGCAAAAACCTCAGCTGTTTGACAACTTCTTCCATGAATCGTCACATGAATAGCTATCATAAGTCCCAGTGAGAAGCTCACTGTGCTGCAATGCGGCCTAGCGTAGCGGGCCAACCACCGCCTGCCCCTTCCAGTGCATCCGCGCGCTCTTCATCTTCTCTGACTGTGGGGACAGCTGGCACATCTGTTCTTCCACGCAGACCTCCCACCTCTTTAACCACAACAGGCAGTTTGCTTGCCAGGTTGTCAGTTGGTTTGGCAAGGGAAACAAGTGCGGGTGTAGAGCTCTCTCAGACATCGATAGCACCAACTTTGGATGAAGGCAACATCATGTCTCCGCCTGCACTTTCCTCAGAAACCTGCATTTTTCCAGGGACACACTACTCACCACCGTCTCCACACAGCAGCTAGATCTCTGTCCCTCAGATGTGGACAAATAAAAGGTCATTTCCTCCGACACACAACAAAGCTAAGAGGTTGACTTTATCCTTATGTAAGCTCTTGGCTACCGAAATGCTGCCTTACCGCCTGGTGGACACAGCGGATTTTCGAGACCTTATGTCAGTCGCTGTGCCCCAGTACCAGATGCCCAGTCGCAACTACTTCTCTAAGAAAGTTGTGCCTGCGCTACACCTGCATGTCGCACACAACATCACCACTTCCTTGAGAATCTCTGTGTGTGAACGGGTGCATTTCACAAACGATACTTGGACCAGTAAGCATGGACAGGGACGTTACATGTCACTGACTGGGCACTGGGTAACTATGGTGATAGATGGAGAAGGGTCTGCTGCACAAGTCTTGCCATCCCCACGACTTGTGCGTCAATCCTCTTTCTGTCTTAGTTCCTCCAACGCTTCTGCCTCCTCAACCTCGTCTGGGTCCTCCACTGCCGCCCCAAGCCTGCCTGGTCAGGCCACCAGCGTTGTAACTGCGCACAAGGAATCACGCACACCTCATTACTATGCTGGCAGCAGAGCGCAACGGCATCAGGCGGTCTTTAGCTTGAAATGTCTTGGAAATAAGAGTCACACAGCGGCTGAGTTGTGACTAGCTCTGGAGACCGAGTTTGGTAAATGGTTGTCTCCACTCAAACTGCAGCCAGGTAAGGCTGTGTGCGACAATGCTGCAAACCTGGGTGCGTCCCTTCGCCTGGGCAAGGTGACACACGTGCCTTGTATGGCTCACATGTTGAACCTTGTTGTCCAGCAATTTTTAACACACTATCCCGGCCTAGATGGCCTTCTGCACAGGGCACGAAAACTGTCTGCTCACTTACACCGTTCAACCGCCGCAGCTAACTGACTTGCATCGCTCCAAAAGTCTTTCGGCCTGCCGGTTCATCGCCTGAAATGCGATGTGCCGACACGCTGGAATTCGACTCTCCACATGTTACAGCGACTGTGGCAGCACCGCCGAGCACTGCTGCAATACGTCATGATGTATAGCCTGGGCCAACGAGATGCAGAGGTGGGGCAGAGCACCCTGATGGAGTGGTCTCAGATCAATGACCTATGCACCCTTCTGCAAAGTTTCGACATGGCGACGAATATGTTTAGCGCTGACAATGCCATTATCAGCATGACAATTCCAGTCATTTACATGCTGGAGCACACGTTAAACACTATTCGGAGTCAGGGGGTGGGACAACAGGAAGGGGAGGAAGTACAGGAGGATTCATATGCGCGAGGGATACCAACATCTACAAGGTCCAGACGTTCATCATCACCAAGGCGGCAGGCATGGGACGGTGGGGGAGAGGGATCAACAAGGGCACATGGTAGCAGGCAAAATGTGGAGGAAGGTGCAGGAGAACATGAAGAAATGGAGGACAAACTGTCCATGCACATGGAAGACTCAGCAGATGAGGGAGACCTTGGTCAAATTTCAGTTGAAAGAGGTTGGGGGATATGTCAGAGGAAGAAAGCACGGTTAGCAACTCTATGCCACAAACACAGCGCGGACTTGGTCCGCATGGATGCGCAAGACACATGAGTGCCTTCTTGCTGCACTACCTACAACATGACCCTCGGATTGTCAAAATTAGAAGTGATGATGACTACTGGGTTGCCACACTATTAGATCCCCGGTACAAGTCCAAATTTTGTGAAATAATTCCAGCCATAGAAAGGGACGCACGTATGCAGGAGTATCAGCAGAAGCTGTTACTCAATCTTAGCTCGGCTTTTCCACCAAACACGAGTGGTGCACGGAGTGAATCTCCCAGTTGTAACTTGACAAATATGGGTCGGTCTCGTCATCAACAGTCTAACCGTATCTGCTGCTGGTAACAGCAATTTTATTGAATCGTTTCATAATTTTTTAGACCATCCTTTGCAAGGCCAACAGAGACAAGAAGTCTAACACATAGTCAACGGCTGCAGAGGATGATACAGGAGTATCTCCAAATGAACATCGATGCCATGACTTTGCAACTGGAGCCTTGCTCATTTTGGGCTTCAAATCTTGAAAAATGGCCTGAGCTCGCCACTTACGCCTTGGAGATATTGTCGTGTCCAGCTGCCAGTGTTGTCTCTGAAGGGGCTTCAGTGCTGCTGGGTGTGTGCTGACAGATAAGCGCACGCGTCTGTCCAGTGACAATGTGGACAGACTAACGTTCATCAAAATGAACAAGTCATGGATCCGCAAGGACTTTACTACCCCTGTGTCATCCTGGGGAGAATAAATGCTTGTGGATTTGGAATGTGCTTGATGCAAATGTACCTGTGAAGTGTACAACTGGGGCACAAGTGCTGCCACTAAGGGGTGTCTGTGTGGCCCAATTTTTGGGAAAAAAGGGAGACTCCGCTTGGTGTCCCCTTGCGGTGTTTTGCATGATTTTAGAAGGACATGCCATGCCTATATCTGTGTCTCGTCCTCTTTTTTCCTTGTCAAGCTATTTTGTTTTCACATAAGAATTTGTTCTTGTCACTTTCCCATGTGTTTGTGTTGTCTTCAGAGTTGTTTGTCACCTTTTGGACACCTTTGAGGGTGTTTTCTAGGTGTTTATGTGTTTGTGATTGCCTGCTATTCTTTCCTATGGGGTTCGAGTGGTTCGTTGAACGGTTCTCCGAACCGAACTCGAACGCGGCCTCCGTTCGGCGAACCGAACTCGAGCCGAACCGCGGCCGGTTCGCTCATCTCTAGTGATAAGACAGTTTTATTCTTTGGGTCAGAACGATTACAGTGGTACCACACATAGATTTTTTTTTATGTTTTGCTGCTTTTACACCATAAAAAATATTTTATAGACAAAGAAACTGTTTTTGCATTGCTGTATTCTGAAAGCTATAACTTTTTTAATTCTTTGCTGACGAAACTGTGTAGTTGCTTGTTATTTCTGGGACAAGATTGTGTTTATAGTGGTATATTTGAATTTATATATGACTTTTTCATCGTGTTTTATTAAACTCTTTTTGGCAGCTGTTTAATGAAAAGACATTTTTTATTTATTTTTTTACCGTGTTCACTGAAGGGGTTAACTTTAATGTGACAGTTTTAAAGATTGGGCTATTACGGATGCGATGACACCAAATATGTGTACTTTTTTAATTTTTTATTTTTTGTATAGAAATATAACTATTTATTGGAATATTTTTTGAAGGAAGAGTCTTTATTTTGTGATTTATTTTTTACATTTTTACATGTTTTTTACTTTTTCACTTAGTCCCTTTATGCGGCATTACATTTCAGAGTTCTGATCGCAGTTGCAATGTACTGCAGGGCTCGATCCCTGCAGAACATTGCAGCTGCCAGAGCTGCACTCAGAAGCTTCATTGATCATGGTGCAGGCATGATCCCTGAAGCTCTCCCTAGTCAGGTGACCTGGAGGTCATCGTGATGACCTCTGGTCACCATGACTACAATCAGGCCCTCGCAATTACATTGTGGGGGTCATGATAGGAGGGGAGAGGGATCGCGATTTGATGCCTTCAATGTGAATCTACAATTTTCAGAGTCATGAAAATAAAGAAAACTCTTTGAATGAGGTGTGTCCAAACTTTTGGTCTATACTGCATATGGATGATTAAACAGTCAAATCTCCAAATAACCGTACAAGTCATCCTTGCAGGTGAGCGCCACAGTGGGATCACTCTACCACATACACAAACTCCATGTATAGAACATAGAAACGGGAAGAGAGGCGTTCAAATGAGTCCATATTTTTTATTAGGAAAAACAAGGTGATAACACACACATAAAAACACATACAAACATCTATGAAAAGGACAGTGGTGACAGCTAAATTGATGCATGGAAAGCAAGGGATGTAAAGGGAGAAAATCATTATCTAACCCCCATAATAAAGTGCCATGTGCACATACAAATCAAATACATGTTATCCATCCCCCATACTGGAATGCTGAATGAATGCATGCAAAGAGAGGAAAGGAAGAAATGCCTAGTTGGGATTGTAAACCTACCAAGAAAGTGCTATGTGCTAATCAAAGCTTCCAAAAGACCGTGCTCTGGAGCAAAAGGAGTTCCCCCCAGCCCACCAACACGTGTTTCGCCGGGAGTACATTACATGCCGTCTATAGCTTCATCAGGGGGAAGAGGTGTCATTACTCTTCATACAGCATGCTTTTTAAATTGCCTGGTGCCCTGTGCCTCCACCTGCGTCATCACTGGAAGTGACATGCAGTTCAAACATCACAACCTCACCGGCGGGGTAGCCGTCAGGCACTAACCGCGCATCCGCGGGAGCAGGGATGCTTCATCTGACTCCCGCGCATGCGCCACTTCCCCAGAGACACAACACATGGGAAAGAGTGAGCACAACTACACCAAACATGTACTGGAAAATCCAGAATAATGGAATGAAGCAAGAGGAGTCCCTTGTTGCATGCAAAAAGTGTGAAAAAGTTTATTAATTACACAGAGAAATATTATTAAGAACACTTAAAACTGGGAAAGATCAAAGGGGTGATCCACCCATGAACAGTTTAGCACATCACCACTGAAACCTCATGGAATAATACAGATGGAATAAATCACATAGGCTCAAAAATAACAGTACCAGAGAACAGTATACAGCAATACATAGTCACCAAATGTAGGACTAACATAAATATGGTACAGATCAAAGAGAGCCAATACAATACCAGATGAGTAAATAATGAGAGAGGGAGTGTGGGTGCGCCTGCCCCACGCGTTACGCCACCATGTGTGGCTTCATCAGGGGTAAAATCACCCCTGATGAAGCCACACATAAACTGTTCATGGGTGGATCACCCCTTTGATCTTTCCCAGTTTTAAGTGTTCTTAATAATATTTCTCTGTGTAATTAATAAACTTTTTCACACTTTTTGCATGCAACAAGGGACTCCTCTTGCTTCATTCCATTATTCTGGATTTTCCAGTACATGTTTGGTGTAGTTGTGCCCACTCTTTCCCATGTGTTGTGTTCTATGTTCTAATTATGGGTTGGAGCACACTTCCATAATCTATTTATTTAAGGTGGTGCCATCCCCATTTGTTTCTTGAACTACCCCAGAGACAGCCGACCCACCGGCGATGAAGCAAAGTGAACGCCACATGCGTGCAGTGAATGACACTACTGGTCACTATGTAAATGCATGTAAACAGAGTTTGAGGACCTTATTGCAATATGTTAATAATATCAAAATATTCGTCAACTAGAAATATTCGTCAGTCAAAGATTGAGCTATCATACATATTAGTAGGAATACAACAGACAATTTGAAAAGGTAAGACATTACTTAGCTCAGTGTATAAACATTTTAAAAGGAACATCATGCACAGAAAGACCTTTAATACAGTATCTATGGGAATATAAATTCTCTAGACATATGAAGAAGATTCTTTTATCTTGTGGTATAGCAGATGATATCAGCAAGTTCAAGGCTTCATATAATGGTATTTCAATAAGCCTCATCGAGTAATCCGGGAAGATGGTATATATCCCACAGTTCCGAATATAGAAAAAGCAAAAAGCAAATAACAAAGGGGACATGTATAAACCTACCTCTGAGGGAGAGGAAAAGACACAAAAAAGAAAGGTGGGGAAAGGTAAACAAATGTAAAAAGACAAAATATAAGAATAATAATAAAAAACAAAAAATGAGTGTGATAAGATGCTGATGGTGACAAAAAAAAATTCTTATACGAAAGATGCAAAATTATTGGTCTCATTAAGTTCTTTAGGGACTTGTGTCTCTAGGGTGCTAATCAAGCATGCCTCACATTGCGCCAATTTTCTCTTGAGGTCACCACCCCATGGACCCACAATTTACCATGTCGATGCCTCATATCTACAATACGGATGAATCTCAAGCATGAAATACCGTGGATTGGTTTTTAATAATGTATCATCTTCAGTTATTTTGGCCTCCTCAATATCGCACACATGTTCCCTGACCCTAATGCGGAGCTCCCGGGATGTGAGCCCCACATAGATCAGGGAACATGGGCACACGGCATAGTAAACCACATATGTAGTTTCCACAAGTGATGTACTTCCTAATTTAAAAGTATCTCTTTCCCTCCGAGGAAGTAAAGGTTTTTGTGGGCTAGATTCTTGCAGGCTAAGCAGTGAAAGCAGCTAAGCACTTACTGTATAATACCCTATAATAGGACCTCTGGTACAGAAGGAGTTCTGGACAGGTGGGACATAGTGGCTGTTGACCAAAATATCTTTCAGGTTCCAAGGTTGTGAAGGGGCTAAAAAGGGATTTTCCCACTAACAACGTTCATTTTAAAGTTGATTTTAATCAATAGATCTTAGCATAATAATAATTTATACAATTGGATGTATTTTAAAAAAAATGTTCAAGTGCTGAGATAATCTGATAAATGTGCCCCTGCTATGTACTGTGTAATGGCTGTTTGTGATCATGTACAGAACACGGTCTGATCATACCACATCTCCTGGGCTGGGGAGGAAGTAATAAAGTAATAAAGTACACAAACATTACAGCTTGGGATTGTAAAATAAGTAAAAAAAAACAGACAGGGAAATGCTTTACCTCAAAAAAGTATCAGATATTATACTGTGCTATCTGTATTTACTCTTTTGCTCCTTCCCCAGGTAAGGAGATGTGGTTTGATCAGACGAAAGCGGGGTTTACACGCTACGATATCGTTAATGAATTATCGTCGGGGTCACGTTGTTGTGACGCACATCCGGCTTCATTAACAATATCGCAGTGTGTGACACTTATGAGCGACCTTAAACGATCGCAAAAGTGGTCAAAATCATTTTCCGCGGAGAGGTCGTCCTGAAACAAAAAATCATTTTCTTTTTATTAGTGATGTTGTTTCTCATTCCTGCGGCAGCACACATTGCTGTGTGTGACACCGCAGGAGCGACGAACATCTCCTTACCTGCCTCCACCGGCAACGCGGAAGGAAGGAGGTGGGCAGGATGTTATGTCCCGCTCATCTACACCCCTCCGCTTCTATTAAACGCCTGCCGTGTGATGTCGCTGTGACACCGAACGAACCTCCTCCTTAGAAAGGAGGCGGTTCACCGGCCAGAGCGACGTCGCAGAGCAGGTATGTGCGTGTGACGCTGCCGTAGCGATAATGTTCGCTACGGCAGCGACCACACAATATCGCACGTACGACGGGGGCGGGTACTATTGCGCTCGACATCGCTAGCCGATGCTAGCGATGTCGCAGCGTGTAAACTTCGCTTCAGTCCCTGTGCGGTCAGACATGGCCATTACAGATGTTACGTTCAGTCCAGGAGTGGACCCACTGGGCCGTGCACTGGACTCCCCAGGGAGGCCACCAGGAGCGAACGCCTATACAGGGACTGTCTGGCGACCACCCCAGAGGGCCTAGATGCTCAGTGGCCGGAACACAGGTGGGATACCGAAAGCGTCCTTGGAAAGTCCGGAGGGAATACTGAGGCCAGTCCCGTGATGGCTTCAGACCGGAGGGAATCGGAACGGATGACCGGAGCCGGGTGAAGACAGCAGGCGGAGTCCGGGACCAGTGACGAGTGCAGGCTGGAGACTTCAGATGTAATCCAGAGCCGGTGGCGAAGTGAAGCAGAGGGACGATGGAGAGGTCCACTGCAAACGGACACCAGGGAATCTCCAGGAAGCCGGACCAGCTGTGGCACACACTGGGCGTCAGGTTCTGAGGACAGAGACAGGGTTAATCCAAGAACAGAACACAGAGGGCTTGAACACTATCACAAGATACTAAGCTGTGAGAACTTGTTGAACAAGCACCGCCCGTATGTAACAGGAAGTCTTTTATACCCTGCACCTGCAATCAGCCATATCCTGTTCCAGGGATGCTGGCCCTTCAAGAAAAGGTGAATGAGCGTGCCCGTGCCCTAATGCGCATGCGCAAAGCCCGGGAGCCAGAAGCAAGCACAGGAGGACGGGGACAGGATGCAGAGGAGCCGGAGGCAGAGTCTCAAGTCGCAGCAAGTCGGGGGGACTGCCGAGCAGGAAGCACGGGGGACGCAGGGGAGCAGGAGTGGGAGCCGCGGCCGCGGTTGGTGAGCACGGGGATCAGATCAGTGGGTACGGAGCGGCGCCGGGACACCGGGACCGGATAAGTGGGTAAGGAGCGGTGCCGGGACACCGGGGGCGTGACAACAGAGTACATAACAGGAGCACATATAAAAGATTATCTCAGCACAGGAACATTTTTTTAAACACATCCAATTGTAAAAATTATTGTTATGCTAAGGGGTACTTTGCACATTGCAACATTGCTACTGCGATATCGTTGGGGTCAAATCAAAAGTGCCGCACATCCGGCGCCGGTAACGACGTCGCAATGTGTAAAGTCTAGATGCGCCGATAAACGATCGCAAAAGCGTCGTAAATCGGTGATCTGTGTAGCGTCGGTCATTTTTATAATGTCGCACCAATAGGAGATATGATGTTGTTCCTCGTTCCTGCGGCAGCACACATCACTGTGTGTGAAGCCGCAGGAGCGAGGAACATCTCCTTACTAGAGATGAGCGAACCGGTCCCGGTTCGGCTCGAGGCGGTTCGCCGAACGGGGGGTCTGGCTCGAGTTCGGCTCGTCGAACGTTCGACGAACCGAACTCGAGCCCATAGGAAACAATGGCATGCAATCACAAACACAGTAAAACACCTAGAAAACACCCTGAAAGGTGTCCAAAAGGTGACAAACAACTCACAACATAACACAAACACATGGGAAAGTGACAAGGACATATACTCATGTGAAAACAAAACAGCTGGACAAGGAAAAAGAGGGAGACACACAGATATATGAGTATATGCAAAGAAACATCGATTCCATTATTGTGCAACTTGAGCCCTGCTCATTTTAGGCTTCCAATCTGGATAAATTGCCTGAGCTCGCCACGTACGCCTTGAGGATCTTGTCGTGTCCTGCAGCCAGCGTTCTCTCGGAACCTGTCTTCAGTGCTGCTGGGGGTCTGCTGGCAGATAAGCACACGTGTCTGTCCACTGACAATGTGGACCTGGCTCTCAGAGGACTTTTCTTCCCCTGGGTCAGCCAGGGGAGGCGAAAGGCACGCGTATTTTTGAGAGTGCTTCATGCAAAGCATCTTTTTCTTTTTCAAAAGGGGGCTCAACCGATGCCAGTCAAGTGGGGTGTGTGTGGCCCAGTTAGTGGCAACGAGGGAGACTGTGGTTGGAGTCCCCTCGCTGTGTCTCTAAAAGAACCAAGATGAACAAGTCATGGCTCTCAGAGGACTTTTCTTCCCCTGGGTCAGCCAGGGGACGGGAAAGGCACGCGTATTTTTGAGAGTGCTTCATGCAAAGCATCTTTTTCTTTGTCAAAAGGGGGGCTCAACCGATGCCAGTCAAGTGGGGTGTGTGTGGCCCAGTTAGTGGCAACGAGGGAGACTGTGGTTGGAGTCCCCTCGCTGTGTCTCTAAAAGAACCAAGATGAACAAGTCATGGCTCTCAGAGGACTTTTCTTCCCCTGGGTCAGCCAGGGGACGGGAAAGGCACGCGTATTTTTGAGAGTGCTTCATGCAAAGCATCTTTTTCTTTTTCAAAAGGGGGCTCAACCGATGCCAGTCAAGTGGGGTGTGTGTGGCCCAGTTAGTGGCAACGAGGGAGACTGTGGTTGGAGTCCCCTCGCTGTGTCTCTAAAAGAACCAAGATGAACAAGTCATGGCTCTCAGAGGACTTTTCTTCCCCTGGGTCAGCCAGGGGACGGGAAAGGCACGCGTATTTTTGAGAGTGCTTCATGCAAAGCATCTTTTTCTTTGTCAAAAGGGGGGCTCAACCGATGCCAGTCAAGTGGGGTGTGTGTGGCCCAGTTAGTGGCAACGAGGGAGACTGTGGTTGGAGTCCCCTCGCTGTGTCTCTAAAAGAACCAAGATGAACAAGTCATGGCTCTCAGAGGACTTTTCTTCCCCTGGGTCAGCCAGGGGACGGGAAAGGCACGCGTATTTTTGAGAGTGCTTCATGCAAAGCATCTTTTTCTTTGTCAAAAGGGGGGCTCAACCGATGCCAGTCAAGTGGGGTGTGTGTGGCCCAGTTAGTGGCAACGAGGGAGACTGTGGTTGGAGTCCCCTCGCTGTGTCTCTAAAAGAACCAAGATGAACAAGTCATGGCTCTCAGAGGACTTTTCTTCCCCTGGGTCAGCCAGGGGACGGGAAAGGCACGCGTATTTTTGAGAGTGCTTCATGCAAAGCATCTTTTTCTTTTTCAAAAGGGTGCTCAACCGATGCCAGTCAAGTGGGGTGTGTGTGGCCCAGTTAGTGGCAACGAGGGAGACTGTGGTTGGAGTCCCCTCGCTGTGTCTCTAAAAGAACCAAGATGAACAAGTCATGGCTCTCAGAGGACTTTTCTTCCCCTGGGTCAGCCAGGGGACGGGAAAGGCACGCGTATTTTTGAGAGTGCTTCATGCAAAGCATCTTTTTCTTTTTCAAAAGGGGGCTCAACCGATGCCAGTCAAGTGGGGTGTGTGTGGCCCAGTTAGTGGCAACGAGGGAGACTGTGGTTGGAGTCCCCTCGCTGTGTCTCTAAAAGAACCAAGATGAACAAGTCATGGCTCTCAGAGGACTTTTCTTCCCCTGGGTCAGCCAGGGGACGGGAAAGGCACGCGTATTTTTGAGAGTGCTTCATGCAAAGCATCTTTTTCTTTTTCAAAAGGGGGCTCAACCGATGCCAGTCAAGTGGGGTGTGTGTGGCCCAGTTAGTGGCAACGAGGGAGACTGTGGTTGGAGTCCCCTCGCTGTGTCTCTAAAAGAACCAAGATGAACAAGTCATGGCTCTCAGAGGACTTTTCTTCCCCTGGGTCAGCCAGGGGACGGGAAAGGCACGCGTATTTTTGAGAGTGCTTCATGCAAAGCATCTTTTTCTTTTTCAAAAGGGGGCTCAACCGATGCCAGTCAAGTGGGGTGTGTGTGGCCCAGTTAGTGGCAACGAGGGAGACTGTGGTTGGAGTCCCCTCGCTGTGTCTCTAAAAGAACCAAGATGAACAAGTCATGGCTCTCAGAGGACTTTTCTTCCCCTGGGTCAGCCAGGGGACGGGAAAGGCACGCGTATTTTTGAGAGTGCTTCATGCAAAGCATCTTTTTCTTTTTCAAAAGGGTGCTCAACCGATGCCAGTCAAGTGGGGTGTGTGTGGCCCAGTTAGTGGCAACGAGGGAGACTGTGGTTGGAGTCCCCTCGCTGTGTCTCTAAAAGAACCAAGATGAACAAGTCATGGCTCTCAGAGGACTTTTCTTCCCCTGGGTCAGCCAGGGGACGGGAAAGGCACGCGTATTTTTGAGAGTGCTTCATGCAAAGCATCTTTTTCTTTTTCAAAAGGGGGCTCAACCGATGCCAGTCAAGTGGGGTGTGTGTGGCCCAGTTAGTGGCAACGAGGGAGACTGTGGTTGGAGTCCCCTCGCTGTGTCTCTAAAAGAACCAAGATGAACAAGTCATGGCTCTCAGAGGACTTTTCTTCCCCTGGGTCAGCCAGGGGACGGGAAAGGCACGCGTATTTTTGAGAGTGCTTCATGCAAAGCATCTTTTTCTTTTTCAAAAGGGGGCTCAACCGATGCCAGTCAAGTGGGGTGTGTGTGGCCCAGTTAGTGGCAACGAGGGAGACTGTGGTTGGAGTCCCCTCGCTGTGTCTCTAAAAGAACCAAGATGAACAAGTCATGGCTCTCAGAGGACTTTTCTTCCCCTGGGTCAGCCAGGGGACGGGAAAGGCACGCGTATTTTTGAGAGTGCTTCATGCAAAGCATCTTTTTCTTTGTCAAAAGGGGGCTCAACCGATGCCAGTCAAGTGGGGTGTGTGTGGCCCAGTTAGTGGCAACGAGGGAGACTGTGGTTGGAGTCCCCTCGCTGTGTCTCTAAAAGAACCAAGATGAACAAGTCATGGCTCTCAGAGGACTTTTCTTCCCCTGGGTCAGCCAGGGGACGGGAAAGGCACGCGTATTTTTGAGAGTGCTTCATGCAAAGCATCTTTTTCTTTTTCAAAAGGGTGCTCAACCGATGCCAGTCAAGTGGGGTGTGTGTGGCCCAGTTAGTGGCAACGAGGGAGACTGTGGTTGGAGTCCCCTCGCTGTGTCTCTAAAAGAACCAAGATGAACAAGTCATGGCTCTCAGAGGACTTTTCTTCCCCTGGGTCAGCCAGGGGACGGGAAAGGCACGCGTATTTTTGAGAGTGCTTCATGCAAAGCATCTTTTTCTTTTTCAAAAGGGGGCTCAACCGATGCCAGTCAAGTGGGGTGTGTGTGGCCCAGTTAGTGGCAACGAGGGAGACTGTGGTTGGAGTCCCCTCGCTGTGTCTCTAAAAGAACCAAGATGAACAAGTCATGGCTCTCAGAGGACTTTTCTTCCCCTGGGTCAGCCAGGGGACGGGAAAGGCACGCGTATTTTTGAGAGTGCTTCATGCAAAGCATCTTTTTCTTTTTCAAAAGGGGGCTCAACCGATGCCAGTCAAGTGGGGTGTGTGTGGCCCAGTTAGTGGCAACGAGGGAGACTGTGGTTGGAGTCCCCTCGCTGTGTCTCTAAAAGAACCAAGATGAACAAGTCATGGCTCTCAGAGGACTTTTCTTCCCCTGGGTCAGCCAGGGGACGGGAAAGGCACGCGTATTTTTGAGAGTGCTTCATGCAAAGCATCTTTTTCTTTTTCAAAAGGGGGCTCAACCGATGCCAGTCAAGTGGGGTGTGTGTGGCCCAGTTAGTGGCAACGAGGGAGACTGTGGTTGGAGTCCCCTCGCTGTGTTTTACATGCTTTTAGAAGGGCATGAAATGGCTTGGAGGTTGACTTTCATCATATGCAAACTGTTGGCTACCAAAATGCTGCCTTTCCAACAACTGTGGTTATAGGCAATGAGGAACATACTGATGAAGATGAGACGCAGATACCCGATTGGGATGACAACTTAAATATTCGGTCAGGGCAAGAAGAAACTCGGTCTGAGGGGTAGGGGAGTGCAAACACAACAATTGATGATTAAGTTCTAGATCACACCTACTGTCAACCCACAGTCAGACACTCGAGGAGGTCAACAGAGGCGGTGGAGGAGGATGCAACCGACGTCGAAGTAACCTGGCGCCTTCCTGGACACAGTCGGAGCACTGGTAGCACGTCTACAACTGCATCCTCAGCCACCACTCTGCCTCTGAGCATTATTCGGGGTGGATCAACAGGTCGCATGGCCTCTAAGCCTTGCCTAGCCAGGTCCTTTTTTGACATAGAAAAAGATCGCCCAAATTATGTGATCTGTAAAATTTGTCATGGTTCTCTTAGTAGAGGTCAAAACCTCAGCAGTTTGACAACTTCTTCCATGAATCGTCACATGAATAAATATCATATGGCCCGATGGGAAGCTCACCGTGCTGCAATGCGGCCTAGCGGAGCGAACCATCCACCGCCTGCCCCTTCCAGTGCATCCGCGCGCTCGTCATCTTCTAGGACTGTGGGGACAGCTGTCACACCTGTTTTTCCACCCACAACTTCCACCACTGTAACCGCAACAGGCAGTTTGCTTGGTAGGTCGTCAGTTGGTTTGGAAGGGGAAACAAGTGAGTGTGTACAGCTCTCTCAGACATCGATAGCACCAACTTTGGATGAAGGCAACATCATGTCTCCGCCTGCACTTTCCTCACAAAGCTGCATTTTTCCAGGGACACCCGACTCAACACCGTCTACACACAGCAGCCAGATCTCTGTCCCTCAGATGTGGTCAAATAAAAGGCCACTTCCTGCGACCCATGACAAAGCGAAGAGGTTGACTCTATCCCTCTGTAAGCTGTTGACTACAGAAATGCTGCCTTTCCGCCTAGTGGACACACAGGATTTTAGAGACCTTATGTCTGTCGCTGTGCCCCAGTACCAGATGCCTAGTCGCCACTACTTCTCTAAGAAAGGTGTGCCCGCGCTACACCAGCATGTCGCACACAACATCACCGCTTCCTTGAGAAACTCTGTGTGTGAACGGGTGCATTTCACCACCGATACTTGGACCAGTAAGCATGGACAGGGACGTTACATGTCGCTGACTGGCCACTGGGTAACTATGGTGATAGATGGTGAAGGGTCTGCTGCACAAGTCTTGCCGTCCCCACGACTTGTGTGTCAATCCTCTGTCTGTCCAAGTTCCGCCACTGCTTCTGCATCCTCCACCTCATCTGGGTCCTCCACCTCCGCCCCAAGCCTGCCTGGTCAGGCCACCAGCGTTCTCACTGCGCAGAAGGAATCACGCACCCCTCATTACTATGCTGGTAGCAGAGCGCAACGGCATCAGGCGGTCTTTAGCTTGACATGTCTTTGAAATAGGAGTCACACAGCGACTGAGTTGTGGGCAGCTCTGGAGACTGATTTTGATAAATGGTTGTCTCCACTCAACCTGCAGCCTGGTAAGGCCGTGTGCGACAATGCTGCAAACCTGGGTGCGGCCCTTCGCCTGGGCAAGGTGACACACGTGCCTTGTATGGCTCACGTGTTTAACCTTGTTGTCCAGCAATTTTTAACACACTATCCCGGCCTAGATGGCCTTCTGACCAGGGCACGGAAACTGTCTGCAGTGCTCACTTCCGCCGTTCAACCGCCGCACCTGAGCGACTTGCATCGCTCCAGAAGTCTTTCGGCCTGCCGGTTCATCGCCTGAAATGCGATGTGGCGACACGCTGGAATTCAACTCTCCACATGTTACAGCGACTGTGGCAGCACCGGCGAGCCCTGGTGCAATACGTCATGATGTATAGCCTGGGCCAACGAGATGCAGAAGTGGGGCAGATCACCCTGATGGAGTGATCTCAGATCAAGGACCTATGCACCCTTCTGCACAGTTTCGACATGGCGACGAATATGTTTAGCGCTGACAATGCCATTATCAGCATGACGATTACAGTCATTTACATGCTGGAGCACACGCTAAACACTATTCGTAGTCAGGGGGTGGGACAACAGGAAGGGGAGGAACTACAGGAGGATTCATATGCGCAAGACACAACAACATCACCAAGGTCCAGACGTTCATCATCACCAACGCGGCAGGCATGGGACCATGGGGGACAGGGATCAACAAGGGCGCATGGTAGCAGGCGACATGTTGAGGAAGGTGCAGGAGGACATGAAGATATGGAGGACGAACTGTCCATGGACATGGAAGACTCAGCAGATGAGGGGGACCTTGGTCAAATTTCAGTTGAAAGAGGTTGGGGGGAGATGACAGAGGAAGAAAGAACGGTTAGCACCTCTATGCCACAAACACAGCGTGGACTTGGTGCGCATGGCTGCGCAAGACACATGAGTGCCTTCTTGTTGCACTACCTCCAACATGACCCTCGTATTGTCAAAATTAGAAGTGATGATGACTACTGGCTTGCCACACTATTAGATCCCCGGGACAAGTCCAAATTTTGTGACATAATTCCACCCATAGAAAGGGACGCACGTATGCAGGAGTATCAGCAGAAGCTGTTACTCGATCTTAGCTCGGCTTTTCCACCAAACAACCGTGCAGGTGAAGGGAGTGATTCTCCCAGTTGTAACTTGACAAACATGGGACGGCCTCGTCATCTTCAACAGTCTACCCGTACCAGTAGGACCGTATCTGGTGCTGGTAACAGCAATTTTATGGAATCTTTTCATAATTTTTTTAGACCCTCCTTTGCAAGGCCACCAGAGACAACAAGTCTGACACATAGTCAACGGATGGAGAGGATGATACAGGAGTATCTCCAAATGAACATCGATGCAATGACTTTGCAAATGGAGCCTTGCTCCTTTTGTGCTTCAAATCTAGAAAAATGTCAAGAGCTCTCCAGTTACGCCTCGAAGATTTTGTCGTGTCCAGCTGCCAGCGTTGTCTCTGAACGTGTCTTCAGTGCTGCTGGGTGTGTGCTGACAGATAAGCGCACGCGTCTGTCCAGTGACAATGTGGACAGACTGACGTTCATCAAAATGAACAAGTCATGGATCCAGAAGGAATTTACTACCCCTGTGTCATCCTGGGGAGAGTAAATGCTTGTGGATTTGGAATGTGCTTGATGCAAATCAAAACATCCTGTTTGCAACTAGGGCACAAGTGCTGCCACTGATAAGGTGTCTGTGTGGGGCACAATTTTTGGAAAAAAAGGGAGACTCCGCTTGGAGTAACCCTTGCTTGCTGTGTTTTTTAAAAATGATACAAGATGAACAGATCTGAAGGCAAGATGAAGCCAACATCATGTCTCCGCCTGCACTTTTCTCACAAACCTGCATTTTTCCAGGGACACCCTACTCAACACCGTCTACAGACAGCAGCCAGATCTCTGTCCCTCAGATGTGGTCAAATAAAAGGCCACTTACTGCGACCCATGACAAAGCTAAGTGGTTGACTCTATCCCTCTGTAAGCTGTTGGCTACCGAAATGCTGCCTTTACGCGTAGTGGACACACAGGATTTTACAGACCTTATGTCTGTCGCTGTGCCCCAGTACCAGATGCCCAATCACCACTGCTTCTCCAAGAAAAGCATGCCCGCGCTACACCGGCATGTCGCACACAACATCACCACTTCCTTGAGAAAATCTGTGTGCGACAGGGTGCATTTCAACACAGATACTTGGACCAGTAAGCATAGACAGGGTCAGTACATGTCACTGACTGGGCACTGGCAAACTATGGTGAGAGATGGAGAAGGGTCTGCTGTACAAGTCTTGCCGTCCCCACGAGTTGTTTCAATCCTTGTTCTGTATGTAGAAGTTAATACACTGCTTCTGCCTCTTCAACCTCGTGTGGGTCCTCTACCTTTGCGCAAACCCTGTGTGGTCAGGCCACCCTTCCTTGCAACTGCGCACAAGGACTACCACACACCTCCTTACTATGCTGGCAGCAGAGCTCAATGCCATCAGGCGGTCAAAGTTTTACTTTGAAATGTATGGGAAATGTGAGTCACACCGCTATTACAGAGAATAGTAGTCAGGCAGGGTCAAAACATTAATTGAGGAACAGGAACAGAATGGGACGGCCAGGACTTAATCAGAAAACAAGCAGAGGTGAAATGCGTATCGGCCAACAAGGTACATAAACAGCAAGCAGGAAAAGTAGTCAGGTAACAAGCACACAAAATCATAAAACTGAACTGGGGGTAAAATTAACCAGAGGTTCATAGCTATGTCTGGCAGTGGTCTGCAGACAGGATGGGCATAAAAAAGGGTGTGGTGTCTTCCCATTGGTTGTAGCTGAATGATGGTATTTCATCTGTGAGATACCCACCAGCTACATTCAGCCAGAGATTCTGCATCTGTCAAGGTAATGCAGCCCAGTGGGTGAGCATAACCTGCGTCCACCTGCGCCGCTGGCATCGACTACTCTCCCATCATCAGCACTATTCATGAAAGGAACACGTTGTCACCTGGCGACCGGAGTACAAATTGACGGAGCGGACTCCGTTGGTGACTTAACAGCCGTGTGCGGCAATGATGCAAACCTGGCTGCGGGCCATCCTCAGGGCAATGTGACACACGTGCCTTTTATGGCTCACGTGTTGATCCGAATTCTCCAGCAATTTTTAAAACACCATCACGGCCTACATGTCCTTGTGCAGCGGGCACGCTCGCTATGTGCTCACTTCCATCGTGCGCACACAGCAGCTCAACAACTTTCATCACTCCGGAAGTCTTAGGGTCTGGCAGTTAAACGCCGTAAATGCGATGTTCCGACACGCAGGAATTGGAATCTGCACATGTTGCAGCGTGTGTGGCAGCAGCGCAGAGCCCTGCTGAAATACGGTAAGACATATAGCCTGGGATAAGTTGATCCAGAGGTGGTGCCGATCACGCTGCTGGAGTGGTGTCAGATCAAGGACCTATGCACCCTGCTACACAGTTTTGAAATGTCGACGAAGATGTTTAGCACTGGCAATGTCATTCTCAGCGTGACAATTCTGGTCATCTACATGATGGAGCACACTGTAATTATTATTCGGAGTCAGGTGTTGGGACAAGAGGAAGGGGAGGAAGTACAGGAGGAGTCATATGCGGAAGGGATAACAAGATCTACGAGGTCCAGATGGTCAGCGGCACCTATGCGGCAGTCATGGTGAGGGAGAGGGATTAACAAGGGCGCATAGTATCAGCAAAAAGTGTTGATGAAAGTGCAGGAGCCCATGAAGAAATGGAGGACGAACTGGCGATGGGCATGGAAGACTCAGCAGATGAGTGAGAGCTTGCTCACATTTCGGTTGTGCGAGGTTGTGGGTAGAGGGCAGAGGAAGGATGCACGATTCTCACCTCTCTGCCACCAACACACCAAGGACTTGGTCCTCCTGGATGCACAAGACACATGAGCGCCTTCTTGCTGCACTACCTACATGACCCTCGGATTGTATGAATTTGAAGTAATCCTGAATACTGGGTTGCCACACTGTTAGATCCCCGGTACAAGACAAAATTTGGCGAACTAATTCCTGCCATAGAAATAGACGCACGTATACAGGAGTATCTGCAGAATGTGGTACGCAATCTTAGATCTACTTTTCCACTAAACACCAGTGCTGCACAGAGTGAATCTCAACACTTTGTCATGGATAGGAGGAAATGGTCTTTTACTTGTCCACATCGGAGGGACCGAGGGATGGCTGCTGTGCTGAGATGGCGTTGAGTACGGTGTCCCTGCACAGTTGCACTTTTGGTCATATCCCAAAATGAGTTGAAAAAGGACAGATGCTGTTGGAAAGGGGAACAGGTGTGTTGGAAAGGGGAAAAAAATTTGGGTCCGTGGATTTGGTGGTTAAACAACTGTAACATTTGCTGAAGAAACAACATCTGTTACAGTGGGACTGGCAGATTTGGATAAAGTGGTATATAATCTGTGACCGCTATATAACAAAAATTAATAAGAAAAGAAAGAGAAAGGTATATATCACCTTCAGCAGTCAGTGTCCACCGTGCTCCCAGTTGGAAAAGGAGAGGTTGGCAACTTGAAGGTTTGGTGGAGGATACAGAGCTGTGTGGCTATGAAACTAATAGTAGCCTGAACCGAGTTAGACGCCATTCGGATCTGGAGACTGTGAGCCCTGTTAGCGTCACAGGGTCCACATGCCCACCCAGCCCAGGAACTCCCTGTTAACAACACAGGGGCCATTGAGTACGCTGACCGTGTGCGTAGGGGCCACACCTGTGGACAGCAGGCGCATCAGCAGCAGCAGGCCTGTTAATGCCACTGGGCTGCACAAGCAGGACTGTTAGGACAGGAGCTGGTCTTAACCGTTCTGCGTTACCAACTGTGGTGGTGGCCTGCATCCACCACCCTATCCCTGCCTACCTCTGGCCTAAAGCCGCAATGGGTTCAACACATGGAGGTGTGCTCTTTCGGAGCATAATAGAAGACTGCGCACCTCCTTGTTGGCTCCAGCCCCTTTTATAACCTGGGTCCGCCCCAAACCAGGGTGAACCACAATGCACCTCCTGGAGACAAAAGCAGAGTGACACGTCATGAGTGGCATAACTAGCGTCCTATTTGGAAACGCAACTTCAATGATGACCTCATGGCTGCCATGACCCAAACACCTCACCAGTCATCGTCTGACCATCAATAATGCGGTGACAAGTCATAGGTGTGGGCCTCTGCAAGCCATTTGGGAGGACACCTGATGCCCTGTGGTCTATATGGGACCCCCACATCAGGGCCAGGGCCAAAGAGTTCATTACCGGACCTAGTCTCTGATGCAGGAAGTGCCTGAGCATGCTCAGTAGCATGAAATACAGTCTCTGAAAAAAGACTATCAGCTTTAGCATGGTGTCTAGGCACAAAACAGGACTTAGACCCGGCACAGAATGCAAGCACCTGTGCAAAGAGGCTTTTCACACTTAGTGTGGGAGCATGCGCTGTATCCCGAAATGAAGACTTAGCGTCAGGAATGGCACAGTCAGGCTGAGCATACTCACTAGGCGAAACACTGTAATTATGCTGCAGCTGGGGTACATCGGCACACGCATGCGCACTAGCTGCCTCTCCACACTTAGACGTGGAGGGGAAATTTGTCTTGGAGATGCTGTCTATGAACAGAAGGAAAAGCTAAAGGAAGCCTGACTTTCTATCCCTCCGAATTATGAAATGCAGCAATGAATTCCATGAGTTTGCTATAACATTAGCGTAGCTAAATGTGCATGAGGGTGTGATGTAGAGGTGCTAGAAATAGCTTGTCACCAGTGGGGCACTAATGGAATACAACAGCCAGTTCTATGATGCCACAAAATGGCAGTATTTTGTGCTATCATTATAGCTTATTAAAAACAGAGCACGAGGTTGTCATGCAGAGGTGCTGCACATAGATTTGCAGTAGTGTGAATAGACAAAAGTACAATAGCCACGTTTAGGATACAACTAGGTACACTGAGTGTTTGCTACTATAAATGGCTGAGTTTAAAAAAGTTTGAGTGTGCAATGCAGGCAGACGTGCTGCAAATAACGTTCCAATACTGTGAATTGACAAAAGTACAATAGCCACGTTTAGGATACAACTAGGTACACTGAGTGTTTGCTACTATAAATGGCTGAGTTTAAAAAAGTTTGAGTGTGCAATGCAGGCAGACGTGCTGCAAATAACGTTCCAATACTGTGAATTGACAAAAGTACAATAGCCACGTTTAGGATACAACTAGGTACAGTGAGTGTTTGCTAGTATAATGGCTGAGTTTAAAAAAGTTAGAGTGTGCAATGCAGGCAGACGTGCTGCAAATAACGTTCCAATACTGTGAATTGACAAAAGTACAATAGCCACGTTTAGGATACAACTAGGTACAGTGAGTGTTTGCTAGTATAATGGCTGAGTTTAAAAAAGTTAGAGTGTGCAATGCAGGCAGACGTGCTGCAAATAACGTTCCAATACTGTGAATAGACAAAAGTACAATAGCCACGTTTAGGATACAACTAGGTACACTGAGTGTTTGCTACTATAAATGGCTGAGTTTAAAAAAGTTTGAGTGTGCAATGCAGGCAGACGTGCTGCAAATAACGTTCCAATACTGTGAATTGACAAAAGTACAATAGCCACGTTTAGGATACAACTAGGTACACTGAGTGTTTGCTACTATAAATGGCTGAGTTTAAAAAAGTTTGAGTGTGCAATGCAGGCAGACGTGCTGCAAATAACGTTCCAATACTGTGAATTGACAAAAGTACAATAGCCACGTTTAGGATACAACTAGGTACACTGAGTGTTTGCTACTATAAATGGCTGAGTTTAAAAAAGTTTGAGTGTGCAATGCAGGCAGACGTGCTGCAAATAACGTTCCAATACTGTGAATTGACAAAAGTACAATAGCCACGTTTAGGATACAACTAGGTACACTGAGTGTTTGCTACTATAAATGGCTGAGTTTAAAAAAGTTAGAGTGTGCAATGCAGGCAGACGTGCTGCAAATATCGTTCCAATACTGTGAATAGACAAAAGTACAATAGCCACGTTTAGGATACAACTAGGTACACTGAGTGTTTGCTACTATAAATGGCTGAGTTTAAAAAAGTTTGAGTGTGCAATGCAGGCAGACGTGCTGCAAATAACGTTCCAATACTGTGAATTGACAAAAGTACAATAGCCACGTTTAGGATACAACTAGGTACACTGAGTGTTTGCTACTATAAATGGCTGAGTTTAAAAAAGTTTGAGTGTGCAATGCAGGCAGACGTGCTGCAAATAACGTTCCAATACTGTGAATTGACAAAAGTACAATAGCCACGTTTAGGATACAACTAGGTACACTGAGTGTTTGCTACTATAAATGGCTGAGTTTAAAAAAGTTTGAGTGTGCAATGCAGGCAGACGTGCTGCAAATAACGTTCCAATACTGTGAATTGACAAAAGTACAATAGCCACGTTTAGGATACAACTAGGTACACTGAGTGTTTGCTACTATAAATGGCTGAGTTTAAAAAAGTTAGAGTGTGCAATGCAGGCAGACGTGCTGCAAATATCGTTCCAATACTGTGAATAGACAAAAGTACAATAGCCACGTTTAGGATACAACTAGGTACACTGAGTGTTTGCTACTATAAATGGCTGAGTTTAAAAAAGTTTGAGTGTGCAATGCAGGCAGACGTGCTGCAAATAACGTTCCAATACTGTGAATTGACAAAAGTACAATAGCCACGTTTAGGATACAACTAGGTACAGTGAGTGTTTGCTAGTATAATGGCTTAGTTAAAATGAGTTTGAGTGTGCAATGCAGGCAGACGCGCTATGCAAATGTCTTTGCACTAGTGGGACTATAGCAAAGTCCAATAGCCACGTATAGGATGCCACTAGGTACACTGAGTGTTTGCTAGTATAATGGCTTGGTTTTAATGAGTTGGAGTGTGCAATGCAGGCAGACGCGCTCTGCAAATGTCTTTGCACTAGTGGGACTATAGCAAAGTCCAATAGCCACGTATAGGATGCCACTAGGTACACTGAGTGTTTGCTAGTATAATGGCTTGGTTAGAATGAGTTGTAGTGTGCAATGCAGGCAGATGTGCTCTGCTAATGTCTTTGCACTAGTGGGACTATAGCAAAGTCCAATAGCCACGTATAGGATGCCACTAGGTACACTGAGTGTTTGCTAGTATAATGGCTTAGTTAAAATGAGTTTGAGTGTGCAATGCAGGCAGACGCGCTATGCAAATGTCTTTGCACTAGTGGGACTATAGCAAAGTCCAATAGCCACGTATAGGATGCCACTAGGTACACTGAGTGTTTGCTAGTCTAATGGCTTGGTTAGAATGAGTTGTAGTGTGCAATGCAGGCAGATGTGCTCTGCTAATGTCTTTGCACTAGTGGGACTATAGCAAAGTCCAATAGCCACGTATAGGATGCCACTAGGTACACTGAGTGTTTGCTAGTATAATGGCTTAGTTAAAATGAGTTTGAGTGTGCAATGCCGGCAGACGCGCTATGCAAATGTCTTTGCACTAGTGGGACTATAGCAAAGTCCAATAGCCACGTATAGGATGCCACTAGGTACACTGAGTGTTTGCTAGTATAATGGCTTGGTTTTAATGAGTTGGAGTGTGCAATGCAGGCAGACGCGCTCTGCAAATGTCTTTGCACTAGTGGGACTATAGCAAAGTCCAATAGCCACGTATAGGATGCCACTAGGTACACTGAGTGTTTGCTAGTATAATGGCTTGGTTAGAATGAGTTGTAGTGTGCAATGCAGGCAGACGCGCTCTGCAAATGTCTTTGCACTAGTGGGACTATAGCAAAGTCCAATAGCCACGTATAGGATGCCACTAGGTACACTGAGTGTTTGCTAGTATAATGGCTTGTTTAGAATGAGTTGTAGTGTGCAATGCAGGCAGACGCGCTCTGCAAATGTCTTTGCACTAGTGGGACTATAGCAAAGTCCAATAGCCACGTATAGGATGCCACTAGGTACACTGAGTGTTTGCTAGTATAATGGCTTAGTTATCAGTTGGAGTGTGCAGAGGACAAGAGGGTACAGTGGCAGGATTGTGGTGCTCTGGGTAGAGGAATGGAAGCCTGCCTTTCTATTCCCTCCTAATGGTGAAATGCAGGTAGGAAATCCCTGACCTGGGCTACACAGACGCTGTTGCTGTTTGCAGGACCTGTCACCTATGGCTCTCTGACCCTGCCGGTTGGAGCCCTTAAAAGGACTGCTATAAAGTGCTCTCCCTAAGCTGTCTAACGCTGTGTATGCAGCGCATACAGCTGTATCGGCTATAGGACTCAGGAAGACGGAGCTGCGACAGTGATGTCTGACACCAAAGACGCAGAAGGCAGATAATGGCGTCCGTGAAGAAAATGTCCGGTTTTATAATGCAGGGACATGTGACATGCAGATCCTATCACACATGCCGTTGCTTCTCTGGCTCAAAGTCCACTTAGCTGTGTGTGTGTCTGGGATTGGCTGACATGCTGGCCCGCCCCACAAGACGCGCGCACTTAGGGAAGGAAGACAAGAAAAAAAAAAAAAAAAAATGGCGATCGCCATTATAGAAACAGCAGTGATCTGAAGGCGCTGTTCACGCACACTATACACTGAAATGTGATAATAGTTTGATTCACAGAGTGACTTACACTATTACAGCAGAAACCAAGCTATGATTTAGCTGTTTTTTGGCTGCTAGAACCGTTCTCGAACGTTTCTAGAACTACCGAGCTTTTGCAAAAAGCTCGAGTTCTAGTTCGATCTAGAACATGCCCCAAAATCACTCGAGCCGCGAACTGGAGAACCACGAACCACGAACCGCGCTCAACTCTACTCCTTACCTGCCTCCACTGGCTATGCGGAAGGAAGGAGGTGGGCGGGATATTTACGTCCCGCTTATCTCCGCCCCTCCGCTTCTAGTGGCCGCCTTCAATGTGACGTCGCTGTGACGCTGCACGACCCGCTCCCTTAGGAAGGAGGCGGGTTGCCGGCCAGAGTGACGTCGCAGGGCAGCTAAGTGCGTGTGAAGCTGCCGTAGCGATAATGTTCGCTACGGCAGCTATCACAAGATATCGCATTTGCGACGGGGGCGGGTACTATCGCGCTCGGCATCACTAGCATCGGCTAGCAATGTCACAGCGTGCAAAGTACTCCTAAGATTCATTGAATAAAATCAACTTTGAAATTAACTTTGTTAATGGAAAAATCCCTTTAAGAGGATTTAATAATCAGGGCTGTTATTTCACATCATTGAGAATTGAAAGTGAATAGTGCCCCACAAGCTGTAAAATTGCAAAATTTTCAGCTACCAAAGGAAGCAAAGACATTGGAGTATACCATTGAGGCCAATTTTGCCAGTGATCACATAAAAAGTATAGTGCTGTTTTAAATAATTTCTCTCTCCTCTGACATGATCTAATCTGTCAGAGGAAAGAGAAATATTGCCCTGAAGTCCCCCACGGTATCTCAATCTCAGTTACGTCATGCTCCGACACCCCTCCTCTTCTCTTAGTAACAAAATGGCAGGCACATGCGCTGTGCGATAGACAAGACCTGCCGGTCAGCATTCAGCAACATCAGGAACCAAGTTCACTAGTATCACAGTGATCAGTCATCAATGTTAACAAAACAGAACAGCATTTTGGCTGCGTCTGCCGCTCCTCTCCCTGTAGCTGGGCTATGTCTCGCATGCATTTTTCCAAAGTTTTGTCACCTATGAAGTATCGGTACTAATTGGCCAACAAACAAATCTATATACAAAATAATATATTTCCAAAAACCCATAAAGGATAAAGGCATTATCCTCCACATGGGTTTGGTAATTAACAAAACGTACTCCGCTATTACTGGACAACAAAACCTGTCCACTTTAAGCCTGAATTTGTAGCTGTCATGACCTGATCCCATTATGGAGCCCTAATGCGATTTATGCATTTAAGTAATAATCCCCCCAAATTACCCCACATATAATAAATGGACAGCCTTAGTTTTGCTACTAAAATATTTATTTTAAATTCATATGCCCATGACCAAAATATATGCATTTTCTGTATGAAGGGTACCCACTTGTACACTGAAAATTATTATACCAGTATTCCCCTCTATGATTGCTTCCATGCTGCATATATAGGGGCCTTTGGGATAGTCCATAAACCAAATAGGTGTTCCATCACAGTTGGGGCATCATTCATACTTGTAGGTGAGCAACTTCTTGCAGTGAAGCTAATGATTGAAAAGATGTCTAAATACTGACTACGCTGCATAAGGAGACCCCTATGAAGGTCAAAAACCGACTTCACCAGGCTTTACCAGGGACAAACAAACATGAGCCTGTGGAAGAGACTAGAATAAATTGATGGGAGAAATCAGATGAAGCGAAAGAGCAGGGCCTAAATAAAAAAGTAGTATTCTATCTTATCCAGATTGTTACCTACAACACCTTTGTCCTATACAAAAAAACATATCTTACATTTATTAATTTCACATTTAGGGATGACACCAAACTGTGAGGTAGATTTTAATAATTCACACTGATGTTTTCTGTTTAGAGGGCCCCGGAAGAGAGGGAATCTTATAGGACAAGAAATAAAATAATATTTTTATCAATTAATTAATTTCAAGCCACGATCATCACATACCAGATTTTATAAAGACAAAGTTTTGTCCACATGCCTACATCTGTATACTCCATAAAGTAGACCTCACAAAGCAAAACAATCACTGATCTCGGGGAGACCAGCCAGAGAAAACACTGCCAGCAGCCAGCGAGGGCGCTCAAGACAGTGAAATCCTAGGTACATTGCCCCCTGGGAAATATGCAAATCAAAAAGGTCCGTGGAGCCTCTGTTAGGATACCTGGCCTTGGTATTTCCCTTGTCATATCTTTAAACTTGTCAAAAAGTTGGATATTGGCTAAAAGGGCCACTTAATATGGTGGTTATGGTGGTCTCCTAAAAAGAGTCACCCCTTGGCTGGGCCCTTCCCGGAGCGATATCTGGCTGGTTTCTGTGTTGAGACTCCTAACAGAGGCTCCACGGACCTTTTTGATTTGCATAAAGTGGACCTCATAGTGCTCTTTAAGGCTATGTGTCCACGCTGCGGATTTTGCGCGGCTTTTGCCACGGATTTGCCGCGGATTTACCGCGGATTTTCCGAAAATCTGCAGCAGCGGCACTTCCAAACCATTTCAATGGCATTTTGGAAATGCTGTGTCCATGCTGCGGATTTTTCCGCGGCGGATTTGCCGCGGATTTTGATCCGGAAAAATCTGCAGCATGTCAATTATTGTTGCGGATTTTGGTGCGGATTTTGGGTATAGAATGGGGGAAAAAAAAAAATCTGCATCAAAATCCGCGGCAATTCCGCGGTAAATCCACGGCAAAAATAAGGTGCGGATTTGCCGCGAAAGTCGCAGATTTTCATGCAGAAAAATCCGCAGGTACATTCTACCGTGGACACATAGCCTAAAATTTAGGTCATTCTGATAATTAATTCCATTAATTATTCAGACAAAGTCTCCTCCACATGCCCACATGTGTACTGTCAGGGCCAGGCGGTCGGGCAGACCCAGGAGGTGGATCCACTGGGCCGAACTCTAAGATGGTGGTAAGGAGTCCGGTAGCTGAAGCACTATGGGCAGTAGAACAGTCCGTGCCAGTGAGTGTAACGAAGAAGTCCCTGGGACCACGGAGTCACAGATGGTAGTCCGGGTGACGTAGCTCAGGTTCGGAAGCCGAGGTGATGTCAGGCGGGGTCCGGAACCTTTGGAGCGAGATGACGGGTCACCGCAGGGATCCGAGATGGTACGGACTGTCAGATGGCAGACGGACAGCGTGCGGGGTTCGGGATTCAGCAGGACCGGATGGCGAGGCAGGATCAGCTCTAGAAGAGAGATACGTGAGTATGGCACGAAGACACAAGGAGACCTGACTCCTAGCTTGGAAAACACGAAGATCAGGCCCCGCCCTCTTGGACAATACACCCCTTTATACCCTGTACCTGTTAAGCCTCATTTCCTGTTAATGGACGCTGGCCCTTTAAGAAAGGGTCAGTGACCGCGCGCGCGCCCTAATGCGCATGCGCGCAGCCCGGGTGCCAGAAGCCAGGGAAGGAGGCTGAGAAGAGGACGCAGGGGAGCCGGCCAGGGCCTGGGAAGCCGTCGGGCGCCGCGACCGGAGACCAGGGGGCCTGGGAAGGACGGGCACCGGAGCCAAGGACCCGGGGAGCGTGGCAGGTGAGCCGGGGAGCGGGGCTGAGGACCCGGGGAGCGGAGCAGAGGACCCGGGGAGGGGAGCCAAGGACCCGGGGAGCGTGACAGTACCCCCCCCCCACGCCCCCCTCCCCGCAACCGGGACAGGAAGGCACGGATCAGAGGAGTGCCCACGTTCTCCCTGGGCTCCCAGGACCTATCCTCAGGACCATACCCCTCCCAGTCCACCAGGAAGAACTGTCGACCTCGTACGGTCTTCATGGCCACGATATCCCTTACCGCATAGACGTCGTCATCGGCAATAGGTGGAGGAGCCGGACTGGCAGCAGCGGAGAAGGGACCAAGGACAACCGGCTTGAGCAGGGAGACGTGGAATGAGTTGGGTATCCTCATCGTGGCCGGGAGCTGTAGCTTGTAGGAGACCTCATTGATCTTGCTGAGGACCTTAAACGGCCCGATGTAGCGAGGACCCAGCTTGTAGGAAGGTATCTTCAATCGGATGTACTGGGAAGCAAGCCAGACCAGGTCACCAGGAGAGAAACACGGAGGGTCCAGACGCCTCTTGTCAGCGTGTTTCTTCATCCGCTGGGAAGCGCGTCCAAGGGACGCCTTGACAGAGTCCCAAATGGTAGCGAAGTCACGGGCTACAGTATCAGCCGCAGGGACATCCGAAGAAGGGGATATAGGCAATGGGACGGAGGGCTGAAGTCCGTAAACGACATGGAAGGGAGATTTGGAGGACGACTCACTGATGTGGTGGTTATGTGAGAATTCAGCCCAAGGCAGAAGCGTGGACCAGTCGTCGTGATGGGCGTTGACATAGTGACGTAAGAAGGATGTCAAGATTTGATTGACCCTCTCCACTTGGCCATTAGACTGAGGATGGTATGCAGAAGAAAAGTCCAGAGTTACTCCCAGATGTTTGCAGAGCGCCCTCCAGAAGCGGGAGGTGAACTGAGTTCCTCTGTCGGACACGATGTGGGATGGAAAGCCATGCAAGCGGAAGATGTGATGTATATAGGCTTCCGCGAGTTCCTGAGCAGAGGGCAGTCCAGCCATGGGGATGAAGTGAGCCATTTTGGAGAACCGGTCCACCACGACCCATATGACTGTGTGTCCAGAGGATAATGGCAAGTCCGTAATAAAATCCATCGCTATGTGTTGCCACGGAACTGAGGGTATAGGCAGAGGCAGAAGACGGCCATAGGGCAGGTGTTTGGGCGTCTTGTTCCTGGCACAAGAGGAGCAGGCAGAGACAAAAGCAGCGACGTCCATGCGAAGGGATGGCCACCAGTAATGGCGTACAATCGCACCCCATGTTCTCTTCTGGCCTGCATGACCGGCTGTTTTTGAGGCATGACCCCAGTGTAAGACTTTTTGCCTGTCGGTCTCAGAGACATAGGTCTTCCCGGGCGGTATCTGGGCCAGGGTGACAGGTGCCACCGGAATGATCTTGCTAGGAGAGATGATGGGTTGGGTAGTCTCTTCCTCCTGCTCCATGGGCATGAAAGACCTAGACAAGGCATCAGCGCGTACATTCTTGTCCGCGGGTCGGAAATGGAGCTGGAAGTCAAACCTGGCAAAGAATAGGGACCACCTGGCTTGCCGTGGGTTCAGTCGCTGAGCGGACCGCAGGTATTCCAGGTTCTTGTGGTCCGTGTAGATAATCACGGGGTACACTGCTCCTTCCAGGAGGTAGCGCCACTCCTCCAGAGCCAGTTTGACCGCCAATAGTTCTCGGTCACCAATGGTGTAATTACGTTCAGGCGCTGAGAAGCTCTTGGAGAAGAAACCGCACGTCACCATCTTGCCGGAGGAGGACTTCTGCATGAGCACTGCTCCGGCTCCCGAGGAGGAGGCATCCACCTCCAAGGTGAACTGGCGGTTTAACTCCGGACGGTGGAGTACAGGAGCGGAGGCAAATGCTCGCTTCAGTGAGCAAAACGCGGCGTCGGCCGCAGGTGACCAGTCCTTTGGATTAGCCTCCTTTTTGGTCAAAGCGGAGAGAGGAGCAGTCAGGGCAGAGAAGTGAGGGATAAACTGGCGGTAGTAGTTGGCGAATCCCAGGAACCGTTGGATTGCCTTCAGTCCAGAAGGGGGAGGCCAGTTGAGTATGGAGGAGACCTTCTTTGGATCCATCTGCAGTCCAGTGCCCAAGATGATGTATCCCAGGAAAGGGAGAGAAGACTGCTCAAAGACACACTTCTCATATTTGGCGTAGAGACGATTCTCTCTCAGTCTTTGTAGAACCAGCTGTACGTTCTCTCTGTGGGTCTGGAGGTCCGGAGAGAAGATAAGGATGTCATCCAGATAAACTACTACACAGATGTAGAGGAGGTCCCGGAATATGTCGTTCACCAATTCTTGGAAGACTGCTGGTGCGTTACACAGGCCGAAGGGCATCACGCAGTATTCATAATGCCCATCGCGAGTATTAAACGCGGTCTTCCATTCGTCCCCAGAGCGGATACGAACTAGGTTGTAGGCACCCCGAAGATCCAGCTTGGTGAACACACGGGCTCCTCTGAGCCGGTCGAACAATTCGGGGATGAGCGGCAGAGGGTACTTGTTTTTTACGGTGATCTGATTCAGACCCCGGTAGTCGATGCATGGGCGTAGGTCACCCTCTTTCTTCTTAACGAAGAAGAAGCCTGCTCCCGCAGGAGAGGAGGATCTCCGGATGAATCCCCTTGCCAGGCTCTCTGTGATGTAGGTAGACATGGCCCTGGTTTCGGCTGGAGACAACGGATATATCCGTCCTCGGGGCGGTGTTGTTCCTGGGAGCAGGTCGATGGCACAATCGTAGGGACGGTGTGGCGGAAGTACCTCAGACTCCTTCTTGTCAAAAACGTCTGCGAAGGACCAATAGGCCGAAGGCAGTTCCGGTAGGTTCTCTGGAACCGGAGGTCGTCGGATGGGTTGTATGGACTTCAGACACTTCTCATGACAAGCAGGACCCCATCGGGTGATTTCGCCAGTACCCCAGCTGACTGATGGTTCGTGTGTCCGCAACCAGGGAAGTCCCAGCAGGATTTGATGGGACATGTGTGGAAGGACGTAGAGAGCGATGTTCTCAGTGTGCAGGGCACCGATACGCAGTTCGACCGGACTGGTGACCCAGGAGATGGTATCAGAGAGGGGTCTCCCATCCACAGAGGCAATCACTAGGGGCTTCTCGAGTGGAGTAACAGGCAGCTGGTACTTGTCCACCGTGGCCTGCTGGATGAAATTGCCTGCTGCTCCAGAGTCGAGGTATGCCTCAGCCGTGAAGCGCGTCTCTCCCGTTGATACTTGCACAGTCCACATAACCGGGTCTGAGAGAGTCCCAGCACCTAGGGTGGCCTCTCCTACCAACCCTAGGCTTTGGAGTTTCCCGGCCTTTCCGGACAGGAGCGTAGGAGGTGTGTGTCCTCTCCGCAGTAAAAGCAGAGACCCTTGGCGAGCCGCTCTGCTCGACGTTGTTCAGACTGTCGTACTCGGTCGATCTGCATGGGCTCGTGGACGGGAATCCCAGCTGTTGATGACTGAGATACGGAGGGCTTCTGTGGAGGAGAGGAATGCCGTACCGGACGTCTCTCACGAGACAGCTCTTTGGAGCGCTCCTGAAAACGAATGTCCACTCGAGTTGCTAGGGCAATCAGGGCATCTAGGGTGGAGGGCACGTCACGACCCGCCAACTCATCTTTGATGCGACTCGAGAGTCCTTCCCAGAAGGCGGCTGTTAGGGCCTCATTATTCCACCCGAGTTCTGAAGCCAAAGTGCGGAAACGGATGGCGTATTGGCCCACCGTCAGTGTTCCTTGACGTAAGCGGAGGAGGGATGAAGCAGACGCAGAGGCGCGTCCCGGCTCGTCAAAGGTGCTGCGAAAGGCCTGCAGGAACTCTTGAAGATCCTTGGTCATAGGGTCCTCCTTCTCCCACAACGGGTTCATCCACGCCAGTGCCTCGCCCTCCAGGTGAGACATGATGAAGGCGACCTTGGCTTGGTCGGAGGCAAACAGATGTGGCAGCTGCGTGAAATGGAGGGAGCATTGGTTTATAAACCCCCTGCAGGACTTGGGATCTCCGGCGTACCGGGGTGGTGAGGCCAAACGCAGTCTGGAAGCATCCGAAGAAGCAGCCACGGGAGCGGGGGACGTGGCTTGACTAGTGGCGGCTTGGGATGTCGAAGACGTGACTGCCGCTTGTAGCGTGGTCAGGCGGGTGTCCACGGAAGTCATAAAGTTCAGCATGCGGGTCTGGACTTCACGCTGGCGTTGGAGTTCCTCTTGCAAGGCTGCTAGTGCTGCAGCGGGATCCATGGCCTGATCTTACTGTCAGGGCCAGGCGGTCGGGCAGACCCAGGAGGTGGATCCACTGGGCCGAACTCTAAGATGGTGGTAAGGAGTCCGGTAGCTGAAGCACTATGGGCAGTAGAACAGTCCGTGCCAGTGAGTGTAACGAAGAAGTCCCTGGGACCACGGAGTCACAGATGGTAGTCCGGGTGACGTAGCTCAGGTTCGGAAGCCGAGGTGGTCAGGCGGGGTCCGGAACCTTTGGAGCGAGATGACGGGTCACCGCAGGGATCCGAGATGGTACGGACTGTCAGATGGCAGACGGACAGCGTGCGGGGTTCGGGATTCAGCAGGACCGGATGGCGAGGCAGGATCAGCTCTAGAAGAGAGATACGTGAGTATGGCACGAAGACACAAGGAGACCTGACTCCTAGCTTGGAAAACACGAAGATCAGGCCCCGCCCTCTTGGACAATACACCCCTTTATACCCTGTACCTGTTAAGCCTCATTTCCTGTTAATGGACGCTGGCCCTTTAAGAAAGGGTCAGTGACCGCGCGCGCGCCCTAATGCGCATGCGCGCAGCCCGGGTGCCAGAAGCCAGGGAAGGAGGCTGAGAAGAGGACGCAGGGGAGCCGGCCAGGGCCTGGGAAGCCGTCGGGCGCCGCGATCGGAGACCAGGGGGCCTGGGAAGGACGGGCACCGGAGCCAAGGACCCGGGGAGCGTGGCAGGTGAGCCGGGGAGCGGGGCTGAGGACCCGGGGAGCGGAGCAGAGGACCCGGGGAGGGGAGCCAAGGACCCGGGGAGCGTGACATGTACACTCTCGAATGTGATTCACCAGAATTAATCACTCATATAAAAAGTGCCTTTTTGACCATTTACTGTAGCTTAATTTGACTATTTTTATAACTGTATTGCTACACAAATTTCTTTCCATTTATGTTACTGTTTGGTGATACAGACCTAATAATGTATATTAGAGTTTCCCTAATAATGAGGCTGTTCCTATTAAAACACTATGGACTTTATTGAATGCTATTTTGCTGAACCTCCTATACCAAACAATACTTTTAGAATCCTGTAGGTGGTTGGTTGTTTTGTGCACATAACAGTTCACACCTTGCTGAGTAGGATCTTTTTATGGTGTATCATGTTGTTAAGCAGTTACATCCCTCATATAGGGATTGACAAAATTAAACAGTCACACGTAGTGTGACTCGTCACTTGACCTATTTGTTCCTCATGTATTGAAATTGAAGAGGAAAAAGAGACAATTTATGACCAGTCACTTTGTAATTCTGATGCTACTTCTGATCTTTCAATTTGGGAATAAACTTAGGTTTGCCTCATACCATTGCTTTTGGACTATAAGATGAACTTTTCCCCCAAAAATTGGGAGGAAAGTGTAGAGTGCCTCTTATAGTCCGGATGTAGCGTACCTGGCTGCTGTGGGGCATCAGGGGCAGTAGAAAGGGGTAAAAGGAGGTAGGAGCAGGGTCACTTGCAGGAAGCCGGTGTCTGGGACAATCATGTTAAGTAAATGAATATTCACTGCTATCAACACCCATAATTTGTCCCACCTTTCGATATCGATACTGAAGTCAGTGCAGAGAGGTGGTTGATATTATGGGCATGGGGAACAGTGAATAATCATTTTAGATTAACAGGAGACATGAGCAGAGTGCCAGTGGCAGCAGGTCTGTCACCACCATCACAGTTGTGCAAATTGTTTTCAGCAGCCAGGAATCCAGGCAGCATCAGCCTTGGACTAAGGTTAAGGCTACATTCACACGACCGTCCCATTTTTGTGGTCCGCAAAAATGGTCCTGTTTATTCATGGATGCATTCATGTGGCATCCGTGTGACATCCGTTCCATTTCGTATATGGGCCGTGTGTCAGCCGTGTGTCATCCATGTGCCTTCTGGTTTTTTTGCAAACCGCAAAAAACGGAAGCAGCTAGATAAATAGATAGATATAGATAGATAGAGGGATAGATAGAGGGACAGATAGAGAGACAGACAGAGAGAGGGATAGAGAGATAGAGGGATGAATGAATGATTAGAGGGATAGCTAGAGAGATAGATAGAGAGATGATAGATGAGAAAGACACATATAATGTTCCACTCCACAGGATTTTGTAATCTTGCACCTTTTAGTGCCTTTCATGTAGCACTAAAGGGTGCTTAGCCTTGTATTTAGCCAAAAAAGAAATAAATAATTAAAAAAAAACGACATGGGGTATCCCCTATCTTTTGTAGCTATCTTGGGTAATGTAGACGGCTGCAGCCTGCAGACCACAGCTGGCAGCTTCATCTTAGCTGGTAATCCACAACAGAGCGCACCCCACGCTGTTATTTTAAATTAAATAAATGATTTAAAACAAAAAGCGTGGTGTCCCCCCCAATTTGGTTTACAAGCCAAGGTAAAGCGGACAGCTGTGGTCTGGTATTCTCAGACTAGAGAGGTCCGCGGTTCTTGGACCCTACCCAGCCTAAAATAGCAGACCACAGCCACTCCAGAAGTGAAGCATCCATTAGATGCACCAATCCTGGTGCTTTTTCCCAGCTCATCCCGATGCCCTGGTACGGTGGCAAATGGGGTAATATATGGGGTTCATACCAGCTGTGTAATGTCACCTGGCATCAAGAACAGAGGTTAGTGATGTCACGGCATCTATCAGATACCTGACATCATAAACCGAGTCAGTAATAAAAAAAAATTGACGACAAATACATTTTTACTTGAAAAAACACTCCCCAACACATTCCCTCTTTATCCAATTTATTGGAAAGAAAAATCAAAACCGGTTCTGGAGTAATCCAATGAGGGGGGGTCCCACGACGATCCATGCTCACTATCCCAGTCAATGAAGAACAGAATGTTCCCCATTGGCTGGGAGAGCAGTGCAGTGAACTGAGCTAACACCATGAATCAGCTCAGGTCACTGCAGGGCATGACCAGCGCTGACTTCAGGAGGTTAGTTAGGTACATTACCTGTGGTGATGTACGCCGCTGTATTCCTGATGTCAGCGCTGGTTACTGAGCTCAATGAATGCTGCATTCACAAATAAGGTATCGCGAGCAGCCCGTGACATCACCGCTAATCACAGTCTCGGGCCACAAGCAAGAGGTGATCTGTGAACACAACGGGCATAGAAGTCAGTGACAAGCTCTGACGTGAGGAGCACAGGACTTCATCACCACAGGTAATGAACTTTAAACTAACCTCCTGACGGCAACGTTCATCATCCCCGCGGCTGCTCGCACACTGCAGTGCGGGCATCTGCTGACACTGCAGTGCGGGTAGATGCTGACACACTGCAGTGCGGGCATCTGCTGACACTGCAGTGCGGGTAGATGCTGACACACTGCAGTGCAGGCAGCTGCTGACACACTGCAGTGCAGGCAGATGCTGACACACTGCAGTGCGAGCAGCTGGGGCTGGCGCGGGAGTGGGACACTGACTGCAGGGGCAGCCGAAGGAAGTCACACAGAAGTGCTTCTGTGTGGCTTCTGGGGATTTTGCGGATCCACTCACATGTATTGAGTCACGGTCCATTATTACGGAACAGAAGAGGACATGTTCCATAATAATTGAACGTACATACGGCATCCGATGTGTCTTTTTGTAGGATCGGATGCACATGGAACTGCTTCCATGTGCCATCTGATCCTACACAAAAGACATTGAAAAGATGGTCCTGTCAGTAGGTCCGCAAAAAACAGGAACTGAACAGGACAAATGGAACGGTCATCTGAATGAGCCCTAATGCTTTCTGTCTGTGACTCGCCCTAGGGCTATGGGGTACTCGGTCCCAGGCGGTGTATTGCTGGGATATGTCACTGGGTGGCAGTAGCCAGGTTCTGTGACCCTGGGGGTCGCTTTAAAAGGGGTGGTTATTTACAGGGGTGATGTAATAAAAGTTTTGTTGTGATGCCACTTGCAGTTTGTGGCTATTTAAGTGGAGCCGCCGCTGCACAGTTCTCACGATTGGAACTGGTGTTGGTGGCAGCCTGGATGTTGGGCCCTCCGCAAGTAGGGCCAGGCCCCAGGGGATTGATGATGTTGTTGGGCGCGGAAAGAAGGTAGGCCACACAAGGGATTGCAGTGTACCTGGTTTCTTTACTCACAGCGTTGTTATGGCTGGCAACCCGATGAAGGCTGGTCCTCACCACTGGTCCCCTTAGTTCCAGTGATGGTGTGATAACCTGGTGGCTGTCTTCCCCTGCAACTGTCTCTGGTTGATGGGTCCCCGTCACTTTAGCATCTGGGGGTCCCATCCTGGTTCTCTTTCAGTCTTAGTCCGTATAACAGGTAGCTTGAACCTTGTATAGTTGGTTTCTCTGGTCCTGTTCCCCCGTTCTCCCATTGCTACTGTGTCCTGAACTTTACGGTCAGTAAGGTCCTGGATGGTCCCCTCACTGTGCAGATTTTATCAGGTCTGCCTGGAGCGTTTGCCTGACCTAGGGCTCTGTACCCGATTGGTGCTATGGTTCTGGGAGTACTCCACCGGCAACCAAACGCCTGTGCCCTCAGATCACCATTACGCTCTCCTGTCAGTACAGGTACGTTCGTCTCCTCTCACTTCCACTTACTCACTGTCTGACCCTTCCTCACTAGTTGTCGTCTAGTGGACTGGATCAGCTCCACCCATAGGTGGCCATCTATTGGGTCCAACCCTAGTCTGTCACCAGTCTTTGGGAAGGGAAAAACAGGGATTAGAATGAATGTTTTGGTGTTACTGGTACTGGTCTTCTGGGTCCCTGGGGTAAGCCCTGCAGCTGCAGCTCCCTGTAGCTCCTGATGGCTTCAGGGGGCACTATATTTGGCCCTGTTGATATCAGTGCCACCGTGCTGGACAGGAGGAAGTGGGCAGTCTCCCATCCATATCTCGAGCTGCAGTGACATAATGAAAAGGCAGGGCCGGAGCAACACAGAATAACAAAGCGCACAGTGCCCCTGACCCTGCCTCTTCATTACATCACTGCAGCTCATCATCAGGTTGGGGGATTGCCCACTTCCTCCTGTCTAGTGTGGCAGCAGGGACACGGAAAAATCATTAACGTGAGCACACAGAAAAGCGGAAAAGCTGTTAAAAAGCAAAGATTAAGTACTAATAAAAAGAAAAAGACTATTATATATGAAAGCATTGTACCCCTCATGTGGAGAGCTATAACTGCCAGCATGCCATAGGATCTGCAGGACATGATGGGAGTTATAGTTCTCCTCAAAGGCAAAAAGATAATGGATAACTTGTCATGAATAGCACCTATGGGATTTTAAAGAGAACCTGTCTACTGATATAGGTTGCCCGATCCACAGGCAGTGTGTATCAGGTACTGCCTGTATGTCTTCAGCCACGTATGTTTTTCCCTAAAATGCTGCCATGTTTCAGAGAAAAACACACCATACTTCAAAAGCCACTGGGACCGAGCCGCACTGAAGACTAGTTGCCAATTTTTTTGCTATTTTTCCTATTTTCCATCTTTAACACCTAGGTGCGATTTATGGTCCAGTACATCTTATAGTCAAAAATATAGTGTAGTTAGCTAGATATAATTCGAGCATATAGAACTTTACTCCAGAGCAGTTCATTTTTTTCTTGCTACAGTCTACATAACTGCTGGACACCTGATTTGTTAGCAAGACCAAGTTGTCTAATTAGCAAATGTTTTAGTGGCATGCCGCCCTTTGTGAGTACAGTACTAATTCCTTGAAGGACTTTATTGTTCAGGTATCTCAATGTCTCTGTAAACTTTGAATAGGTCCTGGATGTCAATTCTACCTGTAGTCAAAATGGTGCCTGATCTATTATAGGCAAAGCCGTGCACCTACTAATCATATTGGAGCCATGCTGAATGTATTTCTGAACACGGAAAAAACAGTGCAATAAAATTTGGTGTGTGTTTATCAGAATATGCCCAAAAAAAATCATAAAAGTGACTTATTTGTGTAACAAATTGTGAGGTCCATTTAACTGTGATACCTTTTGTAAAAATGAAAAAAAAATAGGGGGTTAAAGCAACATTTTTGTGGAAATAATGAAATTTTTCAATATGGTATGTGGCAACTGTGGGTTCAAAGTACTTATTTCCCTAAGGGCTCCGCCACACATCCGTGAAAACCACGTCCGTGTAAAACGGGCCGTTTTTCGGGTCCGTTTTCCGTTTTTTAGTTCCGTTTTTATGGTATGTGTGGCCTGCGTGTGTATCCCGTATGCTAGCCGTATGGATCCAGCGGTGGCCGCGAGTTACCTGACTGACAGCAGCTGATCGCGCTACTCATCTCATTAGCTGCGTGGAGGTGACCGGAGCGGCGGTGTCTTCTGCTGCTCCTGTCACCTGCATGCAGCAGAGCTGGACGCGACGCTGGAGGTCCGTGGAGTACGCCAGACATGGAGGGTTTGTCGGGGTTAATAAATTGGTAATGAGGGACTTTGTTAGTGTTTTTTATTTCTAATAAAGGATTTTTCGGGTGTGTGTGTGTTTTTCTACTGTCACTTACAGATTAATCATGGAAGGTATCTCGGGGAGACGCCTGACATGATTAATCTAGGACTTATTGGCATCTATGGGCTGCCAATAACTCCTTATTACCCCGATTTGCCAACGCACCAGGGTAAATCGGGAAGAGCCGGGTACAGCCCCAGAACTGTCGCATATAATGTATGCGGCAATTCTGGGCGGCTGCTGACTGATATTGTTAGGGTGGGGGGCCCCCCATAACGTGGAGCTCCCCATCCTGAGAATACCAGCCTTCAGCCGTATGGCTTTATCTGGCTGGTATTAAAATGGGGGGGGACCGCACGCCAGTTTTTTAAATTATTTATTTATTTATTTTACTGCACAGTATAGACACGCCCACCGGCTGCTGTGATTGGGTGCAGTGTGACACCTGTCACTCAGCGTGGTGGGCGTGTCTCACTGCAACCAATCACAGCCGCCGGTGGGCGGGTAAAGCAGGGAATACGAGATTGATTAATGGGCGGCCGGCTTTTTCAAAAGAGGAAAAGCCGCCGGAGTTTTTATAACAGCCGTGCAGCGCCGCGCCGGAGATCGGGGAATGGTAAGTATGAGAGAGGGGGGAACTGACCGACAGACAGCTAGAGGGACAGACAGACATAGAGACCGACCGACGGACTGAGGGAGAGAACGAAACATAAAAAGAAAAAAGACTGACATCACATGAAAAAAGCACAGAACATTCAGGGAACAAACAGAGATGCGTCCGTGTCACTCGGACGTGCGCACAGACCCATTGACTTTCATTGGGTCCGTGCTGCGTGTTGCGTGAATAAAACGGACATGCTGGCGTGAGACACGGACCAAAAAACGCATCACGGAGACGGACTCATGGACATAACCAAAAACGCAATTGTAACCGCAGAGATATAGTAACATTGGTGCACGTTTGGCCGTGTCTCCAGTATACACGGAAACGGACCAAACACGCACGTGTTTCACGGATGTGTGTTTCAAGCCTTAATGAAATCCTTCATGGGGTGCAGTTTCCAAAATCGGGTCACTTGTTGAATGTTTCTGCTGTTTAGGCACCTTAGGGGCCCAGCAAATGTAACATAGCATTATCAATCTATTCCAGCCAAATTTGTGTTCCAAAATTTAGATAGCGATCATTTCCATTCAAGCCCTGTCGTTAGTCCTAACAGAAGTCCTTACTCAGAAGAAAGTGGGTTATAAATTGGTGGGTCAGTTGTCTCATATTACCTTGTAAAAGTGAAAAACGTGGGGCTAAAGCAACATTTTAAAGGAAAAATTATAATTTTTCATTTTTTTATTCCACTTTACATTTATTCCTTTGAAGCAGCACATTATCTGACAGCAGTAAATTTACCCCTAACATAAAGTACAATGTGTCTTAAAAAATTAATCTCAGAATCGATGGAATATGTTGAAGTATTCCGGAGTTGCCATATAAAGTGATGTCAGGTTTCAAAATTTGGGCTTGGTCATTGAGATCAAAATTGGCTCTGTCACTAAGGGGTTAATCATAATCGCAAAATGACATAATCTTTTCTGCTAAAACTTAACACATGCTCTTGTCAAAGTTAATACTTGTTTCCATAGCAACGGGATTTATTTTTTTCTGCTAGATACTGTATATTCAAGGCCAACTATTTCTCAGTACCCCCTTGTATGTAAATAAAGTGTTTAGAAAATAATCCTAACCTGAAAAATGTAGAAATTAAATCTTTTTTTGTATTCCCATGGAAAAAAAATGAAACAAGTAGTATGCTGCATGCATAACCAACAATACTTTTAAATTAATAGTCAAAAAAAGAACATAAAAGCATTGCTGTAATGGTGGTTTTCTTTGTTCATTCTGCCAAAAGTTAGGGAAAAAAAGTAATAAAAAAAACCTACAGTATGTACACCAAAATGGTACCAACGAAAATTACTTGTGACTAGAGTTAAGCGCGGTTCGCGGTTCGAGTGATTTTGGGGGCTGTTCTAGATCGAACTAGGACTCGAGCTTTTTGCTAAAGCTCGATAGTTCTAGTTACGTTTGAGAACGGTTCTAGCAGCAAAAGCAGGGTTTTTCACAGCTACAGTGTGCAGGAGCCATCGCTGGCAACCTGCCAGAAGCTGGTAACCAAGATAAACATCGGGTATCCAAGCAAAGTGCTCCGCCCACCTGGCACTGTGCACACATGGCCCGCTAGGCTCCGCCCATCTGGCACTCTGCCCACATTACCCCGCTAGGCTCCACCCACCTGGCACTCTGCACACATTACCCCGATAGGCTCCGCCCACCTGGCACTCTGCACACATTACCCCGCTAGGCTCCGCCCACCTGGCACTCTGCACACATGTCCCGCTAGGCTCCGCCCACCTGGCACTCTGCGTACATTACCCCGCTAGGCTCCGCCCACCTGGCACTCTGCAGACATTACCCCGCTAGGCTCCACCCACCTGGCACTCTGCACACATGGTCCTGCTAGGGTCCGCCCACCTGGCACTCTGCGCACATGGTCCTGCTAGGCTCCACCCACCTGGCATTCTGCACACATAGCCCCGCTAGGCTCCGCCCACCTGCACTGTCCACACATGGCCCTGCTAGGCTCCACCCACCTGGCACTCTGCACACATGGCCCACTAGGCTCCGCCCACCTGGCACTCTGCACACATTACCCCGCTAGGCTCCGCCCACCTGCACTGTCCACACATTACCCCGCTAGGCTCCGCCCACCTGGCACTCTGCACAGATGGTCCCGCTAGGCTCCGCCCACCTGGAACTCTGCACACATTACCCCGTTAGGCTCCGTCCACCTGGCACTCTGCACACATTACCCCGCTAGGCTCCGCCCACCTCGCACTCTGCACACATTACCCCGCTAGGCACGGCCCACCTGGCACTCTGCACACATTGCCCTGTTAGGCTTCACCCACCTGGCACTCTCCACACATTACCCCGCTAGGCTCCGCCCACCTGGCACTGTGCACACATGGCCCGGCTAGGCTCCGCCCACCTGGCACTCTGCACTCATGGCCCGCTAGGCTCCGCCCACCTGGCACTCTGCACACATTACCCCGCTAGGCTCCGCCCACCTGGCACTCTGCACACATTACCCCGCTAGGCTCTGCCCACCTGGCACTCTGCACACATTACCACGCTAGGCTCTGCCCACCTGGCACTCTGCACACATTACCCCGCTAGGCTCCGCCCACCTGGCACTCTGCACACATTACCCCGCTAGGCTCCGCCCACCTGGCCCTCTGCACACATTACCCCGCTAGGCTCCGCCCACCTGGCACTCTGCACACATTACCCCGCTAGGCTCCGCCCACCTGGCACTCTGCACTCATTACCCCGCTAGGCTCCGCCCACCTGGCACTCTGCACACGTTACCCCACTAGGCTCCGCCCACCTCGCACTCGGCACACATGGCCCCGCTCGGCTTACCTGCGGTGATGAAGTCCCGCCCTCCCGACCTCAGCGCTGTCACTGTCCTCCATGGCTGCCGCTTGTCACATCACCTTCTCTCGCTTCCGACCCGAGACTGTGGCTAGTGGTAACGTCACGGGCCTCTCGCGATACTTGGCTGTGAAGTTCATTGAACTCAGTGACAGGTGCTGTCAGCAGTGCAGGAGATCAGCGCAGGTAATGTACCTTGCTGACAGCAGCACTTGTCATCCCCTGCAGTGACCTGGGCTGACCCATTGATGTTAGCTCAGGTCACTGCATTGCTCTCCCAGCCAATGGGGAACATTCTGCTCATCATTGACTGGGACAGTGTGAATCGTCATGGGAACGCCTTGGATTACACCAGACCTGGATTTGTTTTTCTTTCTAATAAATTGGTTAAAGAGGGAACTGTATTGGGCAGTGTTTTTTCAAATAAAAATGTGTTTGTTGTCTATTTTTTTTTATTACTGACTGGACGCGTGACATCACTAACCCCAGGGCTTGATGCCAGGTGACATTACACATCTGGTATTAACCCCATATATTACCCCGTTTGCCACCGCACCAGGGCACGGGATGAGCTGGGGCGAAGCACCAGGATTGGCGCATCTAACGGATGCACCACTTCTGGGGCGGCTGCGGCCTGCTATTTTTAGGCTGGGGAGAGTCCAATAACCATGGACCTCCCTAGTCTGAGAATATCAGACCCCAGCTGTCTGCTTTACTTTGGCTGGTGGTCCAATTTTGGGGGGACCCCCACGTGTTTTTTTTTTTAATTATTTATTTAATTTAAAATAACAGTGTGGGGTGCCCTCAGTTTTGGATTACCAGCCAAGGTGAAGCTACCAGCTGCAGCAGTCTGCTTTACCCTAGCTGGCTACAAAAATAGGGGGAACCCCACCTCATTTTTTTTTTCATATTTTTGGCTAAATACAAGGCTAAGCACCCCTTAGTGCCACATGAAAGGCACCAAAGGGTGCAAAATTACAAAATGCAAGAGAGTGGGAAATTATGTGTCTTCCTGCCATTATAATGACAGAAAAGACTCATATGAAGTGTACAAGCACTAGAAAATCACCAGAGCGTTCTACGCTGTGAAAAGCAGTAGAAAATGGCACTGGAGTGAACATGTGACCGCCTCATGTAGGTTGAAGCTATGGATCTGTACCACCCTGGGGGCTCGGCTGCTCTCCGCCGAGCCACTCGGATCCGGGCTCGGGTTGTCGGTGGCTCGAGCGCCTCCGGACCGGGGGCCACGTCGCTCTGGAAAGGGGGGGGTTGGTTGTTTGGTTTGGGGTTGTCCGGTTTCACGGCCAGAGCCGTGGTGACCGGTAACAGTTCGTGACGCCACCCACGGGTCGTGGTGAGGTGATGGGTACCACCGCTGCGGTGAGGGTGCGGGGGCTCGTCCGGGATCAGTGGTGGGTCGCAGCTAGGTGTTAAACCCTCCGTTGGGTAGGGGGTTTGTTGGTCCCGGGGCCAGGTGGCAGGAGCGGGGGGTTGCAGGACGCAGGGGCTCGCTTGCAGCGCGGTGCCTGATGGCACTGGTGTACTCACGATTAAACCACACAGAGTCAATCGTAAACCAAGTTCAGTGTAGATCGGTGCCCGCAGCCGGCTGCATGTGTTCCCAGTGAGGTTGGTGATGTTGCCTTTCTCCTGCACCTTTAAATTTGCTATAGTGACTCCTATGCTTCAGCAACGGTAGTCCGCTCCCCGGCTTTTGGGTACCGGAGGAGCCCTTTTGCCCACAGGTGCTGGCCCTTTGGCTCTCTGGCCCTTGGCGGTGGCTCTTATCCGGAATCGGTGGGCTGTTGACATCTATCGGGACTTTGGATGGGAATGAACCCCTGAGGTCCAGACCGCAATCAGTAGATTTGTCTGAGCCCGGTTGCTTCTAGGCTAGAACGGGGTCTGAGTACCCTGCCTGGTGCTCCGGTTGACTTGTTAGCTCCCCGGTTCGGGTCCGAAGGGTCACCGCCCTCTTCTCGATCCCTACGGTTCCGCAGTTCAGTCCCTGACCGGACTCCTGTAGATGGCCACCACCGTCTGCCTGCCTGACCGTTCCAAGGGGTCCTAGGCTCCATCCTAGGCCCCTGACTCTCAGCTCGCCACTTTTACTCCTCTCACTACTCCTCTCCCCACTCGACTCACTTGTCCTTTCCCTGCCTCAGGCCAGCAGACTACTTGGAGGGTGTGCCTATCCGCCTGGCTCCGCCCACCTGGTGTGCCTTGCTAGACCTGAGGGAGGTCAGGATTTGTTGGCTGCTGGTGCCTCACTGGGGTGGGGGGAGTATGTGATGTTGTGTGTTGTTACCTGTGACCCCTGGGTGTCCAGGGCATCACAGATCCTGGGTAAATTTATGTATTTTCCCTCCTTCAGTTTTTTTGCAGTACGCAAACAAACGGAAGGCACACAGATGACATACGGACCGTATATGGAACAGAAACGGATGCCACATGGATGCACCCGTAAAAAAAAAACAACCGTTTTTTGCGGACTGCAAAAACGGATCGGTCGTGTGAATGTAGCCTTATTCTGATCTGCCAATTATAAACAGCAGGCAGAAATAAGTGAATAGCGCCCCCCAGCGTCAGAAAATCTCCAGGGTTTCAGGGGGTAGCTGAGACCCTGGAGATCATGATTTAGGCCGTTTTTTCCGGTCCCCGCTCACGTGATCACCGGTATACACCGTTTACAGCGTCGGTAAAAAAATATTTATCTCCCATCTGGCATGAACAAACATGATAAATCTCCTCCGCGGTCCCCTCCGGTCCCCCGGTGTCGCCAAAGTGCCCCCCCTGACCCCCTCCCGGAAATCCAAGATGGCCGCGCACACAGCAGTGCGCCGGCCGCATTCACCCTACTCCTCTGATTTCTGTCGCATGTGCCATGACACATGTGACAGAAAACTCCTCCCCAGGTCCTGCCAGGTCACCCCCTATAACCCCACCAGTGTTCCCCGGTGTCCCACGGTACCTATGCAACGCTGATCCCCCTCGGCCCTCTCCTTCACAATAGACGCTGCCGCATGCACAGTGCGGCTGTCAGCTCAGCTTCCTGTGTTCAGACACAGTGAGTGGTGGTTATGCATCTGTAAGCTAAATGGGCAACACCATGGCTCAGTGGTTAGCACTGCAATCTTGCAGCGCTGAAGTCCTGGGTTCAATTCCCACCAAGGACACCATCTGCAAGGAGTTTGTATGTTCTCCCCGTGTTTGCTTGGGTTTCCTCCGGGTACTCTGGTTTCCTCCCACACTCCAAAGACATACAGATATAACAGATTTAGATTGTGAGCCCCAATGGGGACAGTGTTCCCAATGTATGCAGAGCGCTATGGAATTAATAGCGCTAAATAAATGAATAAATTATTATTATTCCTGCAATGGCTGCTCATGAGGTAAGGAACATAGTTGATCAGGAGAGCTATATACATTTCCAAATGGAGGTATTTGATTTTATAGTTGCCCTGCTGAACGTGAGAGTCCGTTATACGCCACAAGTAAACACATCTAAATAGCGAGCTCTGTTGTTTAGTATTAATTCAGCTGGACAACTGGACTTAAAGGGGTATTCCATCTCCAAGATCCTATCCCCAATATATAGTAGGTGGAATAGCAATAATATCAGCAAATACCAATTTTTGGAAATGTAGAATAGTTCTCCTGATTAGGCATATCCTTACCTCATGAGCAGGGCATTGCAGCTTTGGTAGCAACCGTTACGACATGGACTCTGCTGCTGTGGACCCGGGGAGAGTGGGTGCAGATTCATTGCACCCACACTCCTCACATGGAGGGTCTGCACTCCTAGAAAATGGGGGATACGTTCCCTGAGTGTCTCCCCCCATATTCTAGACGGTCCAGAGTCGTCGTGGGACCTCCTTATTATTTTTCTTACAATAAATTAGTGAAAGAGGGAATGTTTTGGGGAGTTTTTTTCCAAATTTTTTGTCGATTTTTTTTGTTAGTACTGACAGTTTATGATGTCGGGTATCTGATAGACACCATGACATCACAAACTGCTGGGCTTGATGTCAGGTGACTTTACAGCTAGTATCAACCCCATTTATTACCCCGTTTGCCACTGCACCAGGGCACGGGATGAGCTGTGGTGAAGCGCCAGGATTGGCGCATCTAGTGGATGCACCACGTCTGGGGTGCCTGCAGCCTGCTATTTTTAGTCTGTGAAGGCCCAATAACTATGGACCTTCCCACCCTGAGAATACCAGACCACAGCTGTCCACTTTACCTTGGCTGGTGATCCAATTTGGGGGGGACCCTACTTTTATTGTGTAATTATTAATATTTATAAAATAATTATAAAAAAGAGCCTGGGGTGACCTCCACATTGGTTCCCCAACCACGGTAAAGGTGCCAGCTGTGGTTTTCAGGCTACAGCCGTCTGCTTTACCCTAGCTGGCTATCAAAAATGGGGGGACCCAACATCATATTTTTTTAACTATTTTTTAAATAGAAAAAATTAATGGGAATCCCTGTATTTTGATTGCCAGCCAAGGTAACGCCAGGCAGATGGGGGTGGCAACCCATAGCTGTCTGCTTTATCTGCACTGAGAATCAAAAATACCGCGGAGCGCTACATCATTTTTTTTTAAAGATTTTTTTTTACAGCACTGTCATGTCAGGCAATCAAAATACAGGGAAGCCATTTTTGTTTTTAGTTATTTAAATAAATAATTAAAAAAAATATATATGGGCTCCCACTGCATTTTTTGTATTGCTAACTAAGGGTAATCCAAGCAGCTACTGGCTGCTAACTCCCACTGCTTGGTGTTACCTTCACTGGAAATTGAAAATCCAGGGAAGCATTTTTTATTTTTTTTTGCAAAAAAATGATGGGCGCTTCGCCATATTTTTGTATGCTAGCCAGGTACAGCAGGCAGGTACGGCTGCCCCCAACCCACGGCTGCCTATTTGTACTCAACTGGGAACTAAAAATATAGGGAAGCCCTTTTTTTACTTAATTCATGAATTTTATGAAATAGAAAAAACAAAAAACGACGTAGGCTGCGCCCCATTTTTGTGTCCAGCCGGGTACAACTAGGCAGCTGGGGATTGGAATCCACAGCACAGGTTAGCCCGAGGTTTCTGGGCCCCTCTGCTGCGAATTGCAGTCCGCAGCCGCCCCAGAAAATGGCGCTCTCATAGAAGCGCCATCATCTGGCGCTGTATACAACTCTTCCAACAGCCCTGGAGCCGGGTGGCTTGTTGGGTAATCATGAGTTAATACTGGCTTTGTTTTACTAGCCAGTATTAAGCCAGAGATTCTTAATGTCAGGCAAGTTTGACCCGGCCATTAAGAATCTCCAATAAAAGGTTAAAAAAAAAACACCACACAGAAAAAAAATACTTTAATAGAAATAAATACACAGACACATTAGAGACTCCATCTTTATTACCCCCTGTCACCCCTCCACGATCCTGCTCTTCTGTCTTCTTTCCCCTTCAACACATGCAGCTCTGTCTGCTCCATCAGAAAGCACAGCTGCATGGGGGAAGACGCTGTGCTCCGTGCAGAAATCACTCTGTGAGAGTGACCACAGGCTCATGTATGTTTTTTGTCTTTTAGATGGTACTGATATTTTTCAATCGTGTTTTGCAGAGTTTTTTCTTTCCCCTGAAAATCTGGATCTTTCGAGAAAGTATTGGTCATATCTATCTGCTCTCTAAGCGATATTTCTAGGTCTGCAAGATTCTTTTTTTCTTCCTCCAGAAGTAACGCCATGAGTCTAAGGGAGCTCTCCGTTGCTTCCTTCTCCCATTTAGCAGCTAATTCCTGGCTTCTATAACGATAGCCAGGCTGTAGGGAGATTCTCAAATGCCTCGGGACTATCCTGTCACGCAAGTAAACCTCTAAGGACTGCACCTCCCACCAGGAGGCTGTCCTATTTTTGTAAACTTTAGTTAATTCTCGAAAAGCACCATTCAAAGTAGGGGTGTACTTTTTTTGAATAAATGTTTTCTCTGAAAAGACGTCTTTTGCTTCATTAGCCCAAGAGCCCGTATCAATACTAGTGCTCAAAAAACCTGCCATATTTATCAATTAAGACGCAAATAGCCAATGGGTAAGTTTCAAAATTTCAAACAATGATAGCAAATTTCAGAATAGCAGCTCTCTTTGTGCACAAATTTTTTTTTAAAAAATAACCTTTAATAATTCCACTAAAAATGGTCAAATAACCACAGACAAACAACACTGAAAGGTAGGTTTAGCCCCTCCTGTCACTTAGAGGATATGCATAAACCAGAACTATAGTTGAATTTCAACCACAATACTAGATTCGTCCCATCTCATTAAATCATGGGTGCCATTGCAGTCTACTAGTAATAATAATAAATTGGATTTATCTCACCAAATTTATACAGGTGCCACTCTTCAAAAAGGATGTTAGGGTCCAATCCATTCCACAATGGAGCCCTTAGAAAATATTATCTCCCGACGCGTTTCATTCAAAATTTACTCTTCAGGGGAGTCAAAATTCATCCCAGGTCCCATTCAATATGTACCTGTAACCTGCATAACATGCCTAAATAAATATGTAAATAACAATAAATAGCGGCAAGTCAGCAAAACCAGGTTTAAATTCATATCCAAAGAAAACACTCACCAGTCAGCCTAGACTCATCAAGGAGTCATAGATACGACGGACACAATCCTAGTCCCATAATACATCATAGATCTAGAACTTCTTTAGCTGTTACTTATGAAATCTCCTCCTGTCTAGTATATACATGTGTCTGAGATCTATGATGACCGCTGAATTGCTGATGCTTTGTTATACTGTGATTTTTTCTCAGCGTGTCATTTGGGTAATTGGTCCATGTATTATGGGACTAGGATTGTGTCCGCCGTATCTATGACTCCTTGATGAGTCTAGGCTGACTGGTGAGTGTTTTCTTTGGATATGAATTTAAACCTGGTTTTGCTGACTTGCCGCTATTTATTGTTATTTACATATTTATTTAGGCATGTTATGCAGGTTACAGGTACATATTGAATGGGACCTGGGATGAATTTTGACTCCCCTGAAGAGTAAATTTTGAATGAAACGCGTCGGGAGATAATATTTTCTAAGGGCTCCATTGTGGAATGGATTGGACCCTAACATCCTTTTTGAAGAGTGGCACCTGTATAAATTTGGTGAGATAAATCCAATTTATTATTACCGTATTACTAGTAGACTTCAATGGCACCCATGATTTAATGAGATGGGACGAATCTAGTATTGTGGTTGAAATTCAACTATAGTTCTGGTTTATGCATATCCTCTAAGTGACAGGAGGGGCTAAACCTACCTTTCAGTGTTGTTTGTCTGTGGTTATTTGACCATTTTTAGTGGAATTATTAAAGGTTATTTTTTAAAAAAAATTTTGTGCACAAAGAGAGCTGCTATTCTGAAATTTGCTATCATTGTTCAAGATAGGTCCTGCATCACTGCTGGCAGTGCTGGTTACCGGGAGGATTCAGCGATCATCGGATGGAATAGCGGCAGGAGACAGAGTGCAAGAGGGATCGCGGGGACCGGTAAGTGTTATGGCAATGTTTATTAACTGTATGTGTACATTTATAATGTGTTTTTATGTGTTTGTGATTGCCTCCCATTGTTTCCCTAGTGGTTTGAGTGGTTCGCCGAACCGGTTCGCCGAACCGAACTCGAACGAGACCTCCGTTCGGCGAGCCGAACTCGAGCCGAACCACGGCCGGTTCGCTCATCTCTACTTGTGACCCAATACTAACAAACCTTTATGCAGTTCTTTTGACAGAAATAAAAACGTTATAGTTCTTGGAAAGTACCAAAACATTACAAATTATAATGTACAAAATATGCCAAAATAGTAAAACAGTTTTTATGTAGCGTGCTCAGCATAAATGAGTACACCCCCCTTTGAAAAGTAAGATTTTAATCAATATCTCCCTGAACACCAGAACAATTTCCAAACTTTTGACAAGACTGAGGTTCAAAGAACATTTCTTTAAACCATAATATGAAGGTACGGTTATAATATAACTTTCATAACAAAAACTTCAGTTTTGCTCAAATTAGTTGATGTAAAAATGAGAGCACCCCACATCATAAACTACTTGAACTAGTATTTCATGTTAGATTTGTACCATGATAAGTTTAGCTCATTTTAATAGTCTATTCTAAAGGTACCGTCACACTTAGCGACGCTCCAGCGATCCCACCAGCGATCTGACCTGGCAGGGATCGCTGGAGCGTCGATACATGGTCGCTGGTGAGCTGTCAATCAGGCAGATCTCCACAGTGATCAGAGATCAGCCACCAGCCACCAGCGACCCGTGTAACGACGCTGTGCTTGGTAACCATAGTACACATAGGGTTACTAAGCAAAGCGCTTTGATTATAGTTACCAGATGTGTACCTTGGCTACATGTGCAGGGACCAGGGAGCCGGCTTCTAGAAGCTGCGGACGCTGGTAACCAAGGTAAATATTGGGTAACCAAGCAAAGCGCTTTGCTTGGTTGCCCGATGTGTACCTTGGTAACCAGCGTCTGCAGAAGACGGCTCCCTGCACATTCAGATCGTTGTTCTCTCGCTGTCAAACACAGCGATGTGTATTTCACAGCGGGAGAGCAACGACCAAAAAATGGTCCAGGACATTCAGCAACGACCGGTGACCTCACAGCAGGAGCCAGGCCGTTGCTGGATGTCACACACAGCGACACCGCTAGCAAGATCGCTGTTGCGTCACAAAAACCATGACTCAGCAGCGGTGTCGCTAGCGATGTCGCTTAGCGAGACGAGGCCTTAAGTTTGCACTGTCCAAATTTTTGATAGTAATGATAACTTGCGATTTCTTGAAATCACTTTGTTTTGATCTGTGTTATTTGTTGAGGTTTTTGTGCCAAATTCTTCAAAATATCACGTGTAATTCCTGAATAAGGCACACAATTTAAAAAAGCTGTTTATTTTTGTCTTTAGCCAGTTTTTGCGACTTTTTATCATTAAATGTCACGATTTTTTTTAAAAAAGTTGCAGTTCCAGCCAGAAACCTTTCTTCAGGCATTGATTGGAGTGAGAGCACCATAAAATGAAACATTTGGTAAAAGTCACATTTCATGTATTTGTCTCTAACATCTGGATAAGCAAAGGTGTTGGGGATAAAAAGGCTTAAAGGGAACTTGTCATCATGAAAATGCAGTCCAATCTGCAGCCATTCTGTTATAGAGCAGGGACAGCTGATCAGATTAATATCTAGTTTGGGGAGAAAAGGTTCAGTAAATCCCATATTTTCTTCATTTATGTCTCTGCTCTTTCTGAGATTTTTGGTCCACAATGCTTTAATTTAGCTTAAAGCGTAGCATGCTGATAAAGGATTATTAGGAGCATTTACAACTTCTTTCTATGCATTAACATACACTGCATGGCCTGTTTGCGGTCTATCAGCAGGGGAATACAGTAGAAAGATAAAATTTGCTGATGCTTCAAATGCATCTTTTAAGATATATTATTGTTTTGTCAATGTGGGGGTTGGAGGTGTCAAAATCTCAGTTTACGACGACTGCCTACCTTTGAACAGAGCGCAAATTATAGATTAAAGATACTGTTTTGATTATTTTCTTAATATAAATTTATTGGCACTAGAGAGGATCAAATACTGGTACATAGACTATGTCTCGATGAGGGGGTGTGCTAGAGTCTGATGGTCCTAATTCATTAAGAGGAGCATGTGGCAATTGAGCAGGGGCAGACTTAAGGGTAGTCAGGGCCCAGGGAAAATCAGACTCTGTGTCCCCCCCCCCCCCCATATAATAGGTCATGTGACGAATCCAAGTACAGTAATGAAAGCAATGTCATAATCATAAAATAATAATAATATTCATAATAATGATAATAATTAGCGCTGCCTCACAGCTTTTTTCAATCAATGTCATCATACTATACCTTAGAAGAAGCTGGATGGACAATAGCGCAAAAATAGGGTCTTATCCAGATAGAGATAGTGATGGAAAAACAGTAACTTCCCCACCTCGTAAGATTGTGACAGTCACAACGACTGTATAAGTATATCATGGCTGGAGCAGCCTCTCCAACAAAATGGAGGATAACAACTGGAAGGAAGGGGTTAATCCATGCTGCCTTGAATGAAACAGGAGATCCGAGGATCCTAAAGTGTGATTTTAATGTCAATGCGCTTCAGAGTACAGATCACTCCTTCATCAGGACTTCACAGTAATGTATATATACAAAGCAAAGAGTATATATTGATATCTTGCTTGAAAAAAGACACGCAATGAATGGTCATTTTGATGTCAGCCGATTGAAACATGTCACACAGTTTAAATTGAAACCAATTACATAAAAACATACAATTACAAACAGTAATCGGAAATAAACAGAAACATTCATAATAGGATTACATGGTGCACAGAGTAAAAAGGAAATGTTATAGCAGAAATCAAAAAAATTAAAGATTAAAAAATTGTTTATTCCATAAATTAAAACTGATCGGAGTTGAACAAGAGTGTGTGGTTATTACGTATATTGAGAATGTGGATAAATCATTCATACCACTGGGAATACAAGAAGATCATGGTGCAGAGATCAAATTAAAGGTGAACATTGAGAGTTTGCTGCGCGGTTGATATAATAAAAGTGAAAAAAATTAGAAAGTGTAAAATAATTGCTATAGTGGAGGGACAAACATTTTTTCACCTTCATTATATCAACCGTGCTGCAGTCTCTAAATGTTCACCCATAATTTGATTTTATCTGCACCAAAATCTTCTTGTATTCCCAGTGGCATAAATTATTAATCCACATTCCCAATATAAGTAAGACTCTGGTGGAAATCTAATCTGTTTAAATTTATGGTATAAACAATTTTTTATTCTTTTATTTTTACTATACCATTTCTCTTTTACTCTGTACACCATGTAATCCTATTATGAATGCTATTACTTATTTCCGATTACTCTTTGTAGTTGCATGTCTTCTTATTTTTTTCAATAAAAACTGTGTGACTGTTTCAGTCAATCGGATGATGTCACAATGACAGTTCATTGCGTCCTTTTTTCCAAACAAAAGATCTATATATTCCCTTTGCTTTGTGAATATACAGTGCCTACAAGTAGTATTCGACCCCCTGCAGATTTAGCAGGTTTACACATTCGGAATTAACTTGGCATTGTGACATTTGGACTGTAGATCAGCCTGGAAGTGTGAAATGCACTGCAGCAAAAAAGAATGTTATTTCTTTTTTTATTTTTTAAATTGTGAAAAGTTTATTCAGAGGTCATTTATTATTCAACCCCTCAAACCACCAGAATTCTGTTTGGTTCCCCTAAAGTATTAAGAAGTATTTCAGGCACAAAGAACAATGAGCTTCACATGTTTGGATTAATTATCTCTTTTTCCAGCCTTTTCTGACTAATTAAGACCCTCCCCAAACTTGTGAACAGCAGTCATACTTCGTCAACATGGGAAAGACAAAGGAGCATTCCAAGGCCATCAGAGACAAGATCGTGGAGGGTCACAAGGCTGGCAAGGGGTACAAAACGCTTTCCAAGGAGTTGGGCCTACCTGTCTCCACTGTTGGGAGCATCATCCAGAAGTGGAAGGCTTATGGAACTACTGTTAGCCTTCCACGGCCTGGACAGCCTTTGAAAGTTTCCACCTGTGCCGAGGCCAGGCTTGTCCGAAGAGTCAAGGCTAACCCAAGGACAACAAGGAAGGAGCTCCGGGAAGATCTCATGGCAGTGGGGACATTGGTTTCAGTCAATACCATAAGTAACGTACTCCACCGCAATGGTCTCCGTTCCAGACGAGCCCGTAAGGTACCTTTACTTTCAAAGCATCATGTCAAGGCTCGTCTACAGTTTGCTCATGATCACTTGGAGGACTCTGATACAGACTGGTTCAAGGTTCTCTGGTCTGATGAGACCAAGATCGAGATCTTTGGTGCCAACCACACACGTGACGTTTGGAGACTGGATGGCACTGCATACGACCCCAAGAATACCATCCCTACAGTCAAGCATGGTGGTGGAAGCATCATGCTGTGGGGCTGTTTCTCAGCCAAGGGGCCTGGCCATCTGGTCCGCATCCATGGGAAGATGGATAGCACGGCCTACCTGGAGATTTTGGCCAAGAAACTCCGCTCCTCCATCAAGGATCTTAAGATGGGTCGTCATTTCATCTTCCAACAAGACAACGACCCAAAGCACACAGCCAAGAAAACCAAGGCCTGGTTCAAGAGGGAAAAAATCAAGGTGTTGCAGTGGCCTAGTCAGTCTCCTGACCTTAACCCAATTGAAAACTTGTGGAAGGATCTCAAGATTAAAGTCCACATGAGACACCCAAAGAACCTAGATAACTTGGAGAAGATCTGCATGGAGGAGTGGGCCAAGATAACTCCAGAGACCTGTGCCGGCCTGATCAGGTCTTATAAAAGACGATTATTAGCTGTAATTGAAAACAAGGGTTATTCCACAAAATATTAAACCTAGGGGTTGAATAATAATTGACCCACACTTTTATGTTGAAAATTTATTAAAATTTATCTGAGCAACATAACTTGTTGGTTTGTAAGATTTATGCATCTGTTAATAAATCCTGCTCTTGTTTGAAGTTTGCAGGCTCTAACTTATTTGCATCTTATCAAACCTGCTAAATCTGCAGGGGGTTGAATACTACTTGTAGGCACTGTACATGACTCTAATAGTGCTTGAGGATCCAGCTCACCTGACGTGACTGCTGCCCAGACTTGGATGTCAGCCCTACCCCGGCCACAATGCAAACAATGAGGAATATAATCCAGCTGAGTACATGAGAGGATAGTGCACAACAAACGTTAACGCATTTCTGGCTTAACGCCCTTAGTCAACATGACTAAGGGCGTTAAGCCAGAAACGCATTAACGTTTGTTGTGCCCTATCCTATCACGAACGAATAAAGAAAACCGTTTGCACCCAGCTGGATTACATTACTCTAATGTCCTGATTCAAATCTCCTGTCTTCATTCCAATGCCAGCGTGGATTCCTGTCTTCATTCCAATGGCAGCGGGGATTAAAGGGAATCTGTCACTAGGTTTTTGCTACTTCATCTGAGAGCAGCATGTTGTAGGCAGAGAGATTCTGAAACTAACCATGTTTATCTTAGATTACTGTGTGCAACCATTATGACTTTATCTCAGAATTGAGTGTAGCGGAGCTGGAAGCTGTCCCTGCTCACATCAGGCTCTCAATAGAGTTTATGCATTGACTGTGAGGGGGCATGGTCTGTATGATGCGCCAAGTCACACCAATGTTAATCACAGAGCAATAAACCATTTAGTATGAGTTAGCAATAGTTTGGACACAGATAAGAGAAACACAGATGTTGTTAGTTTTTTAACCCTCCCAGCATGTTGTCCAAAGCTTACATTGAAAAATCCTGATGACAGATTTCCTTTCACCCCTTCCTTCCAGCTATTATCCATCATCATATGCCTGAAACAGATTGTTTCTGAAAAATAGCTGTTGAATTTAACTATAACCTAAAAAAATCCATCAATATAATACATTTACCCTTCACTTAAAATTAATTTAAGCCATAGTATTGACAGACATATATTACCATGTAAACAAGTCTATTACCAATGTTCAAAAGTTTTTTATATCAATAGTTCAACACGAACCCAGAATATTGTAGAAACTTTTACATTACAATAGAAATATCATAGTAGCATGCGTGACTAGGAGACACAGGGAATCCTATGTTGTCCCTAAGACTGGGGCCCCTGCGCTTGCTAGAGCTCGTTAGAACAGACAGAGCGCCAGCACTCACAGGAAAGAAGCATTTCATGCTGATCAGAGTTGTGCAACAGAAATGCATAGGAGATCAGACACTGCAGTGATAAAGTCCCCTAAGGGGACTAGTAAAATAAAGAGAAAAAGAAAAAAAAAGTCTTTAAAAATATGAAAAAATAAAAAAAAATAAAAGTTCAAATCACCCCCATTCGCCCCATTGAAAATAAAACAGTTAAAAAAATATATACATACATTTGGTATCACCGCATTCAGAAATGCCTGATCTATCAAAATATAAAATCAATTAGCCTGATTGGTAAACGGTGTAGCAGCGAAAAACTTCCAAACACCAAAATTAAGTTTTTTGGTTGTTGTGGATTTTGCACAAAATGCAATAACAGGTGATCAAAAAGTAGCATCTATGCAAAAATAGTACTATTAAAAACGTCTGCTTGAGCCACAAAAAATAAGCTATCACTGAGCCCCAGATCCCAAAAAAAGAATGTTACGAGTCGCAGAAAATGACGCAAAAAGTATGCCACTTTTTTTGGACAAACGTCTGAATTCGTCTTAACCCTTTAGATAAAAGTAAAACGTAAACCTACACATGTTTGGTATCTACAAACGTGTACCTACATGAGGCATCACACAGATTCATCAATTTTACAATATAGTGAACACAGTGAATTAAAAAATACCCCCAAAACAATCAAGTAATTGCACTTTTTTCTTTTTTTTTTTTGCAATTTTTCCGCATTTTTAATTTTTTTGCTGTTTTCCAGTACACTATATGGTAAAACTCATCGTTTAATTTAAAAATACAACTTGTACTACAAGAAACAAAGCCCTCATATGGCAAGGTTGACAGAAAAAAACAAAAAGTTATAGCTCTCGGATGAAGGGGAGAAAAAACAAAAATGAAAAATGGAAAATTGCCTGGGGGTAAAGGGTTTAAGTTAACATTTCTTACAAATTAATGGACATGAACATTAAAATTAACACTTTTTTTCCTATATTTCTTGGTGCTGCATTCATCAATTATTTGGGATATGTTCAGGGTTTGTAAAAGTTTGCATTCAATACTTAAACAAGAATGTTTATTTAACCATTATTTGCCACTTTAGTTCCTTAATTCATTTTTTATCCCTTTCAGTTTTGCCAGTACCGTTTGGCACCATCATATTCAAATGCAATGCGAGACGCAAGTGCAATCATCCCCTCACTGTCTGCCTGCTTCTCGCTCGGTACAGAGCGATGTAGCAGAGCTGACAATGCTCTCTGCTTCTCATTGTGTAAAGACTGTGTCTGTGCAGAGTGATGGAGCAGAGTTGACATTACGCTCTCTGTGGATTACATCGGACTAACAATTGTTTTTAAAATAAAGATGGAGGCTCTACATTTTTTTTGTTTTATTTCTAATAAAAAAAAAATTCTGTGTTGTGTTTTTTTTTACTGTTTACTAGAAATTCATGGTGGCCATGTCTAATGTGGCATGACACCATGAATTTCGGGCTTAGTACCATCTGAGAATACAAAGCTGGTATAAACCCCTTTACTACCCAGCGTGCTACCCGTCACCAGGGCCGCTGGACGAGCCGGGTAACGCACCTAGATATAGCGGTAAGAAACAATGCACCATTTCCAGGAGCGGCTGCAGGCTCTCGAGAATCCCAGCCCCCAGCTGCCTGGCTTTAGAAGACTGGCAATCAAAATATGGCGGGATTTTTTAATTATTTTTTAAATAATTTTAAAAAAAAAATAATAATGGGCTTCCCTGTATTTTTTTTACTCAAAAACATACCTATAAAGAGAAAAATCAGAATAACTGAGAATTTTGAAGTGGTCTCTTAATTTTTGCCAGAGCTGTATGTATATATATATATATATATATATATATATATATATATATATATATATATAAAAATATATATTGTACACAATATATAGCTGTATAAAAATAAATAATGAATTTAAAAAAAAATGACATAGCGCTCCGTGGTATTTTTGATTCTCAGCACACATAAAGCAGACGGCTAGGGGCTGTCAACCCCATCTGCCTGGCGTTACCTTGTCTGGCAATCAAAATACAGGGAAGCCTATTTATTTTTTTAGTTATTTAAAAAAATAATTAAAAAAATGTGTGGGCTCCCGCTGCATTTCTATTGCTAGCTAATGGTAATCCAAGCAGCTATTGGCTGCAAACAACCAATACTTGGTATTACCTTCTCTGGCAATGGAAAATCCAGGGAAGCCCTCTTTTTGCCAAAAAACTAAGAAAGAAAATGACGTGGGCTTTGCCATTTTTTGTATGCTAGGCAGGTACAGCAGGCAGGTACGGGCTGCCCCCAATCCCCGGCTGCCTATTTGTACCTGGCTGGGAACCAAAAATATAGGGAAGGCCTTTTTTAATTATTTCATGAATTTCATGAAATAAATAAAAAAATGATGTGGGCTTTGCCAATTTTTGTGTCCAGCCAGGTACAACTAGCTGTAGATTGGAATCCACAGCGCAGGGTGGCCCAAGCTTTCTGGGCCATCCTGCTGAGAATTGCAGTCCGCATAGAAGCGCCATCTTCTGGCGATGTATCCAACTTTTCCAGCGGCCCTGTTGCCGAGTGGCATGCTGGGTAATAAGGAGTTAATACCAACTTTGCATTACCAGCTGGTATTAAGCCCGAGATTCTTAACGTCAGGCCAAGTTTGACCCGGACTATTAAGAATCTCCAATAAAGGGTAAAAAAAAAGACACCACACAGAGAAAAAATACTTTATTAGAAATAAATACACAGACACACTTAGGGACTCCATCTTTATTACTCCCTCTCACCCCTCCATGATCCTGGTCTTCTGTAGTCTATCACCGATCTAGCTCTGCTATATCAGAAAGCATGGGGTGAGGAAGACGCTTCTGCTCCACGTGCTGTCTAATCACTCAATGAGTGAGCAGAGACTGTGGGTTGGTAAGTGGTGACGTCACCACTACCACTATTGCCATAGTAACCTAACGAGCGGGTTACTATAGTAACGGTGATCTTCAATCACCTGATTCCCAGTGCCGCTAGTCACCGGCTGTGGCATTACAGTGTGTGGCAGCTAATCCCTGCATGTGGGTGGCTCTGTAAAGAGCACCAACATGCAGGGAGGGAGAGCAGAGCATGTGCTCCAGCATCTCGCCGGTACTCGATGTCTGCCGAGTATCTCGAGTACTGGGATGCTCAGGCGAGCACCGAGTGCTGGCAATCATCTTCTGACACTACAGGACCTTGCATGACGTGATAGCCATGTGACCAGTCCGTAACCAACAAGGTAATACAAAATTCACATCTGACTGGTCACATGGCTTTGACGTCATGGAAGGTCCTTTAGTCAGTGCTGGTTACCGGGTGGCACAACGGTGATCAGAAGCGGCGGGAGATAGAGTCTGCAGGACGCATCGCAGGACCAGTAAGTATAATGACAATGTTTATTATTAACTATATTCTCTATTTTACAGCCCCCTTGCGCCATCCCATAACTGTAAATTCCAAGATCAGTGATCAGACGAAAGATCGTGTTATCTCGATCTTTACAAAACGATCGGGCGAGTCTCCCTGATCCCAACCATAGGGGGGATCGTCCATCACTAGTAGAAAGCTGTTTCACAACTGGTAACCCAAGCGGTTTTAGTTTTTCTACCTACCTTTTCTATGGCCCTCGGGCAGATTCCTTGGGATAACAGTGCTTCGGCAATTAGCCGCATTTTGCCGGATGCCGGCCCTTTAAACCCCGACATGTACAGTGAAGATGCACTTACAGTGGCCACTACTGAACAATGCGTATGCATGCATTGTAAGATTATATCTTGATGCTAGCCAAAGTCAGTGTGAAGATGTATTGTTTGGGTGGATCTAGAGCACAATGTTCTCCCATTCCACAGATGAAGAGAGCAGTGGCAGCCCCACTGTCTCTAGTGCTGTAAACAACCCAAGCCCTCCCCAGGGCTGTATGTGCCCGCAGTTCTCCCCATTGCTGCACATGTGTCCCCAATCTCCCCAGTGATGTATATGGCTCCAACCCTCCCTATTTGGCTCAATCTCCCCAGATATATATATATATATATATATATATATATGCTACCAGCCCTCCCCAGTGATGTATATTCCCCAGCCCTCCTAAGTGATTTTATATATATATATATGTTACACCTCGTGGCTCTCCTGTTGCAAGGAATGAGGTGGTCCCCCATTCCTTGTCTGCCACGAGCCCTCCTGATCAGCAGCACCAAAGGTCTGGGAGACTGCGCAGTCTGCAGGAGTTGCCTCCTCAGAGACGCAGCAGAAGGGTGACACCTAGTGGTTCTTCCCTGGCAAGGAATGGAGCGGTCTCCCATACCTTGCCTGCCACGAGCCCTCCTGCTCAGGATCACAGAGGGTCTGAGAGGTTGCGCAGTGTGCAAAGGATTGATGGTCAGGGAAGCAGCAAGACTTCCCTTATCTCTGCACATTGTGAAACCGAGGATCCCGCCTTTATGACCCAGAGGCAGGAAGATGAGCATGTGCCCCACGTGACGTCTTCTGATTCGCTCACTGATATCACACGGCCCGATAACGTGGCTGGTGATGTGCTGAATCCTGACTGGCCGGGCCAAGACGTCACGAATCCTGATTGGGTCACGCCCATCTCGCGCCCACCCTTGGGTGGAGCTACGCCTCCTTAAAAGCTCCCCCTGCCTTCATGGCGGCGCGCGACCGTCCTTCTATGTTTGGATGTCTGGCAGCGTGCTGCCACGCCACTGTACAGACGTCATTGTCTTTTGTGGGCTTTGCCCTTGCTGCTCAGGCAGCACCTGGTTTGCAGGTCTTGCCCCTGCCTTGCTGCTCTGGCAGTATTCCGTTTAGCAGGCTGTGTTCCTGTCCCAGGTGAGCTCATTGAGTCTCTGTTGGACTCACCTGTTTCTGAAAAACACGTGCATGGGCACCTCTGTGCTACCCTCGTGCCATATTCCTGTGACTCCCGCTGGCACACGTGCGTAGGCACCTCTGTGCGTCCCCGTGCAACAGGTACACCGAACAAGAAGCCCCGAGTCATACAACCCTCACTGGTTAGGGCGGACCGGTGTACATAGATTGTCTGTGACATTCCAGACGATCACTAGTAGCAACCCGCTCACTCTTTCCTGACCATAGCAGCGGTCCCTTACACCGCACAGTGGACCTTGACCGGCGGAAGCTGTCCATTTCCCATCTTGGCACGCTTCCCCGGGTCCCCCTCGTAACATATATATATATATATATATATATATATATATATATATATGCCCCAGCCTTCCCAAGTGCTGCATATACCTCCAGCACTCCTCAACAATGTACATTTCCCCAGCCCACCTCAGTGCTGTATATCCTCACCTTCCCTAGTGGTATATATGCTCCCAGCCCCTCCTTTGATGTATATGCCCCCAGCCCTCCCCAGTGTTGTATATGTCCTCAGCATCTCATGTGATGTATATGCCTCCAGCATCTCCTGTTGACTGTGCATCAGATTGATATAGCAACACATACTCAGTGCTAGTGTTGTAACAGCGGAACTATTGGTACGGTGCCAGCGGTGAGTAAAAGTGTTGCTATTTTACAAGGAGGAAACATACGGATTGAGATGAGGCTGTCCAAGTAGTGGAAAATCACTTTAAGGAGATAACAGCAGCCGGCGTAACTCAGCTCCAGCCAAGGCTGCAAAACAGAGATACTATCTATAACCACCCCTTGGCACTGACAGCCCGCTTAGCAGTAAAGCCGGTATTCAGTCAGTACAATGACATAGATACAACTGTTGCTCACTATGCACTGAGCAGTTACTAAAGTCGCCCAGCAGCACCTCTATGAATGAAAGCCTGCAGCTGCTGGGAAGAATAAAGTCAATTTTCTCTTGGAAGTGAGTCTGCTGTCTGCTCTCCTGCATCCACTAGTGGATGGAGTATGCTGAGCCTTGTAGTTCTGCTCCCCCTGCCTCTCCCCCCAGCATATAGTCCTGGATGGAGCATGCTGAGCCTTGTAGTTCTGCAGCTGTCGTTTTTTGACGCGGGTGCATTTTTGTGCGTTTTTTGTCGCAAAAAACGCACAAAAATGCAGCGTAAAAAAAACGCAGTGTGTGAACTTAGCCTGTGTGGTGGCTACATGACTTTAGAATGCTATTAGCCTGCAGATTAACCCCATATCTGCAGGTTAATGGCATTTATTTTACTTGACAGGTTCCCTTTGAAGGGCTTGTTTGGTTTCCTAACATTAGCGTGCAGTCAGTCTATGTGACTGCAGACCTTGAAATAGTGACAGTAGTGTAAATGCATAAAAGCAGAATTTGTAGTGGTGCTCTGTGTCTAAGGGTAATGGGGCATTTATTGTGTATAAAATATGAGGGATGAGAATGGAATGATACTACATGGGGTCAATTCCAAAGTGTGCAGGGAGTTTCAGTCCACTCTCATCCCTCACATTTTATACACATTTTAAAAATTACAAAAATGTCCTCCCTCCCTTTCATACAGAGCGCTGCTGCCTTCTACCACTGTCAGTCTGCCAAATACATACTGTACACAAATAGTGGCAGACCAAGTGCAAGCAGCAGCTACTGAGGTGCAGAGGACTTGAGGAGAGATACCAGGCAGGCATGGATCTTGTCCCTCAATCTTCAGGCATGTACGTGGGCAGGCAGCGCCACCATTACAAGATCTTCTTAGGCAGACGGTAGGCGTGGCATCAGCAAACGCGATGGCGCTCTATCCTAGGTACATCCTTCCAGACTTCATGTGACGGGGCTAGCCAAACATCATTTGAACAACCTGCAGCCGCGGCTACATGTTGACAATAATGTTGATTACTTTTTGCACCATGACCCCCCTGGAGCACAGATTGCTCTCATTACAATCCGCCTATGGACTTGAGTTAGATTTATGGTAGGAGGACCACCACTCACCATGACTTTCATAAGTGGTCATTGTCATGCTCCTGTACTGCCCCTGCTCTGCTACCTTTTCTGAGTTTAGGTGGAAATGGTGCAAGAGTGCCAAAAATTAACAATAATTTAGCATAACCTTGTGTTCTACCAAATTTTGTGACATTTTAAAGCTTTTTCACTAACATTCTGGCGTATAAGCTTTGATGAATTTGGCCCATAGTTTCCAAATCAAGTAAGATCTCCGCCCCTCCGCTTCTATTGGGCGGCCGCTTAGTGACGCCGCTGTGACGCCGCACGAACCGCCCCCTTAGAAAGGAGGCAGTTCGCCGGCCATAGCGACGCCGCTAGGCAGGTAAGTCCCATGATGTTGTGCACCACGGGCAGCGATTTGCCTGTGACGCACAACTGTCGGGGGCGGGTGCTTTCACCAGCGACATCGCTAGCGATGTCGCTGCGTGTAAAGCCCCCTTTAGACCTTCTATAGCCACCACTATTATTGAATCAAATTTAAGAAAATGTGGAGGTAATCTTTATCACTTTATCAGAATACCGGAGCGTCTATCATTCTAATAATATTAAGAAATAAAAACATAATGCTGTTTCTTTTAGTCAAACAGTGCAGTTATATGAAAAGGTTGTTTTCTGACTCAACAAGTGATGCAAATCGTTTTTCAAGATTTGCCATAGGACACTGATTTTTGGCAATGTTTAGAAACAATATAATTACCTTGAAAGTCAACAAATGAATCAATATTTCTTTCAGCTACCTTAGAGTGAAGCTGATGTGACTCCATATGTAGAAAACAGGTGCAGTATAAATCTATAAAACATATGGAAATTGAAAACATCATCAGAACATTACGATCTGATACAATGCCGAATGGAGAAATACTCCATGACTTCCATTATAAAAACCTCTTGCTGTGACCCAACATGAGTAAGAAGCAATTTTCTATTTTTGCTTCTTTCAGAAATTGATTTTTAAATGTACTGCTTTGTATTTTAGTGGTAAAAGTCAGAAGTGTGTTACATAATCAATGGAACAGAAACATCTGCAGAAGCTGGCTCGCTCCGGTACTCCACAGAATTTGTATTATTAGCATCTGTGACACCATCATTTGCCAAAAAGGTTTGTTTCTATCAGAGTGGTTAACTTAATTGTGTTTGCAAGGAAATAGGATGAAAAAGTGAGTAAAATGAGCATTTGACTAAAAACTTCAACTTTACCCATATACAATGAACCTACACTTGCCAGTGTAATGCCAATGTAAGGTGAGTGCATCATAGTGCTAGTGACATGATTCAGCATTCAGGACCGGTTAGAGAACATTGAAAGTGTCAAATTTGAACATAATTGTTCCAAACAAGGGTGACAGAGTAGAAAACATTTCTCCACAGTAATTACTTGGAATGTGAACATGTGAATGTAAAAAAAATGGCTTACATGAAAATATTATTATCATTTGTAGACCAACATATGCTACATTCCTGTACTGAGATAATCATCATTTACTAGTCTCATTTCCCAAATATTAGGGACTTGGGAAAATATGAATATTAATCGGTCGAGGAGCGCAAAAGTATCCATTAAATGGGTATTTTTCATCTTATAAAGTGATCACATGTCACTGGGATATGCCATTATGTAATGAATGATAAGGTTCAACCAAGCAAGCCTGAGAATCAAGGTATCAGATACATATCAAAGCACAGCCCACAACCAGGATAATATGTTTCCTAATGATACCAGTGTAATCTAATCATATTTAAGGGATCACCAACAGCCAACAGCAATCAATAAGCACCTCTCTAATGTGGGATATTATGATGTCATTCGTTTTCATAGCAAGTGTACCTATTATACAGCAATTGGCTGTTATTATACAGGGATCAGCCAAAACATTAAAACTGCCTATCTAATAATTATTATAATTATAATTTTTGATCACCCTAGTGCAGCCAAACTAATTCTGACCCTTCGAGACAAGGACTGCCCAAGACTCTATGAAGGTGTCCTGAGTTATGTGTCAACGAGACATTAATAAGTTGTTACTATATGACTGCAGGATAGCAAGGGACAGGAGGCTCCTATACTTTCCCTCACACAGGGGACCCTAGGCTTTAAAATGTGCTGCCCTTGTAACGTTAAAGAAAAGGGCCCAAAATTTCCCTGCTCTACAAATGTTACATGATATTACAAGTAAAGAACTGTTTCCTGAGAAACTGGAGTGCGTGTCTGAAGTGTGCTTGAGAAAATGTGACCAGCTCTTAATCCTTTGCACTGTGGAGGGGACCAGGGCACGGACTGACCATGCAGGGTTGCGCAGCAGCCAGTGCTCGCCCTCACCTTTTGCCCAACGCCATCCCTACATACTATCACTGCACACTTCCTCACAAAACCTGCCATTTTGTAGATGCCCTTACCCAGATGTCTACTTAGTGCAATTTGGCCTTTTTACAGTCACTTTGACCTTTGTACAATTTCTCTGCTTCCAGCAAAAGAAATCTTTGTTGCCAACACATATTTCTCACTTATTGATACATGACTTTGTGATGAGATAATGTTAGTAACTTCACCTGTTATGATTTTAATGTTATTACTGATTGGTTTAAATCCAAGGTTCTAAGCATTGATTTTGTCTTATTTTATAGGTTGGATTAATTTGTACATCAGAACAAGTCTTTAATTATAATCACCCAGCGCTGCTTCCAATGGAGTAGAACAATCTTCTAAGCATATAGATAAAAAACTTTGCATAGATTTCTGTGGTTGTATTTTATATACAGTTTATAACAATAACTAGGTATTCTTTACAGTGTGAGAAATGTGCTATATTCCTAATAAGTTCTAATATATGAAATTCTAAACTCAAAAAACCTTGATTAACAGGCATTCTTAGCATATACTGTATGTGACAATACAGCCGTAGAGATGAGCGGAACGATCAAGGAGGATTGACTAAAGGCCCCATTACACGCTACGATTTATCTGACGATCTCATGAGCGACGTGACACGCCCAGATCGTAGTTACGATTTGCCGAGATCGCTCATGGGTCGTTTATTAGCGGTCACACGTAACAATCACACAAGTGACGCAAAATCGTTCAGCGATATATTGTTTGACCAAGGTGGTCGTGTGGATGTTGTTCTTCGTTTGCAGGGTGTCAAACGTACCAATATGTCTGCTGCGATCCAAATGACGAACAATATTTTGAAAATGAACGACGTGTTAGGGATCAGCGATTTTCAACCTATTTGCGATCGTTCGGAGTCATGTAGGTGTCACACGCAATGACGTCGCTAACGATGCCGTATGTGCATCACGGAAACAGTGACCCCGCCTACATATCGTCAGATAAATGGTAGCGTGTAACGCCGGCTTTACTGTAGAGTTGACTCCTGAAATTCACGGTTGCATGCAAATTTGAAGAATCAGCAAAAAGATTTGCTTTTTGCAATAAAAAAAATGACTAGCTCCATTCCCACAGGCTACACACTTAGCGAATGGGCTAATGGCGCCTGGCGTGGCAATGCAGGCTTCCCAGAGAGTTGCTTTCCTTTGTAAATGAAAGTGCAATCCCTGCGTTTTGAGATTTTTACAAAGAAAAATCACCCAAATGCTTAAACTTTAATTACCATAGTATGTGCGCTATTTAAAATGATTTGTTTAGCTTGTTTCAGTGCTCCAATGGTCTAATATTAGACACGTATACAGACCATGTGAGTACAGCAGCCAGTTACACGTGTAAGCTAATAATGTGTTTCTATCTAGATTTCCTAATCCCATTCTATTTGGTAAAGGTGTGTGGACTTTTTTTTATTAAAAATATAATCCTGAAATTAAACACGATTGTTAATCTACTAATGTGTATGCTTTATTGCTCCAATTAGTTTAATTTTAGACTTGTACACACGGCACCTGAGTACAGTGGACAGTTGCCCATGTTTGCTTGTGGCAAGTGATTCTACCTATATTTTCTGGTCTCAATGACTTTTTACAAGGACTTGGACTTTTTTCTTCACCTGTAAATGGACTCTGCCAGCACAGAATGACTTTTCAAACCAAGTACCGGCGCATGGTGTATCATGGTGGAACTAATTATTTAAATCCACCCTCCCACCTGCTTGCTTTCCATTTATCTCCACCCTTCTCTACCTCTATGAAGCCAAGTTTGTCAATCAAAAATTATTATTTTTTTTTTTTACCATGTTCACTATATGGTAAAACTGCACTAGTAAAGGTCGGACTTGGACTGTAAAAGTTAGGATCCGTATAGGGTGCCGGCCCCAGACCTGCAGTTCTCAGGGAATTCCAGGTAACGATCTGGGTCTGGCAACTCGGATAATAAAAAAAGGAAAAATAAAGAAAATAAGAATAAAGCAAGTGTGCTATACTTACAGGCACTGGCGCGGCTGTAACTGCTTCCAGGGCTGCTCATTCTACTTCTGGGGCTGCTCTGCTCATTTACCTTCATAAATATTCACTGCTTCCCCTGCCCACCAGCAGTCCTGGTGTTATTGATTGGTTGCAGTCAGACACAGTCAGACGCGCCCCCAACCTGTGTGACAGTGTGTCTGACTGCTTGCAATCACAGACGCTGTCTGCGGGTCTGTATTGGTGTAAAAATAAATAAATTAAAAACTGGCATAGGGTCCCCCCATATTACGATTCCCAGCACAGATAAAGCATATGGCTACAGCCTGCAGCCCCAAGCCGTGTGCGTTATCTTGGCTGTGTATCAAAATTAGAGGACCTACATCCAGCTCTTTTTTTTAATTATTTAAATAAATCATCTTTAAAGACAGCATGCCGTCCTCCCCCCTAATTTTGATACGTAGCCATGATACCTAGCCATGATAAAGCCCGACAGCTTGGGGCTGGTATTCTCAGGCTGAGGAGACTCATGCTTAGGCTGGACTCACACTAGCGTATGGCTTCCGATGCGAGAGCATCGGATGTGATATGCTAATATGCCGCCCCCGTGTCAGCAGCCGGGCTGCTCGGATCTGGATCCGCGTTGGCACGAGCGGCCTCCGGACCCAAGGGTCGTGCAGCCACTCAAATGAAGGGGGTATTTACAGGGGATTGCTTTAGTTTGTGACGCCACCCGTGGTATATGGTAATGTGGAGTACCACCGCTGCAGTTGGGAGTACCCGGGGGCGATGGAATAAGGCAGCCAGGTGTTAGAACCCTCCACGGGTAGGGGCAATGCCCCGGAATTCGGTGATGGTGTTTGGGAGTGCCGTGAGGAGCAAAGCGAGTTACTTGCGTACTCACTCAGTCCATTAAGCTAACACCGACAACTGGATAAACCAAAGTTCTGGATACCACTGCCACTGAGGGGAGCTAGTTCAGGTCCCATCCCCAATGGTGCTGCCTGGTGGTTCATGACCTGCCTCCTGGCACTAAGTTTACTTTTCTGTTGGTCCCGGTAGTATGGAACTAGTCGGGTCCCGCTTCCCACTATGGCTAAGTGTGGGAGCTTGCTCTCAGGGTTCACGCTTGGGATTTTCTGGACCGCTTTAGTGGAAAGTCCTATCCCCCTCGTTGCGCTAGTACCCCGATTTTGGAGCTGGTGGAGAGCGGATATTAAAGGCTCAATTCTCGTTGGGTAAATTGTCAGGTTGCCTGAAGCTACTCCCTGACATAGGGTCCACGTACCCCGTTGTGCCCTGGTCCCAGCCCGGTGATGGAGCAAGGCCGATGGCTGTCCTCCTCGACAGTTCCGTGCCCCCTGCCATGATCCTCTGCGACCGGGGGTCCAGCTCCTTCTAGGCCCAGACCACCATCTGCTACCTAGATGGCTTCCTTGGAGCCCGGCTCCTGACCTCTTCTCTCCTTCACTTCCAAACTTCAACTCTCTTGACTGACACTCCTGACATCCCCTAACCAACCCCCCAAGTGGGCGACCCTATTCCACTCAGGCCGTCCACTGGTGTGTCTGGTGGGTGTGATGCAGAGTGTACCTAGGATTTTGATTAGCTGACGTAGGCAACACCATGTAGCTGGGGACCCATGACTAGAGTTGAGCGCGGTTCGTGGTTCGTGGTTCTCCAGTTCGCGGCTCGAGTGATTTTGGGGCATGTTCTAGATCGAACTAGAACTCGAGCTTTTTGCAAAAGCTCGGTAGTTCTAGAAACGTTCGAGAACGGTTCTAGCAGCCAAAAAACAGCTAAATCATAGCTTGGTTTCTGCTGTAATAGTGTAAGTCACTCTGTGAATCAAACTATTATCACATTTCAGTGTATAGTGTGCGTGAACAGCGCCTTCAGATCACTGCTGTTTCTATAATGGCGATCGCCATTTTTTTTTTTTTTTTTTCTTGTCTTCCTTCCCTAAGCGCGCGCGTCTTGTGGGGCGGGCCAGCATGTCAGCCAATCCCAGACACACACACAGCTAAGTGGACTTTGAGCCAGAGAAGCAACGGCATGTGTGATAGGATCTGCATGTCACATGTCCCTGCATTATAAAACCGGACATTTTCTTCACGGACGCCATTATCTGCCTTCTGCGTCTTTGGTGTCAGACATCACTGTCGCAGCTCCGTCTTCCTGAGTCCTATAGCCGATACAGCTGTATGCGCTGCATACACAGCGTTAGACAGCTTAGGGAGAGCACTTTATAGCAGTCCTTTTAAGGGCTCCAACCGGCAGGGTCAGAGAGCCATAGGTGACAGGTCCTGCAAACAGCAACAGCGTCTGTGTAGCCCAGGTCAGGGATTTCCTACCTGCATTTCACCATTAGGAGGGAATAGAAAGGCAGGCTTCCATTCCTCTACCCAGAGCACCACAATCCTGCCACTGTACCCTCTTGTCCTCTGCACACTCCAACTGATAACTAAGCCATTATACTAGCAAACACTCAGTGTACCTAGTGGCATCCTATACGTGGCTATTGGACTTTGCTATAGTCCCACTAGTGCAAAGACATTTGCAGAGCGCGTCTGCCTGCATTGCACACTACAACTCATTCTAACCAAGCCATTATACTAGCAAACACTCAGTGTACCTAGTGGCATCCTATACGTGGCTATTGGACTTTGCTATAGTCCCACTAGTGCAAAGACATTTGCAGAGCGCGTCTGCCTGCATTGCACACTACAACTCATTCTAACCAAGCCATTATACTAGCAAACACTCAGTGTACCTAGTGGCATCCTATACGTGGCTATTGGACTTTGCTATAGTCCCACTAGTGCAAAGACATTTGCAGAGCGCGTCTGCCTGCATTGCACACTCCAACTCATTAAAACCAAGCCATTATACTAGCAAACACTCAGTGTACCTAGTGGCATCCTATACGTGGCTATTGGACTTTGCTATAGTCCCACTAGTGCAAAGACATTTGCATAGCGCGTCTGCCGGCATTGCACACTCAAACTCATTTTAACTAAGCCATTATACTAGCAAACACTCAGTGTACCTAGTGGCATCCTATACGTGGCTATTGGACTTTGCTATAGTCCCACTAGTGCAAAGACATTAGCAGAGCACATCTGCCTGCATTGCACACTACAACTCATTCTAACCAAGCCATTATACTAGCAAACACTCAGTGTACCTAGTGGCATCCTATACGTGGCTATTGGACTTTGCTATAGTCCCACTAGTGCAAAGACATTTGCATAGCGCGTCTGCCTGCATTGCACACTCAAACTCATTTTAACTAAGCCATTATACTAGCAAACACTCAGTGTACCTAGTGGCATCCTATACGTGGCTATTGGACTTTGCTATAGTCCCACTAGTGCAAAGACATTAGCAGAGCACATCTGCCTGCATTGCACACTACAACTCATTCTAACCAAGCCATTATACTAGCAAACACTCAGTGTACCTAGTGGCATCCTATACGTGGCTATTGGACTTTGCTATAGTCCCACTAGTGCAAAGACATTTGCAGAGCGCGTCTGCCTGCATTGCACACTCCAACTCATTAAAACCAAGCCATTATACTAGCAAACACTCAGTGTACCTAGTGGCATCCTATACGTGGCTATTGGACTTTGCTATAGTCCCACTAGTGCAAAGACATTTGCATAGCGCGTCTGCCTGCATTGCACACTCAAACTCATTTTAACTAAGCCATTATACTAGCAAACACTCAGTGTACCTAGTGGCATCCTATACGTGGCTATTGGACTTTGCTATAGTCCCACTAGTGCAAAGATATTAGCAGAGCACATCTGCCTGCATTGCACACTCCAACTTTTTTAAACTAAGCAATTTTACTAGCAAACACTCAGTGTACCTAGTGGCATCCTAAACGTGGCTATTGGACTTTGCTATAGTCCCACTAGTGCAAAGACATTTGCAGAGCACGTCTGCCTGCATTGCACACTACAACTCATTGTTACTAAGCCATTATACTAGCAAACACTCAGTGTACCTAGTTGTATCCTAAACGTGGCTATTGTACTTTTGTCTATTCACAGTATTGGAACGATATTTGCAGCACGTCTGCCTGCATTGCACACTCTAACTTTTTTAAACTCAGCCATTTATAGTAGCAAACACTCAGTGTACCTAGTTGTATCCTAAACGTGGCTATTGTACTTTTGTCAATTCACAGTATTGGAACGTTATTTGCAGCACGTCTGCCTGCATTGCACACTCAAACTTTTTTAAACTCAGCCATTTATAGTAGCAAACACTCAGTGTACCTAGTTGTATCCTAAACGTGGCTATTGTACTTTTGTCTATTCACAGTATTGGAACGATATTTGCAGCACGTCTGCCTGCATTGCACACTCTAACTTTTTTAAACTCAGCCATTATACTAGCAAACACTCAGTGTACCTAGTTGTATCCTAAACGTGGCTATTGTACTTTTGTCAATTCACAGTATTGGAACGTTATTTGCAGCACGTCTGCCTGCATTGCACACTCAAACTTTTTTAAACTCAGCCATTTATAGTAGCAAACACTCAGTGTACCTAGTTGTATCCTAAACGTGGCTATTGTACTTTTGTCAATTCACAGTATTGGAACGTTATTTGCAGCACGTCTGCCTGCATTGCACACTCAAACTTTTTTAAACTCAGCCATTTATAGTAGCAAACACTCAGTGTACCTAGTTGTATCCTAAACGTGGCTATTGTACTTTTGTCTATTCACAGTATTGGAACGTTATTTGCAGCACGTCTGCCTGCATTGCACACTCTAACTTTTTTAAACTCAGCCATTATACTAGCAAACACTCAGTGTACCTAGTTGTATCCTAAACGTGGCTATTTTACTTTTGTCTATTCACAGTATTGGAACGATATTTGCAGCACGTCTGCCTGCATTGCACACTCTAACTTTTTTAAACTCAGCCATTATACTAGCAAACACTCACTGTACCTAGTTGTATCCTAAACGTGGCTATTGTACTTTTGTCAATTCACAGTATTGGAACGTTATTTGCAGCACGTCTGCCTGCATTGCACACTCAAACTTTTTTAAACTCAGCCATTATACTAGCAAACACTCACTGTACCTAGTTGTATCCTAAACGTGGCTATTGTACTTTTGTCAATTCACAGTATTGGAACGTTATTTGCAGCACGTCTGCCTGCATTGCACACTCAAACTTTTTTAAACTCAGCCATTATACTAGCAAACACTCACTGTACCTAGTTGTATCCTAAACGTGGCTATTGTACTTTTGTCAATTCACAGTATTGGAACGTTATTTGCAGCACGTCTGCCTGCATTGCACACTCAAACTTTTTTAAACTCAGCCATTATACTAGCAAACACTCACTGTACCTAGTTGTATCCTAAACGTGGCTATTGTACTTTTGTCAATTCACAGTATTGGAACGTTATTTGCAGCACGTCTGCCTGCATTGCACACTCAAACTTTTTTAAACTCAGCCATTATACTAGCAAACACTCACTGTACCTAGTTGTATCCTAAACGTGGCTATTGTACTTTTGTCAATTCACAGTATTGGAACGTTATTTGCAGCACGTCTGCCTGCATTGCACACTCAAACTTTTTTAAACTCAGCCATTATACTAGCAAACACTCACTGTACCTAGTTGTATCCTAAACGTGGCTATTGTACTTTTGTCAATTCACAGTATTGGAACGTTATTTGCAGCACGTCTGCCTGCATTGCACACTCAAACTTTTTTAAACTCAGCCATTTATAGTAGCAAACACTCAGTGTACCTAGTTGTATCCTAAACGTGGCTATTGTACTTTTGTCAATTCACAGTATTGGAACGTTATTTGCAGCACGTCTGCCTGCATTGCACACTCAAACTTTTTTAAACTCAGCCATTTATAGTAGCAAACACTCAGTGTACCTAGTTGTATCCTAAACGTGGCTATTGTACTTTTGTCTATTCACACTACTGCAAATCTATGTGCAGCACCTCTGCATGACAACCTCGTGCTCTGTTTTTAATAAGCTATAATGATAGCACAAAATACTGCCATTTTGTGGCATCATAGAACTGGCTGTTGTATTCCATTAGTGCCCCACTGGTGACAAGCTATTTCTAGCACCTCTACATCACACCCTCATGCACATTTAGCTACGCTAATGTTATAGCAAACTCATGGAATTCATTGCTGCATTTCATAATTCGGAGGGATAGAAAGTCAGGCTTCCTTTAGCTTTTCCTTCTGTTCATAGACAGCATCTCCAAGACAAATTTCCCCTCCACGTCTAAGTGTGGAGAGGCAGCTAGTGCGCATGCGTGTGCCGATGTACCCCAGCTGCAGCATAATTACAGTGTTTCGCCTAGTGAGTATGCTCAGCCTGACTGTGCCATTCCTGACGCTAAGTCTTCATTTCGGGATACAGCGCATGCTCCCACACTAAGTGTGAAAAGCCTCTTTGCACAGGTGCTTGCATTCTGTGCCGGGTCTAAGTCCTGTTTTGTGCCTAGACACCATGCTAAAGCTGATAGTCTTTTTTCAGAGACTGTATTTCATGCTACTGAGCATGCTCAGGCACTTCCTGCATCAGAGACTAGGTCCGGTAATGAACTCTTTGGCCCTGGCCCTGATGTGGGGGTCCCATATAGACCACAGGGCATCAGGTGTCCTCCCAAATGGCTTGCAGAGGCCCACACCTATGACTTGTCACCGCATTATTGATGGTCAGACGATGACTGGTGAGGTGTTTGGGTCATGGCAGCCATGAGGTCATCATTGAAGTTGCGTTTCCAAATAGGACGCTAGTTATGCCACTCATGACGTGTCACTCTGCTTTTGTCTCCAGGAGGTGCATTGTGGTTCACCCTGGTTTGGGGCGGACCCAGGTTATAAAAGGGGCTGGAGCCAACAAGGAGGTGCGCAGTCTTCTATTATGCTCCGAAAGAGCACACCTCCATGTGTTGAACCCATTGCGGCTTTAGGCCAGAGGTAGGCAGGGATAGGGTGGTGGATGCAGGCCGCCACCACAGTTGGTAACGCAGAACGGTTAAGACCAGCTCCTGTCCTAACAGTCCTGCTTGTGCAGCCCAGTGGCATTAACAGGCCTGCTGCTGCTGATGCGCCTGCTGTCCACAGGTGTGGCCCCTACGCACACGGTCAGCGTACTCAATGGCCCCTGTGTTGTTAACAGGGAGTTCCTGGGCTGGGTGGGCATGTGGACCCTGTGACGCTAACAGGGCTCACAGTCTCCAGATCCGAATGGCGTCTAACTCGGTTCAGGCTACTATTAGTTTCATAGCCACACAGCTCTGTATCCTCCACCAAACCTTCAAGTTGCCAACCTCTCCTTTTCCAACTGGGAGCACGGTGGACACTGACTGCTGAAGGTGATATATACCTTTCTCTTTCTTTTCTTATTAATTTTTGTTATATAGCGGTCACAGATTATATACCACTTTATCCAAATCTGCCAGTCCCACTGTAACAGATGTTGTTTCTTCAGCAAATGTTACAGTTGTTTAACCACCAAATCCACGGACCAAAATTTTTTTCCCCTTTCCAACACACCTGTTCCCCTTTCCAACAGCATCTGTCCTTTTTCAACTCATTTTGGGATATGACCAAAAGTGCAACTGTGCAGGGACACCGTACTCAACGCCATCTCAGCACAGCAGCCATCCCTCGGTCCCTCCGATGTGGACAAGTAAAAGACCATTTCCTCCTATCCATGACAAAGTGTTGAGATTCACTCTGTGCAGCACTGGTGTTTAGTGGAAAAGTAGATCTAAGATTGCGTACCACATTCTGCAGATACTCCTGTATACGTGCGTCTATTTCTATGGCAGGAATTAGTTCGCCAAATTTTGTCTTGTACCGGGGATCTAACAGTGTGGCAACCCAGTATTCAGGATTACTTCAAATTCATACAATCCGAGGGTCATGTAGGTAGTGCAGCAAGAAGGCGCTCATGTGTCTTGTGCATCCAGGAGGACCAAGTCCTTGGTGTGTTGGTGGCAGAGAGGTGAGAATCGTGCATCCTTCCTCTGCCCTCTACCCACAACCTCGCACAACCGAAATGTGAGCAAGCTCTCACTCATCTGCTGAGTCTTCCATGCCCATCGCCAGTTCGTCCTCCATTTCTTCATGGGCTCCTGCACTTTCATCAACACTTTTTGCTGATACTATGCGCCCTTGTTAATCCCTCTCCCTCACCATGACTGCCGCATAGGTGCCGCTGACCATCTGGACCTCGTAGATCTTGTTATCCCTTCCGCATATGACTCCTCCTGTACTTCCTCCCCTTCCTCTTGTCCCAACACCTGACTCCGAATAATAATTACAGTGTGCTCCATCATGTAGATGACCAGAATTGTCACGCTGAGAATGACATTGCCAGTGCTAAACATCTTCGTCGACATTTCAAAACTGTGTAGCAGGGTGCATAGGTCCTTGATCTGACACCACTCCAGCAGCGTGATCTGCACCACCTCTGGATCAACTTATCCCAGGCTATATGTCTTACCGTATTTCAGCAGGGCTCTGCGGTGCTGCCACACACGCTGCAACATGTGCAGATTCCAATTCCTGCGTGTCGGAACATCGCATTTCCGGCGTTTAACTGCCAGACCCTAAGACTTCCGGAGTGATGAAAGTTGTTGAGCTGCTGTGTGCGCACGATGGAAGTGAGCACATAGCGAGCGTGCCCGCTGCACAAGGCCATGTAGGCCGTGATGGTGTTTTAAAAATTGCTGGAGAATTCGGATCAACACGTGAGCCATAAAAGGCACGTGTGTCACATTGCCCTGAGGATGGCCCGCAGCCAGGTTTGCATCATTGCCGCACACGGCTGTTAAGTCACCAACGGAGTCCGCTCCGTCAATTTGTACTCCGGTCGCCAGGTGACAACGTGTTCCTTTCATGAATAGTGCTGATGATGGGAGAGTAGTCGATGCCAGCGGCGCAGGTGGACGCAGGTTATGCTCACCCACTGGGCTGCATTACCTTGACAGATGCAGAATCTCTGGCTGAATGTAGCTGGTGGGTATCTCACAGATGAAATACCATCATTCAGCTACAACCAATGGGAAGACACCACACCCTTTTTTATGCCCATCCTGTCTGCAGACCACTGCCAGACATAGCTATGAACCTCTGGTTAATTTTACCCCCAGTTCAGTTTTATGATTTTGTGTGCTTGTTACCTGACTACTTTTCCTGCTTGCTGTTTATGTACCTTGTTGGCCGATACGCATTTCACCTCTGCTTGTTTTCTGATTAAGTCCTGGCCGTCCCATTCTGTTCCTGTTCCTCAATTAATGTTTTGACCCTGCCTGACTACTATTCTCTGTAATAGCGGTGTGACTCACATTTCCCATACATTTCAAAGTAAAACTTTGACCGCCTGATGGCATTGAGCTCTGCTGCCAGCATAGTAAGGAGGTGTGTGGTAGTCCTTGTGCGCAGTTGCAAGGAAGGGTGGCCTGACCACACAGGGTTTGCGCAAAGGTAGAGGACCCACACGAGGTTGAAGAGGCAGAAGCAGTGTATTAACTTCTACATACAGAACAAGGATTGAAACAACTCGTGGGGACGGCAAGACTTGTACAGCAGACCCTTCTCCATCTCTCACCATAGTTTGCCAGTGCCCAGTCAGTGACATGTAATGACCCTGTCTATGCTTACTGGTCCAAGTATCTGTGTTGAAATGCACCCTGTCGCACACAGATTTTCTCAAGGAAGTGGTGATGTTGTGTGCGACATGCCGGTGTAGCGCGGGCATGCTTTTCTTGGAGAAGCATTGGTGATTGGGCATCTGGTACTGGGGCACAGCGACAGACATAAGGTCTGTAAAATCCTGTGTGTCCACTACGCGTAAAGGCAGCATTTCGGTAGCCAACAGCTTACAGAGGGATAGAGTCAACCACTTAGCTTTGTCATGGGTCGCAGTAAGTGGCCTTTTATTTGACCACATCTGAGGGACAGAGATCTGGCTGCTGTCTGTAGACGGTGTTGAGTAGGGTGTCCCTGGAAAAATGCAGGTTTGTGAGAAAAGTGCAGGCGGAGACATGATGTTGGCTTCATCTTGCCTTCAGATCTGTTCATCTTGTATCATTTTTAAAAAACACAGCAAGCAAGGGTTACTCCAAGCGGAGTCTCCCTTTTTTTCCAAAAATTGGGCCCCACACAGACACCTTATCAGTGGCAGCACTTGTGCCCTAGTTGCAAACAGGATGTTTTGATTTGCATCAAGCACATTCCAAATCCACAAGCATTTACTCTCCCCAGGATGACACAGGGGTAGTAAATTCCTTCTGGATCCATGACTTGTTCATTTTGATGAACGTCAGTCTGTCCACATTGTCACTGGACAGACGCGTGCGCTTATCTGTCAGCACACACCCAGCAGCACTGAAGACACGTTCAGAGACAACGCTGGCAGCTGGACACGACAAAATCTTCGAGGCGTAACTGGAGAGCTCTTGACATTTTTCTAGATTTGAAGCACAAAAGGAGCAAGGCTCCATTTGCAAAGTCATTGCATCGATGTTCATTTGGAGATACTCCTGTATCATCCTCTCCATCCGTTGACTATGTGTCAGACTTGTTGTCTCTGGTGGCCTTGCAAAGGAGGGTCTAAAAAAATTATGAAAAGATTCCATAAAATTGCTGTTACCAGCACCAGATACGGTCCTACTGGTACGGGTAGACTGTTGAAGATGACGAGGCCGTCCCATGTTTGTCAAGTTACAACTGGGAGAATCACTCCCTTCACCTGCACGGTTGTTTGGTGGAAAAGCCGAGCTAAGATCGAGTAACAGCTTCTGCTGATACTCCTGCATACGTGCGTCCCTTTCTATGGGTGGAATTATGTCACAAAATTTGGACTTGTCCCGGGGATCTAATAGTGTGGCAAGCCAGTAGTCATCATCACTTCTAATTTTGACAATACGAGGGTCATGTTGGAGGTAGTGCAACAAGAAGGCACTCATGTGTCTTGCGCAGCCATGCGCACCAAGTCCACGCTGTGTTTGTGGCATAGAGGTGCTAACCGTTCTTTCTTCCTCTGTCATCTCCCCCCAACCTCTTTCAACTGAAATTTGACCAAGGTCCCCCTCATCTGCTGAGTCTTCCATGTCCATGGACAGTTCGTCCTCCATATCTTCATGTCCTCCTGCACCTTCCTCAACATCTCACCTGCTACCATGCGCCCTTGTTGATCCCTGTCCCCCATGGTCCCATGCCTGCCGCGTTGGTGATGATGAACGTCTGGACCTTGGTGATGTTGTTGTGTCTTGCGCATATGAATCCTCCTGTAGTTCCTCCCCTTCCTGTTGTCCCACCCCCTGACTACGAATAGTGTTTAGCGTGTGCTCCAGCATGTAAATGACTGTAATCGTCATGCTGATAATGGCATTGTCAGCGCTAAACATATTCGTCGCCATGTCGAAACTGTGCAGAAGGGTGCATAGGTCCTTGATCTGAGATCACTCCATCAGGGTGATCTGCCCCACTTCTGCATCTCGTTGGCCCAGGCTATACATCATGACGTATTGCACCAGGGCTCGCCGGTGCTGCCACAGTCGCTGTAACATGTGGAGAGTTGAATTCCAGCGTGTCGCCACATCGCATTTCAGGCGATGAACCGGCAGGCCGAAAGACTTCTGGAGCGATGCAAGTCGCTCAGGTGCGGCGGTTGAACGGCGGAAGTGAGCACTGCAGACAGTTTCCGTGCCCTGGTCAGAAGGCCATCTAGGCCGGGATAGTGTGTTAAAAATTGCTGGACAACAAGGTTAAACACGTGAGCCATACAAGGCACGTGTGTCACCTTGCCCAGGCGAAGGGCCGCACCCAGGTTTGCAGCATTGTCGCACACGGCCTTACCAGGCTGCAGGTTGAGTGGAGACAACCATTTATCAAAATCAGTCTCCAGAGCTGCCCACAACTCAGTCGCTGTGTGACTCCTATTTCAAAGACATGTCAAGCTAAAGACCGCCTGATGCCGTTGCGCTCTGCTACCAGCATAGTAATGAGGGGTGCGTGATTCCTTCTGCGCAGTGAGAACGCTGGTGGCCTGACCAGGCAGGCTTGGGGCGGAGGTGGAGGACCCAGATGAGGTGGAGGATGCAGAAGCAGTGGCGGAACTTGGACAGACAGAGGATTGACACACAAGTCGTGGGGACGGCAAGACTTGTGCAGCAGACCCTTCACCATCTATCACCATAGTTACCCAGTGGCCAGTCAGCGACATGTAACGTCCCTGTCCATGCTTACTGGTCCAAGTATCGGTGGTGAAATGCACCCGTTCACACACAGAGTTTCTCAAGGAAGCGGTGATGTTGTGTGCGACATGCTGGTGTAGCGCGGGCACACCTTTCTTAGAGAAGTAGTGGCGACTAGGCATCTGGTACTGGGGCACAGCGACAGACATAAGGTCTCTAAAATCCTGTGTGTCCACTAGGCGGAAAGGCAGCATTTCTGTAGTCAACAGCTTACAGAGGGATAGAGTCAACCTCTTCGCTTTGTCATGGGTCGCAGGAAGTGGCCTTTTATTTGACCACATCTGAGGGACAGAGATCTGGCTGCTGTGTGTAGACGGTGTTGAGTCGGGTGTCCCTGGAAAAATGAAGCTTTGTGAGGAAAGTGCAGGCGGAGACATGATGTTGCCTTCATCCAAAGTTGGTGCTATCGATGTCTGAGAGAGCTGTACACACTCACTTGTTTCCCCTTCCAAACCAACTGACGACCTACCAAGCAAACTGCCTGTTGCGGTTACAGTGGTGGAAGTTGTGGGTGGAAAAACAGGTGTGACAGCTGTCCCCACAGTCCTAGAAGATGACGAGCGCGCGGATGCACTGGAAGGGGCAGGCGGTGGATGGTTCGCTCCGCTAGGCCGCATTGCAGCACGGTGAGCTTCCCATCGGGCCATATGATATTTATTCATGTGACGATTCATGGAAGAAGTTGTCAAACTGCTGAGGTTTTGACCTCTACTAAGAGAACCATGACAAATTTTACAGATCACATAATTTGGGCGATCTTTTTCTATGTCAAAAAAGGACCTGGCTAGGCAAGGCTTAGAGGCCATGCGACCTGTTGATCCACCCCGAATAATGCTCAGAGGCAGAGTGGTGGCTGAGGATGCAGTTGTAGACGTGCTACCAGTGCTCCGACTGTGTCCAGGAAGGCGCCAGGTTACTTCGACGTCGGTTGCATCCTCCTCCACCGCCTCTGTTGACCTCCTCGAGTGTCTGACTGTGGGTTGACAGTAGGTGTGATCTAGAACTTAATCATCAATTGTTGTGTTTGCACTCCCCTACCCCTCAGACCGAGTTTCTTCTTGCCCTGACCGAATATTTAAGTTGTCATCCCAATCGGGTATCTGCGTCTCATCTTCATCAGTATGTTCCTCATTGCCTATAACCACAGTTGTTGGAAAGGCAGCATTTTGGTAGCCAACAGTTTGCATATGATGAAAGTCAACCTCCAAGCCATTTCATGCCCTTCTAAAAGCATGTAAAACACAGCGAGGGGACTCCAACCACAGTCTCCCTCGTTGCCACTAACTGGGCCACACACACCCCACTTGACTGGCATCGGTTGACCCCCCCTTTTGACAAAGAAAAAGATGCTTTGCATGAAGCACTCTCAAAAATACGCGTGCCTTTCCCGTCCCCTGGCTGACCCAGGGGAAGAAAAGTCCTCTGAGAGCCATGACTTGTTCATCTTGGTTCTTTTAGAGACACAGCGAGGGGACTCCAACCACAGTCTCCCTCGTTGCCACTAACTGGGCCACACACACCCCACTTGACTGGCATCGGTTGAGCCCCCTTTTGAAAAAGAAAAAGATGCTTTGCATGAAGCACTCTCAAAAATACGCGTGCCTTTCCCGTCCCCTGGCTGACCCAGGGGAAGAAAAGTCCTCTGAGAGCCATGACTTGTTCATCTTGGTTCTTTTAGAGACACAGCGAGGGGACTCCAACCACAGTCTCCCTCGTTGCCACTAACTGGGCCACACACACCCCACTTGACTGGCATCGGTTGAGCCCCCTTTTGAAAAAGAAAAAGATGCTTTGCATGAAGCACTCTCAAAAATACGCGTGCCTTTCCCGTCCCCTGGCTGACCCAGGGGAAGAAAAGTCCTCTGAGAGCCATGACTTTTTCATCTTGCTTCTTTTAGAGACACAGCGAGGGGACTCCAACCACAGTCTCCCTCGTTGCCACTAACTGGGCCACACACACCCCACTTGACTGGCATCGGTTGAGCCCCCTTTTGAAAAAGAAAAAGATGCTTTGCATGAAGCACTCTCAAAAATACGCGTGCCTTTCCCGTCCCCTGGCTGACCCAGGGGAAGAAAAGTCCTCTGAGAGCCATGACTTGTTCATCTTGGTTCTTTTAGAGACACAGCGAGGGGACTCCAACCACAGTCTCCCTCGTTGCCACTAACTGGGCCACACACACCCCACTTGACTGGCATCGGTTGACCCCCCCTTTTGACAAAGAAAAAGATGCTTTGCATGAAGCACTCTCAAAAATACGCGTGCCTTTCCCGTCCCCTGGCTGACCCAGGGGAAGAAAAGTCCTCTGAGAGCCATGACTTGTTCATCTTGGTTCTTTTAGAGACACAGCGAGGGGACTCCAACCACAGTCTCCCTCGTTGCCACTAACTGGGCCACACACACCCCACTTGACTGGCATCGGTTGACCCCCCCTTTTGACAAAGAAAAAGATGCTTTGCATGAAGCACTCTCAAAAATACGCGTGCCTTTCCCGTCCCCTGGCTGACCCAGGGGAAGAAAAGTCCTCTGAGAGCCATGACTTGTTCATCTTGGTTCTTTTAGAGACACAGCGAGGGGACTCCAACCACAGTCTCCCTCGTTGCCACTAACTGGGCCACACACACCCCACTTGACTGGCATCGGTTGAGCCCCCTTTTGAAAAAGAAAAAGATGCTTTGCATGAAGCACTCTCAAAAATACGCGTGCCTTTCCCGTCCCCTGGCTGACCCAGGGGAAGAAAAGTCCTCTGAGAGCCATGACTTGTTCATCTTGGTTCTTTTAGAGACACAGCGAGGGGACTCCAACCACAGTCTCCCTCGTTGCCACTAACTGGGCCACACACACCCCACTTGACTGGCATCGGTTGAGCCCCCTTTTGAAAAAGAAAAAGATGCTTTGCATGAAGCACTCTCAAAAATACGCGTGCCTTTCCCGTCCCCTGGCTGACCCAGGGGAAGAAAAGTCCTCTGAGAGCCATGACTTGTTCATCTTGGTTCTTTTAGAGACACAGCGAGGGGACTCCAACCACAGTCTCCCTCGTTGCCACTAACTGGGCCACACACACCCCACTTGACTGGCATCGGTTGAGCCCCCTTTTGAAAAAGAAAAAGATGCTTTGCATGAAGCACTCTCAAAAATACGCGTGCCTTTCCCGTCCCCTGGCTGACCCAGGGGAAGAAAAGTCCTCTGAGAGCCATGACTTGTTCATCTTGGTTCTTTTAGAGACACAGCGAGGGGACTCCAACCACAGTCTCCCTCGTTGCCACTAACTGGGCCACACACACCCCACTTGACTGGCATCGGTTGAGCCCCCCTTTTGACAAAGAAAAAGATGCTTTGCATGAAGCACTCTCAAAAATACGCGTGCCTTTCGCCTCCCCTGGCTGACCCAGGGGAAGAAAAGTCCTCTGAGAGCCAGGTCCACATTGTCAGTGGACAGACACGTGTGCTTATCTGCCAGCAGACCCCCAGCAGCACTGAAGACAGGTTCCGAGAGAACGCTGGCTGCAGGACACGACAAGATCCTCAAGGCGTACGTGGCGAGCTCAGGCAATTTATCCAGATTGGAAGCCTAAAATGAGCAGGGCTCAAGTTGCACAATAATGGAATCGATGTTTCTTTGCATATACTCATATATCTGTGTGTCTCCCTCTTTTTCCTTGTCCAGCTGTTTTGTTTTCACATGAGTATATGTCCTTGTCACTTTCCCATGTGTTTGTGTTATGTTGTGAGTTGTTTGTCACCTTTTGGACACCTTTCAGGGTGTTTTCTAGGTGTTTTACTGTGTTTGTGATTGCCTGCCATTGTTTCCTATGGGCTCGAGTTCGGTTCGTCGAACGTTCGACGAGCCGAACTCGAGCCAGACCCCCCGTTCGGCGAACCGCCTCGAGCCGAACCGGGACCGGTTCGCTCATCTCTACCCATGACCAAGAAGGAGGTGGATATTGCACGGGAGGGCAGATTGCACAATACCCTGTGACGACCTGATAGTCCAGGGGCGTGACACTAATGACCCCCGACTCAGGCTCTGCTGCAAACGTAAGCAGAGTGTCATGCGACTTGCGATCAGGGCGGGTGCTGCGGAGGAGAGGGAGGGATTAATCACCCCATCTCCTCCATTGTCAGCCTGTGCGTATATCGCACTGCACTGGGGTAACATCTGAGTGCAGTCCAATGTTTCTCTCGCACCTATTGACCTGAATGGCGATAGAACAGGGGAAAAAGACTTGGGCGTAGTAGTAGATCTCAGATTCAACATGAGCCAACAGTGCGGAGCTGTAGCTAAAAAGGCAAACAAAATTATGGGCTGTATCAAGACAAGCAACAAATCTAGATCAAGAGAGGTAATTATTCTTCTATTTGACCTGATTAGACCCCACTTGAACACCTCAATTCAAGAAACACATCAATATACAGTTAGGTCCAGAAATATTTGGACAGTGACACAAGTTTTGTTATTTTAGCTGTTTACAAAAACATGTTCAGAAATACAATTATATATATAATATGGGCTGAAAGTGCACACTCCCAGCTGCAATATGAAAGTTTTCACACCCAAATCGGAGAAAGGGTTTAGGAATCATAGCTCTGTAATGCATAGCCTCCTCTTTTTAAAGGGACCAAAAGTAATTGGACAAGGGACTCTAAGGGCTGCAATTAACTCTGAAGGCATCTCCCTCGTTAACCTGTAATCAATGAAGTAGTTAAAAGGTCTGGGGTTGATTACAGGTGTGTGGTTTTGCATTTGGAAGCTGTTGCTGTGACCAGACAACATGCAGTCTAAGGAACTCTCAATTGAGGTGAAGCAGAACATCCTGAGGCTGAAAAAAAAAGAAAAAATCCATCAGAGAGATAGTAGACATGCTTGGAGTAGCAAAATCAACAGTCGGGTACATTCTGAGAAAAAAGGAATTGACTGGTGAGCTTGGGAACTCAAAAAGGCCTGGGCGTCCACGGATGACAACAGTGGTGGATAATCGCCGCATACTTTCTTTGGTGAAGAAGAACCCGTTCACAACATCAACTGAAGTCCAGAACACTCTCAGTGAAGTAGGTGTATCTGTCTCTAAGTCAACAGTAAAGAGAAGACTCCATGAAAGTAAATACAAAGGGTTCACATCTAGATGCAAACCATTCATCAATTCCAAAAATAGACAGGCCAGAGTTAAATTTGCTGAAAAACACCTCATGAAGCCAGCTCAGTTCTGGAAAAGTATTCTATGGACAGATGAGACAAAGATCAACCTGTACCAGAATGATGGGAAGAAAAAAGTTTGGAGAAGAAAGGGAACGGCACATGATCCAAGGCACACCACATCCTCTGTAAAACATGGTGGAGGCAACGTGATGGCATGGGCATGCATGGCTTTCAATGGCACTGGGTCACTTGTGTTTATTGATGACATAACAGCAGACAAGAGTAGCCGGATGAATTCTGAAGTGTACTGGGATATACTTTCAGCCCAGATTCAGCCAAATACCGCAAAGTTGATCGGACGGCGCTTCATAGTACAGATGGACAATGACCCCAAGCATACAGCCAAAGCTACCCAGGAGTTCATGAGTGCAAAAAAGTGGAACATTCTGCAATGGCCAAGTCAATCACCAGATCTTAACCCAATTGAGCATGCATTTCACTTGCTCAAATCCAGACTTAAGACGGAAAGACCCACAAACAAGCAAGACCTGAAGGCTGCGGCTGTAAAGGCCTGGCAAAGCATTAAGAAGGAGGAAACCCAGCGTTTGGTGATGTCCATGGGTTCCAGACTTAAGGCAGTGATTGCCTCCAAAGGATTCGCAACAAAATATTGAAAATAAAAATATTTTGTTTGGGTTTGGTTTATTTGTCCAATTACTTTTGACCTCCTAAAATGTAGAGTGTTTGTAAAGAAATGTGTACAATTCCTACAATTTCTATCAGATATTTTTGTTCAAACCTTCAAATTAAACATTACAATCTGCACTTGAATTCTGTTGTAGAGGTTTCATTTCAAATCCAATGTGGTGGCATGCAGAGCCCAACTCGCGAAAATTGTGTCACTGTCCAAATATTTCTGGACCTAACTGTATTGGGAGCAAGTCCAGAGAAGAGCAACCAAGATGGTAGAAGGTCTGCAAACCATGCCCTATGATAACCAGCTAAAAGTACTAGGGATGTTTAGCTTGCAAAAGAGAAGGCTGAGAGGCTTAATAGAGTTCTACAAATATCTGAAAGGTCTTCACAGTGCAGAGGGAAGTACCCTATTCTCATCAGCACAAGAAAGTAAAAGAAGCAGTGGGATGAAACTAAAAGGAAGGAGCTACAGATTAGACATTAGGAAAAACTTTCTGTCAGTGAGGGCAGTCATAGAGTGGAACAGGCTACCATAGGAGATAGTGAGCTCTTCATCAACGGAAATATTCAAGATGAAACTGAATAAACATATAGCTGGGATGAATTAGGAAAACCCGCACATGCAGAGAGTTGGACCCAATGGCCCTTGAGGTCCCTTCCAACTCCACCATTCTATTCTATTAGTTTTACATTAAAGGCATATTGGTGTAGAAGGGGGTCAGAATACTCCCACTCCTGACCCCCCTTGTTGTATTAAAGTGTATTGCATAATGTGTGTTTTAGACTACTGTAAAGTGTAAGCTATGGTGTGTCATAGATGTATTATAGTTCTATGCATAAGATAAGATAGAAGGTTTGTTAGTGGCAGGAAGAATAATATGCAGTTACTGGCAAGCACAGAACTAGATACTGTTGGTAACTAAGGGAATAGTGCCCCCAGTTTCAGGTGTGTGTTGGATTGGCTGATGCCTCTCCTTCTCTGGACTGTGTGTGGTTTAACCTGGTAGAAAAAGTACGGGAGTCTGTGAGGAGGGAATCCGGACTGATGGGGTTTAGGAATGGTTGTGCCTCAAACATGCTTAGATCTTGCAGGATGCTGACAGACGAGAATTTGATAAGCATGGAGTGGGAACATAAACAGTGCCAGCTGCGAGACTTCCGTGAGTTGGACCGTGAGAGAACTCAGACTTTACCTCGCCTGGAGAAGCCCAGCCGCCCCGTGCCGGAAGAGAAGAAAAATTCCCTCTTGCCTCACCTGGAGAACTGCATGCCAACTAACCTTGCTGTTCCCAGAGAGAGATTTTTTCTCACAGCTGTACCATGAGTCTGCATTTGTGCACCTTGGATAGGGCGTAGTATAGCCCGCAGTCGTTAGCGCACAGTAGTCATGCGGCTCTATTAGTGGAGGCCAGTCAGACTGTGGAGTAGTGTAGCTTTTGGAGTAGTGTACTTTTGATATTCTGTACTGTTCTCACTTTGTTTTGTGATAGTTTATTCAGATGTAGATGTAGTCCGCCCCAGATAATTAGTTTACTTGTTTATTACTTGTATAATTTTTCATACCCCATGTCCGCTGCGTCACAGCAGTTGCATATCCTTGCTTGTAAATAAATCTTGTTTACCTGTAGTCTCATCTTGTGCCATAACTTACTCTGCACTGTGGTGGAATCTGGCCATCACTTCATAGACAGGGATTATTTCCGCACAATCCTTGCTAATGCATCTTAAAACCAAAAGTCCTTTTCAGGGCTACATACAGTATATTCTATTTTAGTTCATATTAATAAAGCTCTTAGCTGCATTTAGTGTAGGGAGAACTTCTGGAGAAGGGATAGTGTATTAGTTTTGCATTAAAATCATATAGTAAATTATTGTTTTACAATCTTTTCTGCTGCAACGTAAAACCAAAAGTCATATTCAGTCCTACATCTATTCTATTTCGGCCCCCATTAATACTGCTCTTAGCTGCATTTAGTGTAGGGAGACTTGCTGGAGAAGGGAGTGTATTAGTATAGTATTAATGGCATATAGGCAGGGATCATTGCCTCATAGTCCTTGCTGCTGCAACATAAAACCAAAAGTCTTTTTCATTCTTACATCTATTCTAGTCCCTATTAATAATAATCTTAACTGCATTTAGTGTAGGGAGCGTTAGTGGAAAAATTGAGAGTGTATTAGTTTGACATTAAAGGCTTATAGGCAGTGATTATTTCCTTACAGTCCTGCCTCCTACAATTCAAAACAAAAAGTCCTGTTGTTCAGTCCTACATCCATTCTATTCTAGTCCCTATTAATATCGGTGTCAGTTGCATGAAAAAATTTAATGTGCACAAGGCGTGCGGTAAGGGACGGGGAAGTGTACGTGATGCTAATGGTACATGCAGAGGCCGAATCTGTGGGCCAAGGGAAACTGTGCCTGTTGAGGGAGTACAACAAATATGCCCATCAATGAGACCTACCTTCCTGTCCACTTTGCAGGGGGGTGCGGGACACCGTTGTTGAAACCAGAACAGTGAGAACAGATGGTCAGTTGGATGGTAGATAATGCTTACAGTCTGTTTCCCAGTACCACTCCATCTTCCATATGGCCAGTCTCACTAGCCAAGAGTTTGGACCACATAATCCTCACCCTGAACCTCTTTCCTCCCACCATGGTGACTCCCAGGAGACAAGTGATCCCACACAGAAACTCCGAGAAGCTCTTTACATTCACATGTATTGATACTAGTCTCTTGCCCTGCATGTTTCAAGAGGAACATGATGGGATTGTGTGCAGTGCAAATATTTGAGCAGCCACTGTCAGGAGAAGACATTAGTGAGTAATGGCAATTACTGTCTGAAGTGGTGGATGATGATCAGACACAGTTGCCCAACAAGTGATGTTGTTAAGTCAACAAGTCAGGAAGAGGACCAGAGTGCAAAGGTGGAAGATGAGGAGGTAAATGATGAAGTCACTGACCCAACCTGAGAAGGTGGCATGCAGAGCAAAGACAGCAGTGCAAAGTGGGACAGATATACAGCCTCACAATAGGCAGGAAGAGGCAGTGGAGTGGCAAGAGGGTGTAGGCTTTATCCTTTCCCCATAGCACACACACATGCAGCAAGTTCCCAGGCAAAGGGTTAGGTGTTCTCCAGTCTGGCACTTTTTTCAAAGAAAGTGAGGACAATAAAAAGACGGTAATTTGAAACCTGTGTTGTACCAAGATCAGCAGGTGTGTGACCACTACAAGCCTGACCAACACCATCATACTCAGGGAGATGTTATCAAAACACCTGACTAGGTGGGCCAAACTTCTGGATCCCCAAGCAGTGACCGTGAATGACACCACTGTCTCTTCATCTGTGCTATATACATGCCAATTCCCTGTCCAGGATACAAGCGAGATGTCTCCCATCCTGCACCTGTCATTGCACATTAGCAACCACCATCAGTAATCACATCCACTTCCTTGTCCCAAGGCAGCGTTCAACTGTCCCTACCCCAGGCCTTGGAATGCACACAGCCACCAACCCACAGGCTCAAACACTCAACACTTGCACTTAGTGCATAGGCTTTATCAGTGCAGGAGTCCCACTCTTTTCAAAATTGTAAAAAAAAATGTACACTGAAGCCCTCCTCTACTTGTCTTCCAGTTGTATTGCAAGTCCTCCTTTAAATTTTTGCTAGGCCTTGCACTTCACTTAGTGCATAGGCTTTACAAGTTTAGGAGTCCCATTCTTTTTAAAACTGTAAAAAAAATATTCTAGGCCCTCCTTTATATGTCGTTCAGGGTGTAATGCAATCCCACCTTTAAAGTTTTGTTGGACCTTGCACTTAGTGCATAGGCTTAACGAGTGTAGGAGTCCCACTGTTTTTAAAATTATAAAAAAATGCACTGTGAGATCCTTCTCTACATGTCTTTCAGGCTATGTGCGCACTAGAAAAGTGATTTTTCTCAAGAAAATTTCTTGAGAAACTTCTGGGAGTTGAAGATTACCGCACCTGCATTAAAAAAACGCTCCAAAACCGCAGGAAAAACACATGCGTTTTTCCTGTGGTTTTGCCGCGGTTTTGCCGCGGTTTTTCTGCAGGTTGGTCCCTGCATTTTTTTTATGCTGTAACTGCAATAAATAATATAGATAATATATATATAATCGATAGACGGACAGATAATGGATAGAGGGAAAGATGGATAGATGAATAGATAGATAGATAGATGAGAAAGACCTATATAATGTCCCACCTCCCTGAATTTTCTAAGCTGGCACCCTTTAGTGACTTTCATGTGGCACTAAAGGGTGCCTAGCCTTGTATTTAGCCATGAAAAAAATAAATAATTAAAAAAAAACGACGTGAGGTCCCCCCATCTTTTGTAGCCAGCTAGGGTAAAGCAGACGGCTGCAGCCTGCAAACCACAGCTGGCAGCTTCACCTTGGCTGGTAATCCAAAACAGAGGGCACCCCACGCTGTTATTTTACATTAAATAAATAATTTAAAACAAAAAACGTGGGGTCCCCCCCAAATTGGATCACCAGCCAAGGTAAAGCAGACAGCTGTGGTCTGGTATTCTCAGACTAGGGAGGTCCACTGTTATTGGACACTCCCCAGCCTAAAAATAGTAGGCCGCAGCTGCCCCAGAAGTGGTGCATCCATTAGATGTTCCAATCCTGGCGCTTCGCCCCAACTCATCCCGTTGCCCTGGTGCGTTGGCAAATGAGGTAATATATGGGGTTGATGCCAGATGTGTAATGTCACCTGGCATCAAGCCCTGGGGTTCGCGATGTCACGCATCTATCAGATACTCGACATCACCAACTCAGTCAGTAAGAAATAAAAAATAGACAACAAAAAAAGTTTTATTTAAAAAAACACTGCCCAAAACATTCCCTCTTTCACCAATTTATTGAAAAGAACAATCAATTCCACGTCCGGCATAATCCAATAAGGGGGGGATCCCATGGCAATCCATACCATAGTCACTGTCCCATTCAATGAAGAACAGAATGTTCCCCATTGGCTGGGAGAGCAATGCAGTGACCTGAGCTAACATCAATAGCCCAGGTCACTGCAGGGGATTACGAACGCTGCTGTCAGGAGGATAGATGAGATCATTACCTGCTGTGATCATCTCCTGTACTGCTGACGTCAGCGCTGTCACTGACTTCTATGCCCGCCGCGTTGTCAGCAGTATCGCGAGAGCCCGTGACGTCACCGCTAGTGAGAGTCTCGGGCCGCTCGCGAGACAGGCATAGACAGCAGTGACCGCGGTGACGTCAGGAGGCAGGAGATCGTCACAGCAGGTAATGATCTCTTCTCACCTCCTGACAGCAGCGCTCGGCATCCCCGCGGCTGCACGCACTGTTGTGTGTCAGTGTCTGCCTGCGCTGCAGCGTGACAAGCTACTGATACTGCGGGCAGACACTGACACTGCTGTGCTGGCAGCGGCGGGGCTGGAGCGGCACACAGACTGCACGGGCACCTGGAGGTCACACGGAAGTGCTTCTGTGCGGCGTCCAGGGAGTGTGACGTGTGTGTTTACTCTGCTCCGCTTCCTCTTCTGTCATAATGGCATCACTTCCTGCAAAACCGCAGGCAGTGATGAGCATTACCGCAGGTAAATCGCGGCTATACCGGGGGTATACCGCACATCATTTGCTACCTGCGGTATACCCCCGGTATTTCGGGATTACATTACAGTGAATGGAGTGAAATACCGGGGGTATTCCGCAGGTACCTGCGGAAAAGAAGTGACATGCACATTTTCTCAAGAAATTTTCTCAAGAAAATCTTCAGAAAGAATTTTCTTGAGAAAAAAACACAGTGTGCGCACAGCTATTTTTTTTTCCCATAGGTTTTGCTGGGAAATGTCTGCAGAAAGATGTCAAACATTTCTCAAGAAATTTCCGCAGCAAAACTGCGGGTAAATCCGCGGGTAAAAACGGCTAGTGCGCACAAGGGCTCAGGGTAATCACCAATTGTTAGAGAACAAAACCCATACCAACACCCATAGAAAAAGTAAAAGTGTAATTTATAATACAATCGTAATTATGGGTGTGGGGATATAATGAACCAATGGGACCATTCGGAAAAAATTACTCATACCGAACCAAAAGAGAAAAAAAACGAACAAGAGGTCGCAAAATAACAAAATCTTTATTGGTATTCAATAAAAGAACATATATAAATATTAAATATTTTTAAAAAACACAACCATTGGCTGGAAAAAGAAGAGCGTCACAAAATGATAACCCATAAACCACAGTATGCAAAAAGAGGGGAAATTTGTTATGCAAAAATAAATAGGACACAAAACCAATAAAGAAAAAAAACGAACAAGGGGGTGAAGAAGACGGCACCGAAACGTGCGCGCGTGGGGGTGGGCATCACACACAAGGATCAGTGCTCCAACTCCTCTGGTAAATCCTCTTTAATCTTCCTATTTACTTGTACTTATATTGTGCCTATCTCTGGCTTAATGTGATTCCAAATGACTATTTAGCAATTGGTTATCATTTACATTACAGAGCAATTTCCTTTTACAAATTATTTCCTGCAACCCCTTATGGCTAGTTATACCTTACTATAACCAGACTTTTGGTATAGGCTAGACATATATTTGGGTGAAAAACTTTTTGTTTCACCATTGTTGCATATTAAGGCAACAAGTAGGTGTGCATATGAGGTTGCAGGTAAAAAATGTAAAAGGAAACTGGTCCATTTGGTAGCCAGATGCTGAAAAAGTCATATAGAATCATGTAAACATAGAATAGGCAAATAGTAAATACAGGTAAATGAGAAGATTTACCAGAAAATAGTTGGAGCACAAATCCTTGTGTGTGACGCCCACCCCGACGCGCGCATGTATGTGCCGTCCTCTTCTTGGCCAGTATATATTCTACTATAGCTACATATTTGGTGTATGCTGCACATATATTTGGGTAATCATTTTGTGCTATAACCATTGCTGCATATTAAGGCAGCAATTAGGTGTATATACTGTGGTTTAATTTAAGGTTACTCCTTCTTAGCAGGTGACACTTTATTTCCCTTTGCTGTTCAACAGATTTTGTACTAACTCCGATTTATTTTTGCATAACAAATCTCCCCTCTTTTTGCATACTGTGGTTTGCGGGTTATCATTTTGTGACGCCCTTCTTTTTCCAGCCAATGATTGTGTTTTTTAAAAATATTTATATATGTTCTTTTATTGAATACCAATAAAGATATTGTTATTTTGTGACATCTTGTTCGTTTTTTTCTCTTTTGGTTCTGTATGTCTTCCAGGATGTATTGCAATACCTCCTTTAAATTTGTGCTAGGCTTTGCACTTTGTACATAGGCTTTACAAGTGTAGAAGTCCCACTCTTTTTAAAATCGTAGTAAAAATGATTCTGAGGCCCTCCTCTACATGTCTTCCAGGGTGTATTGCAGTTCCCCCTTTAAATAAATACAGTGAAATATGGTGAGAGATAACCCGCATATTAAGGCTATGATAAAATGTTCGTTTTTGATGATTTTTTTTCATGAGTGTTATGCAAATTAAAATCTACCAGCAAAAGCTAGGAAATTTCATAAATCTAAACCACACAATTGTTTTTTTTCCTGACTGAAATGGAAAACTGCAGCATTTTTAAAAGAAAGAGCATATCAATTCTTTCAGTATATTTGCAGTGTTTTTGTAGCATTTTTTCAAGATTGCAATTCGTGAGAAAGTACAAAAATGCAGCAAAAATGCTAAGTGTGAACAGTCTAAGGGGTAAAGAAGATGGGGTTTTTTCTTTTTTTTTTTTAAATTTGCATTATATACATGTCATTATACAGGAATTAATTTTTCCAAACTTTTTTGTCCTGTAAAATCCATTGTATATTCTGTCTGCTATGTTTTTTTATCACTCCGTAAAAGTGGAGTAATATCCTGACACCATGTTCCCAGCGGCAACTTGGGAGACAGAAATGCACTCAGGCAACTTCTACACTCTGGTCATATTCTATTTGAGCGCCGTTTCCATCCATTTCAGGAATTGTACTGCCCCCAGAGCCCCCGAAGGTGTTTTCTGGAAAAATGTTTGCAAATGCACACAGGAACAAAGACCTTAACTTTTAGAGACATGTCCTGTGGTCTGATGAAACTAAAATTGAACTGTTTGGCCATAATGACCATCGTTACGTTTGGAGGAAAAAGGGAGACACTTTGAAGCCTACGAGCACAATCCCAACTGTGAAAACGGGGGAATCAGCATCATGTTGGGGGTGTTGTTTTGCTGCAGGAGGAATTGGTGAACTTTACAAAATAGATTGCATCATGAGGAAAGAAGATTATGTGGCAATACTGAAGGAAGATCACAAGACATAAGCCAGGATCTTAAAGCTTGGGTGTAAATAGGTATTCTAAATGGACATTGACCCTAAGCATAGAGCCAAACTGGTTACAACGTGGCTTAAGGATAACAAAGTCAATGTTTTGGAGTGGCCATCACAAAACCCTGATCTCAATCCCATTGAAAATGTATGGGCAAATCTGGAAATGCAGGTGCAAGCAAGGTGATCTATAAACATGGCTCAGTTACACCAGGTCTGTCAGGAGGAGTGGGTCCAAATTCCTACCAACGTTGCACCCAAGTTTTACAGTTTAAGGGCAGTGGTACAAAATACTAATGGACTGTATGGAAACTTTTTTACCTTGCAGAAAGTATTAAAAATGCCTTAACACTCTCTCTCATTATTCTGGCATTGGGCAAATATAAATATTTTTAGTAATCCTAATTGACCTAAAACGGGAATGGTTTATTCTGATTTCATGTGACATAGTGAGGAGAAACATTCAAATATGGTGTCTTTTTAGATAGCGTATGTAAACTTCTGATTTGAACTATATATACAGTGCCTTGCGGAAGTATCCTGCCCCCTTGAATTTTTCAACCTTTTCCAACATTTCAGGCTTCAAACATAAAGATAAAAAAAAAATAATTTTATGGTGAAGAATCAACAAGTGGGACACAATTGTGAAGTTGAATGAAATTTTTTGCTTATTTTAAACTTTTATAAAAAATAATAAACTGAAAAGTGGGGCGTGCAATATTATTGGCCCCTTTAAGTTAATACTTTGTTAGTGCCACCTTTTGCTGTGATTACAGCTGCAAGTCGCTTGTGGTATGTCTCTATCAGTTTTGCACATCGAGAGACTGAAATTCTTGCCCATTCTTCCTTTGCAAACAGCTCAAGCTGAGTGAGGTTGGAGAGCATTTGTGAAGAAAGTTTTAAGCTCTTTCCACAGATTCTCGATTGGATTCAGGTCTGGACTTTGACTTGGCCATTTTAACACCTGGATATGTTTATTTGTGAACCATTCCATTGTAGATTTTGTTTTATGTTTTGGATCATTGTCTTGTTGAAAGACAAATCTCCGTCCCAATCTCAGGTCTTTTGCAGACACCAAAAGGTTTTCTTCAAGAATGGTCCTGTATTTGGCTCCATCCATCTTCCCATCAATTGTAACCATCTTCCCTGTCCCTGCTGAAGAAAATCAGGCCCAAACCATGATGCTGCCACCACTATGTTTGACAGTGGGGATGGTGTGTTCAGGGTGATGAGCTGTGTTGCTTTTATGCCAAACATATCATTTGGCATTGTGCCCAAAAAAGTTCGATTTTGGTTTTATCTGACCAGAGCACCTTCTTCCACATGTTTAGTGTGTCTCCCAGGTGGCTTGTGGAAAACTTTAAACAACACTTTTTATGGATATCTTTGAGAAATGGATTTCTTCTTGCCACTCTTCCATAAAGGCCAGATTTGTGCAGTGTACGATTGATTGTTGTCCTATGGACAGACTCTCCCACCTCAGCTGTAGATCTCTGCAGTTCATCAAGAGTGATCATGGGCCTCTTCGCTGCATCTCTGCAGTCTTCTCCTTGTTTGAGATTACATTTTTGAGGGACGGCCGGGTCTTGGTAGATTTGCAGTGGTATTTATGCTCCTTCCATTTCAATATGATCACTTGCACAGTGCTCTTTGGATGTTTAAAGTGTTGGAAATCTTTTTGTAACCAAATCCAGCTTTAAACTTCTCCACAACAGTATCACGGACCTGTCTGTTGTGTTCCTTGGTCTTCATGATGCTCTCTGTGCTTTAAACAAAACATTGAGACTATCACAGAGCAGGTGCATTTATACGGAGACTTGATTACACACAGGTGGATTATAGTTATCCTCATCAGTCATTTAGAACAACATTGATCCTTAATGAACTTCTGGAGTGAATTTGCTGTACTGAAAGTAAAGGGGCCGAATAATATTGCACGCCCCAATTTTCAGTTTATTATTTTTTACAAAAGTTTAAAATAAGCAATAAATTTTGTTCAACGTCAAAATTGATTGTGTCTCACTTGTTGATGCTTCACCATAAAATTTTTATTTTTTATCTTTATGTTTGAAGCCTGAAATGTGGGAAAAGGTTGAAAAATTCAAGGGATCCGAATACTTTTGCAAATATATATATATATATATATATATATATATATATATATATATAGTGAGATAGTGACCACCAATGTTGTAAAGGGTCGCCATGTGTCGCTGATAATAAACTGAAAATGTTACAATGGGACCTATACTTCCACAAGACTGGGTGTGATGGTGGAATATGGGGGGTTGTGTATCATGTTGTGTAGGTTTGTATTTTAGGCTTGGTTCAATATCCATTCTCTGTACTGCTTGTGTGTGCATTGTATTGCATGTGGGTAATCACCCCCTGTAGTGTTTCTGTCCCTAAGTCTGGGGGCGGGGGGGGCCTGGGATCCACCTAAACTCTCTGCTTACCTGAACAATTTGTCAGTCTGTTTAAGAACTTCAAGAGAGAAGGACTAAGATTGATCTTCTGAGCAGAAGCTGCGGCTTCTCAGAGAGACCTGGAGATTTATCGCTTTCTGGACTATATTTGTGTTTCTGGAATATTTTACCCTCTGTGTGGTGGATTATTGTATGGACCATTTGATTTGCTTGGAATAAATGTTCTTTGGAATGTTCATCCATCTCTGTTGATTGTGTGATATGGGAGAAGGACCCGTCACACTGGGTATTGTATTTAAGGGTCAGGTTCCCTTTAACAATAGCCAGTGGGTTGTACAGTGCTGGATAGTCACATGCCTTCACCTGTGGGTGTGCTGATGTGATTTAAGAGACTGTTTGTTTGGTTACATGTTCTCTGGGTGCTTGGAAGGACTTCACTTCCTGGAGGCACCCTGAAAGGAGTCCATGTAAATGAGAGTTGGCCGCAGTTTCCCCTATTGTCACTGGCTAGGAGGCCAGGTGTATTTAAACTGGGGTCGCTCTGCACTTAGAGAGCTGGAATCCTCCTGGGGATCTAGACTAACCATGGCATCCGTGGCTGAGAGCAAGGCACGGTTCCCGGTTGGTGGTTCCAGAGAGGCAGCCTTCCTAAGGATCCGTGGGAGCCCTGCTCAAGCTCCTGACGGGCTAGTGGAAACTTGTGCCGAAGGTAACCACCGGGAAAGCCATGTGTGTGTATACTGACTGGGTCAGTAAATAATCTGCTATCTTGTTTGAGCGGCGGCTTATGGAGGATATAATAAACCGTTTGGACTTTTAATGTACTGTGTGTTCCTGTGCTACCTCACACCGCAGCAAAAGCGAGTGAAAACCCAAGGTTACGGTGTGCATCATATATATACATATATATATATATGTGTATATATATATATATATATATATATATATATACACATACTGTATATACCTGGGTCAGCCAATTAGAAGAGTGCCAAGAAGCCAAGATCTGGCCAAGTTCGTTTCCAGTGTAATGTCAAAAAGAGTCAAAAAGGGCATTTAGCATGGTTTGTGGATTTTTCACTCCAAAGCTATATTTTTTACAGTCATTCATATATTCAGTTCAGTTGAACAGGGCAGGAGACAGGTAAGTCATGCGAGATATTTAAACAAACTTGCTTCTTGTTCAGTTGTAATGCATTATGTATTTCTCAAATCCCTTTGCTTCATATATATTTTAGCTGCTGCTTTCTTTCACATCTACAGGCCTTTTACACATTCTCTGAAATCTTACATCAGCCCCTCTTTTCTCCCCTCTACAATTTACAACACTCATTCTCTTCTGCCATTTCTCAAACACTCTAAACCATCTACTACCACCATACAACACACAAAATGCTCACAGAATTAATAAAACCATCTGCTCTTTCTCTTTATTTCTCCTCCTAGTTGCTGGCAACATCTCTCCCAACCTTGGGCCTCCTTCCACTAGTATATATGTAACTCTTCACATAGAAGCCCTAATAATCTTATTAACATTCAGTGCATGCCTTCTTCTGTCCCTTAAAGTTATACTCCCTGGAACTCCTGGTCAGTGTGTAATATCCATGACTAGTGATGGGCGAACCCGAACTGTAAAGTTCGGTGTCCATACCAAACACATAGTGTTCGTGCACACGATCCTGAACATGAGCTTTCCTGGTAAACTCTTGTTACAGTTCGGGTCCAGTTCGGGTCCAGGGGCTGTAAAAAAAAAAGCATGTTATTAAAAATAATTATGAATATAATCATATAATCGCTACCGTCCTGCAGACTGCGTCTCCCAATCGCTTCTCCTTCCACGTCCGATCATTGCTGTGCCCCCAGGTAACCATCACTGACTAAAGGACCTTCCATGATGTCATAGCCATGTGACCAGTATGGTGTGAATATTGAACTGACATTGGCTTACAGACTGGTCACATAGCTATGATGTCATGGAAGGTCCTGTTAACTTCTGGTTGTATTCATTGCACTTCTTGTCACTTGGCAGTCTTTGGCTGTTTTCGGCCGTGTTCGCGGTGACGTCAGGGTTTACCTGAGTCCATGGCTCATGGACTCGATTGAACTTTGACTGTCACTGTGCAAGTTTCGCGTCGCATTACCCAGCACGGAGCACACTCTCCCAACAGGAGCGGGTCGGCTGCATGTATTTCCATGCAGCTAAGCCTACCCCTGTCTGGAGAGTGCCAGGCCGTGCGGCGCGGGGTGATGCCGATGCAAGACTCACACGAGTCATACACAAGTGGAATCATACCCTCAGTGTCAGCCTGCTTCTTTCTCTGTAGAGGCTCTTGTCTTTACAGAGCGATGAAGCAGAGCTGACAATGCTCTCCCTGATTCTTACTCTGTAGAGACACTTGTCTGTACAGAGTGATGAAGCAGAGCTGACATTGCTCGCTCTGTAGAGACACTAGTTTATACAGAGCAATGAAGCAGAGCTGACACAACTCTCCCTGCTTCTCGCTCTGTATAGACACTTGTCTGCACAGAGCGATGAAGCAGTGCTGACATGGCCCTCCCTGTGGGCTACGATGGACTAAGGATTTTTTTATAATAAAGATGGAGTCTCTAAATGTTTTTTTGTTTTATTTCTAATTAAAAAAAAATTCTGTGTTGTGTTTTTTTTTTATTGTTTACTAGAAATTCATAGTGGCCATGTCTAATTTGGCGTGACACCATGAATTTTGGGCTTAATACCAGCTATAAATACAAAGCTGGTATTAACCCCTTTATTACCCAGCATGCCACTGCCATCAGGGCCACTGGACAAGCTGGGTAAAGTGCCTGGAAATGGCGCTAAGAAACAATGCGCCATTTCCAGGGGTGGCTTCGGGCTGGGATTTTTAACATGGGGGCCCCAGAATGCTTGGGCCTTACCACGCTGAGAATCCCAGCCTCCAGCTTCCTGGCTTTACCTCAAAATATGGCGGGAGCCGACGCATTTTGTCTTTTTAAATTATTTTTTTTAAATAATTAAAAAAATGAATGCGCTTTCTGTATTGTGATTGCCAGCCAAGGTAAAGCCAGGCAGATGGGGGTGGCAGCCCGTAGCCGTCCACTTTATCTGCACTGAGAATCAAAAATACTGTTGAGCGCTATATCATTTTTTTTAATTTATTTATTTTTTACACTACTATATGTGTGAGGGAAGGACCCAACAGACAATCACCTTGAATCTGCCCACACATTCTAGATGTTAGAATGTATAGGCTGGTTTCAGGTTACTCCAGCATCCAATCAAAGATGCCCACTCTATGAAAGTGTTTGTAATTGTCTGTTATTTTAACAGTAAAATAAATCAACAACACAGAGAAAAAATATTTTTTTAGAAATAAAACAAAGGACATTTAGGACTCCATCTTTATTATTTAAAAAAACCCTCCGATGTAGTCCAAAGGTGGGCGAGTATATTCAGCTCTGCTACATCTGACTTACAGGATCTTCCGTGATGTCATAGCCATGTGACCAGTCTGGTGTGAATGTTGTTACCTCGTGGGTTACAGTACCTTCCGTGACATCATAGCCATGTGACTAGTCTGTAAGCCAATGTCTGTACACATTCACACCAGACTTTATTATTAACTATATTCTTTATTTTACAGCCTCCCCTGCCCCATCCCATAACTGTAAAGTCCAAGTTCGGTGTTCAGAGGCAATTTCGCATTATCTCAGAATTTGAACTAGAACTTTACAAAACGTTTGGGCGAGGCTCCCGAACACAAACATTGGGGGGTTCGCCCATCACTATTCATGACTTCTTTCTTTCGTTCTAATTCCCTTAACCTTTTAACTCTTGTTGAAACCTGGATTCTGCAGTCTGACACCACTACCGCTGCTGCTCTCTCACTCGTGGGCTTCAATTTTCACAAATCACCAAACCTGCGAACAGACAGGGTGGAGGTGTTGGTCTGCTCCTTCCATCACAATTTGCTTTCCAGGTAATCCCCAGTAGCCTCACTTGTGATTCCTTCCTTTGAAGTCCACATCGTTAGATTCCTTAAATCCTTTTCCCTGCGAGTAGTGGTTGTGTATCGTTCTCCGTGCTACTCCCGTTAGTTTCAGAATCACTTTGTCACATGGCTTCCACGCTTATAACCCTGTGACAATCCCACTCTCATCATGGGGGACTTTAATATCCCCATTGATTATCTTCTCTTCCTGCCTGACACTCATCTTCTTTCTCTAGCCACCTTTTTTGGCCTTTCACAGCTTACTTAGTCTCTAAACATGAAAATTTGAATACTCTGGACCTGATCTTCTCTCAGCTCTGCTCAGCGCAAAACTTTATGAAATCCCCTCTCCTGCATTCTAACCCCAACATCCTTCTCTGTAAAAAACTGTCTCCATGCCCACGACACCCCTACTTATCACACATGCAGAAATCAACGTGCTATCAATGCCCAGAAGCTTATGAACAATCTACAGTAATTTTTAACCTCCATCTCCTCTCCCTCCTGTCCAGACTCAGCATTGTCACATTATAATAATACGTTGAAGAGTGCCCTGGATGAAGAAGCACCTGGTATTTGCAGAAAGACCCAACACAGATGACGTCAACCCTGGCACAATCTATAAACACATTTTCTCCAGCATTGCTCAGGGTGCACAAAGTGTCAGTGGAGAAAATCACTTTCACCAGAAAACTTCATTCACTATAAGTGCATGCTCAAAACTTATAACTCTGCTTGCCATTTGGCCAAACAAGTATACTTCCCCACTCTTAACACTTCACCAGCCGACAATCCAAAATGACTCTTTGAAACCTTCCACTCACTCCTGAGCTCTAAAGTACAGGCATCTGTCACCAGCCTCAGCGATCTGGTAACTTATCTCCTAGAAAAAACAACCACATCCATCAGGACATTTTTGCACAAGCCCCTGAGAGCCTGGACCCCCTTCCCTCCTATACCTCAAGTTCACTTTCCTTCTTTGAGCCTGTCACAGAAGAAAAAGTACACAGGAGAAGAAAGGAGTTGCGCATGTGAAGAATTTCAGGGACACATTAGATGTTCTTAAAGTGTAGCAGCTCATCTGAAAAGGTTGTGCAACCCTGCACAACCCCGGTTACAACCTTGGTTGTGGAGCTGGGCAGTTTCCCAGTCACCACTAAAGTATTCCTCTGCCCGAGTCGTCTGCGTCCTGCAGGGCGGTCATGTGACTGGTCACGTGGAATCCTAGTCACCGCCGAGCCCAGAGGGAAGATAAGCAGCCTCAGGCTTAAAGCAGCTCCTGAGGTGAGTCCCGGGAGGGTGAAGCAAGCTGTGTAAATACACGGTCCTGTGGAGCGCTAAAAATGAGATGAAGGGTTTCTTGCTTGAATTTCTTTATTTCTTAATACCACTAAGAAATTAAGAAATTCAAGCAAGAAACCCTCCATCTCCTTTTTAGCGCTCTACAGGACCGTGTATTCACACAGCTTACAGAAGAATAAGTAACCAGGATCCTTGCCTTCTCTCACCATACAACCTGTAACAGTGAGCCTATTATCTCACATCTTCAGTTTCACTCCCCGGTTGTCACTACCTACCTAAAATATATAACCTCTCTCTTTTTCTTCGGATATCTTTCCCTCTTCATTTACACATACCATCATAACCCCTTTACTTAAAAAAACATCCCTCAACCAGAACTGCTCTGCTAACTATAGACAGGTCTCTAATCTTCCCTTCATTGCTAAACTTCTGCAACGTTTGGTTTGACAATTTTTTTTTATTGAACCAAGTGCAATATGGTAAAACAGAAGACAAACATGAGCAAGGAACGAGTACAAACAAAAAAAGACACCACCACTGAAAGGAAATTGTCACACAGTGATAGCAATTATGGACAATTTTCACATATACAGAACCAATGAAGGACATCAAAGTCACAAGAGAGGTCCAATGGTACCTCTAATATATGTCTGCAATTCATTAGTGTAAAATTGATGAAATAGAATCATTGCTGCCTCATATTACATTGCAGTGAAAGTCTGCACACTATGCAGAAGCCCTCTAGAGGACGATGGTAATATTGCACACTATCCCACAATGGAGCTAACTAATATATGGTATGAAAATCAGATAAATTCATAATAAAATTAGTAATTCTGGTGCAAATCAATGCTCCTGGGTGCATTACCTGCGTGTGGAGAGAAGGCAGCAAAGTGTGAGAGATCCAGTCGTTGTGGTGTCTCACCCAATGAGCGTTTCAACGAATGCCTTCCTCAAACCTAGGCCCTATCTTAAATCCTTGTCCCTTATGTTATGACCCCCCTCCACAACCCATGACCTGGGGGGAATGGACATGAACAGGAGACTGTACCCCAACAACAAAAATAAACAGTCTACTGGTAGATTCCAAACCTAAACAATCACACCTGAAAATGATGCTGCAGCAGAAACCAATAATGCAGCCAAAGCACAACTGAGAGAGTAACAACAGACCATTTTTTTGGCTGGTGGATTTATTACTGGGGAGATTTGTTGTATAAGTTTATTTTCATTATGTCCTTTCGTGAGTCATTTTAAGGTAGTTAGGGACTCATAAGTCTGGGGACCCTTCACATATGCGTTACGAGCTTATGTATTTTGGCCAAAATATGACCAATACCTCACATTTCTTATAATTTTTTATCGCACAATTTCTGCAGGATACATGCAGCTGGCCCCTTGGGATGTCTGTCCTTTGTATCGGTGCACGTTTGCGGTGCTGGGCAGCTCGCCTGATCTAATAGAAGGGTGTTATCAATAAGCTTTGCCTAGACACTGTGCATTGCACGTACCTGTGTGAAGGGCCGCCGGGGGGCCCACTCACAGTGGCAGGAGTGGTGCACTGCTACTCAGGGGGGGGCCTGGTGCCCGCGCTGTCACCGCCCCCTCCCCCCGCCAAGGATCGCGCTTTCAAGTGTATCGGCATCGCAGGTGCCAATACAATTGAAAGCAATGATAAGAGACGGAGCAGGGCGCTGCCTCTCTGATCATTCTCCCCGCTGTGACTGTCGGCACTCTGCCAGCTCTGCAGCGGAGTGCGGTGACGTCATCACTGCCCGCCTGCAGTGAGGTCAGAGTGAACGACAGCAGTGGGTGCGCCAAGGAGACTGGAGCAGCGGGGAAATGGTGAGAAGTGAATATTAATCACTGTATACTACATGAGGGTGCCTACTGCTATCTGGCTCTGTACTGTGCTGTATACATTGCTGTGCTATATACAAGGTGTATACTACATGAGGGAGGGTGCCTACTGCTATCTGGCTCTGCACTGTGCTGTATACATTGCTGTGCTATATACAAGGTGTATACTACATGAGGGAGGGGGCCTACTGCTATCTGGCTCTGCACTGTGCTGTATACATCACTGCGCTATATACAAGGTGTATACTACATGAGGGAGCGTGCCTACTGCTATCTGTCTCTGCACTGTGCTGTATACAGGCTGTCCTATATACAGGCTATATACTATATGAGGGAGGGTGCCTACTGCTATCTGGCTCTGCACTGTGCTGTATACATTGCTGTGCTATATACAAGCTGTATACTACATGACGGAGGGTGACTACTGCTATCTTGCTCTGTGCTGTGCTGTATACAGGCTCTCCTATATACAGGCTATAGGAGGGTGCCTACTGCTATCTGGCTCTGCACTGTGCTATATACAGGCTGTGCTATATACAAGCTGTATACTGCATGAGGGTGCCTGCTATATACACTGTGCTATATACAGGCTGTCCTATATACAGGCTGTATACTACATGACGGTGCCTAATGCTATCTGGGTCTGCGTTGTGCTATATTTGGGCTGTATACTACATGAAGATGCCTAATGCTATCTGGGTCTGCATTGTGCTATATGGGGGCTGCGTAATGTTATTTAGGGGGTGCATAGTGCCATAGGAGGGCTGCATAGTGTATATGGGGGCTACATAATACTATATGTAGGACTATGGGGGCTTCATAACACTATATGGAGATATATGGGGGCTGCATACTACTTTACCCCCAGAGTTGTATCTCCCCTCCACCCAGGTGCTGTATACCCCCTCAGAGCTGTATGTCCCCCCCACCCCAGAGCTGTATACCCCCAGAGCTGCATGTCAACCCCCACCTCAGAGATGTTTGTCCCCCCACCTCAGAGTCACTGCCCTCCTCTAGAGCTGTATGCCCCCCATTGCTGTATACCCCTTTCCTCAGTAATATGTATTCCCGCCAGTAATGTGTTTGTCCCCAGCCTCTCTTGTGATGTATATACAGCAGTGTTAGAGTGCTCTATGTGCGGCCATGTCTGTTAGACAAGCTGGGGAGGTGAATGAGGCTGTTGCCGGCTTCCCTATATTAGAAATATATATACAGTATAAATATATAAAAAATAATGTGTGTGTGCATGTATGATGTGTATCTATGTACGTCAGTGTATATGACTGTGTCTAGATTTATGTCTATTTATGTGTTTTTGTGAATTTCTCTTTAAATAAGTATGTGTACTTATGCCTGTATGTGTATGTATCTGTGCATGTCTAAGGGCTCATGCGCATGTTGCCTAATTTTATGCATTTACACTGCATATTGCACTGCAGCGTAAATGCATGTGTCCTGCGTCCCCTGCACATCTATGAAGATCGCATGAAAGAGTGCACGAAATCGGCTTTTTTTCTGCAGAAACACTGTATCCATTATGCAGTATTTCTGCAGCGATGTGCTGTCAAATCCCTGCAGAAATTTCTGCAGGGACATGATGCAACGTGCGCACACAGCCTATGTGTGGATGGGGCCCACTGAGACTCTTTCGCCCAGGGCCCACAAAAACCTGGAGCCGGCCCTCCTGTGTGTCTGACACCCAATTTTAGATCCTATTAGTGTGCAGTTTAAATGCAACCGCCCCCTCCTGACATGTTAGGCTGTGGGTGGTTGTTTTATTGGTGTTCTGCACCTGTGCAATTCCAATCTTTATCATGGGGGGGCCGACTGCATCCTGCATGTGCATTTGCCATTTTTTGACCATTTTTTTGGCTGGTGGCTTTATTTTTGGTGATTTTTCTCGTATAAGTTTATTTTGATTAAGTCCTTTGGTGAGTTCTTTCAGATGGGGTAGTAAAATTCGGGTGACAGATTCCCTTTAAATGTGAAAACAGCCATGCTAATCCCCTTTGTCAAGCACTAAACTAGAATAATGAACTGTGGACCGGTTACAACTTTTCACTATACAGTTTTTCTGAAACTAGAAAAATCCTTTAATTGGAATCTTTATAAATGTAGAGTTTCCTATAAAAAGAATGTTTTTTCGACTGCTTGACCTTTTGAATTTTAATAATGGATGGTAGCTAAACATCATAACATAAGTGACGAAAAAATCTTATGTATTTTGTTACAGTTTAGATATGAACTTTCTTAGCCTACGTATTAGAGAACAGTATTAGATATCCGGCTACAATTTTATTGAAGCCTTCAGTCTGTTTTAAAAAGCAAAATATCTGACCTGACTGTTTTACATCCACTTTACTTCTAAAGTATTACTCAACTATTGTAACAGCAGCAGAACAAAAATAATATTTTATCATACGAGATATGGCATGTGGCAAAATGTAGAAACTGATTGATCCATCAGAATGCTTTAATGGAGAAAGTATTATATTTATTTTGTATTATAGTTGTAGGAATTAACAGAATATATCCATATTAAACCCCTCTATATATATATATATATATATATATATATATATACTAGCTGTACTACCCGGCTTTGCCCGGGTTAATAACTGCTGTTAACAAAATAGAATGTATTAACAAAAATGTATTCTGCACACAAAAACCACAAAACGAATAGATATAAATGTAATTATGTCTGTCTTCCCCTCTGTATATATCTCTCTGTCTCTCTCTCTTTGTCTGTCTGTCTCTTTCCCTGTCTGTCTCTGACTGTCTCTGTCTCTTTCTCCGTCTGTCTCAATCTCTTTCCCTGTCTGTCTATCTATCTCTTTCCCTGTCTGTCTATCTATATCTTTCCCTGTCTGTCTATCTCTGTCTCTTTCCCTGTCTGTTTCGTTCCCTCTCTTTTTCTGTCTGTCTCTTTCCCTCTGTCTCTTTCCCTGTGTCTGTCTCTTTGTCTGTCTCTTTCCCTGTCTGTCTCTTTCCCTCTCTTTCACTGTCTGTCTGTCTCCCTGTGTCTGTCTCTGTCTCTTTGTCTGTGTAGCTGTGATCAGCAGATAGGGCAGAGCGATCAGTTTGCTGATCGCTATAGCCCCCTAGGGGGACTAGTAAAATAAAAAAAAAGTAAAAAAAAGTTTAAAAAAAATAATAAAGCCTAAAAGTTCAAATCACCCCCTTTCACCCCATTGAAAATTAAAGGGTTAAAAAAATAAATATACACATATTTGGTATCGCCGCATTCAGAAATGCCCGATCTATCAAAATATAAAATCAATTAATCTGATTGGTAAACGGCGTAGTGGCAAAAAAATTCCAAACGCCAAAATTACGGTTTTGGTCGCCGCACGTTTTGCTCAAAATGCAATAACAGGCGATCAAAACGTAGCATCTGCGCAAAAATTGTACCATTAAAAATGTCAGCTCGAGACGCAAAAAATAAGCTGTCACTGAGCCATAGATCCCAAAAAATGAGAACGCTACAAGTTTTGTAAAATGGCGCAAAACGTACGAAACTTTTATTGGACAAGCTTGTGAATTTTTTTTAACCCCTTAGATACAAGTAAACCTATACATGTTTGGTGTCTACACACTTTCACCGATCTCAGGCATCACACCCATACATCAGTTTTACTATATAGTGAACATGGTGAATAAAACATCCCAAAAACTATTGTGCCATCACACTTTTTTTGCAGTTTTTCCACACTTGGATTTTTTTTACTGTTTTCCAGTACATCATATGGTAAAACTTATGGCTTCATTTAAAAGTGCAACTTGTCCCACAAAAAACAAGTCCTCATATGGCAAGATTGACGGAAAAATAAAAAAGTTACGGCTTTCGGAAGAAGGGGAGCAAAAAACAAAAACGCAAAAACGTAAAGTGCCCGGGGGCTGAAGAGGTTAAGGGGAAAAAAAATAAAGTTATAGCTGTAAGGAAAAGTGAAAATCACCCGGTCTCTATTTGGTTAATCACCAGTTGCCCCATGGATGCAATCATAGGATGAGTTGCTATAACAGTTGTAATCCTAAAAATGGCAATGTCAGCAACCACTAGCTGTCACTGACAGGCCACTGAAAGTATAAAAATAACAGTTATAATACAGTTCAATGCCAAAATAACGTAGTGCCTTATTCCAGCTAACAAAAATTGGAATGATGGAGTGCAGTGCCCCATGTGGCCTAAGGGGTTACCCATCACCAAGCCAGTGGTTATGCGGGGTTGCTGTGACTGGCCTGACCTGGCTCTGTGGGCCCGTCAGCTACACGTACTGACAGGTGCAAGGGTGTCCAGTGTAAAAGGGGGGAAGGAAGGAGGGCAAAGGGTCTCTGGAAAGCGTGTCTGGTCACAGTGGTGATTGGGGTCTCAGCCACGACCCCTGCTGCGACTTTTCCTCTCCCAGGAGCGGTTTTGGATGGGGAAGGGGATTGCTTTGCAGCGCTGCTCGTGGTGTGCGGCCCGGAATCAGCCACCACTGCGAGATGTCGCTCTCCTCCGGGGCTGATGTTCACGCAGCTCTGGTAGTCCAGCTCCCCACAGGTGGAGCGAGCCCCGAGGAGGACGGTGGCGACTGGGGGAGGGGGCTGTTGGCGCCAAAGTGCGGGGCGCTAGCGCCGGTAATAACAAGCCAAGGCAGCGACTGTGGGTCCATAACTTTTACTTACAGTTCTTTAAGGAGGCTGCCCTTGGGATACCAGTCACCGCCGTGCTGGGCCCCAGCCAATTCCGGGTATGCAAGGAACAACCGCCAGTGTCCGTGACCATTAAGACCTTTTTCCTCTGTGCCTGTAGTGTAATGTGGATCCCAATGGCGTGAAGCGACTTAGGGACTCCAGTTCCACGTTGTGGCCCATTCGAAATTGGGTTAGCCCGGGGACTACCTAGACTACCTGCAGCCCTGCAGAATTGATGACGCAACATGAAGTATGGTCCATCCTAGGGGTCTGCAACAACCTTCAAGGGAGCGGATAAGTAAGCTTCCCCTCAGCTGCCATGTCCTCCTCAGTCTCACAGGCTCACCCGCTGGTCTGCAGCTACTCCCGGTCCACCCGGTTCCAGTTCCCTCTAGTCTACCAGGTTCTACGAGTCCATGATGTTCTCGTACTCGCTCTCTCTCCTTCTGTGTCTCTGACTGACTATTCTGCCCTGTCGGTCCCCCCCTGAGGGGAGCTGGGTCGCAGACCCTCCCCCTAGGGACCTGTTGTTGGTTCTCTGTCTCAGGCTGAAGTGTCGTGATTTTCTTTCTGCTCTTACTCTTCACTCCCAGTGCCCCCACCCTTGGGATGGCTCACTTTGCCCGAGAAGTTCCCCACTGCCATGGTAATGCCATGCCACTCTGCCCTGATTTCAGTGTAAATGCACTTGGTCTCCTGCTTGTCTAACTTGATATGAACACAGGATGTTGTGTAAAGCTCCAAACACCAGCGATTTACCCCTTCTTACCTGGATCAGCACGGCACCTCAAATCGAATGCAGTTCTCTGTGGCGACCGAGACCCCAGGGCGCCACAGGAATACCCTAGTGGAACTAAAGCATCTGAAAAAATGGATTCTAACAATAAAAAAAACATTTGTAGGAAAAAGCACAGAAAAATTAGCAATTTTACTTTGTCTTTTAATATTTGTGAAAACTGGAAAAACAATAAATTATATATACCATAAGTGCTTCTTTCATATGACCAAAACTAAACAAAATGGTTTTACCTTCCCAAAAAATGTATTTATAAAGACAAATTTAAAAGTGCATTCTAAAATACCCCCAATAAAAACTACAGTTTGCCTGTCGAAAAATACACAGGTACGTCAATCAAAAGATAGAAAATGTTACGTGGATTAGAATACTAACCCCTTCACAACCTTTGACGTAAGGTTGTATCATGGTCAAATAGGGGTTCATGACCTATGACAAAAACTTATGTCATGGCGATCACACAGGCTCTGTGCCCGCACTATCGCCTCTGGGAGCTCGGTGTAAGTGATAGCTTGGCACCAGCTGTCACACCCAGGGATGGTACTTATACCACCGCTAGCTGTTTAACCCCCTAAATGCTGTGATCAATAGCAATCACAGCATTTACAAGCCTGGGAGAGGAAAAGCGCTCCCTCTCTGACACAATCGGGACCCCCATGATGTAATCACAGGGGCCCAATAGTTGCCATGGTAACCCAAGGTCAAATGACAACTTCTGGGTACTAGACCATGTCAGCATGGTCTAACAGGCGTTCTGTCACTGCAGCATTGACAGGTACAGTGCTGGCCAAAAGTATTGGCACCCCTGCAATTCTGTCAGATAATACTCAGTTTCTTCTTGAAAAGGATTGCAATCACAAATTCTTTGGTATTATTATCTTCATTTAATTTGTCTTCAATGAAAAAAAATTAAATAAATTGTAAAGCCAAATTGGATATAATTCTGTGATGCCCTAGCAGCAGTCGGACTGCTCGGCAGACACTTCGATGAAAAAAAAGGGTTATTTACAGGGGAGAATATTTGTGACGCCACCTGTGGTGTGCGGTAATAAGGAATACCGCCGCTGCCGTATAGGAGTGCCGGGGCTGATGGTGTTGGGGCAGCCTGGTGGTGATTCCCTCCGCAGGTAGGGAGGCCCCAGGACTTGGGAGGATGATGCTGGGGAGCGCTGTGTGGGCCGCAGGGCAGGCAGGAGGGTCGGAAAGGGGAATGCAGGTTACTCACTCGGGCACCGGTTACAGTCCAATAGTCAATGAGTTCACACAAGCAACTTAGTAAACAATACTCCGGGTCCTGCTGTCCCCTGGAACAGCTCAGTCCACAAGCCCTCACTCTTGGTTCCGCCTAGTGGTCTGTAGCCTGCCTCCATGCACAAATTTGTTTACTGTCTATTGTGACCCATAGGCCTGGAGACATCCGGGTCCCGTTCCTCTGTATATCTAGGAACCTTGCCCTCAACAGCGGGCACGTAGGATTTCAGTGGGCTGCTGGCTTGGGACGCCCCATCCTCCGTGGTGTACTGATGCTGTCGATTGTTAGGGCTGTGTGGAAATAACACTTTAAGTTACTATTTCTCTGCAGGTCAATTACCGGGCTGCCTGAAGCTACTTCCCGATCTAGGGGCCTGTCCCCCGCTGTGGGCTTGGCCCCAGACCAGTTACTGTGGATCCGATGGTCGACGGTCCTCTTGACCAGTCCTGCCCTGTCCCCCAGTCCCCCACGACTGGGTCTCCGTCTCCTCGGGCCCAGGCCACTGTCTGAGACCTAGCCAGATTATCCTCAGGGAGCTCCTTCTCTCTAGGTCTTCCCACTTTAACCGTTACTCCCAACTGTCTGACTCCTCCCACCAGCCTGTCTGACTCATAGGTGGGTGGTTCCTTTCCCAGCTGGAACCGGCCCACTGGTGTGCCTAGCAGCTGTGGTGTCTGGTTGACTAGGATGTTATGCTGATAGAGGCGGAACCATGAATTTGGACTCGGGAACCAAGGAGGGCGGGCCCTGCACCTAAGGATAAAGAGTGGTGCAGTTCCCTGTGACGCCCTGAATAGTCCAGGGGCGTCACAATTCCACACCAAACATAAAAAAGGGGGTGAACAAAAGTATTGGCACTGTTTGAAAAATCATGTGATGCTTCTCTAATTTGTGTAATTAACAGCACCTGTAACTTACCTGTGGCACCTAACAGGTGTTGGCAATAACTAAATCACACTTGCAGCCAGTTGACATGGATTAAAGTTGACTCAACCTCTGTCCGGTGTCCTTGTGTGTACCACATTGAGCATGGAGAAAAGAAAGAAGACCAAAGAACTGTCTGAGGACTTGAGAATCCAAATTGTGAGGAAGCATGAGCAACCTCAAGGCTACAAGTCCACCTCCAAAGACCGGAAAGTTCCTGTGTCTACGGTGCGCAGTGTCATCAAGAAGTTTAAAGCCCATGGCACTGTGGCTAACCTCCCTAGATGTGGGAGGAAAAGAAAAATTGACAAGAGATTTCAACGCAAGATTGTGCGGATGGTGGATAAAGAACCTCGACTAACATCCAAACAAGTTCAAGCTGCCCTGCAGTCCGAGGGTACAACAGTGTCAACCCATACTATCCATCGGCGTCTGAATGAAAAGGGACTGTATGGTAGGATACCCAGGAAGACCCCACTTCTTACCCTGAGACATAAAAAAGCCAGGCTGGAGTTTGCCAAAACTTACCTGAGAAAGCCGAAAACGTTTTGGAAGAATGTTATCTGGTCAGATGAGACAAAAGTAGAGCTTTTTGGGAAAAGCCATCAACATAGAGTTTACAGGAAAAAAAAAAAGATAGAAAAAAGAAGCGCTAATAGGGTCTTACCAGATAAGCAACCTGTTAAAATGTAATAAAATACACTCGCCACTTGTGGTTGTGAGAGGTCACAACCACCACAGATAGCATGAGATAATGGTGGCTGTCGCGGCCCCACGTGGTTCAGACTTCAAAGTGGAGGGGAAGGAGGGGCTAAATCCCCGCAATCCGTCAAAGAATGCAGAAGAGATGTTGATAAGTTAATCAATCTTTTATTCCATCGGTCTGGATGGAATAAAAGATTGATTAACTTATCAACATCTCTTCTGCATTCTTTGACGGATTGCGCGGATTTATGAAGAAAAACCGGGACCAATGGTTGTAAACGGCCACCTATATATTATTGGGTGATGAGTATAGCAAGGATTGGAGAGCCCCAGAGATCAGACCACACTGCCCAGCACCTCAAAGAGGTGGGGCTCTCCAATCCTTGCTATACTCATCACCCAATAATATATAGGTGGCCGTTTACAACCATTGGTCCCGGTTTTTCTTCATAAATTTGCCTTGAGAGGTATATATATACATATTATCTGATTAGGACAGGTGATAATGCTGCTATTATTTGAATTGTGTCCTTAACTATGCCGGGTCAGCTATCCTATTTTTCTGCACTTTGCACTTTATACTATTGATGAGGTGATTTTGAATAGCAGAGTTGATATATGTGTGATTGTATATGCACCCAGAGGTCTAAAATGTGCAATACTCTTCTCTCTTGTAGCATGTATAATTATTGTACCACACTGCACCAGTTTTGTCTTATGGATGTTTTTATGGGGTAGGGAATTTTTAAATCTGTGGGTACCAGCACTTTATTCTCTAATAGAATGGTTTTGTAATATGAAATAATAAAGGCATTTAATATATACAGATTCTCTGTTGATGATTTACATAGTTTTTGCGCAAACTCAAATCTTTGGTTCTTACCAACAAATTTTGCAGCATAATGTAGGGCCGAATGTGAGAAATCTGGGTCTCCCTCAGAGGTCATGGGTCTTCCAGCAGGACAATGACCCAAAAGCACTAGAAAATGGTTTGAGAGAAAGCACTGGAGACTACTAAAGGGGTCAGAAATGAGTCCAGACCTGAATCCCATAGAACATGGAATGGGCGCAAGTCATACTTTGCTCTCAACTCCTCACACGTCATCCATCTCCGTTCTGTATCATGCATCAGGTTTTTTAGAGTTCCAATCCCTTTTTCCCTCCATTCTTTAAAGAGATAATTTTCCCTTCCCTGTGGAAAGTCAGGACAAGCCCATATATTAAGGAATTTGGAGATGTTCCAGGCTAACCCGAACTTTTTCCTAACCGCCTTCCAAGTCATCACTGTGTCTCTACAAATCAGTGAGTGTTTAATATTGGGCGGCAAATTTGGAATGGAGGTATGTAGGATTGAACTTAGGTCCCAAGGTTTACAAAATTCAGCCTCTATATCCCAGTCAGAATACCTACTTGTTCGTCTAATCCAATTGACTACATGTCTTAAGATACAGGCCAAATTGTACCCCCTGATGTTAGGTAGTCTGATCCCTCCATTTTCTGTTGATAACATTATCTTTTTGGCACTAATCCTCGGCCTATATCCCTTCCACAAAAAACGTGACAATGCTTTTGTCAATCTGTTCACATCCGAGTGTTTAAGAAGCAATGGAATTGTCTGCATTGGATAGAGAAGCTTGGAAAAGCTCATCATTTTTATTAGATGATTTCTTCCCAGAAGAGTCAACGGCAAATTTGCCCAACCTTGCAGTTCACGTTCAATTTTCTCGATCAAAGGGGAATAATTTAATGAATATATGGTTTTTGTATCCCTCCCAACCTGTACTCCCAAGTATTTAATTGTATTTCTAGCTATTGGAATGTCACATAATGCAACCCTCTCCCCCTCCGCTCTCTTTCCGTCCAAGAAGAGAATTTCACATTTGTTTTTGTTAAGTCTAAACCCTGCTAACCTCCCAAACTCCTCAATTTGTTCTATGACTCTACTCAATTGCGTTTTAGGTTTGCTCATGAACAGGATTATATCATCAGCAAATAAGGCTGAGAGCAATGACTTCCTCCCTACCTTGATCCCTTCAAACCACCCCCCTCATTCAAACGTCTAGCTAGTGGTTCAATAGCCAAGTTAAATAATAGTGGTGACATCGGGCATCCTTGCCTGGTTCCCTTCATCAAAGGAAATGTTTTTGACAGAAATCCCGGGGTACTCACTCTTGCCTGAGGATTTGCATAAAGGACTCTCACAAAATTCCTAAAAGCTCCGTTGAAGCCCAGGTGATCTAACACCTGTTCCAGCCATGACCACCTCACATTGTCAAAGGCTTTCTCCGTGCCCAAGGTGATCAAGGCTGGATGGCCCTCCCCCCCTTCTCTCCTTTGCTTTACTACATCAATTGCTAGCATTATTTTCCTAATGTTTGTCACCACTGAACGTCCTTTAACAAAGCCAGCCTGGGGGAGATCTATAATCTCTGGCAATACTGCCGCTAACCTATTTGCCATCAACTTCGCTAAAATTTTTAGGTCTTGATTAATCAGCGAGATGGGCCTATAACTAGATGGGTCTTCTAAATTCTTTCCTCCTTTAGGAATGAGCTTTATATAGGCTGTATTAAGTTTACCCAATATTCTTTCACCGTCCATTATCTTATTGAATAACTCTGTCAGTATAGGTGAGATTTGATCCTTCATAATTTTGAAAAAACTGCTGCTAAAGCCATCTGGTCCCGGGGCCTTTGTCGTTTTTAACTCTCCTATAACCTGTAGCACCTCCTCCTCCGTCACCTCTTTATTCAGAGCCTGTAAATTTTCCTCCGTGAGTGTAGGCATTTTTGTTCTTTGTAACCACTCATTTCCTTCTCTCCTATCATCTAACCCCTCCTCTTTATATAAACTTGCATAGAAGTCTCCAAGAATGTCGTTTATCTCCTTGGGATCTGTCTCCCCACAGCGTTTCTCAGTGACATAATATGTGTCATCGGTCGTCGTCCCCTTGCCAGATTTGCCAATAACTTCCCTGCCTTGTTCTCGAAAAGATTCAACTCTGCCTCTTGTTGTGTCCTGTACATACCTTCTTTCCTTTCTACCCAGTTCTCAAAATTGCCCTTCGCCTCCACCCACTTTGCTTTTGTCACCCTTGATGGTTTTTCTAAGAAGTCAGTATATGCTTCCCTGACTGCCCGGCTAGCCTCCTGAAACTTTACTTGTGCCTGTCGTTTCGCCTTTGTCGTATATCCTATCACTTTTCCTCTCAAAACTGACTTAGCCATCTCCCAATACAATAGTGGGTATTTTTTATTACATATGCAGCATATCTAAATAGTTAATTACATTTACAAATACTGTTATTTGTTCACTGTGAGATGTCCTTAGTAGGCAGAGTTTTGCAATAAAAAGTGATGTGACTGGAGGAAGCGGATGTGATTTTTGGATTCAGCACATGAATATTCACACAGATCATATTATCTTGTAGTCCGCAAAATTGATGTAATTGATGGAAGAATTACTTTTTTGTGTTCTTATCTCAGCAAAAAATGTAATAAAATGCAATGTTGTATGGAATAACCATAATATTGTTTTCGGTGCTCTTGCCTCTCAAAACAAATCACTTGTTTCTTCTTTCCACCTAGGCTACAGCACATTTGCACATTTTTTGGTAAAGACAGCTTTTCTTGCCATGTTATATGCATAAAACTAGAGTACTGATCTTTCCTTTGTCAATCTATTAGATTATCATTTTATCAATAAGGTTTATAGAAGAAATATAAATCAATCTGTGATTTGTTGCTTTTTTTCCCCCTAGCTTTTGGAAATGACCTCAAATGTCCCTGGAGAAATCCTTTCAAATAATAGAATTTGCATTTTAATGGCTGTAATTCATTTCTTTACATATCATTAATCACTGGTAGCAAATGAATGACTTTAAAACTGACCTTCTTTATTGCTTATGACCAATAGCTTTCGCACATGTGTGACATTTGAAATGAATGGGCGAGGGGCTATATACTTACCTCTTTGGCATTTCAGCATTGGTGGTTTGGCTTATCTGTGGCGCGATTCTTTGCAATATACTTACAATATCGAAAGATAACATTTACATTAGAAAATAAATACTGAAGATATGTTCTTGGCATAAAAACACAGGTAAAAGGAGTTTTTGGAAATACTGTAAACCTTTATCCGAATTGAATTATGCACCAATAGAGTGAAATTCTGTTAATTCCTAAAATAGATTCCTTCCTTGGAGAGATCTGATACCTTAGAAAATGTGAACATTGGTTTCCTTATGACACTCACAAGACATAATGGTAGGGAATATAGATTGTGAGACCCAGTGGGGACAGTGATGATGTGCTGTGGAATTAATGACCCTAAATAAGCAAGAAAAAACAACATAGAACTATATCAAAAAAGAAAAACCTACCAGAGGCGCCAGACCAGATGATGTACACACAAACAGAATGTGGTAAACCTTCCTCTTGAAGGCGGCCGCAGACCAGGTACCAGATGTTGATGTCACAGCCACCCAAACCTCCAAGGTAAGGGGAGGGGCGGCTGCATAGCAAAAATCTTGCACACTAATAAGGCTTGCACTGGGAGCCCGTCATATTGATAGGTGTAGTGCAGTGTCTGAACTGTGACCTATAGATGATGCCAGAAACCTAGGTCAGGCAGGCTAATCAGCACTATCTCGCTTATCTGTGTGAGATGCACTTGTATATAGTGCTGATGTGCCCACCTGACCTAGGTTCCTGGCATCATCTATAGGTCACAGTTCAGACAATGTGCATCACACCTATCTATATGACGGGCTCCCAGTGCAAGCCTTATTAGTGTGCAGGTTTTTTGCTAAGCAGCCGCCCCCCTTCCCTCTAGGTTGAATGGGTTGAGTGGCTGTGACATCAGCATCTAGTACCTGGGCTGCAGCCGCCTTCAAGAGGAAGGTTTATTACATTCTGTTTAAGCATACATTATCTGGTCTGGCACCTCTGGTAGGTTTTTCCCTAAATAAGCAAACAAGTAAATAGTCATGTGGATGCATTATTTTGTGGGTCATTATAATTGCAGCACTAAAATTTGTTTATTTTTTAGCAATTTTGTAAAAAAATAATAAGATTTCTTTTTGGAGATGAAAATTGTTTTTTTTTTACTTTAAACTTTTTTATATACACTTTTTTAATAATCTATTTTTTTATTATAATTTCAATTATATTTTTAGTCTCACTAGGACTTCACACTGAAATCCTCTGATCACTTCTAAAATGCTTTGGTATACTTGGTATAGCTAAGAATTTTTGAATGTCACATATAAATTGGCAATCAATCTGCTTAACCACTCAGATGCCATGGTTATTTTTGACTGAGGATACTAAGAAGTTAAAGGGCATCTGTCAGCAGGGTTTTGTTACCTCATCTGACAGCAACATAATGTAGGCAAGTGTTACGGTCGCCGAGCGTCCGGGAGTGGACCCACTGGACCATACACTAGGCTCCCCTGAGGAAGCAACCAGTAGCAAACCCCTATGTAGGGATTGTCTGGCACAACCACAGGGGGCCTAAATGCACGACTGTCAGGATCCAGAGTGGAGGTCGGCTCTTACGGACTGGCAAAGGCAAAGACATGCTCGGATGCGGCAGCACTTAGATGGTAACTCAGACTTGGCAGCACGCAGATGCTGGCTCAGACATGGCAGCAAAGAGATGATGGCTCAGACATGGCAGCACATAGATGATAGCTCAGATGTGGCAGCATGGAGGTGGTGGTAGAAAGCAGGCTCTAGGATGAGACACAGGTTAGAAACACGGAACTGGAACTAGGACAAGGCAAGCAGTACTAGACACTATAGCATAAATGGACCTGAGAACTAGCAACATACTAACTAGTAGGCAACTTTGCTCAGGTGCCTCCTCTTAGGGGAGGCTGTCTTAAATACATTTCAAGGTCAGATGACCTCTAGGATCACTTCCAGATAATAGAATGCCGGTGCTTTAATAAAGAGGGTGTGGCAACTTGCGTACCCTATGGGCTCTCCAAGAAGGCCTGCGTGTGACCTGGAAGTGGGAGGAGGCCGCGGCAAACTCGGGGCAGGAATGGAGCACATGGAGCCGGGAAGCAGATGAGGGGAAGGGCACCCCCGCCTGGGCCTGGGAGCGGAGGATGCTGTGCTGGGACCAGATCTAGGCACTACAGCAAGGAGATTCTGAATCCAATGATGTATCTCATAAATTACTGGGTGCAGCCATTCTTACATAATCAAAGAACTGAGTTTTAAGCATGTAGCTGAGCTGGGAGTGCTGTCCCACCTACACCAGGTACTCTATAGAGACTGTACAGAGATTGACTGTGAGGTCTCAATCATAGCAGGGTGTGGGTCAGACTGCAGATGCCTTTCTAGTCCTGCAAAGTAAATCACAGGGTAATAAAGCAATTAGTTTAATTAAAAAATAGCACACACAGAGATAAGAGAGGCATAGTTACTTATTGTTTTTTAACTCTTACAGCATGTTGTCCTCAGCTTATATAGCTGAAACTTGCTGATAGATTCCTTTTAAAAGTCCGGAATTGGTGTGATCTCTAATCACTGCCAGTGTAACAATATGTTGCCTTCATACAGTTAGGTCCAGAAATATTTGGACAGTGACACAAGTTTTGTTATTTTAGCTGTTTACAAAAACATGTTCAGAAATACAATTATATATATAATATGGGCTGAAAGTGCACACTCCCAGCTGCAATATGAGAGTTTTCACATCCAAATCGGAGAAAGGGTTTAGGAATCATAGCTCTGTAATGCATAGCCTCCTCTTTTTAAAGGGACCAAAAGTAATTGGACAAGGGACTCTAAGGGCTGCAATTAACTCTGAAGGCATCTCCCTCGTTAACCTGTAATCAATGAAGTAGTTAAAAGGTCTGGGGTTGATTACAGGTGTGTGGTTTTGCATTTGGAAGCTGTTGCTGTGACCAGACAACATGCGGTCTAAGGAACTCTCAATTGAGGTGAAGCAGAACATCCTGAGGCTGAAAAAAAGAAAAAATCCATCAGAGAGATAGCAGACATGCTTGGAGTAGCAAAATCAACAGTTAGGTACATTCTGAGAAAAAAGGAATTGACTGGTGAGCTTGGGAACTCAAAAAGGCCTGGGCGTCCACGGATGACAACAGTGGTGGATGATCGCCGCATACTTTCTTTGGTGAAGAAGAACCCGTTCACAACATCAACTGAAGTCCAGAACACTCTCAGTGAAGTAGGTGTATCTGTCTCTAAGTCAACAGTAAAGAGAAGACTCAATGAAAGTAAATACAAAGGGTTCACATCTAGATGCAAACCATTCATCAATTCCAAAAATAGACAGGCCAGAGTTAAATTTGCTGAAAAACACCTCATGAAGCCAAATCAGTTCTGGAAAAGTATTTTATGGACAGATGAGACAAAGATCAACCTGAACCAGAATGATGGGAAGAAAAAAGTTTGTAGAAGAAAGGGAACGGCACATGATCCAAGGCACACCACATCCTCCGTAAAACATGGTGGAGGCAACGTGATGGCATGGGCATGCATGGCTTTCAATGGCACTGGGTCACTTGTGTTTATTGATGACATAACAGCAGACAAGAGTAGCCGGATGAATTCTGAAGTGTACCGGGATATACTTTCAGCCCAGATTCAGCCAAATGCCGCAAAGTTGATCGGACGGCGCTTCATAGTACAGATGGACAATGACCCCAAGCATACAGCCAAAGCTACCCAGGAGTTCATGAGTGCAAAAAAGTGGAACATTCTGCAATGGCCAAGTCAATCACCAGATCTTAACCCAATTGAGCATGCATTTCACTTGCTCAAATCCAGACTTAAGACGGAAAGACCCACAAACAAGCAAGACCTGAAGGCTGCGGCTGTTAAGGCCTGGCAAAGCATTAAGAAGGAGGAAACCCAGCGTTTGGTGATGTCCATGGGTTCCAGACTTAAGGCAGTGATTGCCTCCAAAGGATTCGCAACAAAATATTGAAAATAAAAATATTTTGTTTGGGTTTGGTTTATTTGTCCAATTACTTTTGACCTCCTAAAATGTGGAGTGTTTGTAAAGAAATGTGTACAATTCCTACAATTTCTATCAGATATTTTTGTTCAAACCTTCAAATTAAACGTTACAATCTGCACTTGAATTCTGTTGTAGAGGTTTCATTTCAAATCCAATGTGGTGGCATGCAAAGCCCAACTCGCGAAAATTGTGTCACTGTCCAAATATTTCTGGACCTAACTGTATTTCTGTCCATTTATGGTTAGGATGACAACAACACAGCTATTTCAACATCCATTAGACACCTTAATTCACAATAGGTCAATGCTATAGCTTGTCATACACACAATATATAAAATACTCATATGCATACTTTATATACTTCCTATCCTCCGTCCTATAAGATACTACATGCACAACTTGCTTATGTCAGTTTTCGTTCTGTTTATAGTTTAGTAAAAACTATATATTAAATTATATAATGTCAACCCTGATTGCCTGACATTTAATATTGAACATGACATAATATTTTCAGAACTGCAAATGAAAGAACGCTCGTTAAATTGATGTAGGACTAATTATTCTCTGGTCAACAGTGTATATTTATGAGGATCAGTTGGATGTAATTTAAATAAATTAGTTTGACGGCAAAATTTTAATAAAAGATATTAATTTTAATTTGACATACTAAAAACTAATTGCAATGGATTAATTGTGCTTGACTTTTTAAATTAAATAAGCAATTAGTCTAAGAATGTATCAATTATTCATAATTTCCTTACTTATTTGTAAACTTTTTAATAGCAAGTAATACACACCCAGAAAATAAAACAAACTAAAACAAATATTGGAACTGTTCATATTCCTTCTGTGACCTATGAATATACCACCTGCTTAGTGCAATGATCTGTCTGGAATCAGGAGGAATGAGGTTATACAATGCAGTCTGGTCCATTTATAGCACGTTAAAATAAGGGAACTCTGAGGTGATAGGCCACTTAAAAGTATTGTTAAGGGTGCTTTACACGCTGCGACATCGCTAGCGTTTGCTAGGGATGTCGAACGCGATAGTACCCGCCCCTGTTATTCGTGCGACATTTGGTGCTCACTGCCGTAGCGAACATTATCACTACGGCAGCGTCACACGCACATACCTTGTCAGCGACGTCGCTGTGACCGCCGAACAATCCCTCCCTTAAGGGGGAGGTGCGTTCGGCGTCATAGCGACGTCACTTCGGTGTCACTAAGCGGCCGGCCAAGAGAAGCGGAGGGGCGGAGATGAGCGGGACGTAACATCCCGCCCAACTCCTTCCTTCCTCATTGCCGGTGGACGCAGGTAAGGAGATGTTCGTCGTTCCTGCGGTGTCACACCGCGATGTGTGCTGCCGCAGTAACGACGAACAACATCGTACCTGCAGCAGCAACGATATTAAGGAAATAAACGACGAGTCAACGAACGACGATTTTTCACGTTTTTGCGCTCGTTGATCGTCGCTTATTTGTGTCACACGCTGCAATGTCGCTAATGGCGCCGGATGTGCGTCACTAACGACGTGACCTCGACGATATATCGTTAGCGATGTCGCAGCGTCTAAACCACCCTTTAGGCTGTGTGCGCACGTTGCTGAATTTCATGCATTTACGCTGCGTATTGCACTGCGGCGTAAATGCATGCAACCTGTGTCCCCTGCACAATCTATGAAGATTGTGCATAATCCACGCGCACATTGCGTTTGAGAGCGCAGCCAAAATTTTGCTCCAAAACGCTGCGTTCTAAAAAGCAACATGTCACTTATTCCGTGCGCTTTGGATGCAGCTCCCACTCTGTCTATGGGAGAGGCTGCATCCAGAGCACATGAAATCGGCTTTATTTCTGCAGAAACACTGCATCCATTACGCAGTGTTTCTGCAGCGATTTGAAGTGCACATGAGCTGTCAAATCCCTGCAGAAATTTCTGCAGGGACACGACGCAATGTGGGCACCTAGCCTTACTTCAGAGAGAATCAGTCTGACAGCCATGCTTCTGGTTCCCAAATCTCCAATGAACAAATTGCCAGCCATGTGTTATAGAACATGGCTATCTTCATGAAAAGAATCCCTATTATCAATATGTTTGAACTTTTTTAGAAGAGTTAGAACATTCCATAGGTTCTTCCTTAAAGGGAATCTGTCAGCAGGTTTTTGCTATGTGTGAGGGCCAGGAGGCTTTGTAGGCCCAGGAGGTGGATCCACTGGGCCGAGCACCCTACCGGAGGGCAGGGTACACGGTAGCTGGAAAACTAATGTGGCAGGGACGAGTAGAAGCAGGTCACCATTCCTTAGACAGTACAGGATACAGGCACAGGTACCAGGTAGCAAGGACAAGCAGTAAAACAGGACAGGGCACAAGGGGGCCTGAGCACCTAGCTCAAAAGACAAGGCTTTAGGACATGTCATTCCAAGACACTACTTTACAAGACATGTTGATCAGGCCCCGCCCACATGGAAAGGCCAGTCTTATATACCCAGCACAGCCCTATGCAATATCCTGCTTCAGGTGTGCTGGGCCTATAAGACCAGGAAAGTGGGCGTGGCCCGGTTCTATATAGAGACATGTGTCTAAGACTCAGAGTCAGACTCCTGAGACCAGGAACAGGATGCAGGGGAGCATGAGCAGGAGCGGCAGCCATGACCGGCGGACACGTGGACTGGATCAGTGAGCAAAGAGCGGTGGTACGATGGCGAGACTGGATCAATGGGTAAGGAGCGGTGCCTGGATAGTGAGACCGGCTCAGTGGGTAAGGAGCGGTGCTGAGGCATCGGGAGCGTGACACTATGTAATCTGAAGACAGCATGCTGCAAGGGTTAAGGCAGAGAATACAGCGATGCCTGTCTTGTCTAGGTCCAATCTCTTGTTTATTCGCTATCTTTGTTTAAGCACTCAGGAATTATCATGGATCGGACTACAATGTCATGTGCATAGCAGTCTGACACTCCCTATCCTGTAATTGGCCTCTCACTGTCAATGTAGAATCTCTATTGAGAGCCTGGTCTAGGTGGGACAGCTACCTCAGCTCTGCTGTGTTGTAAATCTAAAAATTCAGATTGTGTCAGAATAGCTGCACCCAGTAATATAAGTGATACATCATTGGATTCAACATATCTTTGCCTACATCATGCTTTCAGATGATGTAGAAAAAAAACTGGTGACAGATTCCCTTTAGTGGCATTGAAGAGAAATGTAAAAAAATAAATAAATAAAAAGAATGAATAAGACATTTCTGGAAAAATGATGACTGTATGAGTCAAAGCTTTTACTGGGGTCAGTTTGAGACATATTTTTATCACCAAAATAATGTTTGATGAATTTACCCTTTAAAGCCTATAATATATTGCTATGGGTGGTGAAAATTATTTTGATATCATAGAGACTATCAGTAACATCGTTACTATTATTCAAGTTACCTGGGTGACAAAGGCTAAGAATACGCACACTGCTATTTTTCTATCGCCCAATACACACTTCCATTATCATTAGCTATTGCATATATGAAAGTCACCTCACCTGGGCTTAAATGCTATGGCAAAAGCATTATTCTAGAGATCAGTTTTTTAGGGTGGGCACTCTGGTGCTCAATGGGAGGAAATAAATACGACAGTATATAGGGAGTTAACCATAGCACTATAGTTGCATTTAGAATGTATTAATCCAAAATGAGTAAAGTAAAAATAGGCCAATAGTGCCACTTCTGACTTCTGCGCCAGTTACTTGATTTGCTCCTCTTGATGCATTTCCATTTAGAATACTAATGAGAATAAAGTCCAAGAGGATAGAAACGTCATTTTGCATATTCTGATATATTTTGAACTTATTCTGTTGTGGATTAATAAATTCTAAAAGCAATCATAGTGGAAAATTCTTTATATAAAGTTTAATTTTATTTTTGCTTTACTGCCTGCTGTAAAACTAGAAGTTTAACTTTAGAAGCTTTCTGCAAAGGTATATAATTTTTTTTTAGCGTCATGTGTAAAAAAGGAGCTGCAAGTACACATGCCTATAATGTGCCAAATGTATCACAGTGGCTCATGCCGGATATTTATCATACAAAATATGTATATTAGTTAATCTCCCCCAATCTGTTTCTAACCTGTTGCTAATTTGATCTGCCTTGTGTGCTTTGCTGTAAACGTCTCTTTATAATATATGAACGGCTGAGTGCGTCCAATTGGACATTTTTTGTGAAATACGATTTTTTGCTTTTCACATCTCCAGGATGATATTTTTGTATAACAAGGGTTTTTTGTATAACAAGGGCTGGCATTGCAAAAACTACTTGGGTTTTGCCCAATTTGTCCTATGTAAAACTGAACAATAATAACAAGGATAAACAAATCCTTGTTATTGCTATATGTCCTGTGAGGTAGCACGGTCGGCTGCGCAGCAGAAGACACGGGATCCAGGCATTAAGGTTCACAGCACACGGTTTTAATGTCCAAACAAAAGTCCATAACAAAATACATGTGCCTCTCCAGCAGAAAACTCAGGGAGTTCTGTTCACTCCCTCACACCCGGCACACCTGCCCTTGTTCCTGATTCTATTTAACCCTTCCTTCAGCCTGTAGGGAAACAGCATTAACCCTATAGTGGATTTACTTTCTATCATGGAGTGAGCACAACCGGGGTGAGACATACCGGCCGTCATAGATAACCCCGGTCACAGTCTCACATACCCCCCCCTCAGTTCAAGCGCGCGGGGTTGAACTCCAGCCATCAAACACGGGCCGCGGGACAAGGCATCGGCGTTGCCCTGCAACCCACCGGCCCGGTGTTCAACCGTAAACCGGAAGTTCTGCAGAGAAAGGAACCACCGGGTAACCCGGGCATTCCGTTCCTTGGCGGACCTCATCCAGACCAGTGGAGAGTGATCCGTCACCAAGCGAAACTGCCGTCCCAGCAGGTAATAGCGTAGGGACTCCAAGGCCCACTTGATCGCCAGGCACTCCTTCTCCACTACGCTATAATTCCGCTCGGGAGGGATGAGCTTCCTACTCAAGAAGGTGACGGGGTGTTCCTCCCCCTGAACCACCTGAGACAGCACTGCCCCCAGGCCGACCTCCGAGGCGTCAGTCTGTACTATGAACTCCTTCCGGAAATCAGGGTTGACCAGAACGGGCTGTCCGCACAGGACCTCCTTCAGGGCCCGGAAGGAGTCCTCGGCCTGCGGAGTCCAGCGCACCATGACGGACTTCTTGCCTTTGAGAAGGTCCGTCAAGGGGGCTGATAGTCCCGCAAAATCCTTTACAAACCTCCTGTAGTACCCCACGATACCCAGGAAGGCCCTAACCTGCTTCGTGGTCAGGGGTCTAGGCCACTTCTGGATCGCCTCAACCTTGTTAATTTGGGGCTTAATCACTCCTTGGCCTATCACGTAGCCCAAGTAGCGGGCTTCCGTGAGTCCCAATGCACATTTCTTGGGATTGGCTGTCAATCCGGCTGTTCGAAGCGCGTCCACCACCGCTTGTACCTGTTCCAAGTGAGTCTGCCAATCGGAGCTGTAAATAATGATGTCATCCAGGTACGCTGATGCATACGCCTGGTGGGGTTCCAGCACTAAGTCCATCAACCTCTGGAACGTGGCCGGAGCGCCATGTAACCCAAAAGGCAAGACAACATAGTGGAAGAGACCCTCCGGCGTAACAAAAGCGGTTTTCTCCTTGGCGGACTCCGTTAGTAGCACCTGCCAGTACCCCTTGGTCAGGTCGAGCGTGGTAAAATATCGCGCCTGTCCCAGCCTATCAATCAGCTCATCCACCCGGGGCATGGGGTAGAGATCGAACTTGGATATTTCGTTCAATCTCCTAAAGTCATTGCAGAACCTTAACGAGCCATCGGGTTTTGGTATTAGGACAATCGGACTAGCCCATTCACTCCGGGATTTTTCGATGACCCCCAGGCGTAACATTGTCTTTACTTCCTCCGATATGGCTTGTCGTCGAGCCTCCGGTACCCGGTATGACTTCAGGCGTACCTTCAGGTGGGGCTCGGTGACAATATCGTGTCGTATCAGACTGGTCCTACCGGGCAGCTCGGAGAAGACATCGGGGTTCTGCTGAACCAACCGTCTGGCCTCTCGCCTCTGTTGCTTGGTGAGGGCTTCTCCAATCCTTACTTCCGGTTCGTCCTCTCCGGAGGTCGCTGGAGCCGGATGTGAACGACCCGAAGAGGAGGGAGGTGGGGAAAAAACAGCCATCAGGCTTTCCCGTTCCTGCCAAGGTTTTAATAGGTTGACATGGTATATTTGTTCAGGTTTCCGCCTACCGGGCTGCAATACTTTATAGTTAACCACCCCGACTCTTTCCTTTATCTCGTAGGGGCCTTGCCACTGAGCCAGGAATTTACTCTCCGCCGTGGGGATTAATACCAACACCCGATCCCCGGGTTTAAAGGTCCGCACGGTGGCTTGTCTATTGTAGCGGCCGCTTTGCGCGGCCTGAGCCTCCTGTAAATGCTCCTTCACAATTGGCATGACCGCGCTTATGCGGTTCTGCATACCTAAAATGTGTTCCCATGTTTCCTTTGCCAGGTCCAACAATCCCCGGGGATGTCGCCTGTATAACAATTCAAAAGGCAAAAACCCCGTGGATGCCTGTGGCACCTCTCGTATGGCAAACATCAAATAGGGAAGCATCATATCCCAGTCTTTCCCGTCTTTTGAGATCACCCTTCTTAGCATGGTTTTCAGGGTTTTATTGAAACGCTCGACTAAACCGTCCGTTTGAGGATGATACACAGACGTACGCAACTGCTTGATCTGTAGTAGCCGGCATAGCTCTTTGGTCACTTTAGACATGAATGGGGTCCCCTGATCCGTAAGGATCTCCTTGGGCAACCCCACCCGGCAGAACACAGCAAACAACTCCCGAGCTATAAGCTTTGCTGCAGTATGTCTGAAAGGTATCGCCTCGGGATACCGGGTGGCATAGTCAACGATCACTAGGATGTGTTGGTGCCCTCAAGCGGACTTTACGAGGGGCCCCACCAGATCCATCCCTATCCGTTCAAAAGGGACTTCTATAATGGGTAACGGTACCAACGGACTGCGAAAATGGGTCAGGGGTGCGGTAAGCTGACACTCCGGGCAGGTTTCGCAGAACCGTTTTACCTCCCCAAAGACCCCGGGCCAATAGAACCTTTGCAATATTCGCTCCTGCGTTTTCTTGACCCCTAGGTGGCCACTCATCAGGTGTTTATGAGCCAAGTCGAGGACCTGCCGGCGATGCGGCTGGGGCACCACCAACTGTTCTACCCCCACGCCCCGTATTTCATCTACCCGGTAGAGTAAATCCTGCTTAAGAGCGAAATGGGGGTACCTTACCTGGGCACCGGGCAGCTGTGCCACCCCGTCAACTACTGTCACCCGACTCCGGGCATGTATTAATGTAGGGTCCTGGAGTTGGGCTGTCCCAAACTTATCCGGGGACGCCTCCAACTCCGGGATGGGCTCGACCGTCTCAGCCTCTCCTGCCAATACCTCTAGGGGCGACCTATCGGGTTCACACTCTGTCCCTATCATGGTGACCCCTACGGCAGGTGTCCCGGATTCAGGATTGTAGGGCTCAGGTCCCTGACCGACCAATATCTGAGGGGACTTAGGGAGTCCCCTCCATAAAGTCCAAAAATAGGGCAGATCCCTTCCTAGGATCACGTCATAAGGAAGAGTGTTCAGAAGTCCCACCTCATGTTGCACCTGACCGCAAGGTGCTGTGATGGTGACAATCCCCGTGGGATAGTCGCGGCGGTCCCCATGTATGCAAACCACCCCCACGGTGCGTCCTGTGGCCTTTACTTTACCCCTCAAGGTGGATCGCACAAGGGTCACTAAGCTTCCGGAATCCAACAATCCTGTAACCGGACATCCATTCACCTGTATTTGGCACAAGTGGGGCTCCGTCTCTGGGGAGACCAGGTCAGCGGTACACACCACCTGAGCATACATTGAACCCCGCCGGGTAACCCCACAATCCATGGGCTCCGTGGTGAGTGGATACTGGGCTTCCATATGTCACACCCGCTGGCACCGCCAACATCTAATGGGGACGGAAACCCCCTTGACGGGTTGTCGTTTAGGGTACAGAACCTTCCGGACCTCAGGAATGGCGGCCGCGGCCTCAGACGGGACGGTAGGGGACTCCTGCACCGTTGTCAGCGGTGGGTCCTTGGCCCTAGGCTTGGAGGGGCCGGACCGACGGGCGGTACGCAAAGTCTCAGTGTCCCGTATCAAGTCCTGAGTAGCCACATGCCGCTCTACCAAGGACACTAATTGGTCCAGGGTACTCGGGTCACCCTGTCCGACCCACCGTTGAACGGTGACAGGTAAAGTGCGCACAAAATGATCCACTACTACCCTTTCCACCATTTGCGCCGGGCTCAGAGTGTCAGGCTGCAACCACTTTTTTACAAGATGCAACAAGTCATAGGCCTGGGAGCGTACGGGTTTGGCTTCCTCAAAGAACCACTGATTTACCCGCTGAGCCCGTACATAGGTATTCACCCCCAACCGAGCCAGTATTTCGGCTTTCAGGGTCACATAGTCAATGGCGTCCTCGGTACAGAGGTCCAGGTACGCTTTTTGGGGTTCCCCCGTCAGATAGGGCGACAATACCTCAGCCCACTGCGGGGTCGGCAGCTTTTCCCGCTCGGCCACCCGCTCAAACACCGCCAGGAACGCTTCCACATCATCCCCCGGGGTCATCTTTTGCAACGTTTGTCTCACCGCTTTCCGGACGCTGCCGTCGTCACCCGGTCCCGGGGTTGTTACTGCCGGTCCGGCACGGATCGACTTGGCCAGGAGAACCATCTGTTCTTGGTGCCTTTTTTCCTGCAATTGCAAGGCTTGCTGCTGACGTGCATTGGCCTGATCCATCTGTTCTTGGTGCCTTTTGTCCTGCATCTGCAAGGATTGCTGCTGACGTGCATTGGCCTGATCCATCTGTTCTTGGAGTTTTTTTTTCCTGCACTTGTAAGGATTGCTGCTGACGTTCCAACGAGCAGGTGTGCATTGGTCTGTTGCTGCTGTGCATTAGCCTGTTGCTGCTGTGCATTAGCCTCTTGTAGCTGTGCATTAGTCTGTTGCTGCAGCCTTAGTATGTCTTCCATGGCGTCGCTGGGTTTGGGCTGTAGTATAGCCGCTCGAATCCAGGACATGTGCTACCGGGTCACCAGGGATGGATGCTACACCTCACCGGCTGTCATGCCCGCATTCTCCACCATATGTGAGGTAGCACGGTCGGCTGCGCAGCAGAAGACACGGGATCCAGGCATTAAGGTTCACAGCACACGGTTTTAATGTCCAAACAAAAGTCCATAACAAAATACATGTGCCTCTCCAGCAGAAAACTCAGGGAGTTCTGTTCACTCCCTCACACCCGGCACACCTGCCCTTGTTCCTGATTCTATTTAACCCTTCCTTCAGCCTGTAGGGAAACAGCATTAACCCTATAGTGGATTTACTTTCTATCATGGAGTGAGCACAACCGGGGCGAGACATACCGGCCGTCATAGATAACCCCGGTCACAGTCTCACAGTCCTGAGGAAGGGGGCTGAGTCCTCCGAAACACGTTAACCTGTTAATGGCAATATTCAATAAAGACATGGATTACATCCCCTTGTTTTGATGGTGAATAGCGCGGCAAGATACCCGGTTCTCTCCCTATTTGTTATTCTGCTGGATTACTTCAGGGCTGCGGCTGTTCCATTTAAGACTACACGCGATCATAGGAGTTGTGACTCTCACAACCCCTCTAGGTGAGTGTACCTACTTCCATTTTTTCTATGTGTTACCAGTTAAGACCCTATTGCGCAGCTTCCTTCTATCTAATAGTCCATAGTAAGTCAGTTGACATTTTTACATTGCATATACAGATGTATGTCTGTAAACTAATAAGCCATCAAGAACTATTTTTTTTTCTAAAAATCGCATCAACATTTATCTATTGGTAACAGATAAGGTCATTTAGCTATTAAATCTATACGCTGACTTTTACATTTACGTCTCATGTTATTTATCCTCCAGAGTATTATTTAGAGCTGGAGCGATAGTTAATTGCTGTGATTATTTGTATCTGGCCAGTTAATTTAATACATCTTCTGACAGTAATTAGCTAATTAACGCATTCATTCTAACTTGTGAGTACAGCCCTTTTCAAGTGGAATTCCAGCACCAGCCAAATTAATCCTATTAGGAATGACACACTTATTTCACATGTACCCACCAATAATACACACCACGTATTTTATATGTTCATAGCTGATATAGATAATATTTCTATACAATATTATTTGTCTTTCCTGATCTCACTGTGTTCTTTTTGACATGCAAACATTTCCTCTAGATATGAATACCTGTCATCGAACTGTTGCTAAAAATAATTTTAATTATGTGTGGGGCTGAGATGCGTTTGATAGTGAATGTCACTTTTTATTTCACAGACACTAGATTTGACAATAATTACAGAAAAATAATAATAAAACAGTTTTTTAAGTCACATTTAGTATTAGTATGAAAATGGCAGGGGATTTCTGTAGCATCTAATGCCAAACTCAACATCTGGAGACAGCGTTTATATGGCAATACTCACATGCAAGGTGTTAATAGGAATCGATGTACCACTGTTGAAGCCAGAAACATGCAAATAGGTGGTAGGTTGGATAGTAGATAATGCTTCCAGTCTGTTTCCCAGCACCACTCTGTCTTCCCCACGGTCCATTCTCACTAGCCCAGAGTCTGGACTACATATTCCTCACTCTGATCCTCCTTCTCCCACCATGGCGTGTCCCAGAAAACAAGTGATCCTACACAGGGACAGTCTGAGGAGCTCTTTACATTTACATTTATTGATTCTGGCATCTTACCCTGCATGTTTCTTGAAGGACATGAAGAGATCATGTGCAGTGATGTCCAAATGAGCAGCCACAGTCAGAATAAGATGATGGTGGGGAACGACAAGTCTCAAGATGTGGATGAGTATGAGGCACAGTTGCCAACAAGTGGTGTTCTTAAGTCAACAAATCAGGAGGAGGACTAGAGTGCTGGAGTGCAAGACTAGGTGGTGGACAATGAAGTCATTAACCCAACCTGGCAAGGTGACATGCAGAGCGAAGGCAGCAGTGTAGGTAGGGAGCTGTACCGCAACAGGCAGGAAGTGGCAGTGGGGTGGCCAGAGGAAGAAGGCATTATACTGTTCCACATAGCACACACAACACTCGTCAAATTCCCAGGCTAGGGATTAGGTGTTCCCCAGTCTGATGCTTTTTTTACGAAAGTGCGAACAATAAAAAAAATGATCATTTGCAACCTGTGCCATACTAAGATCAGCAAGGGTCTGACCACCGCCAGCATGCTCAGGCACATGTCATCAAAACACCTGTTATGCTTTGAAGTTTGAATCAGTGATCTTCTCCGTGGTCTGATTGCTTCCTTGTTCAGCCACAGGTTGGCCACTTCCTGGCAAAGTGCTAAATGGTTATTTTACCTTCACATTTCTTCTTTCCTATGCTGTTCAGTAATCACCTGTGTTCTATTGCTCATTGTCTCTGTTCAATCATCTATTGGGTGTTACTATATATACTCTCCTTTTCCAAACATTCATGGTTGGTTATATTCTTTACCGCTGAATTTTTCTAAGAAGTAGCAGTCTTTCTGCTAAGGATTACCTGTTGGACAGAGACCAGTCTGAATTTATACTGTTATCTCCTTTGTCTTTCCTGCACCTTTCTTCAATTTATTGGTTTGGTTTGTCTGAGGTCTTCATTATTTGCATTTATTTCTCCTTATTCCACCTATGCACTTTTTTTTTTGTACAACCTCCCTTTTGGGTTTTGTCTTTCTCTGTTTGTTTGTTCTATTGTTGTTGTTGTTGTGCTTAGCAAACTCTCTTCTTCAGGAAGTATGTGATACAACTTAAAGGCTGATCAAAAAGTAAAGCCCAAGTTGTCAACTCACAGTCCTGTATTCAGAGAAATTCCAGTCTGTGCAGGGACCATTAGGGACTGTACAGCTAGAGCATGAGTGTGTATGGAGCCAGTGGCGCAAGTGCTGCAGCAGAAAGATTGCATTCCCTGTCTGTGTGTTGGTGTACCTACTGTATGCATAACAGCACTCAACTAGCAGGGTCAATTGCCTAATTCCACAATCAGTGTCTGTGGGTGACACCAATGCCTCTTCCCCTGTGCTACATGCTTGCCAGTCCCTTGTCCGGGATGCAGGTGTGGATGCCCCCTGCCTTGTCTCTGTCATTGCACATTCATAAGCACCATCAGCAACAATGTCCATTTCTTTTCCCCAGTGCAGCTTGCAGCTGTCCATATCCCAGACCTTGGAACGCAAGCAAAAATTACACAGCCACCCACCCCCAGGCCCAAACACTAAATGCTTGCACTTAGTGCACAAGCTTTACCAGTGTAGGAGTCCCACTCTTTTTAAAATGATCATAAAATTTATTCTGAGGCCTTTTTCTACATGTCTTTCGCGATGTATTGCAATTACTTCTTTACATTTTTGCGAGATCTTGCATTTAGTGCATAGCCTTTACATCTGTAGTCCCACTCCTTCTAAAATTGTAAAAAAAAATATTCTGAGGCCCTCTTCTACGTGTTTTCCAGGGTATATTGCAATCCCTCCTTTAAATAAGTACAGTGAAATAGGGTGAGAGATTGCCCGGGTATTAAGTCTATGTTCACACATTGCATTTCTGATACTTTTTTTTTTTTTCATAAGTTTTATGCAAATTTAAAACTGATTTTTTTTATAGTACCAACAAATGCTAGACAATGTCAGAAATCTAATTCACACAATTGATTTTTTTTCCTGACTGAAATGGTAAACTGCTGCTCTTTGAAAGAAAAAGCATGTCAATTCTTTCAGCACTTTTGTAGCGTCTTTTCAACATTAAAAGCAATGAGAGGCCATAAACACCACGTTTGAACACAGCCTAAGCAGTGGAGTAGGCTTTTTTCTCTTTTTAATTTGCCTTATATATATATGTCACAATACAGGAAACAATGTTTGGTATGCTTTATTGTCACGCCGCAAAAGTGGCTTAATACTCTAACAACATTGTTCCCAGTAGCGACTAGGGAGTCGCTGGGGAAACTTCCAGGTATCTTCCCCATGCTGTTTCCATTTCATTTAAGTGCTGTTTACATCCATTTCAGCAACTTTACTGCCCACTTCCAGACCTCTTGGAAGGGTCTACAGCAAAATGCTCAAGTTTCCCATTGACTTTTATTATACTCGTTACTCAAGTCAAGCCTGTTTGAGCATCTGAGTTGCTCGATTCGAGTAACAAGCACTTGATCATTTTAGTGCTTGCTCATCACTAATAATTACATTTTGTCCTCAAAATAGCCAGGTTTGTTACTGGTGGAGTGAGAAGGAAAGTCAATGAATTCTGTTTTATCCATGTTAAGTTTTAGAAATTGAGCAGAGAAAAAGAATGAAATAGCAGACAGACATTGTGGGATTCTGGTTAGTAAGGAAGTGATACCAGGACCAGAGAGGTAGATCTGCATATCATCAGTGTAGAGATGATACTGAAAGCCATGAGACTCTATGAGCTCTCCCAGGCCAAAGGTTTAGATGGAAAAAAGGATTTCAAGAACTAAACCTTAGGGGACACCAACAGATAGGGGGTGAGATGAGGAAGCGGTGTGAGGCTATGTGCCCACGGGCGCTCGTACCTGCGGATGTATCCGCAGGTACGAGCGCATGTTTCCCGCAGCTGCCGGCCGGCATCTGCAGCTATGTTTAGCTGCTAGATTACAGCGGAGTAGCTGCGGGAAACATGCGGAGATTCATGCGGCTTACCTGCGGATGTCCCGGCCTCTTATCTCCATAGCGGAGGGCCGGGACATCCGCAGGTAATTCCGCATGAATAATTGACATGCAATTATACATGCGGATGCCTACATCCGCAGTACGGTCGGCAGCCGCACTTTCCGCAGTGTGGACACAGCACTCCCCATGTCCCATAGGATAACATGGGGAGTGACTGTACATGCTAAAACCTGCGGATTTATCTGGAAAATCCAGAAAAATCCGCAGAAATAAGGTCCCGTGGGCACATAGCCTGAGAGTAGGAGATGCTGAAAGTTTGTTCAGTTAGATATGAAGAGATCCAATATAGTGCCAAGTCTGTAATGCGATGAGAAAATCTGTAGTAGAAGGGGATGGTCCACTGTGTTGAAGGCAGAGGGACAGGTCCAGGAGGAGGATTTTAGAGTAGTGTCGCTTGGCTTTGGTGGTTAGTAGGTTATTGGTGACTTTAATTATGGCAGTTTCAGTGGAATGATGCAGTCGGAAGCCAGATTGTAGCCAGTCAAAGAGGGAGCAGGTGGAGAGGTGGGAGGACAGTTCAAGATGGATTTGCTGTTCCAGTAGTTTTGAGGCATAGGGGAGAAGTGATATGGGCAATAGACACAAAGGAGGGCTCAAGGAAGTGCTTTTTGAGGATAGGTATGATCAAGGCTTGTTTAAACATGATGGGAATACACCAGTTGTAAGTGATAGATTAAAGAGTAGAGTTAGGGTCGTGACGAAGACTGCGGTGAGGTTGGGGATGAGGTGGGATGGGAGCGGTTTAAGAACACAGGTGGTGAGATGTGATCTTGAGAGTAGAAAGGAAAGATGATCTCCTGTCATGGCAAAGAAGCTGTATTTGGAGGAAGAGGGCTGACGAGGGGTTGTGGGGATTGTGAGCCAAAGCTTACGCTGATGTTGTCAATCGTCGGCATGAAGAAAGAGGCAAAGTCTTCAGCTGAGATGAGAGAGAAGAAGCACCTGGAAACAGAGGAGTTGAAAAAGTTGAATAGCTGTTTAGGGTTGTGAGATCGGGAGGATATGAGAAATAAGAAGCAGGATTGTGTGACTTCCCCTGGCAAAGCCACACCCCCTAGTGGCAATACACATGGGGTTCACAATGCTAACCCTCTTAACCGGTTTGTTTTCTTCCACCATGCATTAGAATAGGGACCCTCTCTTCTTGCCGGTACCTATTTAGGTCTTGCTGCTGAGGTACATCTGTTAACTATACTGCTAGTATAACATGCTATTTTCTTTTGAGCTGTGACGAATGCTTGCTGGCATGGGTGTTCCTTCCCTGTATCACTAACAGGCTAGTCAGATTACTTAGGGTTAAAGTGACTATCAGTGTCATCAGTCTGTGAAGTTTCTCTGTGTTTAACCCATTGGTGACTGGGTCAGGATCATTGGAGACTCTGATGTGGGAAATTGTACTATCTTATCCCTTCCCTCCCTTGTGTATATCATTGTCTACCTGGGCTGATGATCTGGGCCCAATAGGTGACGATTCTCGAGGTCTAATTTGATATCCTTCAAGATGCCTCACTAAACCTATGCTGACTTATATGTACCCATTTGGACTGTTGGGTGGCTGGACAGCCTATGTAAGTTAAGGTTCAATGCCAATAATGAAATAGTCTTTTCCAAATATGGTATGTTTGAAACTAATTCACCACCGATTTACAGTAAATATATGTATTGAATACTACGCTACAAAATAGTGGGCTTTAGTTGTACCAATTTTTTAATGAATTTTCAGACCTGATACAGGCTTTACAGTGACCAATACAGGATAATGCATGTTAAAAGAGGATATTGAATGTAAAATCCTCAGTGGGGCCTTATCTATTATAAATATATTAGAAAACTGCTATTTGACACATAACGGTGTTGATATTCATGTTGGGATTAGCTTGTTCAATAACCATACCCTACTTGGGCACTTGTTTTAAATGTTTTTTAATGTTTCAATGTGTGTTTCCCTTTGTACATGAATCCTTATGCTCTGTGTTCGATTGTCCCTTGAGGCATTATTTTTGTACACTTAGGATATAATAAGGTTTTTTCAATTTCCTAAAAAAACATTTATTCTGGTGATCCCTATTGTGGCATACTCTTTTTCTTTGTTTGTCTAAGTAGGATTCTTTTGCAGCGGTGAGTGAGGGACTGTTTGTATGCGATGAAGTGCTCGGTGGAATGAGACTTCTTCCATCTCTGCTCATGCTTAGCAACCCTGGAAGCACGTCTCAGTTCTTTAATCAGGCTTGTGTGCCAAGGTTGACTGTTGATTGTGCGGGTTTTAATATGCATGATGGGGCGGCCAATTTGACAGTTGCAGAAACTGTGGTATTATATAAAGTGGCAGCAGCATCTGCGTCATGTACGGAAGCTATGTCTGCAAGAGGGAGATAGAACTGAGAAAGGGAGTGTAAATCATTGTGTTTGATATTTTTGCAAGGGTGTGTATGTTTGTGGAGTGAAGGCTGTGTACTTGGAGAAGAGCTGGAAGAGGATGTAAGTAGGTTGTGGTCAGAAAGGGAGAGAGGTGAGTTTGAGAGGTTAGATAGAAAGCAGAGGCAGGTGAAGATGTAGCTATCTTTGTGGGTGGCTGCGGAGGACCATTGAGTAAGGCTGAAAGAGGAAGTGAGTGTTAAACGTTTAGAGGCAACTGTGTGGGAGGAGTCAATGGGGATTCTGAAATCACTCATGATGATGGTGGAGATGTCAGCGGAAAGGAAATGTAGTAGCCAGGTGATGAAGTGGTCAAGAAAGGATATATATGATACCAACTGTCTATTATCTATAGCATTGTGTCCTGTTTTCTAAAGCAAAATGCTGACAAATATTCCTGCCTTGTTTCCTTAGATATAAGTTCTAATGGCACTTCAAGGCATAACATTCCCCTTGTATAATTGTATGCTAAGTATATGAGTATGCTATTACTGGAATAAAGTATTGCATTTCAATAGAAGTCCTTGTAAATCATCTTTATGGTCAAATATAGTTGTTATAATACATAGTATGTATTAATATATGCAGTGGCATTAGTTATTTCTGCAGTTATTATGGTATAAGTGTTCTTCACTTGCCCGTTGAATGATTATATTTTACTATTTTGGCTTAATAAGAGTATCATGGGTTAAAGAGGTGATCTCCTTAAAGAGAATCTGTCAGCAGGTTTTTTCTATATGATGTGAAGACAGCATGTTATAGGAGTTAACCCCTTCACAACCACGTCATGGTTGGCAATGGGTTCCCGACCGATGATGTATGGGTACGTCACGGCGATTGTGCGGGGCAGAGGAGCTAAGCCCATACAATCGCTGTCAGGAGCTCAGTGTAATTCATAGCTGAGCTCCCACTGTCACAGTCAGGGCCCGGTGCCCCCATCATCCCAGGCTGCTTAACCCCCTAAATGCTGAGATTAATAGTGATTGCAGAATTTAAGAGGCTGGGAGAGGAAGTGCACTCTATCTCCCATGTTTTCTGGTGCCCCGCAACATAATTGTGAGCTGCTGATCGTTAACATGGCAACACAAGGTCAAATAATTTCCTCTGGGTTTTCTCGCTGTGGTGGCTTGTTTGACCATACCATATGTTGATGGCTTAGAGGCTTAGAATGTGGGTCATCTTCAGAAGAGGTTGCAGAAGAATCTGATTCAGGTTGCTGCTTGGCTTGATTGAGGGTGATGGCTGTGACAAACTGTCTGAATAGTCCTTGACCTAGGTAGTACTCCAAAATAACAGGTGTGGTTAGGCTGTCCATAAGTCCCACTTCAATCTCTCCCTGGCCTGTCCCCCAATCCAACTGCAGACGTAACAGAAGGGATATCTGAGTGCTGACCCTCTGCCAGGGAGATGGTCAGTTGGCGGCCTGGTAATTGGTGTTCTGGGGGAACATTATTTGGCTGACAAGGGAGATGGAAGACCCATTTTCCTGAAATCCCTGGACTTGGAAGTCACTGACTTTGGTCCCTTAATCTGGCAAGAAGTTAAATTCATCTGCGTTTTTGTCATACTCCAAGACGTTCTGGGCATCCTAACAGACCAATTTCTGAATCAAATATGACTGGGTGTCGGTGGTCTGGTATTTATTGTCAAAGCTGCCACAGCTCCTATAGTTGCCATTTGCTGTTGTAGTTGTATATCTACTCCGGTCCTCTTCCCAAGGCCAACCTGGTGGAGTTGGACATAGTGGTGACCACAAGCTGTGTATGCTTTACCTAAAGCCTATTGGGTATGCCTATATACCTTCCTGGTTGTGTAGCCTTTAGACAATGTCAGCCGGACTGAGTAATGTCTCACCACTGCCACCAGTTGGGGGACACAAAGGTCAGGGGTGCTTTTGTCCAATGGCCTAGCTGTCTTTAGAAAGACCACACAGACCGGGGCTTATCCCACTGAACACCGGTACTCTTTCACAGTGGACAGACAAGTACTCAGACAGCACAGGGTGTTGTCTCTGAAGGGAAGGAGTGGTATTTAGATTTGGGAGGACAGAAGTTGTCGCGGGCGGGGAGGATGCCGCTGCTGCGCTCGCTAACGCTCGGGTCCGGCGCTGCTGCGGCTGCTGCTCGGTGGCTCGAGCGGTGGGCCGGATCCGGGGACTCGAGCGGCGCTCCTCGCCCGTGAGTGAAAAGGGTGGTTGGTTTGGGGGATTTAGTCCATGCTGCCACCCACGGGTTGTGGTGAAGATGGGCACCACCGCTGCTGGTGACGGGGATCCCGGGAGCGATGGTAGGGAGCAGCTGGGATGTTGTTTTCCCCCTCCGTGGGTAGGGGTCGGTGGTCCCGGTGGTGTGACGGGGAGGCAGGGTTGGTGAGGTGCAGTGTTGCAGGGACAGCGCGGCGCGGTGCCGGATGGCACGGGTGTACTCACTCAGTAAGAGATGCACAAAGTCCTCGGTAAACCAAATGGCTTGATGGACAGGTCCCGCAGCCGGCTGCAGTGTCTCTCCCCGGACAGGTGATGGCGGCTGTCTTTCCCTGCACCTTTGTGTACTGTTTGACTACGATGGGTCCCCAACGGTAGTCCGCTCCTCGGTTCACTCCTCCACTCCTAAACTGAACTGTCACTTTTCCCGCTTCCAGGCTTGTGAACTCCTCAGTGGGTGGGGCACACCGCTTGGCTCCGCCCTACCTGGGTGTGGACATCAGACCCTGGAGGGAGGCAACAAGGATTTTGGGTTTGGCTAATGTTGCTGTCTAGTGGGGGTGGGGGTGTGTGTGTGTTACCTGTGATGACCTGGCTAGTCCAGGGCGCCACATTCCCCCTTGGTGAGATGCAGACCATCCGCAGGCTGCCCGTCCATCACCGGTTTTATTTTTTTTTTCAAAACTGTAAAACATAAATAACAACATATCAAACATAAGCATTTTTGTCAGGTCACTTCAAACGTTACACATAAAAACATTTTTAATAATGACGGACGGATGTCTTCCGCTCTCTCCCACCCAAGCAACCTAGCCCTGATGCTGCCCCTAAGAAGTGGGCAGCACCCCTTGACCCCAGTCCAGGTTCAGGCTGCCCGAGCGGGAACGGGTACGGTTACTCGCACCCGACTGTCACTTCAGGGGACCCCACGTCCAGGGGGACCCCTGACCCCCGGAGGATGGCCACCGGTCCTGGTGGTGGCCGGGCCCCAGCCTGCTCTGCTGCGGGCCCTTCCTCCAATCTGCCTCTCCGGAGGCGGCAACGGTATCCATCCCACAACACTATTTACAAACCCACAAGTTCGTGGGTGGCCTGCTAGTTCTCGGCCATGTTCATGAGCAGTTTCTCATGTTGGTGGTGGTAAAAACACACAGAGTCCCTCCGGGGACAACTTGCCGGCAACGGCTGGGATAATCACATAGATAATCAGATGATCTTTTGGATGATTATTGTCATTCACTCACATATTTAACGGTGCTGGGGGTCCCAACGGGGACAACTTGATTGCAATGGAGAACCACTGCCATTACTGGAGGTCACCATCGCCACTTACTTCCTCCGGATCCGCCTTGGGACTGTATGGCGGAGGAGGTGACCAGGGCTGCTCGTGGTCATCATGGCTCACCCTTCTCTGGACATCCAGGGGGCGAACCAGCCCCTCTCTCCCAGGTGGCAGGTGTAAGTTACCAGGTCGCCAGGCAATAGATCGCGACCTGGGTGGCCCGTGGGAAAGTGTGAGTTTACATCGCGGCGGGCCACAAAGACTTCGGCCTCCAGGCCCGGCTTGTAGATGAAACTGAACCCCCTCCGCGTGTCAAACTGCCGGACTTGGCCTTCGTACACCGGGTCCCGCACCCGAAAGGTAGCATGGCAGAGTGCATCCTTCTCCTTAATCACTCGCGCCATCACTTCGGCCCTCTGCTGCTCTCTGGCGGCAATCTCTCGGCCCAACTGGTTTGGTTCCCTGTCCCAATAAGGGGCGTTGGCAGACCCCTGCGCCCGGGTCGGGCCCCGCTGGACCGCTCCCACACTGGCCACAACCGGTACTTTCTCGTGGGGGTCCTGCAGTGACGTGGCCTGAACTGCAGCTTTGCAGTGGCGGCCCCGCGCAGCCTCAGCCGAGGCGTGGGACTCAGGGATAGCTGGCCTCACCGGTTGGGCCTTTGGGCCCGCAGTGGCCGGTTACTCCACGGCCGGGCGGACTGCGGGGCCGGGACGGTCTCGGGTACGGCCACTTCTGGGGCCGACGGCTTCTTGTCGCGGGCGGACACCTCCCGCGGTATCTTCCATGGCAGCGGGAGGGATGCGGGCCGTTCACAGACAACGCCCCCAGGTCGGTCCTCTAGGGTGGACGGGTTTGATTCCGCTATCGGTGTTGGGGGTAGCGGTCCGAACGGAGGGGCAACAGCAACCGGTACGGATGGCGGGGGAGGCAGGAGGGTGAGCGGGTGCAGGCCGGGCCCCTCAGACGCAGCGGCCGGTCCTTCTCGGACACAGGGGCGTGGGTCGCTTACCCGCTCCTCAAACACTGCCTCCACCTCGCATCTCCGCGCGGCCACCGCCACTTCCTCCATCTTGGCCACACAGCGCTCCATCAAGAACTGGACCTGGGTTTGAAGGCGGCAGCACATTTGTGCGGTCCGGGCTTCCACCCATGCCGCCGTTCCTGGCGTGGGCTCGGGAATTTTGGCATCACCGGACAGGACAGACATGCTTGCTGGCAGACTTCCAGGAACCGGATATGTTGCAGAGTCCTGGCGTCCCCGCTTTTTATGCCCTCGGCTACATCAGGCAGACACACACCCGCCCCACCTTGGTTCTCTTCAGCACTTCCGCTTGTTGGGGGCGTGGCTTCGCTTTCGCGCCTTCCCTGTTCGGAGAAGACGCTCAAGCGGGAGATTTTTGCGCCAAAGATGGCGGCGCTTCAAATTTTTCGGCCGGACGCCACCGGCAGGGACCACAAGGCGCACTTCTACTGGTAAGTAGATGGGTCCAATCCTGGGGAGGCTGTAACACTTTTCTAGATTCTAGTTTCAGTCACAGGGGCGACTTTCAGTTATCGCTCTGTGTAGGGAGAATGGAGGCTGTAACCATGCCCCTGCACTGACTGACAACTGCTCAGCATTATAGGAAGCTGTTAGTCAGTGCAGTGGGCACAGACCCCACCCTAGAGATTGTCCACAATATGGCTGCTGCTATGGGGAAAGAAATCAAGGACAGGTATATAGATGGAAAAATGGTCTATTATACTGGTAAAAGCCCACATCTTGCCCAGAGAAACCCTAGACCTGTGTCAATCAGATTCTGATACCACAGCATTATCGACCCCATCTCCTGTACTTGGCCCATTAAGATCCTGCAGCTGGGCCTATGAGGGTCAAACAGACCCTGGCCCACCTGCTGCATAATGTTCTTTGTTTACGGTCACTTATGAAATACAGAAATACTGAGCCTCTTGCCCAAAGTGTCAATCAATGGGGAAGCACCCTGTTGTGTCCAGTTCCATTCCATGCCTTTGATAGGAGCCCAGTTCCAAAGTGACCTGATTCAAGATCCTCTGAGAGCATCAAAGGGTCTGCCCCATGCACATCACCCCCTACCATGCTAAAACTGATTTTTTTCTGTAAGAACTTTAATGGAAAGCTCAAACAGCTCATTAGCCGTTATGTAGAGTCTGAAGGGGGAGACTTGGACAAAAACCTGCAGCAGCTCCTCCTAGTCTACAGGTAGGTGCCCCAAGATTCTACTAGGTTCGCCCCCTTCAAATTTTTGTACAGCCAAAAAGTACGAGGAACTTTGGAATTGGAACAAAAGAGTTCCACCTTCCTCATAAAGACATTTCAATTATAGATTATGACCAAAAGTTTAGGGAAAAGATGAGGTATCTCATGGACTTAGCTCACAAAAATTTAAAAGTAGTTCAGGAAAGACAACAACGATGTTACAACCGTACTGCAAGACTCACAATTTGTGTGTGGTCAGAAAGTTCTAGTGCTAGTACTACTATCCAAAAACATACAAAACAAGCTGCAAGCCATGTGGCAGGCCTGTTAACCATTACCTTATGAAGAAAAAGAGGTCACCAACTTATCAGTTTGTTATACCTCTTTAGAAGACCCAGATATGGACTAAATCCCAGACACTTTGGTGAACTTCAAATGAGGAATGGGGGTAACGGATGTCCTGTTGGAGGAGCCGTTAGGTCTATAACATAACCAGCATTTAACAAACCTTCTTGGAACATATGAACCCATGTTCATAAATCGGCCTAGTGGAACACAGCTGGTTCAGCATCATGTCATTCCAGGGAGAACCACTCAACTCAGACAACCCACTTGCCAGGTGACGCCCCCGGTGTTGGAAATGATGAAGGCCGTCGTGAATGACATGTTGAATATGGGGGGTCATAAATAATTCCTTTCGATAGTCCATTGACTCCCAGTGTAGTTTTAGTTCCCAAAAAGGACTGGAATAGTCGCTTTTGTGTGGACTATAGGCAACTCAGAAACATAGCCACTGCGGACACTTATGCACAAGTTTGGGGGGATCTCAGTTCATATCTAGCTTTCATCTGAGCAAGGGATACTGGCAGATCCCACTCATGAAAGATGCTGAAGAGAATTTCAGGTTCATTACCCTGTTTGGCCTGTATGAGTTCACCAGCATGCCATTTGGGATGAAGAATGCCCCGGCTACCTTCCAAAAGATGGTAGACTAGTTATAGAGAGAGGTCAGTTGTATTCCCACGCCTACCTGGATTAAACTGTCAAATAAACAGCTGCCCTCTGAGATGCTATACAGATATTGCATATAGGAACTTGGACATGCATTACTGCTAAGCAAATAAATTTAAAAATCTAGACACAGAGTATAAAAAAGTCCCAATTTTATGCAAACACAGCAGCCAACATCAAGGCGTATCTCATATGCTTAGTCCAGAACACAAAAAAGTAGAAGTCATTACCCAGTGGTGACACTTAGTCAACCAAAAAGAGGCAGAGGCATTCTTAGTGACCTCAAATTATTATCGAACGTTTATCCTCAACTACAGTACAGTAGTCAAGCCCCTCTCTGACCTCACCATCAAAAGGTATACCCGCAACCTCATCTGAACCTCAGCATGCAAGTCCACAATCCTCCAGTGGAAAGCCCAGCTAACCCAGAACCTAGTTCTGACTGCTCCTGACTTCCACCATCAGTTCATTGTTCAAACTGATGCATTGGATATCTGGGAGCCGTATTCAGCTAAATGGGGGCACACGGTCTGGAACACGCAATAGCCTATCTAGCCTGGAAGTTGTTGGACCAGGAAAGGGCATATGCCACAATAGAAAAGAATGCCTGGCCATAGTCTTGGCCCTGAAAAGATTGAAGTCATATCTCTACAGCAAGGAGTTCACAGTCCTAACAGAGCACAATCCCTTAAGTTGGCAAAATTGGACTGTTGGGGTCAACAGACATTTACTCAGGTGAAGTCTGGCCTTACAGTGCTAACATTTTTCTGTCTCACATATCAAGGACAAAGATCATGCAAGTGCCAACAGACTGTCCCAAAAAGTGGAGAGGGATGATCGGAAGCATCTATCACATCTGGCAACCCCATCAACAGTGACCCTCGTAAGATCCACCAGTCTCCGGGACCAAATAAGAAGAGGGAGGAATATGATGACTCAGCGTCAATGAAGAATATCTGGCCACTTGTGTGGGGGTTAATTATTCATAATTATGCCAGACGTACTATTCCTTTTGTTCAGTAAGTCAAAGGACATGACCCATTGTTTCAGGTGAGACGGTTTGGTTTCCTTTTTTATGTTAACTTGCAAAATGCCTGCTGATTATGGATTGTATCAGCCCCTTGCATTGTACTAGTTTGCATCTTTTGGAGGACAATTATCCAGTCTAATTGAACTAGCAAATAATGAGGAAGCAGCCATGATTTTCTTCCACCAATCCTGTGAGACACAATGCCCTGAAATCGGAGCTGAGGGAAATAAAAAGGAGCCTGCTTTTGTCACAGGGCGATTCTAGAGGACTTCAGCTTGGGGACCTTGGTTACAGCTGGTGGATTACAGAACTGCTCCATTACCTAATACTGAATCAACAAATTGGTTTGGAGAACCCAAGTTGGGGCTATCTGGTCACTTGGTCACATAACTTGCTGTCCTCGGTTGGCTTCCTAAGCTTGCCGCTATCTCCTCTTAGTGAGTGCCTGCCAACAGCAGGGTACTGCTGACTGGGGCAGTGACCCTTGATGCTCCAACATCAGGGAGGTTCTAATCCTTGGTGAGACAGAGGAAGAGTGAGACTGTCACTTGCATGATCTCGTATCCTTGCTGGGAATATGCTATATGCTGTTGTCTATTGGGAACCTAATAAAGTCTTATCAGAGTGTAGTAACCTCCTCACGTATTATCTGAGTAGTGTTCTGTCCACAGAGAAGGTGTATGGTCATTCAGTGGGATGAAGACCCGGTCCATGCGGGCTTTATAAAAACAGCTTGGTCAGCAGATAAGAGCATCCCTGACCCTCGTGTCTCTGCAATGAATACTACAGTGTACTAGGCACTGTTCTCACTAAAATGGCAGAGCTGCCATTTTCACTCTCCAACATCCATTGATGCTTGTTTCTGGAACACACCAATGAAGTAAAAATCGTTATTACACCTGTAAATAAATTCCCAGAGAGGTGTATTCATCATAAATTGTGTAACAAATTTTGGTGCCATTTTTACCTATTTTCTGACCAGAAAATATAAAGTCCGGGGCTGAAACTGTTGTAATAGAAATGCAAACATATTTTCTTTAATGCCAAATGGTATAAAATTCAGTGACACACCTGTGGAGTCAATATGATCACTGCACCCCTAGATTAATTTAATGAGAGGTATAGTTTGTAACATGGCTTCACTTATTGGCGTGTTTTGCTGTTCTGGCACCTCAAGGGTGCTGCCAATGTGACATGGCACCTGCAAACAATAACAGCAAAATCTGCACTAAAATATGGCGCTTTTTAGCTTTGAACTGTACCTCAAAAGTAGTTTCCGATTACATGTAGGGTAAGAAATTGTACAACAAACTATGCCATTAATTTAACACTTTTAAAATTTAAAATTGGGGCTAAAACAACATTTTAGTGGTGTTAAAAATGTAATTATTCTTTCTTCACAAAATGGCATAAATATTGGTGAGGCATAACAAATTACACTGTTCATTTTTTCATATTACATTTGTCAAGCAAATTCCGTGAAGTGAATCATCTGTGAGTTAAAAATGCTCCATACACCCATGGATGAATTCCTTGAGAAGTGTTTCCTAAATGGGGTCACTTGTGGGTGTTTCTGCTGTTTGGCATGTCAGTGGCTCTTCAAATGTGGTATCGCATCCACAATCTATTCCAGGCAAAATTATTTTCCAAAATTCAAAAAGTGCCCTTTCCCTTTTTAGCCCTGTCGTGCACCCAAAAAGTAGTTTTACATGACATTTGGGGTATCCGTGTACGCAAAACAAATTGCTCAACAAATTGTATGGCTGTATGGCCCACTTTCTCCTGTTAGCCACAACATTTTTGTGGTAAAAATGTCTTTTCACTGCTTAACACTATATTTTGTGAAGCACCTGTAAGTTCAAGGTGCTCACCACACCTCTAGATAAATTATGTGAGTGGTGAAGTTTCTAGAGTGGGGTCACTTGTGGGGATTTCCCCTATTTAAGCACATCAGGGGTTCTACAAAGACGACATGGGGTCCGCTTAATGTTTTCCTTCCACATTGCGTTAATGTGAAGCATCTAAAGGGTTAATAAACTTTTTAATGTGATTTCAGAGGTGCAAATTTTTAAAATGATGTCACTTTTGGGTATTTTCTGTAACAGCGGCCCCTGAAAATACCTTCAAATGTGATGTAAAAAAAAAAAATTGTTTTTGTTAATTTTGTTAGAAAAATGAGAACTTGCTGAAAAAGTTTTAACCCGTCTAAAAATAAAAAGTTATGTTTCAGAAATGCTGCTTATGGAAAAGTAGACATGTTAAAAAATATTTATTTATGATTTTGTGTGATATAACCGTCTGTTTTAGGCCTGCGACACACATCCGTGCCGCTGGCACGTGTTTGTCATTTTTTACACGTACCGGCGGCACGGAGACACGTTAAGCAATGCTACCCTATTGTAGCAGGCACACACACGTAAAACCACACGGAACGTGTATCTGTGTGCATTTGTACGTGTGTGCGTTTTTCAAAGCGCTGACATGTCAGTGTTTTCTCCCGCAGCACGGGTGTCACACGGCCCGCACCCGTACCACACGGGTGTAGTGTGGATGCGGTCCCGTGTGAAACGCGCCGGAGAAAACACACGTGTAAGTGAAAAAAAAAAAAAACATTAACTCACCTTCTCCAGCCCTCCTGCCTCTGCTGCTGCTGTCTCTTGCTGCCGACCGCCGCTCATTTTTCTCATTGAATATTCACTTCACTGCTAGGCAGCAGCAGCAGCGGGGAGACGGGAGTGCTGGAGACCGAGGATCAGCACCACGGACAGCAGCGCGGACAGCAGGAAAGGTGAGTATGTAAATTACCGGTTCTACGTGTGCTATCGCGGATAGCATACATAGAACACACGTGTCCTGCACGTACCAGAGACACGTACTTACCTGCACGCAACACGCAGGGGAAATACGTGTCTAACATTGGTCTGAATTTTAAAATTTTGCCTTGCAGGCTAGGGGATGAAAGGGTTAAAACATAGATTTCAGCGATCTGTATCAAGGTCTGTGCTTTTGTTTACATGCAATGATTTTTTCCAGCACCAGGAGATTATCATTACTCAGACTATAGCAGTGTGTTCCTTGTTATCCTAGATGCCCCGTCCTATGGTAAGCAGCTCACTGTCTATAGACATTGTACATAGAGAGCCTGGTGTGGGCAGGGTTTTTTTTCTTTTGCTCTCCTGAATGCAAAGCATAATACTATGATTGTGTCAAAACCACTGTAACCAATAAACTAAGTCATAAACCATTGTATTTAGGGTTTGTTTCCCTACATCATGCTGCTCTCAGATAAGATAGCAAAAAACAGCGTACAGATTGCCTTTAATGCTGTCAAAGTGGGGGGCATGCCATTGGGCAATAGGCCCAGTAGACTCTGGATCCAAGATGCCTCAGGGTATGTGCGCACGTTGCGTACTAGCCCAGCACCGTAAAAGGTGCGCTTCAGAGCGCAGCTGAAAAGCTCCGTTCTGAAGCGCATGGTGCCGGCGAGAACGTGCGCTCTGCCTGCAGCTTCTGCCATAGACAGAGCAGGAGCTGCCGGCAAAGCGCACGGAAGAAGTGACATGTCACTTCTTTTTGCGCGCTTCGGCAGTAGCCGAAGCGCTGCGCTCTAAAACGCCACGTGCGCACGACCCCTGCACAATCTCCATAGACTGTGCAGGGGATGCAGGACGCATGCAGTTACGCTGCGCTACAAAGCGCAGCGTAACTGCATGAATTTACGCAACGTGCGCACATAGCCTCAGCCTGCCAGGGCTAGCATTCAATATCTGAATGTAAATTTATATGATGATTGAATCAAACAAGAGACAATTGGATCTTTTCAAATTTTTCAACTTCACCAATTTCCCCTCAAATTTTGATTTGTGGCAAATAAATTTGTGCAAATTGCATAAGTAAAAAGACTATATTTGCCTGGAAAATATGTGAAGAACAATGTGAGCTCTGGTGCACATATTTCAGCACCAAATTTGTACCTCCTGGCAGAAAACTGCACCGAAACGGCGTCAAAACTGTTTTTGTGCATTTTTTTGCCAAGAGATGCAGATTTGGTGCTGAAATTTTTAGACCATATTCCTGCACCCAAGCTACACCTGCAATGCATCAAATCCACATCATAATGCATGCGGTTTTGATGGTTTTTTTTTTGCCAGGGGTAAATTGCGTGCAGGAATATGTTGTAGAAATTTCAGCACCAAATCTGCATTCCTTGGCAAAAAAAAAACAGTTTTCTGCCAGGAGATGCAGGTCTATGAACTCAGTGACCTAAACTGGCTGGGCCGGGAGAGAATGGTTTCTGCTATCCGAACTTTTACCCAGCAAAACGAACATTATCAACACTAGTACTGAGCTCACTGGTGGTTAGCTGGTGGAACTCCACAGCAGTCCTTGATAAGAGCTAGTGACCTCATTGACTCCTCCACAAATCATTTGAGTCTCCACCATAGTGGGATATGGCTAGTGCCCACTAAATACTCCCTATTCATACTGTGTATGCCATACAGTACAGACCAAAAGTTTGGACACACCTCATCTCTAGAGCAACTGTTAAGAGGAGACTTTGTGCAGCAGGCCTTCATGCTAAAATAGCTGCTAAGAAACCACTGCTAAGGACAGGCAACAAGCAGAAGAGACTTGTTTGGGCTAAAGAACACAAGGAATGGACATTAGACCAATGGAAATCTGTGCTTTGGTCTGATGAGTCCAAATTTGAGATCTTTGGATCCAATCACCATGTCTTTGTAGAAAAGGTAAACGGATGGACTCTACATGACTGGTTCCCACCGTGAAGCATGGAGGAGGAAGTGTGATGGTGTGGGGGTGCTTTGCTGGTGACACTGTTGGGGTTATATTCAAATTGAAGCATACAAAACCAGCATGCCTACCACAGCATCTTGCAGCGGCATGCTATTCTATCCGTTTTGCGTTTAGTTGGACCATCATTTATTTTTCAACAGGACAATGACCCCAAACACACCTCCAAGCTGTGTAAGGGCTATTTGACTAAGAAGGAGAGTGATGGGGTGCTACGCCAGATGACCTGGCCTCCACCGTCACCAGACCTGAACCCAATCGAGATGGTTTGGGGTGATCTGGACCGCAGAGTAAAGGCAAAAGGGCCAACAAGTGCTAAGTATCTCTGGGAATTCCTTCAAGACTGTTGGAAGACCATTTCCGGTGACTACCTCTTGAAGCTCATCAAGAGAATGCCAAGAGTGTGCAAAGTAGTAATGAATGCAAAAGGTGGCTACTTTGAAGAACCTAGAATATAAGACATATTTTCAGTTGTTTCACAATTTTTTTTAGTATTTCATTCCACATGTTTTAATTTATAGTTTTGATCCTTCAATGTGAATCTACAATTTTCAGAGTTCTGAAAATAAGGAAAACTCCTTGAATGAGAAAGTGTGTCCAAACCTTTGGTCTGTACTATATATATATATATATATATATATATACAGTATTAACTTCTGTGAAGTAACAGAGTTAACAAGTTGTAATCCGACGCTGTGAAATACAGTGCTCGGCAGAGGCTATATTAGAGCTTTCGTGTGACTTGTAACACGAGATCTCAGGCCTTGAATCTCTGTGCTTGAACAGAGTTGCCATTACTATAGCTAAATCTCATATCCCTCTATGCTGTAACAGAGTGCGCCAATTCTATAGCAATATCTCTGACTTCCCTGTGGTGTAACAGAGTTCACGGTCCTACCATTACTTTCCTCCCTGTGGGTAGTGTAAATAAGGGGATCCTCAGTTTTAATAGCAATTTGCCTGGTTGCAGTTCAGTCATTCATCTACCAGCAGCAGCCATAACATCACTGCATGGTGGACCCCGACTTCTGATAGGCATATTTATCCATCTATTAGTCTAAGAGCTAGCCATACCGTAACACCGCTATTATGGTGAAGGAAGTGGACTGAGCACAATGCTGACTCTAGCTGATGGAGGACAATTTGATAGCTATGGGATTAATCTGCAGGCTAATAGCGTTCTGACGTCCCGCTGCCAGGAGGAAATTAACTTTATTTCTCCCGGCAGCCTCAGGCTTTCAGTTATAGAGTCATGACTTGTGTGGTTTCAATCGCCGCTCTGTTCATAGTGAGTGGCAGCCTAAACCACACCCCCAGCACTGATTGACAGCCGGGTCTGTACTCATGCAATGCTGAGCGAACTCATCTCTTATAAAGACAAATTTTACTTCACACAAAACTATGCATATTTATTTCCTTACATGTATAGTTTATTCACACCATATAGATCATATATATCAGGACAAACTGTACAGAAGTCTTTTCTTACATTTTTTGGCTAAAACATCATCTGATTGTTCTTTTCTAGTTGTTTTCTTTTATAAAAATAAGGGCTTAAAAATGTCTGACTCCAGGTGATATAGGGGGACAGAATTGAAAAAGAGACGCTCCACAATAAAAAGTATATTTATATAAAGCGTGCTGAGCATAATGAGTACATAACTTTTGAAAATTAAGATTTTAATCAATATATCACTAAATAGAATAATAATTAAGTTTTTTATAAGATGCAGATTCATCGAACATATTTTTTTACTCACAACATGGAAGTAAGGTTAATAGGCCGACAGGCCCCCGGCTGCCCGCACACAGAGCCACAGAGACAGCCCCCCACCAATTCACCTCCCGTTCAGCTATATTCAGATTTTAAATTCTTGAGAGGAAAAGTGCGTGTTATAATCCAAAAAATATGGTATGTTTCAGAAATTGTGCTGATGTAAAGTAGACATGTGGGAAATGTTATTTGGTAACTTTTTTGTAGCATAACTTTCTGGTTTAATGTAAAAAAATAAAAGTTCAAAATTGCTAAGTTTTCAAGATTTTCGCCAAATTTCCGATATTTTTACAAATAAACGCAAAAGATGTCTTAATTTTACCCCTATCCTGAAGTACAATATGTCACGAAAAAACAATCTCAAAATCACCTGGATCGTTTAAGTGTTTCAGAGTTATAATCTGTCAAAGTGACACTGGGCAAAAATAAAAAAATTGGCCCGGTTATGAAGGCAAAAACAGCCTCTGGCACGAAAAGGTTAACATACAATATGCGTATGCTGCAGAAACTCCATGATTGTAGTGTTTGCAAAGCTCAGAAGTTAGCGTGATATAAACTAAGGGAGTCAAAAAGCTGCTGTTTCTATGTTTGTAATAACAAAATATAACAAGTTGATTATTATTGCATACTGAAGTCAACGTCTTTAAAGGCAACCTGTCACCAGATTGTTCACTATTAAAATAAAAGTGTCACATTCTGCAGCTCCTGGGCTGCATTCTATGAAGATGCACCTTGTGCCCTGGCTCCCTTTCTAGGCCCCAAAAATAACTTTATAAAACATGACCGTTACGTATGCTAATTATCTCTGTGGCTCACATGCTCTTTTTTGGCTCCTGTCCCCCATGCTGCCGCTGTTCGCCATCCTCTATTCTTGATTGACGTTATGACGCCTCTGTCATCATCCTTGTTACTCTTTTAAATCTCGCGCCTGTGTAGAGTCATGTCTGTTCAAGCAGGCGCAGTTCGCTCTGCCTTAACGCGGGCAGAGCATAAAACATAGTTGCCGTTGCACGTGCCAGTGAGCTAAATGCACAGGCGCGAGATTATGGTCGGCGCTGTGCGTGACCTCACCAGCGTCATCCTTGTACCTGACCTAATCCTCGCGCCTATGCATTTAGCTCACCGGCGCGCGCGAGGGCAGCTATGTCTTCTGCTATGCCCACGATATGGCAGAGGGAACTGCGCTTGTGCAAGTGGACATAACTCCACAGGCGCGAGATTTGAAAATGCAACGAGAATGATGACGGAGGCGTCATTACGTCAATAAAGAAAGGAAGATGGCGAATAGCGGCAAGAGGGTGACAGGAGCAGAAAATAAGCACGCTCATCTGAGCCACACAGGTAATTAGTATACGTAACGGTCATGTTTTATAAAGTTATTTTTGGGGTCTAGAAGGGGAGTCAGGGAACCTTCATAGAATGCAGCCGAGGAGCTACAGAAGGCGACACTTTTAGTTTAAGAATGAAACATTTGGTGACAGGTTTGGTTCCCTTTAAGTTGGATTTTCGTTGGAAAAAGGGATCATCACACATTTGGCATACGTGCATCCTCAAGGTATTGAAGCATGATATTTTCTCAACATTAATTCTAATATTGAAACACAGAAGTGTCTGATTTCTAATGGCAACTGGCTAGTTCCAAGTGCTTTCATTAGAACCTAAAACAAAACTTATTTTTTGTATACCATAAATGGAGCAGTTATATTGCGTGAGCTGCTATTAAAGCAGATCTATCATAAGATTTCAAACGACAAACTGCATACATTAGTAAAAAGAATACACCTGGAATGGCTGTATAAGCCCTTTGAAAGTTGTCAATTTTCTGATTAAAATTAGTATATTTTAGGCTTGTAAATTTGCTTGTGATGATAATGATGCACCTCTACTGAAGAGTCAGTAATTTATGAAGCTTAGCATCAACAATATATGGATTTGCTACATTTCAGGAATTTCTTTAACACAGATTATGAAAGGGGGAAAGAAAATCTACATTGTCTTTTACGAGTCTATGGGCGGCTTTGCACACTACGACATCGAAGGTGCGATGTCGGTGGGGTCAAATCGAAAGTGATGCACATCCGGCGTCACTTGCGATGTCGTAGTGTGTAAAACCTTTTTGATACGATGAACGAGCGCAAAAGCGTCGTTATCGTATCATCGGTGTATTCTCCGACATTTCCATAATGCCACTGCAGAGACAGGTACGATGTAGTTCCTCGTTCCTGCGGCAGCACACATTGCTGTGTGTAAAGCCGCAGGAGCGAGGAACATCTCCTACCTGCCTCCCGGCTGCAATGAGAAGGAAGGAGGTGGGCGGGATGTTTACATCCTGCTCATCTCTGCCGCTATTGACCGCCTGCCGTGTGACGTCGCTATGACGCCGCACGACCCGCCCCCTTAGGAAGGAGGCGGGTCGTCGGCCAGAGCGACGGTCGCAGGGCAGGTGAGTGCATGTGAAGCTGGCGTAGCAATAATGTTCGCTACGCCAGCTATCACAAGATATCGTACCTGCGACGGGGGCGGGGACTATCACGCTCGACATCGCAGCATCGGCTTGCGATGTCGTAATGTGCAAAGCCTATGAGAGTAGTGGTGACCATCAATCACTACCAGTCCCAAAAAATTTAAATATTGTGGAACTCTTGTATGCACACTGCATCTCCACTCACACAGATTGAACAGCCCCTTTAAAAACTTTAAGGTCAACTACTGTGTCTTTCATGAAAAATGAAAATAGTGAGCTGAGAAATAATTTTATAAGATACATATGTGATGAGAGTGCTTACCTTGACTTCATCGCCTTACAAATACCATGTTAAATTTAGAATTCCAAATCCAAATGAAAGATTTGCACATTGTACAACCAAAGTTGGAAGTTGGAAAAAGATCTAAGTAGCCTTAAACCATAAAGAGTAGGGATTTTTTATTCTTTTCTTTTATAAATAAGTACTATAAGTGAAAATAATAATTTTTGTATTACAGTATATTTTATTATAAAAAAAATAATAAAGTAGCCTTTTCAGGTTTTTTCTCACTGAGTGATCATATGGCAAATGCTGCTCACAAAGGTTTGTGAAAGAGGAGTTACTTTAGAAGAACAGATGCAAACACAGACATGTTGCTGTATCTAAATGACAGGTATATTTTTAAATAAAGGTGTCATGAGAAACTGACCCAATGTTAAAATCAAATTTTCATAAGATTTATTTTTTTTATATTCACATCTGTACTTAAAAGAAAAAAATCACAGTGGTCCTTGGTGCTATTGTAGACTCAATCTTCCTGTTCTTTCAGGAAATCTTCATAAAAGTTAGCAAGAATAAGGCTCTGTTCACAAAATTTCTTGAGAGTCTGAAAGATTAGCGCACTTGGGGGTAAAAAAACCACACCAATAACGCACCGAAAAATGCATGCGTTTTTACCGCGTTTTTGGTGCGTTTTTCCGTAGGTTGGTCCCTGCGGTTTTTTTACCATTATCTATGGCAAAAAAAACACAAAGCAGAAAAGAAGTGACATGCTCATTCTTTTTCTCCAGAAATTCTGCAGAAAGAATGTTCTTGAGAAAAAAAAACGCAGTCTGCGCACAGCTATTTTTTTTTTCCACAGGTTTTGCTGAGGAATGTCTGCAGAAAGGTTACAGCCATTTTCTCAAGAAATTTCTGTCGCAAAAATGCAAAAAAAACTGCGGGTAAAACCACAGTGTGTGAACAAGGCCTTAGACTTAAGGGGGTGTTACACGCAGCGATATCGCTAGCGATATTGCTGGTGAAAGCATCCGCCCCCATCGTTTGTGCGTCACGGGCAAATCGCTGCCCGTGGCGCACAAAATAGTTACGAGCCGTCACACGGACTTACCTGCTTAGCGACGTTGCTGTGGCTGGCGAACCGCCTCTTTTCTAAGAGGGCGGTTTGTGCGGCGTCACAGCGACGTCACACAGCAGGCGTCCAATAGAAGCGGAGGGGCAGAGATGAGCGGCCGTAACATCCCGACCACCTACTTCCTTCCTCATTGCCGGTGGCCGCAGGTAAGCTGCAGTTCGTCGTTCCCGGGGTGTCACACATAGCAATGTGTGCAGCCTCGGGAACGACAAACAACCTGCGTCCTCAACAATCAGCGATTTTTTGAAAGTGAACGACGTGTCATTGATAAACGATAAGGTGAGTATTTTTGATCATTAATGGCCGTTGGTTGGTGTCACACACAACGACATCGCTAACGATGCTGGATGTGCGTCACGGAAGCCGTGACCCCGGCGATATATCGTTAGATACGTTGTTGCGTGTAACGGAGACTTTATTCAGATCTTTTGCATTAAAACATCTAATGAGCATATGGAAAAGTCATTGCGAAGAGAGGCGGAGCTTTTTGTTACCTGTCATTGTAATCGTTCTTGTGATGATAATGAGCCTGCTGAAAAGAACAGGAAGTAGGAGCCTAAAATAGCCCCAGAAGCCAGAGTAAAAATGATATGTTTTTTTTAACTATTGAGATGAAAAATGTAAATAAATATTTTCCAAAATATTAAAATATACATTTAATGCAAATACCTGACTTATGAAAAAATAAATTTTCTGATAATACATTGCCTTTAAAACAAATGGACCATACACAATCAGTGTTAGCTATATTAGAGGGATTCTGTCACCGGGTTTTTGATACCTCATCTGACAGCAGCAAAAAGTAGTGACAAAGACCCAGATTCCACTGATGTGTCACTTACTGAGTGACTTTCTGTCATTTTGATAAAATCACTGTTTTATCTAGCAATTGTCTGAATATTGAGCTCTGTATAACCCTGCTCACACCACTGATTGGCAGCATTTTACCTATCTATAGTGAAAACGGAAAGCTGCCAATGAGTGGTGGGTGTGGGGTTATAAAGAGATCATGAATATGGTTGACTATCAGGTGGCAGGTTTACTAGTCCTCTAAAGATAATATCCTGCTAATCAAACAGTGAGTTTATGAAAACTACACTAAGCAGCCCACTAAGTGAAACACCGCTGGAATCAGGGTCTCTGCTGTACATTATGCTGTCATTAGGATAGGAGGCAAAACCTGGTGACAAATTCCCTTTAACCAGACTCCAGGCTTTGTTTTTTCAATGCAGATTAAAAATGTATCCAGGTAACAAGATGTTTTCACCCATCTATCAATGAACAGGTGAGAACTGCTACATCAGTGCGAGTCTAACTGCTGCGACCACATGGATGCTTAGAAGAGGCACTGTTGTCCGTGTTAGAAATAAGAGAAAAATCAACATTCAATCAAAAAACTTAATTGAAAAATGGAAGTAACAAGGGTATAAATAAAACATTTTTATTCAAGCAATAATTAAAATAGCAGACAGTGCTTCAATAGATGGAAAATATATCTCAACAGGGGACACAGGCCAGAACAAAGGCATACCAGTATGCAACCAATGAAATTCTTACATTGTCACCGTAACTGGCATTGTGAGATAAGATGGAGCATATAAGGAATTGGTATATAAACATCAAGATCACAACCACCGAAAAAGGACATACATTAACATGCAATGAACTCCTTATGTGCCTACAGTAGAAGTGCATATACAGTTATGTTTCAGTTCTCGTTAATGAAGGTAATTATGAGCTAAACTATATTTTTGTCTTTAAAAACCACAAGAACTATATATGCAATTCCTTATATGCTCCATCTTATCTCACAATGCCAGTTACGGTGACAATGTAAGAATTTCATTGGCTGCATACTGGTATGCCTTTGTTCTGGCCTGTGTCCCCTGTTGTGATATATTTTCCATCTATTGAAGCACTGTCTGCAACTTTAATGTATCTTTTAATTATTGCTTGAATAAAAATGTTTTATTTATGCCTTTGTCACTTCCATTTTTCAATCAAGTTTTTTGATTGATTGTTGAGTTTTCGGTATTGCACTGGAAGTGCAGCTAATATTATTAGTGGGACTGTGTTGTTAATAATTAGATACTGTATAAGCAGTAATGTGCATGTGTGACCACAGCTATAGTCATGTGCTGCTAGAGACATTATCTGCTTAACTATGCCTGTAATCCAATAGTTACACTATAATATATCTATGTATATTCTATTCCAACTGCGCATTATTGTTGGTGCAATTTCTTTTTCAAACCGTCTATTAAAAGTCCCCAGGTTCTGCAGCATACTTTGCCCTCTGTGCTAAAACAAAAGGAGGGGCTGCATTTACATTGTATTGTGACTTCTTAGAAGTGATCTATGAAGATTTCGAACAGAGAATGCAAAGGTTCTAGTGCAAATGAATACAGTTTCATATAACGTTTAAAGGGATTCTGTCTGCAGGTTTTTGCTATGTAATATAAACGCAGCAAAATGTAGTAGCAGAGAATCACTTACTGGACTGCTTGGTGTAGTTTGTATAGAATCCTTGTTTTCTCTGCTTTACATGGAGCATGTAGCAATGGTCAGAATGCTAAGCTATACACAACCCTGCCCACACATACACTGTGTGCAGAATTATTAGGCAAATGAGTATTTTAATCACATTGTACTTTTTATACATGTTGTCCTACTCCAAGCTGTTTAGGCTGGAGAGCCAACTACCAAGTAAATCAGGTGATGTGCATCTCTGTAATGAGGAGGGGTGTGGTGTAATGACATCAACACTCTCTATAAGGTGTGCTTAATGATTAGGCAACTTCCTTTCCTTTGGAAAATGGGGCAGAAGAGAGATTTGACGGGCTCTGAAAAGTCCAAAATTGCGAGATGCCTTGCAGAGGGATGCAGCAGTCTTGAAATTGCCAAACTTTTGAAGCGTGATCACCGAACAATCAAGCGTTTCATGGCAAATAGCCAAAAGGGTTGCAAGAAGCGTGTTGGGCAAAAAAGGCGCAAAATAACTGCTCATGAATTGAGGAAAATCAAGCGTGAAGCTGCCAAGATGCCATTTGCCACCAGTTTGGCCATATTTCAGAGCTGCAACGTTACTGGAGTATCAAAAAGCACAAGGTGTGCCATACTCACGGACATGGCCAAGGTAAGGAAGGCTGAAAAATGACCACCTTTGAACAAGAAACATAAGATAAAACATCAAGACTGGGCCAATAAATACTGTATCTTAAGACTGATTTTTCAAAGGTTTTATGAATTGATGAAATGAGAGTGACTCTTGATGGGCCAAATGGATGGACCAGAGGCTGGATCAGTAAAGGGCAGAGAGCTCCACTCCGACTCAGATGCCAGCAAGGTGGAGGTGGGGTACTGGTATGGGCTGGTATAATCAAAGATGAACTCGTGGGACCTTTTCGGGTTGAGGATGGAGTGAAGCTCAACTCCCAGACCTACTGCCAGTTTCTGGAAGACAACCTCTTCAAGCAGTGGTACAAGAAAAAGTCGGTATAATTCAAGAAAAACGTGATTTTCATGCAGGACAATGCACCATCACATGCATCCAACTACTCCACAGCGTGGCGGACAGTAAAGGTCTAAAAAAATGAAAACAATAATGATGGCCTCCTTGTTCACCTGATCTGAACCCCATAGATAACCTGTGGTCCCTCATAAAATGTGAGATCTACAGGGAGGGAAAACAGTACACCTCTCGGAACAGTGTCTGGGAGGCTGTGGTGGCTGCTGAACGCAATGTTGATCATAACCAGATCAAGTAACTGACAGAATCTATGGATGGTAGGCTGTTGAGTGTCATCATAAAGAAAGGTGGCTATATTGGTCAATAATTTTGGGGGGTTTGTTTTTGCATGTCAGAAATGTTTATTTCTAAATTTTGTGCAGTTATATTGGTTTACCTGGTGAAAGTAACAAGTGAAATGGGAATATATTTGGTTTTTATTAAGTTGCCTAATAATTCTGCACAGTAATAGTTACCTGCACAAACTATATCTTCCTAAGATAGCCAAATCTAAAAAAAACCCACTCCAACTTCCAAAAATATTAAGCTTTGATATTTATGAGTCTTTTGGGTTGATTGAGAACAGAGTTGTTGATCAATAATAAAAAAAATCCTCTAAAATACAACTTGCCTAATAATTCTGCACACGGTGTATGATTTGCAACTTCCTGTGTATACTGTGTACTGTAAACAAGGTGACAATCAGTGGTGGGGGGGGCAGGGTTACACGGATTAGCCTGACTAAGTTGGGTAGTGATAATTTCCTGCTGACAAAATGATGATTGTACTGAAACTGCAGCACACAGCCTATTGATTGACACATCCTTAGAATCTTGGTCTCTGCCCCTAAATTACGCTGCACTCAGATTAAATATGAAAAACCTGCTGACAGATTCCTTTTAAGTGAATACATGTACAAACCAATATCCAAATCACTGTGGATTTAATCCCGATATTTATCATATAAGAAAATGCTGATTGTGCCTAGTGATACTAAACTACGATATTTGCTTTTGTTTAATGCTCTATATAAATGTTTGAGGGACTTTAATTTTTTGTTTAATAAGAAGTAAATAGCATTGTAAAATTATTCTGGCCACAAGAAATTTCGCAAAATGACTAACACTTTTTACTATTCATGACAAATTTCTTATAGCTCAGTTTAACCTTTGAGTATAATTTTTTTTTGTATCTACATAGATCCCACATTTTGTGCTGATGAATTTTTAAATATTATACCGGATGTGTCTCTTTTCTCATCCAGACAAATAAAATCCAAGCTACCAACCATCCCCTCTTGGGACTGCTTAGGAGCTTACTGCATACAGTTTTACAATTAAGTGCAATGTAAAAGAGCATGCAGTTAGCTCTTAAGTGGTTAATCCAGTCTTCATTAATAAGTATGGTTGTATTCTGCTTGAAAAAGGCCAAAAACGTTATAATTTACTTTTTCTTCAAATTCCTCTTGGTTTTTATTACTTGATAGTTTTTTTATTACTATTTACAGCGTGTTCCCTAGAGAACTGGCCACCAGCAGTGTTCTCCAGCAGTTGCCAAATATGCAAAGTGCTTACAAGCTGTTTTCTCATGACCTTGTAAGCACTCAAGGTGGCCAGGATAGCTGTAGCACATCTCTCAATCATTACCACCATCAGTATCACTGCCTTATGCAGCAGCATCGATGAGCAAAGCGTTAGTGCCAGCAGCGCTTTCCCCACACATACGCAATTAGAAAGTCGGGAAGCTGTAGCGGTGGCACTCCTGAAAACGGATGGTGAGAAGAACACTTTAAACCTCTTCTAATTTTCATTGAACTTTATTCCTATGTAGGCGATTTGGAACCATGTAAGAGAAGTACAGATTCAACCACTATAAACACATTTATAATAAATGACACTTTGTTGAATGGATAGTTTTATAATGAGAAAAAAAATCAAAAACAGGTTTTTCAATTAAAAAAAAAATGTACAATAATGAAAACAACTCATGGCCACTGAGCTCAGTTTTTTAATGTTCTTATTGTCCTTCTGCTAAGGAGTAAAACACAAAAAGCCTAAACTGCAAATAAAAGTGTAATTCCATGATTTATTTTATTTGTTAATTATTCGCCATGTTCACTAAAACTGACTGGGCAGTACTAGTACACATATACCGTCGTTTTTTTTTTTTTTTATTTAAATGGTTAAAAAAAATACAGAATATTGTCAAAAAAAAAAAAAAGAATTTTGCTTTTGTCGCCTTTTTCCGAGACCCGTAACGTTTTAATTTTTCAGCATCTGGGGCTTTGTGAGATGTCATTTTTTCTGCCGAGTGGACATTTTTATTGATACCATTTTGGGGTAGATACAATGTTTTGATCCCCTTTTATTGTGACCAAATAACGTAATTCTGGTGTTTTTGATTTTTTGTCTAGTTTATCAATCAGATTAATTTATATTTTGATTTCTGAAAGCGGCGATACAAAATGTGTATTTTTTTAAAATTATTTGTAATGGGTAAAAAGTAGGTGATTTTAACTTGTTTTTTTTGTTTTAACTTTTTAATATTTAACTTTTTTTTCTCTTTTAACAGTATTTAATAGTCTCCTTAGGGGGACTTGATCACCTGTGCTATACAGAGCAGTGGGGAGATTTGTGACACGTTTCCTGTCAGTGAGTGTTAAATGCTGCGTTCAGAGATTGACAGTGGTATTTAACAGATTAACAGCCGTGGGTGGATGTCTGATCTCTGATCCACCTATGGCTGTTGGAGGCACGTGATGGCTGATTAACCCCTTAAGGACGAAGCCAGTTTTGTACTTAATGCCCAGGCCATTTTTTGCAATTTTGACCATTGTCACTTTATAAGGTTATAACTCTGGAACGCTTCAATGGATCCCGGTGATTCTGAGATTGTTTTTTCGTGACATATTGGGCTTCATGTTAGAGGTAAATTTAGGATATTTTTTTATTTTATTTGTGAAAAAAATCTGAAATTTGACAAAAAAATTAAAAATTTTGCAATTTTCAAACTTTAAATTTTTATGCCCATAAACCAGAGAGTTATGTCACACAAAATAGTTAATAAAAAACATTTCCCACTTGTCTACTTTAGATCAGCGCAATTTTTGAAACAAAATTTTTTGGGGTTAGGAAGTTAGAAGGGTTCAAAGTTCATCAGCATTTTCCCATTTTTTCAACAAAATTTACAAAACTATTTTTTTAGGGACCACATCCCATTTGAAGTGACTTTGAGAGGCCTGGGTGACAGAAAATACCCAAAAGTGACACCATTCTAAAACCTGTACCCCTCAAGGTACTCAAAACCACATTCAAGAAGTTTATTAACCCTTCAGGTGCTTCACAGGAACTAAAGTAATGTGGAATGAAAAAAAATAAAAATTAACATTTTACCTAAAAATGTTACTTTAGCACTAATTTTCTTACTTTTTCAAGAGGTAACACCAAAAATTGGACCTCACACTTTGTTACCCACTTTCTTATGAGCGCGCCGATACCCCACATGTGGTCAGAAACCTTTGTTTGGGTAAATGGGAGGGCTCAGAACGAAAGGAGCAATATTTGAATTTTGGAAAGCAAAGTTGGCTGAAACAGATTGCGGGCACCATGTTGCATTTACAGATCCCCTAAGGTACCTAAACAGCAGGAACCCCCCTCAAGTGACCCCATTTTGGAAACTAGACCCCTTAAGGCTTCTATCGAGGGGTATACTGAGCATTTTGGACCCACAGGTACTTCACAGATTTTGATAACGTTACGTTGTCATAATGAAAATTGTCATTTTTTTCTCAAAAATGTTGCTTTAGCATCAATTCTCTCACTTTTTCAAGAGGTAATTCCAAAAATTTGACCCAAATGTTTGTTACCCACTTTTTTATGAGCACGGTGATACCTCACATGTGGTCTGAAACCTTTGTATGGACAAATGGGAGGGCTTGGAACGAAAGGAGCAATATTTGAATTTTGGAAAGGAAATTTGGCTGAAAAAGATTGCGGGCACCATGTCGCATTTGGAGGACCCCTAAGGTACGTAAACAGCAAAAAAACACCACAAGTGACCCCATATTGGAAACTAGGCCTCTCAAGGAATTTATCTAGATGTTTGGTGAGTACCCTGAACCCCCAGGTGCTTCACAGAAGTTTATAACGTTGAGCCATGAAAATAAAAAAATAAAATTTTACCACAAAATTGTTACTTCAACCAGGTAGCTTTTTTTCACAAGGGTAACAGGAAAAAAATCACCATGAAATTTATTGTGCAATTTCTCCTGAGTTTGGTGATATCTTATATGTGGTGGAAATCAACTGTTTGGGCACACGGCAGGTCTTGTAAGGGAAGGAGTGCAATTTGACTGCAAAATTGGCTGGAATCAATAGCGGACACCATGTTGCATTAGGAGAGCCCCTGAGGTGCCTAAGCAGTGGAGGTCCCCCACAAGTGACCCCATTCTGGAAAATAGACCCCTCAAGGAATTTATCTAGATGTTTGGGGAGTACCTTGAACCCCCAGGTGCTTCACAGAAGTTTATAATGTTGAGCTGTGAAAATAAAAAAAAATACATTTTTACCACAAAATTGTTACTTCAACCACATAGCTTTTTTTTTTTTTTAACAAGAGTAAAAGGAAAAAAAAGCAGCACAAAATTTATTGTGCAATTTCTCCTGAGTATGCAGATACCTTATGTGTGGTGGAAATCAACTGTTTGGGTGCACAGCAGGGCTCAGAAGGGAAAAAGTGCCATTTGACTAAACATTTGGCTGGAATAACTAGTGGACGCTATGTCGCATTTGGAAAGCCCCTAAAGTGCCTAAACAGTGGAGGTCCCCCACAAGTGACCCCATTCTGGAAACAAGACACCTCAAGGCTTTTATCTAGGTGTATATTGAGCATTTTGAATCCACGAATACTTCACAGAATTTGATAAGCTTAGGTTGCCATATTGAAAATTTTCATTTTTTCACAAAAATGTTTCTTTAGCATCACATTTCTCCCTTTTTCAAGAGGCAACAACAAAACGTGGACCCCACAGGTGTTATCCAATTTCTTGTGAGCGCAAGGATATCACATATGTGGCCAAAAACCTCTGTTTGGATAAATGGGAGGGCTTGGAATGGAAGGAGCACCATTTGAATTTTGGAAAAGTTGAAATAAATTGCGCGCACCATGTCACATTAGCAGGGCCTCTTGGGTACCTATACATTAGAAACCCCCCACAAGTGACTCCATTTTGGAAACTAGACCCCTCAAGGATTTTATTCAGGAGTATAGTAAGCATTTTGAATCCACAGGTACTTCACAAAAATGTTGCTGTAGCAACAAATTTCTCACTGTTAGGCTATGTGGCCATGATCCAGCGACACGGCGTCTAGTACACAATGTCAGCCTTCCTGCAGAGATGTGAGTGTTGTCCACGGGAGAACGCAGCTACCCATGCCCACGATTTTGGTTCAGGCTGCTGTGGACTTTAGTTCTATTCTACCTGCAAAGAACACTCTTGTCTCCGCAGCATAAATTGACATGCTGAGGCTCGGGAAGCTGCGCCACAGGTCGGTTCATGCTGTGGAGAAAAGAAGCACAGTGGGCATGGGATTTCTAAAAATCCTTCCACTGTGCCTCTACTGCACAACACAGCGTTATGGATGCAGGGAAAACACTCTGCGCCCAAAACGCAAACCCTGATCGTGGGCGCACAGCCTAAAATGCTACAATGGATGAATGGATAGATGTCAAACATGTATACAACGTCCCACCCCCTGCATATTCTAAGCTGACGCCCTTTAGTGACTTTCATGTGGCACTAAAGGGTGCCTAGTTTTGTATCTAACCCCCTCTCCCAAAAAAATAATAATTAAAATAAACGACATGGGGTCCCCCCTATTTTTGATAGCCAGCTAGGGTAAAGCAGACAGCTGTAGCCTGCAAACCACAGCTGACAGCTTCACCTTGGCTGGTGATCAATTTGGAGGGCTCCCCAAGCTGGGTTTTTTTTTTTAATTATTTATAAATAAATAATTAAAAAAAACAAACAAACGTAGGGTCCCCCCAAATTAGATCACCAGCCAAGGTGAAGCTGACAGCTGGGGTCTGGTATTCTCAGGGTGGGAAGAGCCATGGTTATTGGACTCTTCCCAGCCTAAAAATAGCAGGCCGCAACCGCTCCAGAAGTGGCGCATCCATTAGATGCGCCAATCCTGGCGCTTCGCCCCAACTCATCCCGTTGCCCTGGTGCGGTGGCAAACGGGGTAATAAATGGGGTTGATACCAGATGTGTAATGTCACCTGGCATCAAGCCCAGCAATTAGTTATGTCACGGCGTCTATTTGATACCAGACATAACTAATTGACAGTAATAAAAAAAAAAATTGACAACAAAAAAAAAAATTTATTTGAAAAAACACTCCCCAAAAACATTCCCTCTTTGACCAATTTATTGAAAAGAAAAAAAAAAAATCGGGTCCCTGCTGTAATCCATTGTGAAAGTCCCACGGCGATTCTGGACCTTCTAGAATATGGGGGGCACGTTCAGGGAACGTATCCCCATTTTCTAGGAGTGCAGACCCTCCATTTGAGGAGAGTGGGTGCAAAGAATTTGCACCCACCCTCCCCGGGTCACGGCTGCAGAGAGCGAGCAGCAGCCAGCGTCTCTGAAGGCAAAGCAGGAAGTGGAGCTGACAGCCGCGCTCTGCACGTGTGACCGGCGTGCACTGTGAAGGAGGAGGGGGCCGCGGGGGATCAGAGCTGAGACAGATACGGGGGACACCGGGGAACACCGGGGTGGGAATAGAGGTGACCTGGCTGGGCCTGGGGAGCAGTTTTCTGTCATATGTGTCATAGCACATGTGACAGAAACCATAGGAAAGGGGGAAATGCGGCCGGCGCGCTGCTGTGCGCGCCGGTATGTGCCACGCCATGTTAGATTTTCGGGAGGAAGGGGGTGTGGGGGGGACACTTTGGCGACACCGGGGGACCGGAGAGGACCGGGGGATGAGATTTATCTCTCATCTGACATGTTTGTTTATGCCAGATGGGAGATAAATAATTTTTTACCGGCACGGTCATTTACTGTAACCTGATCATCGGTATACGGTGTATACCGGTCATCAGGTGAGCGGGGACTGGAAAAACCGGCTATAATCATGATCTCCAGGGTCTCAGCTACCCCCGGCAGCTGAGACCCCGGAAATTTTCTGACTCTGGGGGCGCTAGACCCTTTTTTCCGACCGCCATTAAAAAGCGGCGGTTTGGAAGAAGTACCCTAATTTGTCGCCGTTAAAAGGCGTATCGGCGGTCGTTAAGGGGTTAAGCACACATCAAAGGCTGGACAGGCCCGATGACGTACATAATAATAATTAATAATAATGTTATTCATTTATATAGTGCTGTTAATTCCACAGCGCTTTTCATACAATGGCAACACTGTCCCCATTGGGGCTCACAATCTAAAGTCCCTATCAGTATGTTTTTTGGAGTGTGGGAGGAAACCGGAGTACCCGGAGGAAACCCACGCAAACACGGGGAGAACATACAAACTCCTTGCAGATGGTGTCCTTGGTGGGATTTGAACCCAGGACCCTAGTGCTGCAAGACTGCAGTGCTAACCACTGAGCCACCGTACATGTATGTTATTGGTCGTGAAGGGTTTAATATATACATACAGTTGAAACCAGACGTTTAAATATACTAGCTAAAAAGACACATATGCATGTTTTTCTCACTATTTGGCATGAAAATAGAATAAACCTTTCCTGTTTTAGGTCAACTAGGATTACCAAAATTATTTATAATTGCCAAATGCCAGAATATTGAGAAAGAAATGTTTTAAGGCATTTTTATTACTTTCTGCAAACTCAAAAGTTTACATACATTATGAGTACTATGCTTTTAAATAATATGGAGGCCACCCATATGATGATGTCATGTCTTTGGAAGCTTCTGATACGTTTATTCGCAACATCCGAGTTAATTAGATACACACCTGTGGATATATTTTAAAGCACACCTGAAACACACTGCTCGTTGTGTAACATCATGGGAAAGTCAAAAGGAATTAGGCAAAATCTTAGAAAGAGAATTGTAGACTTGTACAAGTCTGCTTCATACTTGGGTGCAATTTCCAGATATCTGAAGGTGCCTCGTTCATCTGTACAAACAATTATATGCAAGTACAAACCAGATGGGCATGTCCAGCCATGATACCACTCAGGAAGGAGATGGGTTCTGTGTACCAGAGATGAACGTACTTTGGTCATACATGTGCACAGAAACCCAAGAACAAAAGTAAAATACCTTGTCAAGATGCTGGCAGAAGCTGGTAAGATTGTGTCATTATCCACAGTGAAACAAGTACTGTATCAATATGAGGTGAAGGGCCACTCTGCCAGTACTCCAAAAGAAACATAAAAAATCCAGATTAATGTTTGCAAATGCACATAGGAAAAAAGACCTTAATTTTTGGAGACATGTTCTGTAGTTTGCCGAAACTAAAATTGAACTGTTTGGCCATAATGACCATCATTACGTTTGGAGGAAAAAGGGAGAAGCTTTGAAGCCTGAGAACACAATCTCATCTTTGAAACATGAGGTGGCAGGATCATGTTGTGGGGTTGTTTTGCTGTAGGAGGAACTGGTGCACTTCACAAAATAGATGGCATCATGAGGAAAAGATTATGTGGCAATACTGAAGCAACATCTCAAGACATCAGCCAGGAACTTAAAGCTTGGGCGAAAATAGGTCTTCCAAATGGACCTGAAGCATATTGCCAAACTAGTTACAAAGTGGCTGAAGAATAACAAAGTCAATGTTTTGGAGTAGCCATCAAAAAGCCCTGATCTCAATACTATTGAAAAAGGAAACAAAGTTTCCTTTGCGTGAGCGCTGGTGATGTTGCTGGCAGGCGCGAGATTATAGGCGGGTACGAGGATGAAGCTGGTGAGGTCATACACAGCGCGGCCAATAATCTCGCGCCTGTGCAACTACATCACCGGCGCTCACGCGAGGGAAACTTTATGCTCAGCCCTGCGATAGCTCAGCGAAATGCGCCTGTGTGAGACTCCAGCAGCATGGATGATGACAGGGGCGACGTCATCCATATAAATCATGACTGATGGATGGCGAACAGTGGCAGGAGGGGGGACAGGAGCGCAAATTAAAGCCCGTCCATCTGGCCAAACAAACTCATTTGCATAGGAAACTGTAAGATTTTATAAAGTTCTTTTAGGGGTTTGCACGGCCAGCAACAAGGTGCACCTTCCTAGAATGCAGCCCAGGAGCTGCAGAAGGTGATATTTTTTGTTTAATAGGGATAAAACTGGTGATAGGTTCCCTTTAATTGACCTAAAACAGGAAAGGTTTAAAGGTTTAACATGCTGTATATAAGAGCCAAGACCACTGTGTAGAATGCAAAAAGCACTTTATAATACTTACCTAAAACGGTCGCTGCGATGGAGTTGGGCCATATGGGCGTCCCCGTTCTTCGGTGCCGACGCCTCCTCTTTCAGCCATCTTCGTCCTCCTGAAGCCTGTGTGCATGACGCATCCTACGTCATACACACTCACCAGTCCTGCGCAGGCGCACTACAATACTTCTTTGACCTGCACTGCTCAAGGCAGGACCTGAATGCCGGCGAGCGTGGATGACATATGACACGTCATGCACCCCGGCTTCAGAAGAAGGACGACAAAGATGACCAAAAGAGGAGGCGCCGGCACCGGAGAACGAAGACGTCCATATGACACAACTCCACCACAGCAACCGTTTAGGTGAGTATTATATTTTACATTCTATACAGCGGCCTGAGCTCTTATGTACAGCATGTTAGAATGCTGTATATAAGAGCCCACTGGTGGTGGCCACAGTTTATAGGCCCCAAATCTGCTGACAGGTTCCCTTTAATCTGATTTCATGTCAAAATAGTGAGAAAAACATGCATATTAGGGCGGCACGGTGGCTCAGTGGTTAGCACTACAGCCTTGCAGCGCTGGGGTCCTGGGTTCAAATCCCACCAAGGACACTATCTGCAAGGAGTTTGTATGTTCTCCCCGTGTTTGCGTGGGTTTCCTCCGGGTACTCCGGTTTCCTCCCACACTCCAAAGACATACTGATAGGGACTCTAGATTGTGAGCCCCAATGGGGACAGTGTTACCAATGTATGTAAAGCACTGTGGAATTAACAGCGCTATATAAATGAATAAAATTATTATTATTATTATTAATTATTATAATTATATTAAAGTTGAGCGAGTACCTAACTATTCGCACTTGCTATGCTCATAGTGAATACTGTCTAATACTTGTGTATTCATTCCAAATAGCATGTGCAATGCACGCCAATGAGGGAAAACTCACAATGTAACAAGTAACTCGAATGCCGTACTATTCGCTACTCGCATGGATAGTACGGCATTTGGGTTACTCCTTACATTGCGAGTTTTCCCCCATTGACTTGCATTGCACATGCTATTTGAAACGCATATGTGAGTATTAGAGAGTATTCGTTAGGAGTATAGCGAGTACGAATAGTTAGGTACTCGTTCAACTCTAATGCATGTGTGTATTTTTCGATAGTGTATGTATAATTCTGGTTTCAGCTTTATATACATTTATATTTGCCCTTCAGTATATATATATATATATATATATATATATATTTATTTTCATGTCCCCACTAAATGTCCCTCTCTGACACATATGCAATTATCCCCACACATACACCTTTCATTAACAGTAAATAGTGTCCCTTTTGTTGGTCCCCCCCATAGATATGCCCTGATCCAGTAATGAACATGGGCATATCAAAAGAGATGGACAAATGTCCATCAGATAACAGGCCATCTCCTGACATAGTTAATTACCATGTCAAAAGATGTGCACAGGATGTTAAAACAGAAGGATCAGATATCTTCTTGTTCAGGCAGGAGCCACTGACTGCAAGTGTCAGAGCGCCTGTAGTGACCTATTACTGCCGGTGTGCAGCACCCCTGTGCACCCTGCCACCGCAGTACACACAGGTGCAAGTGGGGTGTGCATGCCAGGGTGGTGACGTCATATCTCCTCGCCAACACTCGTGTCCTGCAAGCACATGACATGTTTAAATAATCTGTCAGGGATGGCACTTACCAGCTTTTCCTTCAATCACCGCTCTCTCTGCCCCTTGTCTTCAGCCCCTCAGTCCTATCTCTTCCCTCTCCCCTCTGAACCCATAGGTTCTTCTGCTTCACTGCCATGGTCCAGTCCTGCTGTCCCCCCTCATCCATTCACAGAAATCTCAGTTCTTTTCTGGCCTCACTCTCTCTATGTTCTCTGCCCCCTCTCTCTGCCACCACCCTGCAAATCTCCTGGTTCCACTTTTAAATCTATCATCATTCTCCCACTATTCTTCCTGCCCCTGCTTCTCTCTCCGATTAGAGCCTACAGTTACTCACTGCCTTCCTCTCCGCTTTGGGCTTGCAGCTCTGCCCTCTCTCATCTCCCTTCAGTCTAGTTCTCCATTGTGGTGTCTGCTTCACTGCCCTACTTCGGTCCCGCCCTGTCCCACCTCTTCCTCTCAATGACCAGCCTCTCACTGCTCTGTCTCTCTCTCCACACATAGGCCGGTCCCCTGTCCTGAACCTCTCATGGTCCTCAGCCCCTCTCCGTGTCATCCCAGTGTCTCCTCTCACAGTCTCCAGCCTTCAGATCATCGTCCTTCAGTCTCCTACAAGCAACCCAGGACTCAGCCTCACCAAAAATCTTTGTTGAGTATCTTTCTTACCCCTGCTCTGCTATTACCCCCTGTGCTACCTGTGCATGTGCCATCTGCTAATGATGTTACTGCTACCCCTACATTAATCTTTGCATTGCTGTGTGTCAACCCCTACTGTTAACTCCTTAATCTTCATTGGGATTGCAAGTGATAGGTAGATGGGACAATAGTGTGTGCATGTATGTTTATGTAACGTGGGTGGGAAATATTAGGCAATTGTGGATTTTATTGAATGTGCTATTTGTGTTTTTAGTAGAAATTATATACTGTATATTTGGTGTGTATAATAAATAGAGTTTATTACGACATGGTTTTGTCTCATTTCGTCGCCGGTAATATGTATAGCTATTTAGAAAAGGAATATATAGTGTTAAGTGTATTTTATATTGTTTATTAATCATTATTAGTCTCAGCTGACGATATTTCGTAATACTGGGAGTTAGCCCATATTACATTATTGACAAGCAAGCTTATTGGAGATAATTAATATTGGAGCCAGCCCTGTAACAAGTATGGAGTGACAGTAAAGCAATGAAATAGGTATATCTCCACGTTCATCAAATTTTTCCATGTTGAACTGGACACAAAGTAATAAGTGGATGCAGAGCAGAATAAAAAGCTTCTTTTTTCTTAAATTCGCTATTCCATTGTGGATATATTAGCAATCAATGTATTTGGCATCAAATGAATTAACTTCTGTCAAGTCCAAGTGAGTGTTACAAGACAGTTTTCAATGGGGGAGTTTAGTTTTCCTTCCTGTATGATTTGCCCAAACATTAGCAAGCAGCAACACAACAACAAAAAAATTGCATGCCTCAACAATAACTTCGGTTTCTCAGTATGCGAGACATAAGGGATACAGCTCTGATCTCCTAATCTAACCTCCTGCATGATTAAAACATGCTGGAAGATTAGTTCAGAAATGAAACAAAGCAGTCAAATAAGGACCCTCTGGGTAAAGAGGTAGCAAAGCTGAGTTTATCTGTGTCACATTACAAACCCTTACATTAAATTTCCTCCTCTATGTCAGCCTGCAGTACTGCCTCTTCCTACACTGCCTGTCTGTAGACACATTTAGGTCTGTTGTGCCAAGAGAAACTTGCAATCATTCCGCAGTAAGAGCACAAGGTATTTCTGTCTCAGAAGAAATGACAGCATAGAATGCTTTCACTAATGAGGGATTACAAAATAGTGTAAGCACAAAAGAAATAGGTGTGACTCATCTTTGAACAGGTGATCTGGGGACCATACAGCAAAGCTGAAAGTGCAAGGAGAGGAGAAGGACTGATAAAAGATATTGTAATGTGGAACAGCTAAACTCAGCTGCACTTTCTAATCATGCAGGAGGTAATGCTAGGAACTCAGGCTGTATCCTTCCACAAAGCACACTGACAAAATTTACTTAAGGTGGGGGAATGTTTTTTTCTGGTTTGTTGCTGCCTGATTATCATTGAGCAACTCATACATGTAGAAGTACAAGCGCCAAGTGAAAAATATCTGATAACATATTATCTCTCAAATACTCTGATTGGTAAAATTTCCACAACAGAGATACAGCATAAAAAAATAAGAATGTTTTATTCTGCTCTGCTACTTCATTGTGTGTCTAGTTCCTTATGAAATATTTGGAATGGAACTCTTTAAGTCTCTTAGAGTGCGCTCGACCAATTCTCCATTCACATATAGCACTGGGAACCCTGACCTCGTAATCAGTTGATGTCCCAACAGTAGCAAACTCAATGATCAGCAATGTATCAATTTACCAGCTGCAACTTGGATACAAATCCTTCAAAGTGAAATAAGCTAATCACAGAGTTCACAGGTCAGAATTGTACTTTATTGGAAAATCTGGCAACAAGTGTGCTGGCATTGTCTTATAATGTCACCTCAAGTAATTACGGAAACAATAGGTTGTAAGCTTAATGCAGGGCATGTTGAGATGCTCTAGTGCAAGATAGTGCAGATACTTTTTTAGCTATTCTCTAGTGCATCTAATCTAATCTACTCTAAGATATTATTTGAGCTATTCTCTAGTGCATCTAATGGACTGAAATAGCTGTACATGAAGAACTCAAATTTTATTAATATTTTAAAATACTATTCGAACATGGGTTTCCGAAACCAGACAACCTCTCATAACAATATAATGAAAAAATGTGAGGAAAAAGACCAGGAAACAAACAACTACTTAACTTCATGCACATTTTATTGAGTAGTAATATAAAAAGCTTTTTTTGTCATTGTTACACGTGCATGCTTCGATTGCCAACATTTCAGAAGTCAAATTACAAAGGCAAGGCTGTAGGCTGTAGTGAATTACTTGGGCACTTAAACAATTGTTAGAAAATATCAATGGACATATTTTAGCCAATCGAATTTTTAGGTTTCATTAGGAGTCAGTAATAACTTAGAACTCATAGTATAAAGGGGGAATAAGTGAAAAGAATTACACATTTGTGGCACATGACAAAACAGAACAGAATGACCAAACTATTGTGACACTAACAGTTATCATGCACTTAAAGAGTTCCACATGTAACCACAAACTTATTTTAAATTTCACAAGTTCTGCTAAACATGCTAACCATATATATGTGTGCACCAACAAGCGTATGTTATAAAACATTAAGAATATTCTTTTCTCCTCTGTAGATTTTTTCAAAGCTTTTTCTTTTTGTTTGATTACAAAATTTCAAAGGCATTAAGCGTTTTAAGAGAATATAAAGTATGCCAGTATACATACATTTCCAGTATAAGTCCAACCACTAAGCGCATTACAGTCCCATACAGGCCTATACAGCCATTTTGTCTTAAAAACATGCATAGGCGTATTTTTACAGAATATAGAATGCTTTTCACTGCACTTAATATGGTGTCTTGTTCACTATACTTAAAAATGCACCACTCATAAATATTAAAATTCAGCAAGCCACAACCAATACTTTATTTACCAAAAAACCTTAGATAGAACAGCAAAAAATAGAATGGATATCGTAATTCCAGTTTTGCTTTTTAAAAGAAAAAAAAAAAAGAAAAAAAGAAAAAAAAAAGAAAAATAATAATATTAATAATAATAATAAAAAAAAGATATTCACTGCCAAATAAGTAAGCTAAGTATTCTATAATAAGGGCATTCAAGCACAATAATGTAACCTGAGGTAAGCATAATCTGTACAAAATTAAACTTTCCTTTTTGGCATCTTTTACAATTTTCAACATTCTTACATTTTTTTTTATTTTTATATATATATTTTTTTTATTATTTTGCCATTTGTCACCCATTGCCAAGGCAATACAAAGTCTGTGTCCCAGCACCGGTGGCATTAAGACTACCCATATAAATGGTGTGTGAAACCCATACACTGTTGGAGGTGCTTGCAATTGATTAAACAGTGATACAAAGCATGCACCTCCCACAGAAAGTAGAAGGGAAAACAAGAGTATTAAAACATCATCAATAAATAGTCCTTATTCTTGTTTGCACTTTATGTTAAAAATGTCGCAATGTCTAGTTGTAGTTTAAAGTTGCAAATGTAAACATACAATATTCATAAGAAATCAGACAATTATGTATGTTCCGTAACTAAAAGGCTTTTCTGTAATATAACTACAGGTTCCCAAGATCATTGGAAAATATGTTCTGTATAGGTAAGCAATATCTGTGTGTATGTTTTCTACAAGCATTTATAGGCATATCCAGATGAGGGTAGAGCCCCCCATTAAAATAGATCTCTCTCAAGATGACACTGTAAACTGAATTCAACACCAACCCCAAGAGTAAGTAGCATTTACCCAAATCAAGATCACCCATCGGCAGATGAGCAGCAATCCCATCATGCTGTGCAGCTACAAAAAAAATATATATTAATTGACAGGAAGTGGTCACTGGATATTGCTGCTGTTACTGCCATTGCTGTCAGTGCCATTGGTCTCTGAAGAAATAGCCTTGTTGATAGAGTTAAGATTGGCATCTGAGGGCATAGCATCTCGACGTGGTGGCATCCTTTCATTAATGCGATCCAAGCCTTTGGCTTCTTCAAAGCTAGTGATCTTATGCTGCGGCGAGAATCCTTTGATTGCTGGATAAAAAAAAAAATGTAAAAAGAGCAAAAATATAGCGTTAGTAGAAAATCAAGTTTTTCTATTAGGCGATAAATCTAGAAAACTTGCAAACGTGAGATATGGAGTGAAAAAGAGAAAAAATTTGAATTGAAAACGAAAACAAACAGAACGCCACTTAAAGAAAAGAAGATGAAATATAGTACTAACTAGTTGAGTCCAATTCAGAGGTTATTTCAAGTCATGCAACGTTGAAAAACTTCATACTAGATTTAGCAAATTAAAACAATATTCAGCTATTCACTAAACTATACGGTAAAGACAACTTAAGTTTATGTGTATATTCAATTTCTAAACTTTTTGACTAAGAGGTTGGCTAGACTACTTTACTAAACGCAAGTGCGCAGCAAGAAGGTAAACCGCATACACAAAGCTAAGTGAATTTTTAGTAAAACTTCACTCATCTTTTGTAGCTAAACATCTTAACAGGTGATTAACATCATAATATAAAAATGCATGCAATTAAAAAAATATTTGAAATACAATTCTAAAACAAGAGTCCAAATCCATAAAAGAAATGGAAGTATAAAAAAGCTGTGGTGAAGCTGAAATATATCTAAAAAGGAACAAAAAGTGAGTTAATAATTTTAACAAGCCACAGACTGTTATATACTAGCAGATATTCCCCAATCTAGGTTGCCGCGGTCAATAACCAATAACACGAGAAATTCAACGTGATTTTGAATGGAACAGCCTAAAAAGTGCACACCTACAAATTCATTATCGCACTCCTATCAGTGAAATCTGACAATGGCATAAATGAGTACATGACGCATTTGTAACATAAAAAAAAAAATCACCTTAGGACACGTGACAGTATGGTAAAGTAGGTTATAATGTCACTTCTGGTAATAAAGTATAATGCTGTATCTTGTCAGCACACATCGACACCATGTCCTAAACTAAAATTAAACGCGCTTCTATTTGGTCTATAAATCCATACGAAATATGCTCAATATACCGTATTGAATGTCTTATGAGCCAATGTTCCTCAGTACTGGTACTTAAGTTTGAAGGAATAATAGATGGAATAAACTTTTAGTAATGTTTTCTGAAAGTATCTCATTTTGCCAGACTGAGTAACATTAAGCAAAATTAAACTATAAAAATGACAGTGTTACATATTACTACTTGAGATGAACTCCCATGGACAATTCTCCAAATAACCTATGGCTATATAAATAAAAAAAAAGAAATAGAAAAAAAACATAAAAAACTAAAACAAAACAAGAAACGCAAAGAAATAACAAAATGGATGAATGACCCCATTGTTTTATACATCTCATGTTAATGTGAAAGCACACATTAATTAGGTCAGGTTAAAAAGCATGGAAGGGAAAGAATGGAAGAAAAGCAAAGGCCATATCAAAGCTTCTAAAGACTACCTCTGTTTCCCAACTTTAACAGAAATATATATAAGGCAAATGAAGACCAACGTAGGTGTAGATAGTTGTCAACTTCAGAAGGAAATTTGTGGATTGTGTTGACTGCTTGAAATAACGACTAAGATTTTAGTTTGAAATATTTAAAACACATTTTAGAATTAGAAATGTTGAAGTTGGTCATGCATTTGAAAATCCCAAGCCTGGGATTTCAGAAAGGAGCTAAATGGTGTTTGTGAAATTATAGATTTCTAAGAGCGGAAGCCTAACTGGCCACAAAGTGCTCTTCGGGGTTGCTGACCATACACGGGGACCAATTGACTATACGGCTGTAATGTACATATAATGAAGCCTCGCTATTATGAAATAATTTCGTAGAAATATTTAATTTCTCAATACACTCTAGATATTGTAACGATGGACTCTCAACATGTTACGTAAATTTCGTAGAATTTTAATTTTGGAATCTGACAACACATTATGCATGCAACCACTGTTTTATTTAAACATGATGAAAATGTTGATGGATATTCCATTATAGTTAAAAATATGGTTGTTAAAATTGTAAAATTGGCCCAAGTTTATTTGAGTTTATGATAGTTAATTAAACTCTAAATCCTCAAATAATACATTTATCCTCCAAAGACAGATCCAAGAACAGGGCTGGTTATACTAGTTCTTAATGTGCATATGTGTTACTTGAAGACATGAAGAAGCAAAAAAATAAAAAAATAAAAAATTTCATGGGAAGATTTTTAAAAAGCTAAAGATTTGTTTTCCCTACAGAACTGACTTACTGCCGTTTAGTAAATGAGGCCCAGAAAGTGTTAGCAATTTGCACCAATATTATACTACACACAACACAGAATCACATAAATCACACAAAACAGCCAAACTGGGCAACACAATGCACACTGCAAATTAGATTTTGCTGGTAGGAATAGACAATTCCAACATAAATAACAGCTCAGAGTGCTGCTATTTAGAAAACAGTTGTATTTTCTCTCGCTCGTTCATTTAAAAAAAAGAGTCGTTACCGTATCGATGATCTTATTCCGGGATAGAAATTATTAATAGTCGTCCAATTTGGAGAAAATAAAGACATTAAACTTGTGTTCAAGAACAAAATACAACTGAAAATATTGTTTTAAAGGGGAACATTTGTGGCTAAGAAAATTCAGAAACAAAAGTTTATCCCAAAGAGATTTTTTCTTTTTTTTATTCCCGTATACAGTTTTGTTTTATTTATGATGACGTCCAACAGAATGAAAAAAAAAAAAATGTAGAAATAATTATGGCAAATTTGGTTTGGCGGCTTAATAAAAGCACATGGTAAATTTGTGTTAATATTTGCTTATGGATAAATTTGACTCACAGCTCAATTTTGAAAAGGGGATTATGAACATATTGTGTAAAGTGAACATACCATACTGGCATATAATAGGCCGTTGAAAAGTCACTTTACAGAGATGCCAATTCCGGTAGGTGCGTTTTAACACCTGCTCCACTTTCTATTGCCTTGATGAAATATGCAGTTTGATGGAACCGTGAAAATTGATAGATTAATGGCAATAGCAAACTGTAGATTTCCATTCCCCTTTAAAGCAAGCACGTCTGGTTAATACTTAGCCACAATCGTTAGCCCAACACCCACACACTTTTTACAAGCTACAGCAAAATGAATACACCCAGCAGGTCCCTTATCTGCTGCAAATGCAACAGAAAGGGGGCTTGCCAATTACCTTCATCGGCCTCTATAGCCTCAACAGTAGCTAAAGAGAAGAAAGGGTAGCAAAATGGATGAGAAAAATGAGCAGAGGATTTGAATTCTTACGAATAAGTCAGTGAGTAGCAAAGGAGCAGGTGAACTATGTTACGGTAAGTGCTAGACTTGATTGGCACAGAAGACGACATAGATGCTACACAGAAAATAGGCTGAGCTTGGCAATTGTTTATTATTATTTTGCAGCTTTTTCCACTTGGTAACTGTTAGATGTATAAAAACAAGATACCCAAGATCAGAAAAACAGGGTTGAAAGTCAACAGAGATAAAAAAAAAAAACAAAAACCCAAAGAGACACCATTCTCCTCATTACCAGACCGGGGCCATGCCGACATCCGACCGCACCATTGTTTAGTTCATTAATGAAGGAAAACCAAAGAAATCATTATACCTGCATCATTTACCAAGAAAATATTTTTCATAATGAAGAAACATAAAAAAAGATTGTATTTATCAATATAAACCATCAAAAAATTGCTGTCCATCAGATCTTGGGTAGAGAAACATGTAACAATAAAGGTTTATAAGCATACATCCTCATGAGAGCTATTCCATTGGTCACCATATTCCAAACATTGAGGTTCAGACTGGTCATACAGAGGCAGTGGAAACAGGTGAGACCCCAAACACATTCATATGTTGTTATCGCAGCTAATTATTGTAAACATTTCTACTTCTACAGCTGGCGAAGTCTGTACACAGATGGTCTTCACATTGGAAAACTGATGTGGCAATAAAAAAAAATACTTAATTATTTTCCTAGCTTGACAAATGATGTTTTTTTGGGACCAAGGGTAAACAAAAAAAGTGTTGCTTTTTTTTTTTTTTTATTAAAAAAATTAAAACTCCTGTAACCACATGGTTACCATCATACTGGTATCATACACCATACAGTATAACAAATTATTGAGTTTATTGAGAAAAACTAATTTGAATTATTATTGTCACATCAAATTATATTTTGCACCTGTTTACCATTCTCCCTGACTGAAAACAATGCTGAATTCTGCATTTATTGAGCCACTTTTTTGACATACAGTATATCACAAAAGTGAGAACAACCCTCATATTTTTGTAAATATTTTAGTATATCTTTTCATGGGACAACACCGATACAATGTCAAGAAGTATAAGTAAATTTGGTTTGCCCACTAAATAACTCAACACACAGCAACACAAGTGAGTAAACCCCTGAGTGAAAATGGCTAAATTGTGCTCAAAAGTGTCAATATTTTGGGTGGCCACCATTATTTTCAAGCATTGTCTTAACTCTGTTGAGTATGGAGTTCACTAGAGCTTCATAGGCTTGCACTAGAATCTTCTTCCACTCCTCCATGACGACATCACAGAGCTGGTGGATGTTAGATACCTTGCACTCCTACACCTACCGTTTGAGGTTTCACCACAGATGCTCCATAGGGTTCAGGTCTGAACACATGCTTGGCTAGTCCAGCATCTTTACCCTCAGTTTCTTTGGCAAGGCAGTAGGCGTCTTGGAGGTGTGTTTGAGGTGGATATCATGTTGGAATACTGTCCTGTGGTCCAGTGTCTGAAGGGTGAGGATCATGCCCTGCTTCAGTATGTCAGAATACATATTGACATTCATGGTTCTCTAAATAAACTGTAGCTCACCACAGCTGGCAGCACTCATGCAGTCCCAAACAAGGACACTCCCACCATCTTGTTTGACTGTAAGCATGTCACACTTGTCCTTGTACTCATCACTTTGTTGCCACAATACACGCTTACCACCATCTGAACCAAACAAGTTTATTTTGGTCTCATCAGACAACAGTACATGGTTCCAGTAATCCATGCCCTTAGTCTGCTTGTCTTCAGCAAAAGGTTTGCGTGGGTTCTTGTGCATCATCATGTTTAGAGGAGGCTTATTTCAGGGACGACAGTCGTGCAGACCAGTATGATGCAGTGTGTGGCGTTTGGTCTGAGGAATGACAAACTGACCTTCACCCTTTTAACATTTGCAGCACTCATATGTCTATTTTGAAAAGACAACCTCTGGACAGGATGCAGAATACGTGCACTCAACTTTTTTGAGGCCTATTCTGAATGGAACCTGTCTTGTCAAACCGCTGTATGGTCTTGGCTATCGTGCTATAGCTCAGTTTCAGGGTGTTGGTAATCTTCTTATAGCCTAGGCCATGTTTTTGTAAAGCAACAATTCTTCTTTTCAGATCCTCAGAAAATTCTTTGCCATGTGGTGCCATGTTGAAGTTCCAGTGACCAGTATGAGAGTGTGTGAGCGATAACATTAAATTAACACACCTGCTCCCCATTCACACATGATATCTTGCAACACTAATGAGCCACATGACACCGGGGAGGGAAAATCGCTAATTGGGCACAATTTGGCCATTTTCCCTTAGGGGTGTACTCGTTTTTGTTGACAGCAGTTTTCACATTACTGGCTATGTTGAGTTATTTAGAGGGCACATTAAATTTACACGGTTATAAAAACTGGACACTTCCTACTTTACTTTGTATCAAAGAGTCATATCATCAGTGTTGTACCATGAAAAGATATAATAAAATAATTACAGAAATGTGAGAGGTGTACTCAATTTTGGGATATACTATATACACACGTTTTCTAGCACCTGGTCTACCTACTTAAGAAATCATTAATCTTTGCTATTATGCAATATAACAAGTGATACTGAGTATATATGAATGCATAGGGGCTCATCTTCTCTTTTTTTTTTTTAACAGATCTGTGAATATGTTTATATAATGTAGTGTGAGTTGATAATATACTCACCCACCACTCCCTTCTCTGTGATTCAGCACCACTCCGCTCCTCGTCTCAGTGACGTCACTAGGCTTCAGAGTCTCTGAGTCACACTGCTCTATGCAAAACCCGGAAGTGGCTTTTGCAATGTAAGTATACAGAGCGTCAGAACAAGGCTCCATAAGCTTTCATTGTAAAAGAGACTTCGTCTCAGGCATAGGGTGAGCCAGATAGTCTGAAGAGCAGTGACATCACTGAGAAGAGGAACAGAGCGACACGATCTTAGAGAAGGTGGTGAATATTTTGACACACTATACTACATACACAGATTTATTTAAAAAAAAAAAAGATCTGGGAGGGCTTCTTTAAGTATAAGCAGAACCTAGATCGGCACTGGTTTAAATGATCATTTGTCCCTATGTCACCCATTTGTTTTATATACATATATATATATATTATATATATATATATATATATATATATATATAAAAAAAAATAAGAAAATGGGAGGATTGTTCTCCATTCAATGAAAATTCCAAACATGCAAGTAAACAATCTGATAAATAGAAGATATTAGAATTACATGTAAAATGTGATCCTAAATACAACAACCTGCACACAAAAATGAAATCTCAAGGGTACAATTGTCCAAATTTTAGAATACAACATTTATTATTCACTGGCTCCTTATGTCAATGGCTGGAGTGTTTGCCTTTGCCCCAGTATTATCTAGCCCTGGGGTGGTTTTTCCTTCTATCACACCATATAGCATATCCAGCACATTATTTCTTGGTGCACTTTGTCTCCTGACTTAGTGCAGCCTTCTCTCTTATGCACAGTAGCCATCCATATGCAACTATTGAATTTACTATTATGTACATAATTATTTATGATGGTTTTCTAGCTTAAGCATTTCATGGTAATCTGGTCTTCCTTGGACATGAATATAGCTTATTCTGTGCTGCTATTTTCTAATTGCTACATGTTACCTAATATACATCTGTATTGCTATCTTGGGTTGTTCCCTATATTGTGGACTATGTTCCACATAGGGTGTGGGGGATTTTGTCTGCTATTTTAAATGCTTTTAATGTTTGTTTGTGGTTGGCATTTAATAATAAAATGTGGTTAAATTTCAATATGTTAAATTAATTTCTATATTTATTCTCCGTGTGCACATGTTCTCATGCAGAGCTTTTTTCCTTGTGTCAGGTCATATTTTTTGCATGTTGTAGCACCCTTTGGTATTTGTTTTGCATATATAGCAACGTTGGTACTCCCCACTGTATTTTTATCAAAAATGAAAATGAATCTCCAAAGCAGACTTTTATTTCTAAGCTAAACAAGACTACATTTGGTATCAAAAAGCAACCCATCATGCTATTTATCAGAATGTATTTGAATGCCAACCTTTAAAGGGAACCTGTCAGGTGCAATATGCACCCATACCACGAGCAGTTCTGGGTGCTTATTGCTAATCCCTGCCTAACCGTCCCAGTATATACTAGCATAGATAAAGAGATCTTTAGAAAAACTTTCTAAAGATCCTTTATCATAGGCTAATGAGGCCAGGGACTAGTCCCAAGGGCGTTATATCCCTGACTAGTCCGCCCTCTTAACATGTTTGTACGCCCACAGGGGTGTACTAACATGCTATTCAATTCAGCATCACCAGGGGTGATGCATGTACCTGTGTTCGCTATGACCGCTCTTGTGTATGTCCCCCACTTCAGATTATGCACAACAGACCTGTCCTAAAGCTGGGACGCATACACCTGGCTTCATAATGAACATGACCGGAAGTGCCCGACATCCAGAAGCGCGATCACAGTGAAAAAAAGGTACGTGTTTGGTGACCGCTGGTGATGCTGAATTGAATAGCATGTTAGTAGGCTCCTGTGTGCGTACGAACATGCTAAGATGGCGGACTAATCATGGTATATAATGCCCTTGGGACTAGCCCCGCAAATTAGCATAAGATAAAAGATCTTTAGAAATACTTTTTATGCTAGTGTATACAGGGACGGTTAGGTAGGGATTAGCAATATGCACGCAGAACTGCTTGTGTTGGGTGCATATTGCACTTGACTGGTTCCCTTTAAGCTCTTGTTAGCTCCCATATTCTACAAAATCGCTTTATTTAACCCCTTATCATCACAGACAGTTTAGGACTTTGAGACCGATTTTTTTAACTTTTTTTATTGTCACTTTACACTTTGTCAGTGGCATAATTTTGTGGTAAACATAATTTAACTACTGTTCATTAACTCTTTGTGGGAAGGAATAAAAAGAAAACAGCAATTCTGCCAATTTTTTGGGGCATATTAAAAATGTTACCCTATTCAGTTTGATGCACACAAAACAAAAAGTGTTACCTTTACTACACTGTGTGCAGAATTATTAGGCAAATGAGTACTTTGATCACATGATAATTTTTATACATGTTGTCCTACTCCAAGCTGTATAGGCTGGAGAGCCAACTACCAATTAAGTAAATCAGGTGATGTGCATCTCTGTAATGAGGAGGGGTGTGGTGTAATGACATCAACACCCTCTATAAGGTGTGCTTAATGATTAGGCAACTTCCTTTCCTTTGGAAAATGGGGCAGAAGAGAGATTGGACGGGCTCTGAAAAGTCCAAAATTGCGAGATGCCTTGCAGAGGGATGCAGCAGCCTTGAAATTGCCAAACTTTTGAAGCGTGATCACCAAACAATCAAGCGTTTCATGGCAAAAAGCCAACAGGGTCGCAAGAAGCGTGTTGGGCAAAAAAGGCGCAAAATAACTGCTCATGAATTGAGGAAAATCAAGCGTGAAGCTGCCAAGATGCCATTTGCCACCAGTTTGGCCATATTTCAGAACTGCAACGTTACTGGAGTATCAAAAAGCACAAGGTGAGGAGGGGTGTGGTGTAATGACATCAACACCCTCTATAAGGTGTGCTTAATGATTAGGCAACTTCCTTTCCTTTGGCAAAATGGGTCAGAAGAGAGATTTGATGGGCTCTGAAAATTCCAAAATTGTGAGATGTCTTGCAGAGGGATGCAGCAGTCTTGAAACTGCCAAACTTTTGAAGCATGATCACCGAACAATCAAGCGTTTCATGACAAATAGCCAACAGGGTTGGGCAAAAAAGGCACAAAATAACTGCCCATGAATTGAGGAAAATCAAGCGTGAAGCTGCCAAGATGCCATTTGCCACCAGTTTGGCCATATTTCAGAGCTGCAACGTTACTGGAGTATCAAAAAGCACAAGGTGTGCCATACTCAGGGACATGGCCAAGGTAAAGAAGGCTGAAAAACTACCCCCTTTGAACAAAACACATAAGATAAAATGTCAAGACTGGGCCAAAAAATATCTTAAGAATGATTTTTCAAAGGTTTTATGGACTGATGAAATGAGAGTAACTCTTGATGGGCCAGAAGGATGAGCCAAAGGCTGGATCAGTAAAGGGCAGAGAGCTCCACTCCGACTCAGACGCCAGCAAAGTGGAGGCGGGGTACTGGTATGGGCTGGTATCATTAAAGATGAACTTGTGGGACCTTTTTGGGTTGAGGATGGAGTGAAGCTCAACTCCCAGACCTACTGCCAGTTTTTGGAAGACAACTTCTTCAAGCAGAGACACAGGAAGAAGTCGGTATCGTTCAAGAAAAATATAATTTTCATGCAGGACAATGCTCCATCACATGCATCCAACTACTCCACAGCATGGCTAGCCAGTAAAGGTCTAAAAGATTAAAAATAATGACATGGCCCCCTTGTTCACCTGATCTGAACCCCATAGAGAACCTGTGGTCCCTCATAAAATGTGAGGTCTACAGGGAGGGAAAACAGTACACCTCTCGGAACAGTGTCTGGGAGGCTGTGGTGGCTGCTGCACGCAATGTTGATCGTAAACAGATCAAGCAACTGACAGAATCTATGGATGGTAGGCTGTTGAGTGTCATCATAAAGAAAGGTGGCTATATTGGTCACTAATTTTTGGGGGTTTTGTTTTTGCATGTCAAAAATGTTTATTTCTAAATTTATAGTTATATTGGTTTACCTGGTGAAAGTAACAAGTGAGATGGGAATATATTTGGTTTTTATTAAGTTGCCTAATAATTCTGCACAGTAATAGTTACCTGCACAAACAGATATCCTCCTAAGATAGCCAAAGCTAAAAAAAAAACCACTCCAACTTCCAAAAATATTAAGCTTTGATATTTTGAGTCTTTTGGGTTGATTGAGAACATAGTTGTTGATGAATAATAAAAAAAAAATCCTCTAAAATACAACTGGCCTATAATTCTGAACACGGTGTACATAGATCTGCACAATTATGGCAGCCTCAAATTTCTATGGTTTAATTTTAATACTTTTATAAAATGAATACAATCTTTGTAAAAATATTTTGTTTTTGGTTCACCATATTCTGGGAGCCATAAGTTTCACAGTTTTCAGTAAGTGGAAGTGTTGTTTTCCTTTTTTGAGTGACAAACTATAGCTTTAATTGGTATATGCAACTCATTTTTAGCACTTTTTATTTAACTTCTTGGAAAGAAAATAAAAAGGAAAAAAAACAGCAATTCCAAATTGTGTATATTTTTTTCTAAACACTATTTTCAGTTAGATATTATTCTTATATCATGTCATTATTCTGTATATTGTGTTTTGCTACTTTTGCATTAAAAAAAATTAAAGATTATATGTTGTATATTATTTTGTATTAAAATTGTATTTTAATAACTTTCAAAAATTTTGGTAGAGCTGAAAGATGGCTTAGTATTTGCCGTACAACCTATATTATTTATTGGTACCATTTTTGTGTACATATGACTTTTTGATGACGTCTTTAGTTTTATTTTTTTGGTAGTAGGCATGAACAAAAACTATGAATTTGGAATTTTTACAAAGTTCATCACATACAATATAATTGACATGGGCCGATACTATTACTATGATAGCCAATTTATACCTTTTTATGCTTTACTACTTTTTAAGAAGAAAAAGCACTTTTGCTTTTTTTTTTAAATCTCTTGTCTTGGTTGTTATATTAAAAAAAACTTTAACTTTTTTTTATTTTTCTCTTTACTTAATTGTATGAGAACTTGATCTGTAGTTTTTATTAGTACCACTTTGGGGTAGATATGGCTTTTTGATAATTTTACTTTATTTTTTGAGTCAGGAATAATAAAAAAATTCACAGTTTTTATTTAATTTTTTAAATGGCATTCACCATGCGGGATGAATAATAATATTGTTTTAAAGTATGGGACGTAATTAATGTGATGATATCATATATATGTAATTGGTGCAAGGGAATGACTTTCTAACAATTTTTTTTTTTTTATTTTTAATTGTGTTTGCTAATCCCACAAGTGGACTTAAGCCTATGTTACTTTGACAACATAAATAATACACTGTATTACTTACAGTATGTAATACAGTGTATTGCCTACCTTTCAGTGTTTGACTGACAATCTATCAGACTTTAATTTCGGCAGTGGTTTGATAGTCTGTTAGATATGGCAGACACGTAGGCCATTATTAGGCCTCCAGTTGCAATAAAATCAATCGGCACCCCGCAAATGCACTGCAGAGGTACCAATGGGATGACAGAGGGAGCAATCTCCCTTTGTCAAACTCCCAAAATAATGCTGTCACTACTGACATTGGCAAGTGAGGGGTTAAAGTGCTGAAATTGGAGCTAGCACAGGCCGTAGGAAGTCAGCTAAGCCATCCCTTAGATGTACCTGTATGCCTACGGGAAAGCACTTGTCACTAGAGATGAGCAAACCGTTGGCGGTTCGGTTTGCTGGTATCAAGCGAACAAAACCTCCACTGGTCCAAACTTAGCCAGAGAAGGTTTGGAAACACTGATTGGCAGTTGGAGTCTCCGCCCACATGCAGCCAGCCATAAGCAGTTCCCTTCTGGAGCATGGGCTTTTTTCAATTTTTTTTTGTTACCCCCAGTGCGAGCTGTACAAACACTGCAAGCGGCTCACACTGGGCTGAGCACCGAGCATGCCTGAGCACAGCGTTGCTTATGCAAGGTAAGTTCGCATGTAAAGTATCCGAACTCAGATTCCGAGATCTGATTTTTTAAGTTGGTGTTCGGTTCAAAAACCAAACCTTGGGTTCATTCATCTTCACTTGTCACATATCTTGATGTCCAGTAAGAGGTGAGGAAGAAGCCTGACAATGGAGTCATCGAGGACCAAGATTATATTTTAATCCCAAGTATTTATCCTTCTATGCTCCTTAAATTGCTTTTGCTGACACTTTTTATACATATATTATTTTCTTGCTGTGTTTCCCAGTTATGTTTCATTAAAAGTATATGCAGCCATACTATTGAATGTATGATATATGGGATCAAAGACAAGGAGAAAGCTATTTCTCAAAGAAATTATCGCTAACATTTTCTTGAACATGTACATTGTAGAATCAAACCACGTAGCAAATAACCCACGGTCCGATGAGACCAAGTGTGGCCTGAGATGTGATGAAGACAGCAAAAGTCATCATTCAGCAGGCATACCGACCATGATGCACAGTGCTGTCAGCATTGAGCTTTTAATTTAATGAAGCAAAAAGAGGAGCTCGGAAAGTCTAGATATTTTGGCATAAAACCTGAAGAACGAGGAGATTCACAGAGGATCCCTGATATCTGTCGTTATACATTTTTGACAATATGTGTATTTGAACATGTTGCAAGACTTAATATGATTATGTCTAATATGGCCTAACTTGTTTCTGGGCATAAACAACAAGTAAACACAAAACATTTTTTGCTTGTTTGACTGCAGACCAAGAATCTTTCCGTACATGACAGTGAACATTCTTTACAACGCCATGAATACTAAGATACAGGTAGAAAAATATAAGCCAGTTTTCCCACACTTCCAATCTGGTTTTTACTTACACATGGTACTCCTTATCCTTTACATAAGCTATAACATTAAAACCACCAGCCTAATTTTGTGAAGTCCCCCTCATGCCGCTTAAAACAGCTTTACAACACTACGGATATTTTTTGCAATCTCTGGCTTTTAACATTAGAAGCAGATCATTAAATGCTGTTAATGGGATCTGACTTGTTTTCCTGTGCGTCCCACACATGCTCAATTGCGCTAAGATTTGGAGAATTAAGAGACCAGTCAAAACCTTGAAAATCTTAGTAATATTCTGCAAATCATTACTCTTGAATTTTTGCAGTGTGGCCATTGCCATTGTGGAATAAGCTGCCATAAAGCGGTGTACTTGCTAAGTAACTATGTGTAGTAATGGGGTAAGTTTCAAAATAGCATCCCCAAAAACGGCAAGGCCCAGTGTTTCCCAGTGCAGATCATCATGCTGTCTCCGCTGACTTGCCTTGTTCCCGTAGGGCATGCAGCTGCCACTTATGTATCCAACTGTTCACATTATGAAAAAAATGTGATTTATTAGACAAGGTCAGCCTCTTCTGTTGCTCAATATCCCGGATCTGATATTATTTAAGGGGAAATCAGTCATATGCAAGAGCGCTATGGGGTTAATCTGCAGGTTAATAGCATTCTGAACCTGCGCGGAAATGAACTTTCTTCCTCCTGGCACCGTTCAGCTTCCAGTCATCAGGGTGGCGCCGGAGCGGGCTCAGTCACTGCTCAGTGTATAGAAAGCGGTGGCTGTAACCTTGCTCCTGCCACAGACTGACAGCCAGATCTAATGCTGAGCTCTAATGCAGAGCTGGCTGTCTGTCAGTGCCGGGGGCATTATTACAGCTGTTGTTCACAATGCACTTAGCGGTGAATGAACCAGCGCAACCTCAATGACTGGAAATCGAACACTGCCGGGAGGAATAAAGTTCATATCCTCCCGGGAGCGTTTTTCACACGACAGGTTTCCTTTAAATGCCAGTTGTAGTCACTTTTGGTGTTGGACAGGTCAGTATAGGCACTCCAATCTACAGCTATGCAGCCCCATACACAGCAAGCAGAGATGTATGGTGTGTTTTGATACAATTCTATCATAGCCAACATTAACTTTTTCAGCAATTTGTGCTACCTTAGCTCTTTTGTGGAATTGCAACAGATAGGTGGCCCTCATTTCCCATTAACCTAAAGTGCAAGAGTGCACATTTTGGTCATCGCCTCACCAGATGTCCTTCCTTTGTCCAGTTTTGATCGGTACTAACTACTGCAAACCGAACCAGCCTAGCAGACATGTCAATTTGGAGATGTTCTGACCCAGTCACTTAATCATTACATGCTGACCCTTACTAAAGTCATTCAGATCCTTATGTTGGGGCATTTTTGCTGCTTTCATTAACTTTAAGAATCTATTACAGTTTATTTGG